>NC_137806.1:32342539-32955039 GCF_963383645.1 Muscardinus avellanarius
CTTGAAGAAAAGAGCGAGCTTCAACTATCACAGCCCAGCAAGGTGCGCCAAACATCCTAGAACTCAAGGAGACTGAACTCAAGGAGAAGAGATGACTCCAAACAGGAAGGCGGCACTGTTCTGCGGTCCCCTATACCAGCTCATGTCTCCTCTTTTGAGGAAGGAGGACTCTAGCTGGGTGGCTTCTGTAGGCTTTCCCAGAGTGGGCAGCTCCTCATGGCAGGTGCAGGAGATAGATACTTCATAATGATACCCATCTTCAGGAGCTGATGTCCCTTGGCCATCATGAGGCAGCCAGCAGGGGACCGGACACTTGCAGCTGGGCTGACAGCCATCAACAAGATATTTCTTCATAGCTTTTCATCTGTCTGTGACTCAAGATGAAATGTCCTTCTGACTTCTCGCTGGACCCACAAGCCAGGGTTTATTAATTGATTGTCATGCCCCATCCTGGGCACTGTCCTTGGAGATATATCACATGGAATGTATCCCAGACCAAAGAGGACCAAGAGGAAATTCTAAAAAGTAATAGAAGAGCTGGGAGAGGTGGCGCACACCCGTGATCCCAGTACTTGGGTGGCTGGCACAGGAGGATCACAGGTTCACAGCCAGCCTCAGAAATTTAACAAGGCTCTCGGCCACTTAGTGAGACACTGTTTTAAAATAAAAATTAAATAGAGCTGGGGGTATAACTCAGAGGTTGAATGCTCCTGGGTTCAATACCCAGTACCACAAAAAATAAGATGTTGATAATAATGATAGTGGTGATGATAATGGTGATGGTGATGGTGGTGATGGTGATGGTGGTGATGGTGATGGTGGTGATGGTGATGGTGATGCTGCTGCTGATGATGATAGTTATGGTGATGATGGTGGTGATACTGGTGATGATGGTGAGAATGACAATAGGGGAGAGGTAAGGAGCATCAGGGTAGAATCCCATGTGTGTGTTTGTGTGTCTCTGTCTATCTGTCTGTGTCCACACTACAGTTTTCCTTTTTGTTGCTTTTTCCTGCCAAATTTTTCAAGTGCCCCAGTCATCCTTCAATATGCTGCTCTACCCTGGGAGGAAAAAAAGTATCACATCTTCCCTATAAGCTCCTAATTGTCGCATGCCCCAGAAATACGATTCCTTAAAATGTCTTTAAGAAGAAAAGCAAAAGGCATTCAAAATGTGTGTTCATTTCTCCTTTCCCCCCTCCCCAATTGCAACTGTCCCCAGAATAAGTGAATCCATTTTGGGAGCTGACATGCTGGATCTGGGCACTGCCGGAGACCAGCCGATGGGGCGCTTTACTGCAGCTCACCTTCGCCTCTCCTGTCACTCCATCTCCTACCTGCCACCTTAATGTCATTTCCCACCTTTGATGAAATGGAACCTGCTTTCCAAGTCCCCAACTTTGCCTGGCAGAGGTACTCCAAGAGCCCATGGCCTGGCCACGTTCATCACCTCTTTCCTCTGTCCCCTCTGAGTCCACACGGAGCACAGTGCACACGGGAGGCTGAACTTCCAGGTCCCATCCTGATGCGCACACGGCCCCACTGCCCCCACCCTGGGCTCTGCATGCGCCGTCTCTTCTCTGCCTCCTGTGTAGCTGCCAGGCACCTGGTACCCAGCTGCAAGCTGAGTAGATGCCCAGGTTGTGCACCCGAATTAAAGCCACTAGCAGGCTTGTCACGAGACTGCTGGATTCTGTACCTATTATCCAAGTACTGCCCACAGAACTGGTTCAGTTCCATAAACAGGAGGGCCTGTCACTTGGAGATACCCCATGAGGCCCTGGGAGTGTAAGAAAGTCACATTTGATATTATAAAGGATGTTTCTGGAGATCCAAGCAGAGCTCCCAGCATCCCTCTTTAAAGGATTCTTGCTTCCAGCAGAGAGGGACTTTAAATGTAGCCTTGAAGGCGGAGTGAAGGTTCGAGAGGCAGCCGCCTGGGTCCCAGGCTCTATCCGACTGCCTAGATCTACCAACCCTGCTCTGGTGGCCTAACTTCTCTGTATGTAGCTCTGAAGGGTTTTGTAAAAATTTCACGAGAAAAAAGAACATAGACATGAAATGCTTAGGGCAGGCGCAGCGGATGGTACACATAAAGAAACTTATAAGAAATAAAGTCTCCAGCAACAGCAAGCAGGAAATTCTAAAATAGGGCTGGGGATGTAGCTCAGAGGTAGAGTATCCCTGTGTTCTATCCCCAGTTGCCTGCCCCCCACGCACACAGTGTTGCTATCATAAGCAAGTGATCATAAATAAGCAAAAATACGTTTGTTGAGGGTTCTAACCTTGGTTGACATGTCAACAAATACTCTACAAGCCAGAGCCTAAGTCTAAGTCTAAGTCCAGCCGCGCATGTAAGTCTAAGTCCTTTCAGTCGGTTCTTTTGGCCGATGCTAGACTTGGATGGTAAGTCTGAGGCTCACCCACGCAGAGGGCACTCCATCAGGTGTTGGCGGGCTGGAGAAGGTGGGTTGCTGCTTCCACTGTCCAAATGCTGGGTTTTGCCTGATTGGTCACACCCATGTGCAGGTCTTCTCTTGATTGGTTCCACTCATGTGCTGGTTTCTCCTCATTGGTTACACCCGATGAAGTAATGCTTGTGACTCATCTGGGTCTCTGGCTGCTCTGGTCTGGGCTCTGTAGCTAATATTCTAAACACGCCTTGCTACTTGGCTTCACTGGCACCTTATTATTGTAACTCATATCCCACCTTTCATACTTCCACAGAACTTAGCGGTATTTTAGTGTTATTCCATGTCACTCCTAACATTCCCTCACACTGGTCTGTCCTCCTTTCAGAATTTCACCCACCAACCTCCCTACTCTTCTGCCTGTAAAAGGGAGCTTGCTTCCCATTTCCTCACTGACTTCCCCTCTGAGAGCCTCTCTTTTCTCTTTGCATGTGAACCCATTCAAGTGATCGTCACACTCACTTGGAGGGGAAAGGGTGCCTTTCCTCTTATCCTGGTCCACTGGTTACCATCAGATTGTCTCACATCTGTCCTTGTGGCCAACACTGGGCTAAGCGTCATGGGAAACCAATGATCTCAACATGGTCCTAACCCTACCGTGGAGTATTAGGTAAGTGAAAAAAATGTACAAAACTGACTGGGGAATGGGGGACCAGAAGGTCAGAGAAGGGAAAATTAGAATTGAAGTGATCCATGAACGCTCCGTGGAAGGTGGAAAGTTTAAAGCAAGGTATGAAAGGGCAAATTATTATAAAGGTCATGAGCCAAGTATGGAAATTAGATTTAACGGAGGGAAGAAGAGTGGACCCCTTCTTCAAATGGCAGAAGGACTGACGGGCTGCTTACGTGTTGGGGGACACAGGGTGATGAAGTTTGGGACCCAGGCTACCGTGCTCTGGTCTATATCTAGGTGTCCTCAAATTCATATGTTGAGAGTCTAGCCCTCAAGGGGATGCTTGGGGACGGTGGGTCTTTGGGGGTTCAGGTAGAACCCTCAAGAAATGGGTGAGAACCCTAATCAAAGAGACCCCACAGAGAACCTTTTCATCTCTGACTCTCAGAGCCCAAGCAGCCATTCTTTAGTATTTTTTAACGCTATTATGCAAAAGGTCCCAGATTTTGTGACATGGATGAATTTTTGAAGGCAGAAGAGAAAGAAGAACAATTAGAATGGAATCTTTAGAGATTGCAAAAGAGTTAGAGAAGAAAAAGGGAAATAAGTCTCCCCCACAAAAAAGTATGCTCAGGTAGGGCATAGTGGCACACACGCCTGTAATCCCAGTACTTGGGCGGCTGAGACAGGAGGATCGCAGGTTTAAGGATAGCCTCAGCTAGTAGTGAGGCTCTCATCAACCTAGTAAGACCCTGTTTCAAAACTTAAAAAAAGTTAAAAAGGGCTGGGGGTATAACTTGGAGGTAGACTGCTGCTGCCGGGTTTGATCCCTAGCACCACACACACACACACAAAGCATGCTCAGAGATGTATAGAAAAAGCCTAACATGTGCCGCGTCTCCGCAGCAAAACAGAGAAGTTTTGAAAAGGAGGATCCAGTTAGCAGACTTTGAAAAAGCGAATTAGGGGCTATAACTGAGTGGAACCTGTAGAGCTGGCAAGGAGGGGTGGTTTTAACCCAGGGGAGCAGCTGGAGGTCCCTGGACGAGGCATCAGTCAAACCAAGACGTTTTAAGAAGGACTGGAGGGATGGGATTGGCATGCCTTGAGAGAAACTACAAGGAAGAAGTGGCCAGAGAGGCAGGACAAAACAGAACAGGATGGACCCCCCATCCTGGCCCGGGCTTAGGGTGTATAAGGAGTTGTAACTTTAGATAAAAGGATGCATTTTGGAGACTAGAAGGCAGCCAAGAACAGGGAGATCTCGAGGGCAAGATTAGGATACAGTGGGACAGTAGGGTTTGAAGCTAGTCTATGGAGAGCGCTGTCTGCGATCTTCACACGCTTTTATTACTCTACGCCGCTCTACCCGGAGTGTGACACCCGGCCAAGTCACTTTGGCTTTCTGGGCTTGAGTTTCCTTATCTGCAAAATCAGAGAGGCGGAGGCAGCCAAAGGGGCAAGTGCGCTGAGCAGACACTTCTCAAAAGAAGAAACACAAATGCCAATAAATACACGAGAAAAAAAGATATTCCCTATCACTAGTCATCAGGAAGAGGTGAATCTAAAACTACACTGAGATTCCAGCTAACTCCAGTTAGAATGGTCATCACCAAGAACACGAAAGAAAGAAAGAAAGAAAGAAAGAAAGAAAGAAAGAAAGAAAGAAAGAAAGAAAGAGAAAAGGTAAAAACAACACAAGCAATAATAAAGGTGAGGATGGAGAGAAATAATAACCCTTATACACTGTTGGTAAGATTGTGAATTAGTACAATCTCTTTGAAGATCAATATGGAGGTTCTTCAAAAGACTAGGCATGGAACTACCATCTGACCTGGCCACAGCACTCCTTGGTAGCTTTCCAAAATAATTAAACTCAGAACATCTCAGTGATATATGCATACCCATGTTTACAGCGCCACAATTCACAAGAGCCAAATTATGGAACCAATCTAGACATCTGTCCACAGATGAACGCATAACCAAAATGTGGCAAAGAGACACAATGGAATTTTACTCAGCCATAAAGAAGAACAAAATGATGTAATCTGTAGGAAAATGGATGGAACTAGAAAATCGTGTGCCGAGTGAGATCAGACAGTCTCAGCAAGTCAAGGATTGGCATCCGGGAGGCTGAGACCGGAGGATCGCAGTTCGCAGCCAGCCTCAGCTACTTAGTGAGGCCCTCCGCAACTTAGTGAGACCCTGTTTCAAAATAAAGAATAAAAAATAGGGCAGGGGGTGTAGCTTGGAGGTCGGATGCCCCTGGGTTCCATCCCCAGACCCGAAAAAAAAAAAAAGGTCAAGAATGGAACGCGTTTTTCTCATATGTGGAAAATAAAAAACAGGAAATAAAAGGAATTTCAGATAAATGAGGAGACGGATCAGGGGATAGTTGAAGGGGGCTGGGGAGGGAGGTGGAGAGGAGGAAAAGGGGAATTGATGAAGGAAACAGTTCATATAATTCTATGTCCAAATATGAAGGGAAGAGATGATGACCCATCTCACATGTGTAGAGGGGGCGGGGACTGTAGGGTGGGACAGGACGGAAATCTCACCAAGCCGTGTGCGCACGTGTGTTGGTATCGCTCGAAACCTCGCTATGATGTAGAATTACAACGCACCAATAAAAGCATATCTTTTTAAATTCCCACGGGTCAGCGTGTCGGGAAACAACACAGACCTCCTCACCCTTCTCTCTCCCCAGTGCCATCCACAGCGGCATAGCCCCTACACTCTCTTTGGCGCCCTTCCTTTGATATATCAGCCTTGATTAAAAACAAACAACAAAAAAAAACTTACCTAAAGCCAAAATACAAATAAGACTGGATGTCCAATAAATCAGCACCTAAGTGTTTTAGATCCTAGTCTTCTTGCCAATGTGTACAAACTAATTTCTAAGTTTAAAAGTCCAGTGATGCCAGGCGTGGTGGCGCACGCTTGTAATCCCCGCGCTTGGGAGGCGGAGACAGGAGGATCGCGCAGGTTCAAAGCCAGCTGCACCGGCTTAAGAGACCCTGTTTCCAAATAAAAATATAAAATAGGTCTGGGAGTGTAGCTCGGAGGTAGAAGGGTTTCCAGGAACCCCAGTACCACCAAAAATAAAAATAAAAATAAATAAAAGTCCAGCAATGTCAAGGGGCTCCACTCTCCATCCTTTCCTTGAGAAAATGCCGCAGTGCACATCTATCTATAGCTCCCAGTGGCTTCGTTATGGAGGGAGCAAAAGGTAAAAATTTCCACTGCTCACCCCTGGTCCTCTTCTTGGTACCCAATGACATCCCCACAGCTGAGAAAACTGACCAGGGGTCCTGTCTGCCCTGGGCCTAAGTCATATAGAGGCTACCTTTTTCTCCTGGAAAAGACACTGCCTGGGATCTGAGTTTTAATCCAGGCACTGTGCTGAGGAGGAGATGCATCCTTGCCGTTCATTTCCTGTGAAGGAAACCAAACATTCTCCCCCAACCTCCTCAGCGCTGCACGGTGGCCTGGATGCTTTATTATGCTTGCTATTCATCCAGGAATACTTTCAAAGATGCATCTTGCCGTCACGAAGCAAGATGTGTAAGCACTGAGAAGAAATCTATGGCGAAGCGGGTCCTTCTGCAACGGCGGCCAAAGGAAGGTTGAGCTTATTCCTTGAAGAGTGATTGCTGCAAGCGGGACTAAGTTTTAAGCCCCAGCTTGTGCATCAATATATAACTACATGACATAGTCCATCCCAAGACTAATTCCACCGTGCTTACACAGATGAGAAGAAAGCAAATCACTCAGAAAGATCCAACCTTGACCAAAGTCATTTTGATGGTGTCTTTAAGTCAGAGATCTATGCCTTCTAGAAAATTCAATCAGCTTGCATAGAAGAAAGTGAAACATAACTAAAAGCCCCACATTTTTAAGTACTAAATTACAGTTCTTTGCTATGTTGGGAAATTAAGATTTGGGGGGACTTAAATTTTTGGCGGAACTAGAGATCAAACCCAGGGGCATTCTGCCTCTGAGTTACACCCTCTATTTTTTATTCTTTTTTTTTTAAACGGGGTCTTACTAAGTAGCTGAGGCTGGCTACGAACCTGTGATCCTCTTGTCTTGTGCCCCCCAAGTACTCGGATTACAAGTGTGCACCATCACGCCCAACCCAAGTTGAAATTTTTAAATAAAATAAATGATAACATTTCAAATGATGGATATGTTTGGATATGAGAGTAAACCCATTGGGGGCTTAAAGTTGATTTTATGATATGATCCGCCTGTTGTAAGCATCACAACCCATTCAGATTTCACACCACACATTTCCCGTCTCTCTGAGGATTCGCAGATCAGAGGGGGCCTGTCTCCAGCTGGTGAGAAGCCACAGTACTCAAGTTCCTCACTCAACTACACAGCCACTGGGAGTCAGGCTGGCCGAGTCGCAGGGGACGAGATGGAGAGGGATCCGCCGGCGAAACAGCAACTAAAACTCTCACAAATGACTAGCTTAGTTTACAGCCGCAGACATAACTTGCAGAAATGGCCCATTACAAATGTCACCTCTACTTCCCCCTAGCAGTGATCCCAGACCTCTTGTAGAAATACAGGGAGGAAAAAGAAAGAGCCGGGGACAGTGGACAGAAAGATGGCTCCGTGTGCTGGAGTGCTGAACACAAATACAACAGGCAAGACCTGCCAGAGCTCAGGCCCTGCCAGCCCCACCTCACAGAGCCAGGCTGCCTTTGTGACCGCTGCTGAGTTTTCTTTTTCTATGCACAAGGCTTCATCCATTAAAACTACTGTATCAAGATGTACAGGCTCTTAATACTCCAGGGGATATTTGCTTTAAAAAAATCAAATAGCCTATATTGATAAGACTATACAGAACAAAAAATAATAATAAATGCCTCTCAGAGGGGAAAAAAAAAAGAGGTTAGTTTAATGTAGGCTTTTCCCTGACTAACCCCATTAACATTTTTGAACTGTCAACATTCTCAGGTCAAAAGAAAGAAAAATGGAAAAGGATCCAGGGCAGTAGACAGGGGAACCGGTAAAGGATTTGAGAACATCTATATCAAAGTTGCAAAATATTGAAGACAAGGCATATTTTCTTTTCGGATATTAATGCTACACCCAAGGAGGGGGGACCAGGCTCTACAGTTCTAGCTCCTTCCAGGGCATTTATCATCAGCACAACAACCTACTGATGTTTTATTTAAAAAAAAAAAAAAAAAAAGAAGTCCCAGCCTGGGACAGCCAGATCTTACCCAAGACCCGCTTATCAAAGGTGCCACTCCGGCTGACAGGCAGCTGTTCAGTGGCGCTGAGTTAACATACTTATATGAGCAAAACCGCACCAGTGAGCTTAGCACCTGGGCCCCATTAAGCTTTCTGATAACAGCACCTCCAGCAGGAGCTGGGCTGACCATTTAAGTCTGCAGGAAGCCCTTCATGCCCAAAGCCAGCCAACATTTCCCAGCTAATTTTAACCCTGTAAGAGTCTGATAACAATTGTCAAAAATAAATCGTCCAGCAACTGAATATTTGGTCTGCTCTTAGATAAGATAAATATGTCTTAATTACGAGAAAGATCAAAGGTGGCTCTAATGATTAAAAAAAAAAAAACTTTAGGGCAATTTTCCATTAAGAGAAAAAAATAATACATTTTCTTATGAGAAGGCTTAAATATTCCCCAGGAGTCAGATAAGAGTGAAACTACTCTTTAGAGCCAAGTCGTGGGCCAAATGCAGCTGGGAACACCATAAGCAATGTTGTATTAACACTCAGCCGAGGTAGGACGATTGGGCACCTGATGAGTGCCCAGTTTTACCCTTTCCAAAGCTTTCTCCCTCCCCCTTTCAATGCACCCCCCTATGGAAAGAAACGGACCTTTACAGGGCTCGCCTGCAAATTTCACCACAGTACATCAGCAAAGCTGTTTCACGCCTGAAAGTTACTGTCAGGTCAGTATTTCAAAATCCATCCGTCCGTAGGATGCTCAGTGATCCTGATCGGAGTGGGATCTTTCCCCCGGCTAGGCAGTTGAGGTCAGGGGTCGGGGAATCCTTTATGGAAGTATCCTCCGAGAAGACAGAAATGGGGATAGGAGGACCAAAGGGCGCTGTCCAAGCTAACTGGGCTGCTGCCAACACGAAGTTGTGGCTTTGCCTGGGTCCTGGGCCCCAGCGTGAAGCCACGGATCCCTGGGACTGGGCAGTATCTGCGGCACTGACCAGACCAGAGCAGGGACGAAGCAGGGCCCGGAGGTTCTTCAGGAGCAAGGTTCTTCGTGCGTGCGGAGCCAGCCCTTCCCTGAGAGCCGGGCGGCCGCCTTGCCTTACACACGCACACACATGCACACGCGCGCGTGCGGGGAGGAACGCACTTGCCTGCACTCGCTTTAACAAGCCAGCGTCTGGGGAAGCCACGTTCAGGATGCTCCCCACGCCACGCACACACACACACCCCGCAAGGCACAACCCCGGGGCCCAGGGGCAGCACCCCGACTCGGAGGAATTCGCCAGCGGCGCCCCGCACCCCGCCGGCCTCTGCGCACGCGGGGCCAAGTGCTCGGATCGGGCTGTCTGGGCGCAGGGGCAGCTCGCGGGGACGCGGCGCAGGTGCTCCCCGCGGCCGCCGGCGCCCCAGGTCGGGGCCCCCGGACCCGCGCCCCGCGCCCCGCAGCCGTGCGGCGAGTCCCCGCACCGGGACGGGCTCTGGCTCCCGCACGCCCGGCGCCCCGCCCTCCTCCCCGACCCCGGAGGGTGCCCGCGCCCCTTCCCCGGGATGCCGCCCTACCGTCCGCAGGAACTGGATCTCGTCCTCGCCTTCGCCCCCATCGGCCATGGCTCCGCGCTCCCGGCCCGGCCGGCGCGGGGTCCCTGCGGAGCCGGCGGCGGCCCGCGGCTCTCCCCCCGCGCCTGGGCTGGGGCGAGCCGGGGACGGCGGGGCCGAGCGGGCCGAGCGGGCGCCCGCAGAGCGCAGGAGGCGCGGGGGTGGCCGGGCGCGGGGCCTCCCTGCGCCGCACTGTGCGGAGGAGGAGGAGGAGGAGGAGGAGGAGGAGGAGGAGGAGGAGGAGGAGGAGGAGGAGGAGGAGGAGGAGGAGGGAGGAGAGGAGGAGGAGGGAGAGGAGGAGGGAGAGGAGGAGGAGGAGGGAGAGGAGGAGGGAGAGGAGGAGGAGGGAGAGGAGGAGGGGGAGGAGGAGGAGGAGGAGGGAGAGGAGGAGGAGGAGGAGGAGGGAGAGGAGGAGGGAGAGGAGGAGGGAGAGGAGGAGGAGGAGGAGGGAGAGGAGGAGGAGGGAGAGGAGGAGGAGGGAGAGGAGGAGGGAGAGGAGGAGGAGGAGGAGGAGGGAGAGGAGGAGGAGGAGGAGCGCGGCCGGCGCGGGAGGCGGCCCCGCAGCGCAGCCGCGATCGCTGCCTGCAGCCGGCAGCCGCTCGGCCCGGCTCGGAGCCGCGAGCGCCCAGCCCCGGAGCCGGGACTGCCGCGGCGGGGGCGGCGCGGGGAGGAGCTGGCGGCGCTGCAGGTGCTCCGCAGCCGCTCCGCGCCCGGCCCGGCGCCCCCTGCCGGCTGCCGCGGGAACCGGCCCGGCGCCCCGGAGCCAGAGCGCAGGGCCTCTCCCACCCGCACCCCGGGACCCCCGCGCACCCGCCGGCCCTTTGGGACGCTCACTTCTCCCAGACCGCGCCGGCGGCCTGGGTACCGACTTTCACCTCTTGCCCGCAGCTGGGTGGGCTCCGAGCGCAGGGTACCCCACAGGGATACTTTCAACTGGGATGCCCATCCATGGGGGGCAACACGGGAGCTCTTCCCGGCGTGTGTACTTCTCCTGGGCCCTGCTTTGCAGAGATGACCCGTACAGTGTTGCGCGGACTTGGTGCAGCGATTTCTTAATAAGTGCCTTCCACAGATATATCCGGAGCATCTGTGTCGGTTCGGTACAAAACAGACACGGGGATGTGTAGTCTAATTTAAGAAGGAATTGCAATAAAACTATGGAATGGCATCTCTGAGTGGGAATCACTGGGTGGCTGTAAACTCCGAGTGTGGTGTCTGTTACAGTTAGACGTAAAACGACCCCTGAAGAGCTCATTTGTTAATATTCAGGGTTGGTATAATTCAGTCATGCGGGTTGTCATCCCAGCAGTAGATGAATCCATCTGGGTGATGCCAGGTAAACTGGCAGGGTGTGGCTGGAGGAGATGCTTCCGGGGTGCATCCTTGGAGATTATATGTAGGGTTCCTCTTTCCTCCTCCTCCTCCTCCTCCCCTTCCTCCTCTTCCCCTTCCTCTTCCTCCTCCTCCCATTTCTCCTCTTCTTTCTCTTCCTCCTCCTCTTCTTCCTCTTCCTCCCCTTCCTCCTGATCCTTCTTCTTCTTCTTCTTCTTCTTCTTCTTCTTCTTCTTCTTCTTCTTCTTCTTCTCCTCCTCCTCCTCCTCCTCCTCCTCCTCCTCCTCCTCCTCCTCCTCCTTCTTCTTCTTCTCCTTCTCCTTCTTCTCTCTCTCTCTCTCTCTCTCTCTCTCTCTCTCCCTCTCCCTCTCCCTCTCCCTCTCCCTCTCCCTCTCCCTCTCCCTCTCCCTCTCTGGCCTCCATGATATGAAGAGCACAGCCACCTCCTCTCCTTGCCCCAGCTTCCTACCGCCACATCCTGAGACCCGCGACCCCCAGCCTCACATGAGCTGAACTCAAAACCGTAAGAAAATGAGCCTTCTTTCCTCTAACTTAGGTGGCCAGTCTTTAGATTACAGCTGCAAGGAAGCTGCAGGATACAATGTCCGTTATTCTTGTTGAGAAAAAGTTCCAGCATCCCACCACAGATGTCAGTACCAAGCAAGCCCTGGAGATCCTCCGAGTGGTAGCCCAGAAAATCCCCATTTAAAATAACAGCCATTTGCCGGGCGTGGTGGCCCATGCTTGTAATTCCCGTGCTTGGGAGGTGGAGACAGGAGGATCGTGCAGGTTTGGAGCCAGCCGGGCTGGCTTAAGAGACCCTGTTTCCAAATAAAAATATAAAATAGGTCTGTGAGTGTAGCCTGGAGGTAGAAGGCCCCTGGTTCCATCCCTAGTACCACCAAAATAAAAATAATAATAATAATAATAATAATAATAACAGCTATGACTAAGGAAATGCCAGGTCAGAGACAATTTGGACACGTACAGGGCCTTGTTCCTAGTCCATGGCACATCAGGTTATGTAACTGAAATATTTAAGTATGCGCTGGGCATACTTACCGGGCATACTTAACTTTGTACTGGGCACACACCTGTAATCTCAGACTCAGGAGGCAGAGACGGGAGATTCACAGGTTAAGGCCACCCTCAGCAATTTAGCAAGGCCCTCGACAACTCAGCAAGACTGTTTGGAAATTTAAAAAATAAAATAAAATAGGGCTGGGAGTGTAGCTCAGAGGTAGACTGTCCCTGGGTTCAATCTCCAGTACCACCAAAAAAAAAAAAAAAATTAAGTAAGTCTGTGCAAAGTCAAGTCTTCAAAAGCCTGCCCTACAGGGTTGCATGAACTGTAAAATAATGGCTACCACATCCATTTAATCGGCACACACGTTCTGCAACATCTAAGCTGTCATTAAAATTGACCAGTAAGTTCTGTTCATCTTACAATTTATTTTTGGCATTCATTAACTTTGTACTTAACTGAACTAGTGTTTCTATGCTTCCAGGAGAATGCATCCCATAAACGATAGGTCTAAAAAGATTCTGTCTGTGAGGTGGGATGAATACGGCTCTGCCCTGCTCTAGAAGGGTACTGTTCCCCTTACCTAAAATCCTGGCATAGTCTTGTATCCATGGCGATGAAAGCCATCATTCTTTATAGTCTCAAACCAGTATTATTTGTGTGAATTTCTACTCATAAGTCTCTAAAAGAGTTTACAAAAGATAAAGCAGCCGGGCGTGGTGGCGCACGCTTATAATCCCCGCCCTTGGGAGGCAGAGACAGGAGGATCGCGCAGGTTCGAAGCCAGCCATGAGCGCTGGCTTAGGAGACCCTGTTTCCAAATAAAAATGTAAAAATAGGTCTGGGAGTGTAGCCCGGAGGTAGAAAGGCTTCCAGGAACCCCAGTACCACCAAACAACAACAACAACAACAACAACAACAACAACAACAACAACAACACACAAAAAAAAAAAGATAAAGCAAAGTATTCCTCCTCTGGGGATTGACTATATTCTGAGGTTGACTCATGATTTAATGCTAAATAATTTGATCTCCCAAACTTAGAATGTAACAAATTGACCCTTTCAAGTATTCTATTCAGAACTAGGCATAACTTCTTTTTGTGTGTGTTGTACTAGGGGTGGAACCCAGAGGCTTTCTACCTCCGGGCTCTACTCCCAGACCTATTTTTTTATATTTTATTTGGAAACAGGGTCTCACTAAGTAGCTGAGGCTGGCTTCGAACCTATGCAATCCTCCTGTCTCAGCCTCCCAAGCGCGGGGATTCCAAGCGTGCGCCACCACGCCCGGCTAGGTATAACTTCTTAACAAAAACAAATGGAAACTATGTGTTTGGGAATTTTCCCAGTGTAATAGTACAGTAGGTAAAATATGATAAAACCCTCCCCGATTTTTCATTTTGATTATTTTAACTAGAACATAATTTTTTTCTAGCAGACATTATATTTATTATTTCGTTAATTCTCTCAACACAAGTGACATAATGCGAAATGGACAAGCACCTAATAATTATTATTCGCCAGAAAGAAATGTAGAGCATGGGATATTCATAAAAAATACCATTTGTGTAAGCTTTAAAACTCAAAAATAAGCCCACCAGGGTGGCACACACCTGTAATCCCAGTACTTAGGAGGCAGAGACAGGAGGACCGGGGGTTTCAGGGACAGCTCCAGCAATTCCACAAGAGTCTCAGCAAACAAATGAGACCTTGCTTCAAAACAAAAAAATATAAAGAGCTGAGTGTAGCTCAGATGTAGCAAGTCCCCGGGTTCAATCCCAAGTATCACAGGGGGTAAAATGTAAAATTCAAAAATACAATACCATGAGGATTCTAGATCTCTAATCTGTACTGAAAATATGAAAACATGTTCGAGAGCCAGGCTTGGTGGCGCATGCTTGTAATCCCAGCATTTGGGAGGCTGAGACAGGAGGATCACTGCTCACAGACAGCCTCGGCGACTTAGTGAGGCCCTTTTGCAATACAGTGAGACCCTGTTTCAAAATAAAAAGAATAAAAAATAGGGCTGGGGGTAGAATGCCCCTGGGTTTCATCCCCAGCAGTGCAAAAATAAGTTTAAATGATACATAATATTTATTTTTAAAAAGAGAACTGAAGCAAATATAGAATACTGGTGGTTGATGTGGGGTATAGTATTACTTTGGCACTGATATTTTGACATATATAATTATAAAATTTGAGGTAATCTTTTGTGTGTGTGGTACTGGGGATGGAACCTGGGGCTTTCTACTTCTGGACTACACTCCCAGACCTATTTTTGTATTTTATTAAAAACAGGGTCTAAGTTGCCGAGAGCCTCACTAAGTAGCTGAGGCTGGCTTCAAACCTGAGCGATCCTCCTGTCTCAGCCTCCCAAGCACAGGGATTACGAGCGTGCGCCACCACGCCCGGCTTAAAATTTGAGGTAATTTTTACAAGAAAACTATATCGGCAAAAGTTGTAGAAACATATCACTCCCAGGTTTGTTTTTTATTAAACTTTTGTATGGTTTAATTATGATTCCCTAGTTTCTTTTTTTTTTTTTCAGCTTTAACAAATATTACAAAATCAGTAGGAAATAGAGGAGAGAAGGAAAAAGCAGCGTGCTGGCGCACGTGCTGGAGAGCCCGAAAATGGAACTCTGACCCCTTTTCAGGACCCCAGCCTTTAAATAGATCTTGTGTTGGTATTTTTCTTATCAGCGTTACCAAGGCAATGGGCTAGTGGCTTATTTCTTAGCCTCCTAGTTTCTTTTTTGATGTGAGCAATTATAACAAAACTTATTTTGAGGGGGAATACCATAAGAATATAATTTTAATTGGGGGTAAGACATAAAATTTAAATATAACTTAAATTACATTCAGTGTCTTTAATGCTGATAGGCTTAAGCTATCAGGTATTAACAAGCGGACATTTTCCAAGGACAAGGCTCCAGTTCATAAAATTTTTAAAAGTTTAAGTTTTTGTAAACATCCAGCACTTGATATCTACATGTTTTGTAATTCTCATAAAATATTTCTTTTCCCCAAATCCATGTTGCATATAATTTTCCTGTTTTCTCTTGAAGTTTTCTCTCTTAATCTTGCTTTATTGGCATCTTTATACATTCAACAGAGAGATAAAACTTCATTTTAGATCTTTATTTATTGTAAGGTTAAAAAAAAAAAGCTTAGACAGTGATATGCCTATATTTTTCAGTCCAGATATGGGAAGTATTTTCCCATGACTAATTCTATATTCTGCAAGAATGGGGGACAAATTCTATTTCCTTTTTTAATTAAGAGTTTTTCCGCAGCCGTCTAATTCAGAATGGAGAACTACAGCCCGCCATTCACTCGGCAGGACTCTAGACATCCTTAAGGAAGAAAAAAAGTAGGACCCATGAAAGATTTTTCATTTGACTTACAATTTACTAAGCTCCCCAGTGATATATGTGAGGTTTAAAAATTAACTTCTTCCTCAGGGTCTCTACAGAAAGTCAGGCTGTGTTACCAGCCCTAATGCAGTTTCTGTTAGTTAAGACCACATAAATTAACGACCTTACTGCGGAAGTGACATCCTCTAGAATTATCACTGGGTTATTGTAAAATTAGGTTTGGAGAGGCCTTGATATCCTGAGAGTTATCCCATTTTCTGTCCATGTAGATGTCCAGGTTGGTTGGTTTGTTTATGTGGTACTAGGGATGGAACCAGGGGCACTCTGCCTCCAAGCTGCATCCCCATCCCTATTTTTTATTCTTTATTTTGAAACAAGTTCTCACCAAGTTGCACAGGGCCTCACTCAGTAGCTGAGGCGGGCCGCGAACCTGCGATCCTCCTGTCTCAGCCTCCCAAGCCCTGGGGTTGCAAGCCTGCGCCACCGCGCCTGGCTGAGATTTCCAGTTTTAAAGTTTCTAGGGAGTAGTTTATATACTTCTTCTGATTCCAAGTTTCAGAACTTGACAAACCAAAACTTGAGACAATTTCCATTTTATCTCCATTCTTGGCACGCGTGCTGTACACTTCTACAATACAGATGGGCACTTGTTCTAGAAAAAGCACCGGGAGTTCCCTGGGGGACCGCCTGGAGCTAGTCCTCCAGTCACGTGGTCACTTGGCAAGCCTGGACAAGCGGCTGGGAATAACATTCTACAGATGGCGGCCATGGTGGTGAAGTCGCACTAGCTGAGCATTGGCTACGCTGCAGGTGCTTGGTTTTTATTGCTTCTTTCCCTCTTCACAGCAAAGCCATTTTGGGGAGAAGGGCCCAGGGCTCAGAGAAGCTACGCAGCTGGACCACAACTGCACACACGGCTACTGAGTCGGAGAGGCCGAGGCCTGAGGATTCCAAGTGTGAGTTCTTGGTCATCATTTTACACTACTGCTTGCCCTGATCCCAGAGTGGAAACACACACACACATACACACACGCACACGCACACGCACACACACGCGCACACGCACAGAGTCTGGACTTGCATGAACTATAAAAGGCTCTGGCAGTCCCTGGAGATCCGTCCCTGGTTTTAGGCCGATCCAAGGCCCTGCCAGCTCCTGGAGAGCCGAGTAAATTCTGGAAGAGACAGGGATTGCTATGCCTTCAGAAGGAAAAGTCAGTTTATGCTTTACCCCACTGTTTTTTTTTTTAGGGGTGGGTGGGTACTGGGGTTCCTGGAAACCCTTCTACCTCCAGGCTACACTCCCAGACCTATTTTATACTTTTTATTTGGAAACAGAGTCTCTTAAGCCACTGTGGCTGGCTTCAAACCTGCGTGATTCTCCGCCTCCCAAGCAGGGGGATTACAAGCGTGCGCACCACGCCCAGCTCCCCCACCTTTTGCAGTCTTGGGGGAAATCGGTTCTTCAAGACCTGAAGGTTATTTGTGGCTCTTATGTGTCCTTTATACTTCAGTTTATGAGGCTACAAACCAATAGCAATGTTCTGGTTTCTAGGGTCAGGACTGAGCTATATTGAGGTGATAAAAGTATGATCTACCCCATGGCATCAAGGGAGAAGGATGAACCTGCACGAATCAACGTTTTCTTATTAATCACCTTCTCCGCTTAGAGAAGAGGTGGGTTCTGAGGAGGTGTGAGTTCCTGAGGAGGTGTGGCCACTGAAGAGGTGTGAGTTCCTGAGAAGGTGTGAACCGCTAAGGAAGCGGGGGTCCTCCAGAGATTTGGGTTCCTGATGAAGAATCAGTTAATGAAGAGGTCTGAGTTCCTGAGGAGGTGTGAGTTCCTGAGAAGGTCTAAGTTACCAAAGAAGTGTACATTCCTGGGGAGATCTGGGTTGCTGGGGAGGTGTGAGTTGCGAAGGAGGTGTGAGTTACGGGAAGGTGTGGGTTACCAAGGAAGTGAAAGTGTCTGAGGAGACGTGGGTTCCTGAGGAGGTGAGGGTTCCTGCATGGCAGAGGTTTCTGAGGAGGTGTGGATTACTAAGAAAATCAGAGTTTCTGAGGAGATGTGGGTTCCTGCGGAAGTGTGGATTAATGAAGCAGTGTGAATTACTAAGGAAGTGTGGTTCCTGATGTGAGTTCCTAAGGAGCCGTGGGTTCTGATTTCTCATAGGATCATAAGAGCTATGGATACCATAGAGAAAGGTGAGCCTATACCAGTAAGTTTTCTTTTTCTTTTCTTTTTTTTTTTTTTTTTTTTTTTGGTGTGTGTGTGTGGGGGGGGGGCACTGGGATGGAACCCAGGGCATTCTATCCCCATACTACACCCTAGCCTCACTAAGTAGCTGAGGCTGTCCTTGAACCGTGATCCTCCTATCTCAGCCTCCTGAATGCTGGGATTACATGTGTGCACCACCACACCCAGTTTTTTTTGTTGTTGTTGTTTGTTTTGGTTTTTGCCAATAAGAGTTTTCTAATTAATCACCTTCTCTACTGAAAGAAGATAGGAGTTCTGAGGAGGCCTGTTCCTGAGGAGGTGTGGGCCCCCGAGGAGGTGGGAGTCCTGAGGGATTGTGGTAACTGCAGCACAATTCACATTCCCCAAAGTATGGAACCCACCTAGGTGTCCATCGACAGATTAATGGGTAAGGAAAATGGGGCATGTATACAATGGAGTTTTGCTCAACCATGAAGGGCATTATGTTATTTGCAGGGAAATGGCGAGCACTAGAGGATATTATACTGAGATCAGCCAGTCTCAGAAAGTCAAGGGTTTCTCTCAGTTGTGGGAACTAGGGAGAAAATAGGAAACAAAGGGAAACTTTAGATAAATAAAGACGGAGGCCAGTAGAGGAGTGGAAGGAAAGCAGAGGAGGAAAGTGGGGAGAGGATAAAGGGGGAGACTGAGGAAGGATATGGTACAAATCATGTTGTATTAAGGTGTCACTACCAGTCTCACCAATAAGTCTGAAGAGGGAGGAGGGAGAAAGGGGGAGGGAGGAGGGCAGAAGGGAGGAGGAGGGAGGAGAGAGGAGGGGGAGGGGAGGGAGGAGGTGTAGAGAGGAGGGAGGAGGGGTGGGATGGGGATGGAAAATCACCAGGTTCCATGTTCATGTACGTTAGTATCACTTTGAGTCTCACGACTCAAATTACAACACACCAATAAAAGCATAAAAAATGAAAGTAAATTAAAAAATATATTTATCAGATCATTTTTCAACTTTTCTTCCGGCCTCTTTCCGAATATGGTGGTTATGTTTATAAGCTTGAAAACTTCTAAGTCACTTTTCTTATTCTTTTTTTTTTTTTATAAATGTGTCCCTTACTATTTTTGTTACTATCTGAGTCTCTCCCCCACAAATTTTTGTAATGGAGCCAATGCTTGCTCAGTACTTACCATGGTAAGTAACCAAACTTGTGGGGATAAATGACTCAGATTTTTCCCCTCAACTTTTTCTTATATCATAATTCAATTTATACATCTACAACAAAATCATCCGATCATTGCAATACAGAGAGACAGATGGACAGATAAGTAGATAGATTTATTTTAAAAGTCTCGGTCCTGTGAGTGTCATTTAGAATCAGATTTCTATATACATCCAGTAAGAAAAAATACTTTCTTTTATATAGCTTATGACTAACACATTTCGTCTTTTTCAATTTCCCTTCGTGAACTTTGATTTAGAGTTCTTATTTCACCTGGCTTTCCGTATTTCCTGAAGTTTCTCCTACCAAACTGCCTACCTCCGTTCCTGTAACGTCCCATTTATATTTCATGTCCTAAAAAAGTGTGTTTTGCTTAGTCAACTGGTTTCCATTTTATAGTTTCCTCTTCTCCATATGTAGAAATTGCTCTTTTGCTCTTAATAGAGTGCCCATAAAATTGCTCAGTGTTTCTGCCCTGGATTTGTTTTCATTTCTTTTTCAGTTCCTACTAATTCAATTTGCATATCCTTTAATGTGTCTTAATTATTTGCTCATCAACCTTAATCTATTCAGTAGAAGATATCTTTGGCTAGAGGAAAAAAAAAAATTCCTCCTTGCTCCACGCACTAAAAGGCGCGTAACAGCACCAACAACAAAGCTTCTTACTTGGGAAAACACACACAGCTTGAGTCTCTTCTTTGGTTCCCCCAATGATCTGAGCTGAAGACAAAGAGCCGCCTGCAGCTATGACCACAGGGCTGCAGCAAGCATCGGTCTCCAAAGCTCAAGGTCACCCTGAGTGCAGGCCCTGGGCTCTGACCTGCATCCTGGCATGATCTCTGGCCTCTCAGTGATCAGACTCCAACCCAGCGACAGGAGTTCTGCCCCGGAATTGCACACTGTCCAGGTGTTGCTGATTGTCCCCTACCTCGTCTTCTGTTGCTACTAGCCCTGCTCATTTTCTTTTTCTTATCCTCTACTAAAACGCCTGTTAGGTCCTGGATTTTCTCTTCATTCTCCGCTGCACATCCTTGGTACTAACTGATAACTACAGTCCCTGTTTGCTGGACTCTAGGCACCTTGCCGAGCTGAGTAGCCCACTGACTAGAACCACTCACGGCCTAGTCTGCCCATGGGAAAGATAAACTCCTATTGTGTTCAGTAAATTGTAGTGAGGGGGCCTCTGTGTTATAGAAACTTGACCTTGACCTCTAATTTACACTATTCTTTAATCCCAAGCAAGAATATAAAACTAAAAAAAAAAAAGCAGGTATTTTAGGAAAGCTACTAACATGAAAAAAATAATAACTCCAGGATGAAATATTTTTTAAAAAACCTAAAAAAAGAGTCCAAACTAAAACTAAATAATGATGATGACAACATCATTGTATATCATCACCGAAATGAAAATATATTGCACCCATAAAACAAGAACAGGCACCTATGCAAAAGGAATAAGAAAGTAAGAAGGAATCCTTAGAAATTCAAAATGTTAACCAAAAAAAAAAAAATGTCAATAGAGGCATAATAATGAATACTATGTGAATGAGCGACGACCCTGCAATGGGTGTGAGGGACTGTCCAGGGAGAGGAGCAGGCCATGTGTTTTAGTCAGCTTTCCTGTCGTCTGACCAAAATACCTAACAAGCATGACGTAGAGGAGGAACGGTTCATTTGATTCGTTGTTTTAGAGGTTCAGTCCATGGTTGGCTGGCTCCAAGACAGAAATCACAATGGCACAGCATATGGCAAAGAAAAACCTCTCTTGGTCATGGCAGAAAGAGAAAGAAAAGGGGACTATGGACCTAGAGTACCCCACACCATGCTCCCCAGGACTCCCTGCTCTAGCCACGCTCCAATTCTGAAACTTCCTACACTGGGGAACATACTTTCAACACTTTGGGGAAATATCTTAAACCCAAACCAATACACTCTGCATATCAAGAATGGATTTGGCATGCCGAGTGGATGGAAGAGCGAATCCAGCCTTGATACGCGCAGCCTGCTCCCTTTCAGACACCTCACAATCCACTGCAGGTGCCTCCTCCGTCTACTCGTTTGTTTCTCCCTTCCATCAGTGTTCATGCGCTGTCTGCCCCGTGCGGGGCGCTGGAACTGGGGTGCACTGAGTTCAAGGAAGTAGGTCACTCCCAACAACCTTCCGGCCTTGAAGGGTCTGTAGCCAACTTGAGTCCGCCTGTTCTTATTATGAGAATGAAATAATACTTCATGGGCTGGAGAAGGGCAAGAGGAAGGGACATCTGAGGAGTAACTCCATCCCTGGCTTCCCAGGCTGGGGACAGAGCAGACGTGAACCCCAGAAACATAAACATAGGTCATTAAAGAAAAATTGAGAACTTCCATGAGCCACAGTTTGAAAGACACATGGACAGGACTGAGTCTGCACGTGTGATTTATTCAAAAAATTTCAAGGGGACCCTGACCAGATTCTAGAACTGGGGATCTATTTAGGTAAAGAAAAGACAGAGAGAAGTAAATGAACAGCCACAGGTCCTCGAAGGCGTGGCAGATCGGATCTACTTTACTTAAACGCATCCATAAACGCAGACACATTCTACTTCCAATCTACATCCCAGCCCTATTTTTTTTTTCAATTTTGAAACAGGGTCTAATTGGTTCCTCTGTTTGATATGCAAATTATACTGAGATGAAAATTAAGTTAATAAGGGAGCCAGTTCTTGAGAACTTTTTGCGGAAGCGTGGGACCAGCTGCTGAAAACATAATGACACGTTCCCTTTCCCTAGTTCGCTTAAAGTTGGGGGACGTGTTGAGTTTGGATTCAGTGCAAACTGCAACAGGAAACTATAGAAAGGTTTGAAACTAGGAAGCAACAAGATCTGATTTTTCTTGTAATAAGGAACAGGTTTTTTTTTTTTTTTTTTTAGTTTTTCATTTTAAATATGCATTCGTAGTCTCCCCTAATATTTTGAGTGCTGGAAAGCAAATTGGTTTGGTTTGGTTTTGTGGTACTAGGGCTTGAACCCAGGGGCATTCTGCCTCTGAGCTACATCCCCAGCTCTATTTTATTTTATTTTATTTTTACTTTGAAAAAGAGTCTCACTAAGTCTGTCTGTCTCTGTTCTCTATCCCCATCTCTTGACCTTTCATTTCACCCTCTCTCCTTACTGCAGACACAGCCTCTACCTTCTTCAGAGCTACGGGCAAGAACTCCAGGTTCTTCACCCTTCTTCAGGCAAAGCGATTCATCTTTTTTTTCTTTTAACAATTTTTTATTGAACATAAATAGTATACATTTAAACTATATTTGGTGCCCTCTCATCTTTTTTTTTAAGAAACATTTATTATCCAGATGACATTCAGGAAATGTTGTCATGACCTGAAGGGTCTTCTCTCTGCTGAGAATCCCATCCTCCTCCTCAGCTATTTCAACTCCTCTTCTTCCCATCATATCTGTGTCCTCGAGCAGTTGGAAATGTGGGGAAAGGTGTGCCCATCTACGCTTATAGCTGTACAACTCATAATTTATAATTGCTAAACTATGAAACCAGCTGAGGTCTCCATCAACGGATGGACTAGAAAACTCTGGGGTAGCCGGGCGTGGTGGCGCACGCTTGTAATCCCCGTGCTTGGGAGGCTGAGGCAGGAGGATCACACAGGTTCGAAGCCAGCCTCAGCTACTTAGTGAGGCTCTCAGCCACTTAGTGAGACCCTGTTTCCAAATAAAATATTTTTAAAAGGTCTAGGAGTATAGCCCGGAGGTAGAAAGCCTCTGGGTTCCTCCCCCAGTACCACCAAAAAAAAAAAAATTAGAAAACTCTGGGGTATAAACACAATGGAATTCTACTCAGCTGTAAAGAACAAAATTGTGTAATTTGCCAGGAAATAGAGAGGTCTGGAGAATATTATGCTAAGTGGGATTAGACAGTCACAAAAAGCAAAAGGTGGGATGTTCTCTCTTATATGCAGAAGCTAGAGAAATAATGGGGCACAGGAGGGACCCCAAACAAAGGAGGAGAAACCTTTGTGGAGTGAAGGAGGGGACCTAACTGAGGGAGGGAAGGAGGGGGAGGAAGATGAAGAGGGAAACACCGCAATGGACATGATGCCCGTACACAAACTCACCAAAGCCAGTCACTATGCTGAGCAGGGGAAGGTGGGGAGGGAGAAGGAGGAGAGGGAACGGGGGAGGGCTCAACGCGTGGTGTGTGTGGAGCCTCCATCACCCCAAACTGCGTCAAGATGTAGGATTATAACGCACCAATAAAAGAAAGAAAGAAAGGTATGGCAATGAATGATTTGAAAACAGATTCGTTTACCACCATCCTTAAAAAAAGTTTGCTCTTCACACACCTGGGAGTTTACGGTATGCCTGATGATTGTTTCATAAAGAAGCGTCATAGCCGGGTGAGGTGGTGCACACCCAGAATCCCAGTACTTGAGACAGAAAGGTCACAGGATTGAGGCCAGCCTTGAAGCAACTTAGTGAGCCTCTTGTCAATTTAGTAAGAGAGAGAGAAATTGGCTCAGAGTGTGCCTCAGAAGTAGTATGTCCCTGGGTTCAATTCCCCAGTACCAAAAAAAGAAAAAAAATCAATATTAATATTAATCCTAAATATCCCCCTGTGGGGTTCCTGAAAACCCTTCTATCTCCGGGTTACACTCCCAGACCTATTTTATATTTTATTTGGAAACAGGGTCTCTTAAGCCAGCAAGGCTGGCTTCAAACCAGCGTGATCCTCCCAAGCGCAGGGATTACAAAAGTGGGCCACCACGCCCGGCTCTGTGTTCCTTTTCAAAAAAGGGGTCCCACTGCCGGACGTGGTGGCGCACGCTTGTAATCCCCGCGCTTGGCAGGTGGAGACAGGAGGATCGCGCAGGTTCGAAGCAAGCCACGCGCACTGGCTTAGGAGACCCTGTTTCCAAACAAAAATGTAAAAATAGGTCTGGGAGTGGAGCCCGGAGGTAGAAGGGCTTCCAGGAACCCCAGTACCACCAAAAAAAGGGGGTCCCATAGCAAACGAGCAGACACCGGATGTATTAAACAACAGAAAGTTACTCTCTCATAATATGGGGAGCTAGAGTCCTGAAATCAAGGTGTCAGGGGGACACGCATCCCTGGAGGACTCCGGGGGACACTGTCTGCCTGTGCAGACAGTATTTAACCCACTTATTCTAAAATCCTAAGTAAGTAAGAGTTGTGGCATCCACAAGTAAGAGTTTTACCTTAAAATTTTGCCAGGTGTGGTGGCGCACACTTGTAATCCCTGCACTTGGGAGGCGGAGACAGGAGGGATTGCGCAGGTTCGAAGCCAGCCGCACTGGCTTATGAGACCTTGTTTCCAAATAAAAAATATATAAAATAGGTCTGGGAGTGTAGCCCGGAAGTATAAGGGTTTCCAGGAACCCCAGTACCACCAAAAAAAAAAAAAAAAAAAAAAAAATTAAAAGACTAAAAAAATAGGACTGGGGATGTAGCTCAGAAGTGCAATGCCCCTGAGCTCTATCTCCAGTACTGCAAAAAAAAAAAATTATACAAATATAGGTGTACAGATAAACATATGCATATATATGTTATATATATACACAAATCCCTGTTTCAACATATATATGCATTCCCAAATTTTTCAGTAAGGCGCCTGCCGTACTTTTCAGCCATGCATTTGCTAAGTAATCATTTGCTGAACATCCGCCATTCTGCTGGACGTAGGTGCTGAGGCTCCTTAATAAATCGGAGGCTTCTGACCCGCGTCTCTCCTCTCCAAAGACGCTCATCTGCCAGGAAGGGAATTTCTTCCAGGCCGGAGTTATTTTCACACGTTAGTTTATAAATTAAAACAATAGTGAAGTGCACTGACGTTTTGTCCTTGGAGCGTGTGGAGTAATATTTTTACGGTCACTCTGGCAACCGCAGAGGCGAGAGGGCAGGAGTTGAGGACCAGGCGGCCGGAGCGGAGAGCAGCGCTCTGCGCCGTGCTGGCTCCAGGCCCGACAGGACGGGGCCAAGTCCAGCTACTGCCCAGAAAATGGCCCGTGGCCCTGGCCGCACTCGCCCTCCCAGGACTGAAAGATGCAGGAAGATTGTTTACTCAAGAAATGAGTCACAAATGGAGGGGCTTGGGAATCAGGAACCAGTTCTAAAACAGAAATGTTTACCGGGGCCAGACGTCGGTGAGGGCAGCGCCGGCTCAGCTGCTATTTGTGGGCAACCCGCGTGTGTACTGTGGGTCCACCGTGTGCTGCCAAGGACTCAACATGACCCTGCGCTTAGTCAGCCCGCCTCTACCTATGGAGGGCCCACTGTGCGCACAGCACGAGGCCAGCAGCTTTGGATATGTTATTGTTGTTAAGTGTGACATGGAGTCTGATCCAGCCCGTGGTATAATATGCCCACGAGACAAGTGAACTTGTGATCCAACCATTTCTTCCCCCGACTATTAAAAGCAGAACAAGAAGCCAGACACGATGGCACACGCCTGTAATCCCAGCACTTGGGAGGCCGAGACAGCAGAATTGCAGGTCCAAGGCCAGCCTCAGCAACTTAGTGGGGTCCCTCAGAAATTTAGCCAAGACCCTGTTCCAAAATAAAAAATAAAACTAGAAGCCGGGCGTGGTGCCACACGCTTGTAATCCCTGCATTTGGGAGGCTGAGACGGGAGGATTGCGGTTTGTGGACAGCCTCCGCTACTACTTAGTGAGGCCCTTTGCAACTCAGTGAAACCCTGTTTCAAAATAAAAAATAAAAAATAGGGCAGGGGGTGTAGCTCGGAGGTAGAATGCCCCTGGGTTCCATCCCTAGTATTGTAAATTATAAATAAATAATAAAATAGGGCTAAGGGTATAGCTCTGAGACAGAATGCTTCTGGGTTCAACCTTCAGTACCCAACAAACAAACAAAAAAAGAGCAGAACAAGAAGGAAGCAGCAAGGGGAAGGAAAGAAAACCTAAAGTCCTGATAAAAGAGTGTCAGTATAGTTCACACAGTCTCAGAATCGAATCCCAACTTCAAGGAAGGCCTCACACTGCACTCACAGTACTGAACTTTTTTTTTTTTTTTTTTTGGTGGGATACTGGGGATTGAACTTGAGGGTGTTCTATTTCTGAGCTACAATCCCAGCCCATTTTATTCTTACTTATTTTTGTTCATTTGTTTGGCTTTGAAACAGTCCTCGCCAGGTTGCTAAGAGCCTCACTACACTGCCGAGGCTGTCCTCGAACCTGTGATCCCCCTGATTAGCCTCCCAAATACTGATATTACAGGTGTGAGCCACCAAGTCCGGCTTTGTTTTCTCATTTGTAAAGAAGAGGGGAGAGTCCTGTGTCCCGGGTGTGTGGGGAGAATTCAATGAGAAAATGCAGAACAGCCGCTACTGTGGTACACGGCTCATCCCTGACACTCAGCAAACGGCCATCAGCTCTGTTGCTGTGACCCATCAATCCTGTCTCAGCCCCATCATACCGCGACACGGGGCAGGAGGTCCAGGGGCTGGGTGCACTGAGCAACGAGGAAAAATCACATCTAATCCAGGCCTCCTGGCCAGGGACAGTGCCAGATGCCTCAGGGACAGCAGAGTCACAGTGCTAGCAATCAGAATGAAGCCCCATGGAGGGCAGGGGGAGACCTATTTGATGAGGGACCTGGCCACAGGCAAAAGGTTCTCCCACAAGATTTTTGCAGCACTGGGAGGAAGGCTGCAATTTTGGGAGGAGCTGCTGGGCCCTGGGGCCGCTCAGGACTCACCTCCTGGCCTCCTCTTGTCCTCAGTGGGGTGACTGATAAGGAGGTGGGAAAGAGTATGTCTCACCGTCCTCGGCTGAGCTCTGATGTAAGCAAATCAACTTGGGTGAAGTCCTCTCACCCCTCTGATAGATTAGTCACCCAAGTTAAATTATTTTTAAGATAATGCTCTATTTATACACGAGGAGCTAAATAAGGAGTGCTGTGGCTCTACAGGCATTCACAAATATTTCACATATACTGGAATGAAAACATCAATGATAAAATAGAACCAGCTAGACCAGAGTACATGAACTTGCTGGTGATGGCGTTTATAAAGTAGACAGTACCAACATTTAAATGTTTTCATTTAAATTAAAAAGAAGGGTTTGTGTCTATCGGTCCCTTAAAAAAACTCAAAACTTTGTCACCTATATAAAGTGATTTCAAATATAAATAATCAGTTTTTGCAAATGTGGTCAAATTGGAGAACAACTAAAGCCATGCTGGTTTTATTTAGTTTCTAGTGACAAGAAATAATCCGGCTTATCTTGACTAATGGAACGGTCATGTTTGGCTAAACACAGGAACTATTATAGGACTGGGACATCGGTGTGGTAATTTCTAAAACAATGGTTTTGGGGAGAGAAAGAATTGGAGATGTGGGTCCTGGGTCATTTGACAAAAAGCACTGGGTGTCTGCTGAGGCTAGATCTGAGTAAGTCAGGGGGAGGGGAGAGGAGAAGGCGTGTCTTTCCTCAAGAGCTTTAGCATCTAGTTGGTGTCATCAAATTCAGACCGCAGACCACACTGTCCTGACAGCTAGGACAGTGTGCAAGAGGTTCCGCTTGCATGACTTTGAGGATGGAAAAGGGGCAATATCCCCAGGACCTGGGCAGTCCCGAGACAGAAGAGGGGTGCTGTGGGCCATCTGGAAGAAAGCAGCACAGGCTGCTGTGAGGAGGAGCCGGCTGGGGGTGGAGGCCGGGCACCTGCCCGGTACGCTCAGAAGCCGTGCTCAACAGAGTTGGGGTTGGGGAAGCCAACGTAGACAGAGATCTTCGCTCGGGGCCCTTCACCAGGAACGAAGGCCCAGGGACCCGGGCCGGTGAGGAGAGGGGCAGTACCCCAAAGTAGTGGGAGGCCGTTCCCAGAAATGGCAAGCAGGAGCCCCACACGCAACTCAGAAAGGAGCAGTTCCCAGCTCAGCAGAGTGAGAGACTAGGACCACAGGGGGAGCCAGTGCCAGCAGCCCTGGGCCGGGCATTGGCCGGTCTCCTTGCCGTACGAGGGTGGCAATAATTCCCCACCTACTTATAGCATCGTTGGGAGATTGTGTGAGAAATTAAGCTTATTATTTTTTGTGTGTGTGGAACCCAGGGTCATTGTACCTCCAAGCTACATCCCCAGCCCTATTTTTTACTCTTTTCCTTTCTGAAACAGGGTCTCACTGAGTTGCGAAGGGCCTCGCTAAGTAGCTGAGGCTGTCTGTGAACCGCGATCCTCCAGTCTCCACCTCCCGAATGCTGGGATTTTAAGCGTGCACCACCATGCCCGGCATTTTAAGTTTATTTAAAAGAGGTATCTGACATAGACTTAGCAAACGTTTTACTTGGTGTGCTGACCAGTAGTAGACTGCTATGCTTCTAGTAGTGACTTTAGCCACTTGGCATGCATTTCAGGCATGCAAAATCGTTTTCTAACCCGAGGTGACACTACTGTTAGTACCATCACCCCACAGCGCTCCGCCCATGTGCTGAGATGGTCCTCTGAGCCGGGGCCACAGTTCCTGCAAACTTCCTGTTTGCAGGAATCTCTGTCTACCTTGTGGGTTCCTGCGCCCAACAAGGGCCTCAGTAGCTCCGGCTGGCTGGGTCGCGTTGTCCTGTCTGGTTCTGCCGTTCGCCATCAGGACGATAAGTACATGATGAATGCGAGGTGTCAACGCATCCCGACAGCGTTGCCGTCTTCCCCGACTCCAGCCCTCAGGTGGCCGGAGACTGAACAGTGCATGCATTTTGCAGAACTATTTTGCATAGACAAACCGATTCTCAGCAACTGGCTTTTTAATGCTGTCTCACAGCGCCTTGTGCTCGCACGTGGGAAAATGAAAAGAAGCTGGGTAAAAGGAAAAGAACTGAAATAGCTAGGGGCCACGCCCTCCCCTCCTCCCTCCTGCTTTCTCTGTTCCGGTCCCCAGCTCTGGGGGGCCCCCGTTAGCGGCCTCCCCGCTCCTGAGGCTGACAGGAAGCCTGAGCGGCAGCAGGGGCATCCCGCCACGATGCTCGATGCCATCCTTTGCAAAGCAGCTTGGATTTTTGCTCAGTTGTTTTTCAGCCCATAGAAGGCAACTTAGCAACCTGCCTTGGCATGGCGGAGTTCAAGCAGGAATTCAAGGACGCAGCGGGCCCCTTTGTTCTCTCTGTTCTCTTGTGACTTCGCAAGTCCCAGAACTCCTTGGAAGGTAAATCCCAGAACAGGTTTCCCATGCTGCTGGAGGCGACCCCGCCACGTTTTAGAGGAGAAGCTACAATCGTTGAAAAGGTACTACGTGTTCGCTTGATGAAATGGGCCAGGCAGAAACTCAACTCTTTGCAGAGAAATTTGTAATGGAAAATATTGGAGCCATTTTCCTGGAATTTTTATACTTTTTATGGCAAATGAGTTCATACCTGAGACGCCTGGCTACCTCTGAACTCCAATGTTGACCCCCCAAGAAGGTTCTGTGGTCACATATAGCCCCTAGAAAAATTAGCTAAAGTAAACTACCAAAATTAATTATGTGATAACAAATTTCAGACTCTATATATTAAACTGGTCTTATTAACACCATAGTGACTGCATTGCATATGTCTTAACTACAACCCCCAAACCCAAAATATCTACACTTTTTATATCCTGCTCAAGTAAGAGTTGTTAAATTGCCATAAGGGCTGGGTGTGGCGCCACACACCTGTAATCCCAGTGCTTGGGAGGCTAAGACAGAAGGATCGCAGGTTCAAGATCAGCCTCAGCGGAGGGCTAAGTGGGCGACTCTCCAGCTGGGACGCTGGGACTCGAGGAGGCGCGTGGAGTCCCGGAGTCAGGTCGCTGCTGCCTCCACCAAGCATGAGACCCTGTGCACCGGCGGACGGCGGACGGGCGCACAGAGGCGGCGGCGACCCTGCGCGCAGGTGGCAGTGTAGAAGCCAAAAAGGGAGCTTCTAGAAGTGGTTTCTGAGAAATAAGAGTTCATTGTACATGAGCGCAGGAATCCGAAAAACCACAGATAAGCAGGCCCTCCATTCAAGATTTGAGCTGTCTCTTTGAAGCCACAGAAGTGTGGAGAGGAAAAGCAGGCCAGCTTAACAAATCCCTGTCCTTTGAAGGCGCAGATTAGTAAATTTAGCCGACTTAATGAAGGTGGCAGAGCTGCTTCAAGGCAAAATCGTCTGGGCATCCCAATTCATTCCGTTATATACGAATTTTACAGTGGAAAGTTGAAATCAAGAGCTCTAGAAAATGTGTTTTCCTTTGGGTTCAGAGATTTCTTCTGCAAGGAAGGCTGGATGGAGAAACTGAGTCCCAAAGGTGGCAACACCTTTGAATTCACGCATGGCTTATTGCCGAGTTCATGGAGAAAAGGGCGGCTTGGTGAATACCTCTCGAAGAGCAATGCTTCTTCCCAGCCTTGAATGAAACGCAGATAAAACTCTTTAGAAAACTTTTGTAGGATAAGGCGCTGTGTGCGATGTGGAACAAAGGCGTTTTATAATCAGGCTTATCAAGATGCGAAGAAGAGTTTTAGTGAACAGAAGCAGCAGCGTTCTGTCACCAGGAAACACTGCCTTATCCAGAACTGGCCCTCGGGACCAAGGATCACGGCGTGATTCTGAACAGGACACTTCACACAACGACGCCATCCTCGTGCAAGGCCTGGGTGAGAACGTTTCAATTGAGTCTGCGGCTGATTACTTCAAGCAGATTGGTATTATTAAGACAAGTAAGAAAACCGGACAGCCCATGATTAATTTGTACACAGAGAAACTGGCAAGCTAAAGGGAGAGGCCACGGTCTCATTTGATGACCCACCTTCTCCCAAAGCAGCTATTGATTGGTTTGATGGTAAATAATTTTCTGGGAATCCTATCAAGGTTTCATTTGCTCCTCGCCGAGCAGACTTCAATCGGGGTGGTGGCAATGGTCGTGGAGGTCGAGGACGAGGAGGACCCATGGGCCGTGGAGGCTATGGAGGTGACGGAGGCCGGGGAGGATTCCCCAGTGGAGGAGGTGGCGGCGGAGGACAGCAACGAGCTGGGGATTGGAAGGGTCCTAATCCTACGTGTGAGAATATGAATTTCTCTTGGAGAAATGAATGCAAGCAGTGTAAGGCTCCTAAAGCAGATGGTCCAGGAGGGGGACCAGGAGGCTCTCATATGGTGGTCACTATGGGGATGATCGACGTGGCGGCAGAGGAGGCTATGATCGGGGCGGCTACCGGGGCCGTGGCAGGGACCGTGGGGGCTTCCGAGGGGGCCGGGTGGTGGGGCCAGAGGCGGCTTTGGCCCTGGCAAGATGGACTCCAGGGGTGAGCACAGACGGGATCACAGGGAGAGGCCGTATTAGCCTGGCCCCTGAGGCTCTGGAACAGCTTTTCTTCTTGTACCCAGTGTCAGCCTTGTTATTTTGTAACCTTCCAACTCCTCATCACCCATGGATTTTTTTGTGTTGGACTATGTAATTGTAACCATACCTCTGGTTCCCATTAAAAAACATCGTTTTAGTTAAAAAAAAATAAAATCGGCCTCAGCAACTTAGACTTTCAACAAGTTATTGAGATCCTATTTCAAAACAAAAACAAATTTTTAAAAAGGGCTGGGAGCCAGGCATGGTGGCGCATGCTTGTAATCCCCGCGCTTGGGAGGCGGAGACAGGAGGATCGCACAGGTTCGAAGCCAGCCGCGCTGGCGTAAGAGACCCTGTTTCAAAAATATAAAATAGGTCTGGGAGTGGAGCCCGGAGGTAGAAGGGCTTCCAGGAACCCCAGTACCACCAAAAAAATAAATAAATAAATAAATAAATAAATAAATAAATAAAATAAAAAGGGCTGGGAGTGTAGCTCAGAGGTAGAAAGTCCCTGGGTTCAATCCCTAGTATCGTGCGTGCACACACACACACGCACACACGCACACACACACATGCACACACACATGCACACGCACACGCGCACACACACACACACACAGTTGCCATGAGGAATTTGAAACACCAAAAGCCATATGTGCTGAGCTCACCCCTTAGCCGTTACCACCATTTTTCAGCGATTTCCTCCTTTAAGCATAGCAACCATAGTTATGAAGACCCTTAAAATTCATCTTCCAACCTGCTTGTAGTTTAAAATATACAATACAGTATAAAAAAGGAGAATTAATTTGAATTGTAAAAAAAGGAAAATTAATTTGAACTATAAAACAGTTTAGAAATCAAGACGTCCTTCAAAGAATGGGAGGAAACGCTGTTCACCACAGTCTATGATTCTGATCTGGCAAGCAAATCCATGGGTTTGGGGAGCGGGGTGCAGCTCAGTGGAGAGTGAGTCTTAAGCCCAGGGTTCTGGGTCTCATTCCCAGCATCAACAACACAGTGAAATGTCCTGAAAGATTTGAGTTTCTTGACCTCTCTCTGTTTAGGAATAAACTAGAAGCCACAATGGCTCTGTGTGCACACGTGCGCACGTGCGCACGTGTGTGTGTGTGTGTGTGTGTGTGTGTGTGTGTGTGTGAAATGTATTCATTCATTTAAATAATGTTGATCAGACACCTAGTTCTTAAAGAAGCACTGGGGCTAAAGTTAAGTTCACCAAGTACCATGTGCATGTATGTCCCTATCACTGTGAACTTCATTCTAATGTGAAAATTACAATGCACTAATAAAAGTACATTTTTTTTGGTGGTGGTACTGGGGTTCCTGGAAGCCCTTCTACCTCCAGGCTACACTCCCAGACCTATTTTTACATTTTTATTTGGAACAGGGTCCCCTAAGCCAGCGCGCGCGGCTGGCTTCGAACCTGCACGATCCTCCTGTCTCTGCCTCCCAAGCACGGGGATTTCAAGCGTGCGCCACTACGCCCGGCTTAAAAGTACATTATTAAAGAGAAAAGGAAAGCCAGGCATGGTGGCGCACACTTGTATTCCAGTATTTGGGAGGTGAGACAGGAGGATTGCAATTCGTGGACAGCCTCAGCTACTTAGTGAGGCCCTTTGCAACTCAATGAGACCCTGTTTCAAAATAAAGAATAAAAAATAGGGCTGGGGGTGTAGCTCAGAGGTAGAATGCCCCTGGGTTCCATCCCCAGTACCAAAAAGAAGAAGGAAGAGAAGGAGGAGGAGGACAACAGATAAAAATCTCCACCTTCATAAGCTTACATGCTAGGGAATATTGCATATGCAAATGTGCAAATTGCCTACATGTATATTCATATATATATATATGTGTGTGTGTGTGTGTGTGTGTGTGTGTGTGTGTGTGTGTGTATGTATGTGAGCCAGGCATGGTGGTGCACAACTGTAATCCCAGTACTTGGGAGGCCAAGACAGGAGAATCACAGGTTAAAGACTAACCTCAGTCACTTAGCAATACCCACAGCAACCTAACTAGATAGACCCTGCTTCAAAATAAAAAATAAAATAGGACTGGGGATATAGCTCAGCGGTATACTCCAGGTACAATTCCTGGTACTCTCTGCCAAAAATTAATATTTGTACATACACTTATGTATTTTATTAAAATATTTGGTGCCTTCCCAGCTACGGCACCACCTTAATAGTATCACAATAATGATCTATTGTTCCTGATTATTTTCTGCTTCCATGAACCTTTTCAACCTGTCCTTAGTGGAAACCTGGATGAGGCTGCAGGATTACCCAAAAAGAGGATGTTCAAAACCGAATTTCTTGGTTTTGGTCCAAGATAGTGAATAAATGGAACATATATAATTATCACTCTTCACTCTCCAGATTTCATTTAATTGATGGAGGGGAAAAAAGATACAAAATGGAATAAACCCAAAATAGTACAACAAATGGGAGAAGTTAGCTATCACCAAGGCAGTTTTTTGACAAATTTGGAATATGGAAAATGTATGAGACATGTTAACAGAAAAACAAAAAGAATAGAGGAAGCGAGGGTTCAGACCTTGCACGGAGGACAGTGAAGGATGTACTGACAAGGGTCCCCACTGAGCTCCAAATGCAAGGGGCAGTAGAAAAAATTATTAGAAATAAGGGGGATATTTGCTTCTGTCAGGATAGGTTAGGTTCTGCTGCGGTAAGAAGCAAGACCCAACTTCCAGTGCCTGATCATAAAGGGCTGCTGCTCATCCCCATCAATGGTGAGATGGAAGCTCCACTCTGAGCTATTCTCTCTGGCACATGGGATATCTGGCAGTGAGGCACCACCAGTCATGTGGCCAAGAGAAAATAAAAGGGGGAAGCCATGTAGCAGTCTCTGGCTCACGTTTTATTAGGCTGAGCAGGTCACATAAGCACATCTAACTTGAAGGATGGGCAGTGTATATGTATAAAGCAAATTAAAATGTATCATACCTTTGAGTATGGTAGAGTATATAATAGAGATTATTAGTGTTTACCAAAGCCAAATTCCCTTCTCCTTCCTAGATGTACAGTTAAACCATGTTTTCTAATTGCAAACTACACCCCCCACCTCACTGGATTTAAGTGAGACGATGTGACATTTCTTGCCAGTGGGATGTGGGTAGAACTAATTGCACCATTTTTGGGCCTGCCCAGTAAGCATCTTCTATTCCTAACATTTTCTTTTCTCTGTATGGCACAGTGATGGGCTTTGAAGCCTGGAAGTTGTTGCAACAAGATGAAAGGAGCCAGAAACCCTAATTCACCACCTGATAAAGAGAGTCCAGAAGAGCCACACTGGATTCCCAGGGACTGAGAAATATGGTTTGCATTAAGCCAGTGAGATTTGAGGGCTGTTTGTTATAGCAGCTAGATTGTATTATACTTCATAAAGTAGAAAGTTAGAACACAAAATCCAGGTGGCTTGAAATTCAAAACATTCTGCTTGGAGACTCAGGATTCATGACATAAAGTAAATTTCCTTTTTTATGGGTTCAATTACACTGTTTCTGCAGTGGATATTTATATATCATATTATATGTTTCTTTTAGCATCAACTAGAGCACAAAAGATGTAATTGTGTCTTATGGGACAAAATTTAAATGCAGTAGCTCTTGACAATTTATTTCACTCAATAGAAATTTATTGTTTATGTTTTAGGTATTGGCACTTTTCTTGGTTCTGGGAATACACTAAAGAAGAATATCGCCAGACATGGTAGCGCACATTTGTGATCTCAGCATTTGGGAGGCTGAGACTGGAGGATTGTGATTTGCGGACAGCCTTGGCTACTTAGTGAGGCTCTCCGCAACTCAGTGAAACCCTGTTTCAAAATAAAGAATAAAAAATAGGGCAGGGGGTATAGCTCAGAGGTCAAATGCCCCTGGGTTCTATCCCCAGACCCGGAAGAAGAAAAAGAAGAAGAAGAAGAAGAAGGAGGAGGAGGAGGAGGAGGAGGAGGAGGAGGAGGAGGAGGAGGAGGAGGAGGAGGAGGAGGAAGAGAAGGGGAAGGAGAAGAAGAGGAGGAGGAGGAGGAAGAGGAGGAGGAGGAAGAGGAGGAGGAGGAAGAGGAAGAGGAGGAGGAGGAGGAGGAGGAGGAGAAGGAGAAGGAGAAGGAGAAGGAGAAGGAGAAGAAGAGGAAGATCAAACTAAGAATCTAACTATCCCAAACTGAGAGGCAAACTCAGAAGAGAAGTCATTGCACCATGAGGAGGAACCAGATGCCGGCTAAAGCAGATGGAATGGAAATAGAGGTTCCCATGTATTGACACTGTCAAGATAAACCAGTAGAAGCATTCTAAGAAATAAGACATTTGCAAACAGGCTAAAGAAAAGAAGGTACGAGAAATGTAAGTGGAAAAATTAGCACCTTTAACATCTAGAATAGGTACTGTCAGAGGCCAATGGCTTCAGAAAACTAGGAATGAGCATATTTTTTACAGCTATGACATAAACCGTGGAAAAACTGAGCAAAAAAGTGACAGCAATTATCCCTGAGCCGCTGGGAGGGCAGTGGGGATGCTGTTGCTTGAGACGCACCATCTGATTTCTCTCAAACACATGGATGCATCACAGTGATTAAGCAAAACAACAACAGAGGACAGCCTTGGCGCTTAACACAAGAAAACTGATATCTCAGGAATCTTGTTCCCTTATTTTATTGCTCGGCTCTCCACTGGCGACAGCACGGTTCAGAATCAGTGGGCTCTGGTCCTCTCGAATCTACGCACAAGATCTTAGCAGGAAGGGTAGAACTTTCTAAGTCATCCACCTGACTGCAAAAGAGATCGCCTCCTGTTTCTAGCAGTAGTCCAGCCCCTCCAGAGCCTTCAGAGACATAGGGAGCTTTAATGGACAGAAGAACTTCTCTAGGTGATTGGCCTACTTAGCTCAAACAGCAGATAATACCCCAAAGCACAGTCACTTTGAGTGCCTAGCAAGGCATCCTCTGCCCATCATTTCTGCATCTGGCCCAGCAAGAGACACGGTGATGGGCAGGAGCCCGGCAGACACACAGGCAGCTTGGCTATTAGGCAGGTATAGGTGAAATTTTTCATAGTTCAAAAGGTGCAGAGAGGCAACAACCAAGGTCAACCACAAGACAAAACTAAAATTGCTGATTCGAACACAATAATTGATTTTAAAGATGCGTCAGTCACAAGGCAAAATTAAGCTGTTGAGCCTGGCGTAGTGGCACACGCTTGTAATCCCCGTGCTTGGGAGGCTGAGACAGGAGGATCGCACGGGTTCGAAGCCAATTTCAGCTACTTAGTGAAGCTCTTGGCAAATTAGTGAGACCCTGTTTCCAAATAAAATATAAAAAAAGGTCTGGGAGTATAGCCCGGAGGTAGAAAGCCTCTGGGTTCCACCCCCAGTACCACCAAAAAAAAACAATTAAGCTGTTAATTCCTGTATTTAAAGTTCTGAAGATGCTGTATGCCAAAGACTACCCACCACATCTAGTTACCTAGAGCCTAGCGGCTTCCTAAACAACCATTTCAGGGCGGGCCATAATCTCGTGAGTCATGATCTCAGGCGAGGTGGGGTTGCCAGCTTCCTGCCCCGTGTGGCATTGGCGAAGTCCACATGGTGTACTCACATGACCGGTGACCTGACAGAGGAGCCAAGATAGATCCCACACATGTCCAGAGTTCTAGGGAGACCACTGGAAGGTCCAACTTCCTCGAGACTGTGGACCAAACCCCAACATATCTCTAGTGTGACAGAATCAGGACTTCTTATGAGATGGCTCATGGCTGCCAGGGAATATGCCACTGCAGCCCTCATCAAAGAGTACCCTGAGTTCCCAAGGGAGGCTGACATCCATGCCTAAAGGTCTCCATACAGGGGCTCACACTGCGGCCTCAGTGGAACCACAGAGCCAGCGTGGATGGAAATGACGACGCTTTCAAATTATTATCATGGTAAAATGATTCACTGTTTTTACTCTTTATATATATATTTTTTTTCTTGGTGGTAGTGGGTTCCTGGAAACCACTCTACCTTCAGGCTACACTCCCAGACCTGATGATTGAGATATAGATATCTATATATCTATATATAGATATATAGATATATATATATATTTTTTTTAATTTGGAAACAGGGTCTCTTAAGCCAGCGAGGCTGGCTTCGAACCAGCGCGATCCTCCTGTCTCCGCCTCCCAAGCACAGGGATTACAAGCCTGCGCCACCACGCCTGGCTTAACTCTTTTTTTTTAAGCATGCAGTTCAGCAGCATTAATTCCATTCACATTGTTGGGCAACCATCACTACCATCCATGTGCAGAACATGTTCATCCTTTCCCGGATGATGCTCCGCACCCTTTAAATGATAACTCCCATAATACTTTGCACCCACTAAACAGTAACTCCCATTCTCCCATCTCCCAGCCCCTAGAAACCGCTCTTCTCCTTTCTGTCTCAAGGTACTCAACTGTTCCAAATACACCATACGAGGGGCTGGGCGCTCTGCGCTTTCCAGTGCCTGGCTTATTTTGCTTAGCACCGTGCTATCTGGGCTCACGGATGTCTAGTAGGTGTCAGAATTTCCTCCCTTTCTAAATTCTGGAGAACGCATCACTGGATGCTTAGAGTGGGTTCCGTTTGGCTGCTCTTCCATCCATGGATGCTTGGGTTTTTTCTACCTTGGGGCTACTGTGAACAGATGCTACAAAGAAGTGTGTGCCGACATGTGTCCAACACCGCTTTCCGTAGAAGGGAGTGTTCTTTGTTTTTTGGTACTGGGGATTGAACCCCGGGGTATTCTACCTCTGAGCTACACCCCAAGCCCTATTTCTAATTCTTTATTTTTGAAACAGGGTTTTACTAAGTTGCAGAGGTCATGAACCTGCAATCCTCTTGTCTCAACTTGCCAAGTACTGGAATTGCAAGTGAGTATCGCCATGCCCGGCTGAAAGGATGTTTTGAGGAAGCAGAAAATGAAAAATATATATATACCAAAGGTGAAAAACCACAGAACAGGCAAATAATTCTGGAAGAATTCCTAATAAAGAAGATCTGGCGCCTGTGGCTGACTTTCCTACAATCCCCGCCCGGGCTCCAGCGGGCAGCCTCGTGTTCATAAAGAGAACAGGCACGGTGGGCAATCTGGTCTCTTCTTTAGCACATCTAAAATACTTCTCCCAATTTTCTTTATGACCAAAGATATACATTTGAAAGCCATCTGGCTGAGGCGAGGAGGTACAATCTGCCTGCGGCTTTATTCAGTGTTCAAGAAATATCTACTGAGTGTCTTCTGTGTGCCAAGCAGTGTGCTTTGTACTTGGGACACACCTGTGTACAAATAAGATCACACTCTGTCCTCGTGAGGACCTCGTCCTGGGAGACAGACGGTAAAATAAATAAATAAATAAATAAATAAATAAATAAACTAAATAAGCCAGGTATGGTGGTGCACGCTTATACTCATAGTACATGGGAGGCTGAGACAGGAGGACCACAGGCTCAAGGCCAGCCTCAGCAATTTAGGAAGACCCTTCACAACTTAGACCTTGTTTCAGAATAAGAAGATAAGATAGGGATGTGGGTGTAGCTCAGCGGTAGAATGATGCTGACCTTGGGTTCAATCCCTAGCACAGACAGAGAAAGGGAGAAAGAGAGGCAGGCAGACAGAGAGAAGGAAGGAAATTTAAAAGCAAAGTTAGAGAATGTTATATCCCAGCATCTTTGTTCATTTGCTCACCCACTTCTTAAATCATTCTATAAATATTTATATGTTATGTTTATATTCCGTTCATTCTATAAGTATTTAATGGACACCAACCATAAGCAGTCCTGAGAATGGACTTGTGCATAGAACCAGACCCTACCAATATTCTCCACATAGAACGCATGTGGGTTGTGTTTTTCGTTCTAGCTCTGGCGCTTACGATGCAGAAGACATGAAATAAGGCTTGGACTAAATAGGACGAGGTCTGCTCAGCTACTGGAAGCTCCATTGCGAGATCAATTAGAATCTCTCCAATCCCTGCTCACAGAGAATTTGCCATCAACCCTAGGAAGAAAAAGACACGTATCTCTGCTCGGGGCCCCACTGTATAATTTCAGATCTCATCTTTAGTTATGTCGCAATTAAAAAATAACAAGCAAGAATTCCCCAAAGCCTGGCACGCTTGCTAGAATCTAAAAGCATGTCTGGACATACTCAGCACTTCAATGGCAATGTCTCTCTCCTGATTTTTTTTTTCCTTCTTTTCTTTTCAGAGTATACGACTGATGCCTGTCAAAAAGCATCACCGTAAAACTACAAGAGAACTTCTGTGTCAAAACGGTGAGAAATGTCCTTGTAAAGCATACAACTTTAAGTAGACATTCCTTAAAAAATGTTAGGTAGTTCAAAGCTGCAGAAAAGAGACATTTATACAGCACTGAGGGATTACAAGGCGGAAACCAAGGCCCACCGCTGGGTTTAGCTTATAATAAGAGTATTATTTGTCCTCCAGCCAAGTGGCCGCGGTGGACAGAGCTCTGGGCTGCCTCGCGGCTCCTCTCTGCCATCACGGTTGTTGGATCGGGTCAGAGGCTCCCCGCAGGAGCACAGCCTGTCCCCAGCAACAAGGAGAGCCGCTCATCTTGGCTGACAGGCAGATCCCACACAACCTCTTCTCCGTGCCCTTCTCTCCTTTCTCTGGGGCCCCGGGCCAGACTTCTACGTCCTCCAATAGCCAGAATCCACCTTCTGCATTATTTGTGTGTTAAATCACTGCACCTGCTGGCATGGGAAAGCCAGGGAACTATACCAGGCAATCTCTAACCATTCTTCCAAGAGTTTCTGTGGACTTCCTCGGCTACATCAAAGACTGGAAATGAAGCCCAGCTTCCTTCATACCTACAAGGGTTATCGTCGGCAGATTCTTTCTCCCTAGACTCACCGTGCTCCCACAAACCGAATCAGCTTTGATGAGCTGAGATACCCGAGGCCGATAAAGGCAAGGGTCAGAGTGGTTTCCCTTTACTTTCTTCCCCTTTGGCACCTGTTCCTCAGGCCCCTCCTACATACTTGGCTCTTTGATCTCTTGTTTAAGTTGTGAATGATAGATCCTGAGCATGTAAATAATATGGTTTGAAATAATGATGGGGTCCTGAAAACTAGACCCAAAGGGCATGCTTCCTCGCTCCGGGGCACCTCGGGCCAGTGGGGAGGGAGAGACCAGCCACTCCATGGCGGTGTGACATGTCCTTCATTTAACAAAGTGTAGACAGGCTGTGTCCTTGCCAACCGTACCCCCTAGCCCCGCAGAACAAGACCCAGCAGGCCTGCCTGATAAAGGGAAATGGTGCTGCTGCCAAACGGTGACGCACACTGCTATCTCAGGACCGTTGGGAAAAGTCAGCGCTGACCTTGGAGCAGAAGCAGTCCACCTTCATCAGAGGAAACCAAGAGGGGTTCAGAAGACCAGCACGCCACGTGCTACTCAGAAGAAGCCCAGGGGCTGGCCCCAGCTGCAGCATCACCCTCTTGGACATGGTCACCATTCTCACCTCCGGAAGAACAACTTTGATCCAAGTATTCAAATATCTCTCTCTCTCTCTCTCTCTCTCTCTCTCTCTCTCTCTCCTCTCTTCTCTTCTCTTCTCTTCTCTTCTCTTCTCTTCTCTTCTCTTCTCTTCTCTCTTCATCCCTTGCCCCAATTTCTTAGCCACAGTGCGTCTGAGAAGACAAAAGAAAAGCCAGACATGATTATGCACACCTGTAATCCCAGTACTCAGGAGGCTGACAGGAGGACAGGGTTCACGGACACCCTTGGCTACTTAGTGAGGCCCTTTGCAACTCAGTGAGACCCTGTTTCAAAATAAAGAATAAAAAAATAGGGCTGGGGGTGTAGCCCAGAGGTAGAATGCCCCTGGGTTCAAACTCTAGTACTGCCAATAAATAAATAAATAAACAAACAAACAAACAAATAAAAATAGATAAATAAAAACAAGAAGACAGAAGGGACAGGTGTGTCCTCTCTCCAGGATTCTGGGAGGCAGGGGGATTCTACAGGCATCCAGAAAGCATCAGAGAAACTGCCCCGCCTCTGCGGGCTGGAGGAGCACCAGTAGCCGGGGGCCACGAAGAAAGGTCTAGAAGAACATGAGCACCCAGCTTCCTTTATCCTCAGACCAAACTGAGTCAGCGAAATTCTCAGCTCCCACCAACAAAAGGCCAAAGGCAAAAGCAGAAGCCACGGACTTCCAGACAGACAGACAGACAGCACGAGGGTGGGGAGTCCGTGGGGCTGGGCGGCCCTATGCTTTAGAGGTCTCTCCATCGACGCCGGGTTCACACTGTCCCTCTGGGTGGGCTGCGATCTTCAAGTCTTACATAATGGGGGATTCTCTGGCCTCACGAGTGACAGGGCAGAAGCCTGGGTAGGGCATATGACACAGAGCCCCAATTCCTTGGCCCTAGAAGTGAACCTCGAGTGGAAATCAACAGTAGCTTTGAGCTTCCTTCACCTCCGGGCACCCTGACCTTCTCTGTTCTGTGCCTTGGTTTGTTTGGTTTGATTTGGGGTTTTTATTGGGGTACTGGGGATCAAATCCAGGGTTGTTCAGCCTCTGAGGAGCCACACCCTCAGCCCTTTTTCTCTTTTATTTTGAAACAGCATCTTGCTAAGTTGCTGAAGGTCTCACTAAGTGGCTGAGACCGGCCTTGAACCTGCAATCCTCCTGTCTCAGCCTCCCAAGTACTGGGAGTGCAGGTGTGTGTCCATCACGCCCGGCTCCTCTGCACCTCCAGAGGAATTGTCCAAGCAAGGACTGGGGTCCTGAGCAGTGTCCATCTGGGGCCAGGGGGAGCCTGGAGGAGCCATGGCCAGTCGGCCATGGGCCTGCGTGAGCCAGAAGCTCCCTGCGCTTCACAGGAAGCAGGGTCCAGGGCACCTTGTCCAACGGGCTCTGCGATGAGGTCATAATGATAAAGCTCTTTGGGGCTGGTGGAGTTTTCCAAGCACAGAGACAGGTTGCCTTATTTAGTCCTATCATTCAAACCACTTTTTTAAACCCTGCAGTGGGGATGTCGGATGCTCTCTTGAGGCTTTTATTTAACTGGTAGGTTTTTTTTTCCTTTCCTCTTTTGCAGAGCTGTGCATTTGGAGATAACTGTCGCTCTCCACTGAGCATTCCGATATCAAGAGCTCAAGCCCCGCATCAGGGAACACTCAGCCTGCCCCAGAGGACGTCACTAAGAGATTCGGGATATCAGTCACCCCAGGGCTCCCGGGGAAATGAGGACAGACGAGGCGGGGACAGAGACCCCTGCGTACATGCTGCCTCAGGACCAGGGTGACAAGAAGCTGATGGCCGCCAGCTTGTCAAAGCTCGTGAGCACAGAGCTGTCGTCAGGTGGAGGTGAGACAAGACGTGTAGCAGCTGGGCCATCCATGGGACAGGCCGGCGTCCCACGTGGCGGCACCCCACATCCCCACGTAGGGAGATCGGGCAGGGTCATCAACCTGGGGCAACTGACGGGGCTGCCCTGAGGTCCTCACAGGGAGAAGCACCAGATGGAGGCGTCTCAGTCTGTGATGCCCTCCATCTTCTGCTCCCCGAAACCTGTGCCTCGCAGACACCCAGCCACCTACCAGAATGAACACTGAGCTCTTGAACTTGAGTCTTGTGTCAGTAAAATTTCAAAGGTGGGAGCCGGGCGTGGTGGTGCACGCTTGTAATCTCAGCATTTGGGAGGTTCAGAGGATCGTGGTTCGCGGACAGCCTCAGCTACTTAGTGAGGACCTTTGCAACTCAGTGAGACCCTGTTTCAAAATACAAACAAACAAACAAATAAAATAAACAAATAAATAAATAAGGCTGGGGGGTGTAGCTTGGAGGTGGAATAGCTGGACGTGGTGGCACACACTTGTAATCCTAGAATTTAGGAGGCCGAGACAGGAGGATTGCGGTTTGCAGACAGCCTCAGTTACTTGGTGAGGCCCTTTGCAACCCAGTGAGATGCTGTTTCAAAAAAAAAAAGAATAAAAATTTAGGGAATCCAGGGCTTTATCCCCAGTACTGAAAAAAAAAACCAACTTTTCAAAGGTGAGGGCCAGGTGCACAGGAAGCCACACTGTGTGTGAAGGAGGTCCGCGCTATGCTTGTGAGTGGGTCTCTGTTCTTGTGTGCAGGTGTGTGGACCCCAAACACTCCTTCAGAGTGCATGTAAGCACCTGCGCTGTGCTGGGCCCGTCACCTGCCCCTGTAGAGCACCTGGGCGAGGTGCTGCAGCTCCGTGTGTTTGCCCAGCGAACTCTCCCCTCCCTTAGACCCCCGCCAGCCAAGCACTCCAGAGGATATTGGTGACCCCAAAACACCTGTGGGTCTGTCCTGGCGAGCTTGCTCCTCCTGAAATACGGAACTATGGCCAAAGACTCCATAACATCCAAATACCTTGGGCTATGGCCTGGCCCTTAGACTCACCTCCCACTAAAAAGGGCATTGGCAGCCGGGCATGATGGCACACGCTTGTAATCCCAGCACTGGGGAGGCTGAGACAGGAGGATCGAGCACCTGAAGCCAGCCTCAGCAACTTAGTGAGGCTCTGTTTCCAAATAAAGTATACATTAGGTCTGGGAGTGTAGCCCGGAGTTAGAAGGCCCCTGGATTTCATTCCCAGCAACACACACACACACACACACACACACACACACACGGCCGTTGGGACTAATGCCATCAAGCCCTCAGCCCTGTGCTCCCCCACTGAGCATCACTGGAGTCCTCCTACATTGCTTCTTTGGCCTCTGCTCCTCCCAGCCCTCCCCAACCCTCCCAGTGGGCCTCTGGACAGTCTAGTGGGTCAGCAGAAAAGTCCCCCATCTGTTCAGCTTCTCTGAGTTGTCCCTTTGCTTTTTGGTCTGACTGAGCACCCTGATTACTTAGTACTCTTGGAAACAAAGGCTGGTGTAGTCAGCTGAGGAAGGACTCTCTGCCTAGATTTAAAAAAAAAAAGAGCTCTATCACTATTCTCATTTCAAGGCTCTCTATCCTGTGCCTGCTTTATAAAAATAAATACATATTTATGTGAAAATAAATATTTCTTATAAAAATAAAACAGAGCTGGGTATGGTGGCACATACCTGCAATCCCAGTACTTGGGAGGCTGAGACAGGAGGATTGCAGTTTTGAGACCAGCCTCAGCAACTTAGTAAGACTCTCATAAATCTAGTAAAATCTGTTTCAAAACAAAAAAATAAAAAATAAAAAGTGGAGTCCAGCATGGTGGTGCGCTCTTGTAATCCCAGTACTTGAGAGGCTGAGGCAGGAAAATCGCAGGTTCACAGCCGGCCTCAGCTACTTAGTGAGGCCATCCACAACTTAACAAAACCCTGTTTCAAGGTAAAGAATAAAACATAGGGCTGGAGTGTAGGTCAGAGGTAGAATTCCCCTGGGTTCAATCTCCAGTACCACAGTAATAAATAAATAAAAGTAAATAGATAAAAAATAAAAGTAAATAAATAAAATTAAAAATTAAAAGTAGGCTGATAATATAGCTCAAAGATACAAACCCCCTGTGTTGAATCCCCAGAACTACACATCAAAATAAATAAATAAATAAATAAATAGGGTGCTAAACCAACCCTTATTAAGTTATTTTGTTTATATATATGTTTACTTGTTTCCTATTTATTTCACCCTCTAGTACAAATGCACCATGAAAGAAAGGACTCCAGGTATCATGCTTTCTGATCTAACCCTAGTTTCTGGAACAGAGTTTGGTCCACAAGAGGTGCTCAATAAATAATAGCTGAATTGAAAGTTCAAAAACAGGATATAAAATCAACCTACAAAAATCATTAGCTTTTCTATACACTAATAATGAATCTGCCAAAAAAAGAAATTAGAAAAACAACTCTATCCACAATAGACTAAATGAGAATAAATCTAATCCAGAAGGTAAAAGATGTCTGCAATAAAAATTATAAAATACTGAAGAAATAAATGGATTGAGACACTAGAAGATGGAAGGGTTTCCCATGTTCATGGATAGGCAGAATTAATAGTGTTAAAATAACCATATTGAGGCAGGGCAAAGGATCTGGACACAGGAAGGGTTAGAAGAGACCATCTGTATAAAAAATAAAAACAGGGAAGGTGAATAAGACATATAAGTAACAATGACCAGGCAAGAACTATATAAATCAAAATAAAACTTCAGCCCCTTCTGTGGGCTGTATTCTGCGGACAACCTGTGTAACAAGGATGGGAAAAGTGAGCATACAGTGTACCAGGAGAGTAGAGCCTACCAGCCCATGAGATAATGGTTCAAATTAAGGACTAAAACTGGGCAAAAGACATTGGACCTTAAAGACTCAATTCTGACTAATCACAAAAAATCAGGTGGGGAACTATTAGAAGATATAAAAGCTCATTTCCCCAAAACTCCAATGGTCACTATCTTTTGGAGACCACTCTACCCTGTGTGAGTGGAAAAAAATATTTGTTTTCTATCTTTTCTTGGCTTACAAATAAACTATAAACTTTCACATTTCTGTAGGTTTTATTAGTCCTTAGATTTCATTCATCAAAATCCACTGGACAGCCGGGCGTGGTGGCGCACGCTTGTAATCCCAGCATTCGGGAGGCTGAGACCTGAGGATCGTGGTTCGCGGACAGCCTCAGCTACCTAGTGAGGCCCTCCGCAACCCAGTGAGACCCGGTTTCAAAATAAAGAATAAAAAATAGGGCAAGGGGTGTAGCTCGGAGGTCGGATGCCCCTAGGTTCCACCCCCAGACCCGCAAAAAAAACAAAAAGTCCACTGGACAAAAATCTAATAAAAGAAGACATCCCATATCATTTTGGCAACTCATTTGGGACAATAAGGGAGAGGACATCATGGAGGAAATATTGAGTTATAATATTTTCAAAAACAACCTAGTGATTCTATGAAATACCCATCAAAATATTAATGACATTCTTCACAGAACTATAAATATCAGTCCTAAAATCTACATGGAAGAACAAATGACCCAGAACAGCCAAAGCAAGCCAAAACAAAAAAAGTGATGCTGGAGGTATCGCAACACCTAATTTCAAGTTACAATAGAGAGCCACAGTCGCTAAAACAGCATGGTACTGTCATAAAAACAGACTTGTAGACCCATGTAGCAGAATAGAAGACAGAAACAAAGCCACATAGATGTAGTCATCTTGACAAAGATGCCAAAAACATACACTGGAGAAAAGACAGCCTTTTTAACATGTGGTGCTGGTTCAGGTAGATACTTCGTGTGTAGAAGGATAAGCTACATAACCAGACACTTGTCTCTCACCCTGTAGAATAGTCCATTGAAAATGGATCAAAGGTCCAAATATATGACCAGAAACTTTGCAAATGTTAAAAGAAAAATTAGGAAAAACAACTTCAACACATAGTTGTAGGCAGAGAGTGCCTAAAAAGGACCCCGGTGGCTCAGGAAATAAAAGCAAGAATCAATAAATATGGCAGTATCCAATTAAAAAGCTTCTGCAGACAACCTACAGAATGGGAGAAAATCTTTTCCAGCTACTTTTCTAACAAAGGATTAATGTCCAGAATATATGAAGAACTAAAAAAAAAACCTCAATACTAAAAAAAAAAAAAAAAATCAAGAAATGGGCAAATGAATTCAACACTTTTCAAAAGAAGTAGAAATAACTAACATCTATTTGAAAATATATTCAACATTTTTAGCCATCAAAAAAATTCAAGTCAAAACTACACTGAGAGTAGGGTATGGTGGTGCACACCTGTAATCCCAGCATTTAGGAAGCTGAGACAGGAGGAAATCAAGTTTGAGGACAGCCTCAACATTTTTTTTTTTTTTTGATGGTGGTGGTACTGGGGTTCCTGGAAACCTTTCTACCTCTGGGCTACACTCTCAGACCTATTTATATTTTTATTTGGAAACAGGGTCTCTTAAGCCAGCAAGGCTGGCTTCGAACCAGCGCAATCCTGCCTCCCAAGCACAGGGATTACAAGTGTGCACCACCACACCCGGCGTCAGCCTCAACAATTTAATGAGACCCTGTTTCAAAATAAAATAGGACTAGGGGTATAGTATGCCCCTGGGCTCAACCCTCAACACCACACAAAAAAAAATCTACACTGAGATTTCATAGCACTTCTGTTAGGAAGGCAGCGTCAAAAATACAAAAAATAAAGCTGGGCGTGGTGGCACATGCTTGTAATCCCCGTGCTTGGGAGGCTGAGACAGGAGGATCGCACAGGTTGAAAGCCAGCCTCAGCTACTCAGTAAGGCTCTCAGCAACTTAGTGAGACCCTGTTTCCAAATAAAGTATAAAAATAGGGCTGAGAGTATAGCCCAGGGGTAGAAAAGCCCCTGGGTTCCACCCTCAGTACCACAAAAAATAATAATAATAATAATAATACAAATACAAATAATAACAAATGCTGGAGAGGATGTTGGGGAAGAGGAACATTTTTGCACTGTTAGTAGGAATGTCAATTAGTACAACCACTATGGAAACAAAAACGGAGGATCCTCAGAAAACTTAAAATAGAATTACCACGTGATTCAGCTATATCACACCTTTAGATGTATCCAAAAGAAACAAAATGATGTCATTTGCAGGAAAATGAATAGGAAAGAAAAACATAATTTTTAGTGCATTAAGTCAGACTCAGAAAGAAAAATATCAGTGTGTTTTCTTTCATTTTTGGATGCTAAAGGGGGGTGTATGGAGAAAAGAGGTGCCATGAAAGTAAAAGGGAGATTGTTAGGGTGGGACATTCAAGAATAAAAAAGAACTCTTCAAAATTAAGAAGATGAGCGACTTAGCAGAAGTACTGAAAGATAAAGTTGAGTCAGTCTCTCCAAGTGAAACAGGAAGAAAAGGCGATTATAGGACAGAGAAGATAAGAAAACTGCAGCACCAATTTAAGAGGCCTAACACTCAAATAGCTGTTTCTATAAAAGGAAAAGAGAGAAAAAGGAAGAAATTATCAGCAAAATAACACAATTTCCTAGCAGTAAAGGACATGAGTTTCCTTTTGAAAAGGCCCCAAAAGTGCCCAGGATATTGTCATAAAATTTCAGAATAACAGGAACAAATAATGGAGCGGAAATCAAAACGACACCAGAGACTAAAAATGATGTCAAAATGTCTTAAAAATGTGCAAGAATATAATTTCCAACACAGAACACTACATCCTGTCAGATTACTGATCAGATGGCAGGGCAAAATAAATGTTTGGACGTTAAGATGTGCGAAGACTTACAAATCCACCTGTCGTGAACCACAGAAACATCAACTATTTGGGAAAGCCATATGTTCCATCAAAACAATGAAGTTAAAAAAAAAAGAAAAAAAAAGAAAAAAAAGCTAGGCGTGATGGCACACACTTGTAATCCCAGCATTTGGGAGGTTGAGATAGAAGGATCATGGTTCACGGCCAGCTTCAGCTATGTAGTGAGGCCCTCTGCAACTCAGTGTGACCTGTTTCAAAATAAAAAATAAAAAATAGGGCTGGGGGCATAGCTCAGAGGTAGAATGCCCTAAATTCCATCCCCAGTACCGCAAAAAAGAAAAGATAGGTGAACTGGCTATGGGAAACAGGAAATGTAACAGACTTATAGAAAAGCAAACACCAGGCTAACAACTGGGTGGCCAGCGGGAAAGATAGCTCTTCTAGACTGGAACATGTTGAAAAGAAGATGAAATGATAGGATACCTGGTGCTTCTGCGTGTATCAAGAGAAACTAAGGCATCAGCACAGACTTTAGGAGAGAACTAACAACCAAACATGACAATGACTTACTCCAAGGAAGGTAAACCATTTTCATGGACATTGAAGTGATTAGGTTGTACTCTGGCTCATCTTGGGACAGCACTTAAATACTCATAGTGAAGCAAATTATAAATATCAATCTTACTAAAATTATAATATAAGTGAGTATTTGGGAGTTAGGGTGCGGGGACTGAATTGATGGATTGATGTGGCTAGGGAAAAGATTAACGAAAAGGCGCATCCTCGTCTTCCATATTGAAATGTAGACTGCTATCATCTAGCACTGAAGTCAAGAAGTAGCCCTCTAAACACGTGTTTTAAAGATACAAAGACAAATCCCAAAAGAATCAGCTAAAAGAACAAAAAGTGGTAAAAATGATGTGGTCTTTGGCCATTCGAAAGGACGTTTCTAAGGAAGAGTAGGTGGAATCCAGAGTCCTTTCCAAGACGCAAGTCTACGAAAGCCAAGTGCTGGGACTACACCATGTGCCAAGTTCCCTGAAGTCCTGGGAGAGCAGAGCGAGGAGCTCGTCAGGTTTTGCAACTATAAGCTCCCCAGAAAAGCTCATGTGATGGCAACATAAATGTTCAACAGCCGGGCGTGGTGGCGCATGCTTGTAATCTCAGTGCTTGGGAGGCTGAGACAGGAGGATCGCACAGGTTCAAAGCCAACCTCAGCTACTTAGTGAGGCTTTCAGCAACTTAGTGAGACCCTGTTTCCAAATAAAGTATAAAATAGGGCTAGGGGTGTAGCCCAGAGGTAGAAAGCCCCTGGGTTCCACCCCCAGTACCACACACACACACAAATAAAAGAAATGTTCAACAGTGAAATAATTGAATCAGACTCCAGTCTCATCAGTGGGAAAGCCATTGATGGATGGAGAATTTGAATGAACTTTCTGGGTGTTCACAGCGGGCAGGGAGGTTGTGGCTGGCGAAGGTGGGTATAAGGCTGGAGGCTGCATGCAAGGAAAGGAAGAAAATAGGCGGCCAGTCCCTGCCGGGAGAACCTGCCAGCCCTCGGCATCAGCCATGTCGAGGAAGCTTAGTGCGTAGGAATACTTAGTGCGAGGAATACTTAGTGCGTAGTATTTGATGATGGTGATAACATAGCAACATAGACAGCATATAATTTCTTGTCACTTTTTCTTAGCAGCTCGTAATCACAGAGAGTAATCTCTCTCACACGTGTGCACACACTCACACACACATATTTTTAACTTCATTTCTCAAAGCATTTGGTAAGTTTAAAATTCAAGTACTAGCCACCTGCAAGAACCTGTTGCACGTGGGAATGCAGCCTGCCTGAGACCACAGCTGTTCAGCAGCTCATGGTGAGGCCACGATGGAGCCCGGGGCAGGATCCGGAGCCCACTGCCAACCCAGGTGAAGCAGCAGGTGGAATCCTACAAAGCCAGAACATAGCAAGCAAACAGAAGGCTTCGTACTCTGACCTGACCCCAGCGCCCAAAACCCGGGACAGATGCCTCGGCGTCTAGAAATCAAGGAAAGAAAATATTTTAAGGAACACACATCACAGCTGTCCCATGACAACGGCAAATTCTCCGTAGTTATCTGTGTGCAGATGGTGAGGAGGCTGGGACATAAGCAACAGGCGCTCACAAAAAGCAGCCGTCTCCAGTTTTAAAGTGAGACTTGCAGCTTAAAGGACGGCACTGAATCTGGCTGCGGGTGGTCCCCAAATACCTGTGGGGTTTGCAGAAGGTGTGGGGACCTGGCCTGCACTGGCTCTCACTAAGATGCGGTGGTGGTAATGGAATGATTGGTTCAGAGACAATCAGAATATAGGCAGGATGACATCAATTTCACTTCAGTGTCTTGGACTCGGAGCCTAGAGAGATGAGTATGGGGCAGGGTTAGATTGAAGCCAGAAATTAATACAAATGCCGCACCCACCGGCTCCTCTTCCTCCTTCCTCTCTTCTCCCCTCCCTCCTTCCCTCTTCCCTTTCTTTCTTTATTATTCCCTTCTTCCTTCCTATCTTTAACATGTTTTATTATATTTTTTCTTACTTTTACAAAAGTTGGATAAATATATAGTCAGCCCTCTATATCCTTGGATTCCAGATCTGTAGATGTAACCTGCCATGCATCAAAAACACTCAGAAAAAAAAAAAAACAGTACGTTTAATGGATGTGTACAGACTTTTGTCATTATTCCCCTAAATAATGTTTTTGTGCTGAAGATTGAACGCAGGGACAGTCTCCCTCCAAGATACACTCCAGCTCAATTTTAATCTTTTGTTTTTGAAACAGTCTTGCTGGGCTGTTGAGAGTCTTGCTACATTGCTGATGCTGGCCTCGAACCTGTGATCCTCTTGTCTCCACCTCCCAAGTACTAGAATTCCAGGCTGCGCCACCACTCTCCGCAGATTATGATTTTAGAATATAAAGACTCATCAATAAACCAAAGGCCGTTAGATTTTTTTTCCCCTGGCTTCTTCAACATCTTTCATCTCACATTTGGCTTTGGGGTCTATGACATATTTTGAGTAAATTTGTGTGAAAATTTAAGGTCTACATTTAGGGTTTGGTTTGGGCATATGAATATACAATTGTTCCAAAACAATTTGTTGTAAAAATTTTCCCTTCTCCGTTGATACTGTGTGTGTGTGTGTGTGTGTGTGTGTGTGTGTGTGTGTGTGTGTGTTAATGGGGGTTGAACTCATGGGCATTCTACCTCTGAGCTCCACTCCCAGCCCCATTTCATTCTTTATTTTGAAACAAGATCTCACTACGTTGCAGTGGGCCTCACTAAATAGCTGAAGCTGGCCTCCACCTACGATCCTCTTGTCTCAGCCTCCCAAGTACTGGGATGGCGGGCCTGCGCCACCACGCCTGGCGTTCCACTGATATTCTTAAAGATCAGTTAACTGTACTTGTGCGGCTCCATTTCCGACTCCTCCAGTCTGTTCTTTTGATCCATTTTTCTCTCCTTTCACCTAGGCCGTGCTGTGTAATCTCTGTTATTTTACAGTAACTCTCAAAATCGGGTAGTGCTGCTCCTCTCCTTTACCCCTGCACTGGCTATTCAAGGTCTTGTATTTCTTCGCATAAAATTTAAAATCAGTTTGTTGGTGTCCACAAAATAACTTGCAAGAATTCTGACTGAGATTGCACAGAACCTGCGGCTCCATTGGGAAGAGAGAGCATTTTTAACGATACTGTCTCTTCCGATTCATGAAGACCGAATATCTCTCCAGTTAACGTTTTTACGTGTTTAAATTATTTTTTTCTTGGACTACAGATCCTGAGTGGTAAGAAGTAGCCAGTGAGGACTCAGCAGTGACTCAGATGGTGATGGACAAATCCCCTTTTCAAATAGGATTTAGGAAAATACCCTCAAAGGACAGAACAAGCCAACCTCGGGCCTTATAGACAATGACTAAACAAAGAACCAGGAACTCGTTGGATATCTAAACAAAGAATTGACTGTATTAACAGGGTTAACTTGGCCTTAAAACAAAAGCTGTTTAAAGAGTTTAATGCACATAAGTAAATGTGTAAAGGACCCAAAGAGCCATGAGTCTAAATCTAAGGTCTCGATCTTTAAAAAAGAGAAAATGGAAACTTCAGTCCCTAATTCTTAGTCCAGCAGCGAATCTGTGGCTGCTAAATCTAATTTATCTCACAAACTAGGGCGTGGCTGCCCCTGACAAAATAAGGAAGAAAAATGGAAGCAGTTCTTGTTATATTTGGGTCAAAATAGAGTTTTAATCTCAATTTTCTAGGTCAGGTAGGTAAAAGTGGAGGCTGGGCCTGAAAGACTCAGGAACCACTTTATTTCTGCTTTCTATGATAGAAGGCCAGGGTCCTTAAAGGACAACCCAGACGATGTCAGGATTAGTTGTGAGCCTGTAAAATTACACCCTTGTTTATTTATATATTGAACAAGGTCGTGTTGAGCCCTGTGTGCAAATGCCAGGCAACATTCTAGGCACAAAAGAGAGAGGGAGAGGTCCTGAAGAAAAACAGGGCAATAAAAGAACAAACTGAAGATGCTGGGGAAGGAAGGTTCCATAGGGTGTGGCACAGGCCCCTACGGGACAGGTGAGGCAGAGCCCCATAAGCATCTGGAGAGAAATGCTCCCAGGCAGAAGAGGCGTGTGCAAAGGTCAGAGCTTGCTTGGAACAAGAAGGCTGGATGTGGAGGGGACAGAGGGGACCCTAGGCCCTCCCAGGTCAGGCAGGGCTTTGCAGGTCTTGGCGGGGACCATCGGCGTGTTCTGAGCCAGCTTCCGGTCCAACAGCACATGGGGGTCGATCACTCAGATGGCTCTCTCCCTCCCTCTATGCTGCAGTGGAATCGCAGCTTGATAACCAAAGCCAAACGTGAGTCCCGAGCTCAGCTCTGCCCCATGACCTGTGACATGAGCTGGAGGGAGGCCGGGCTAGACATAAACCAAGTGACACTCAGACCCTAGAGCACGGGCAGCCGGGGAGTGACTTCATAATCAGGGGGTGCTTTTTTTTTTTTTTTTTTCCTACTAGCCTTTCTCAGTTGTTTCTTCCATCAGAGGAATTTTAAGCTGCATTCCTGATAGAATGATGCTCACAGAGCCACAAGTGTTCTTGAGACGCCCTGTAGATGTGAGGTCCCACATCTGGGAAGTCTGCTCACTTGCCTAGAGGAGCGTAATCTCTCAGGATGCGAAGGCAGCAAACCCAAAGCCCAGGTGGGAAACTGAAGTTTCCTGAAACTATCTAGGTAGTAAGCAAACACATTGCATTGGTTTTCCATATTTTCTAAACAAACAAATAAACAAAAAACGGCCTTTGTAGGAAGGCAACTGTCTCTATTCTTAGCCCAGAGTGCAATCTATATAACTGCAGAGATCTGCATGAAACCCTGGGTTCTGCCACTTAGCAGGGTGACCTTCACCGGATTACTCAGTCTTCTATTAGTATCATTTTTCTCCTCTGTAAAATGTAAATTTTAAGCTGGGCGTGATGGCGCACGCCGTACTCCTAGCATTTGGGCGGCTGAGACAGGAGGATTGCGGTTCACGGGCAGCCTCGGCTACTTAGTGAGGCCTTTTGCAACTCGGTGAGACCCTGTTTCAAAATAAAGAATAAAAAATAGGACTGGGGGTGTAGCTCAGAGGTAGAATGCTCCTGGGTTCCATCCCCAGTACCACAAAAAAATATAAAAAAGAAAAGAAAGTTTTGCTGATGAACTGAATACACGCCTACAAAGTGTTTGGCATAGTGCACAGTCAGAATTAATTGTCAGTGCAGCTCTGAATATTTATCACTATATGAATAGTCACTCGCTGGTAGGGGCTGTTATTATTTTTACTGTTGTTGCTACTGTCAATTTCCTGCCACTGGTCCCATTAACCCATGCTCGGTAATAATTATTGATACGGGCTTGTCTCCCAGCACTGCCAAGGATCAGTAGGCCGACATGTTATTGCTAGGCCTTTTAGTATTTCTGCAATGCAATCTTATTCTAACGCTTCTTACTTCGCATCCTGCTTGGCTGAGCCCAGTAATCCACACAAACTTTCTAGTTAATACCTTGGTGCCTCAACAACAGTCTCTGTTAGTGAGCCTGGTTCTTTGGGAGGATTGAGCTGGTGGAGAATGGAGACCAGGCTTGTAATGGAGACATCCAGACCCTGTGGAGGTTTTTCTCAACAGCAGGGATCTGGGATGACCAGAAGCTAAGCTCCAAAGCCTGAAACCTTCTTTAGGAGATCTACACCCTCGCTTTGAAATGGACAGTAAACTTTCGGTGTTGCATCTCAATAGTGCAAACGCAGGATGAAAAACAGTCTCTGTGGCAGGTCACAAAAGGCTCCCCACAAGAATCCGTGTCAAATCCCAGAACCTGCAAATGTTCTTATTTGGAAGAAGAGTCTTTGCAGAGATGGTTAAGCACCATGAGATGAACAGTTTGGGGCATGCTGCCTTATTCAAATCTAATCTTTATAAATCCAGTGAGTATTTTCCTGTGTGCTTCGTGAGTGTAGAGTCAGCCCTTGTCCCTGCATCTGCTGGTGCCATGGACTGGTGGCGCTTGCTTGGCTTCTGCCTTCTGCTCCAGCTGTCCTGCCTTCATGACTCCGAGAGGCCCGGCGAAGGCAGAAAAAACAAGAAGGGAGCCGGGTGTGGTGGCGCACGCTTGTAATACCCGCGCTTGGGAGGCTGAGATAGAAGGATCATATGGGTTTGAAGCCAGCCTCAGCTACTTAGTGAGACTCAGCAACTTAGTGAGACCCTGTTTCCAAATAAAATATAAAAAAGGTCTGGGAGTATAGCCCGGAGGTAGAAAGCCTCAGGGCTCCACCCCCAGTACACACACACAAAAAAAGAAAAAACAAGAAGGGAGAGCTCCCTTTGCCCTTTCCTTATGGCAGGACACCCCGTTCACAGGGAGCCACATGTCTTCAAGAAGTCAGGGAGCTCCTCTTGTCACAAAGGCTAGCTTTCCACAAGGTGGTGGCTGTCCAGAGACACTCCTCCCCTCCAGGTGCCAAACTCACATAGAATCTAACCCCTCAAAACTTTCCTCTCTGATTCAGTGCAGTCTAAAGAGACCACTAAGATGTCAGGAGCATGTACCATTGTTCTAAATCTGTGCCAATCCTTCCTGATATACTAATTGTGATGGTTCGTCTGGATTGTCAACTGGCCTGGATTATGAAACACCTAAGAATCTGTGGCTTTGGGTGCACTGGTGAGATGACTAGATTATGCTCTGATAGATTGAAGGGGGAGTCCTGTCCTGAAGGTGGACAGCACATTTCTGACCTGGATCAAAGGAGAAAAGCATATGAAAGCAAGCTCGGTTCCTCCTGAGGAAAGTACACCTGCTCTTGCCTGGGACATCAGTCTCCAGCTCTTCAAACTGGACCTTCACCATCATTTCTCCGGGGAGTTTCTGGGCCTTTGCATCTTGAACTGGGACTGAATCTGTAGTCGCTCCGATTCTGAGACCCCAGCTCTGGAACAGCTCAGCCAGCTGTGGGTTCCTCTGGCTCCCCATGTGCAGTTGGAAACTTAGAACTCCACAGCTTTGTATTGCAAGATGATTTGATAAAGGGATGCCAGGAGATTAGCACCCACCAGCCCATGCACTAATGTCTCAAATTAAAAATTAAAACCATGTACTTGTCTGGTGAATTCTGTGACCCTAGTGAACCCTGACCAATACACTAATTTACCACCATCCCACCCGCCCATCCTCAGTGTCTTTTACCATGATGCATCCCTCACTGAATTTACAACTAGATTAGTGTCCGTGGCTTCCTCTCCTCCTGTTATTTACTACTCAGTGACTCCAACCCTCATCTTTTAGTCTGTTGTTGATCTTCCCAGTGTTGGGAACCCCATTAAATTGATATTTCCTATATATCCTCTGCCCAATTCTCTTCCATGGATGTTGTTCACATAATGTGAAGTACGCCTAGACCTAAGGCCGGTCTTCGCAGCAAACTCATTAAACTCAGCCAAGATCCATTTTTCGTTTTATTTCCATGTGCTTGCCCTCTTGCTTCTCATAGCTAACTGGCTTTTTCCTGATGAGAAAATCATCCTGAAAGTCCAAGCCCTTCTCCCTCTCCAAAGCTCTTCAGTAGATTCTCCTCTGAGATCAGAAACCTTAATAATCTACACATTGTGGGGCTTTAACACTTTTTCTACCTAGCAATATTTAATTTAAAAAAAACAACTTGAATCCATGCGCTTTTCCTTCTGCGAGTGCAAAACTCTTTCAATTAATGTGGGCAAAATTAATATGGGTGGCCAGGCATGGTGGCACGTGTAGTGAGACCCTGTTTCCAAATAAAATACAAAAAAAGGTCTGGGAGTATAGCCCGGAGGTAGAAATCCTCTGGGTTCCACCCCCAGTATCACCAAAAAAAAAAAATTTTTTTTCATATTTCTATACCCTTTATTAGTCTTGGACTATATTCATCAAAATCTACTAGACAAGAACCAAATAAGAGGAGACGGCCCATGTCATTTTGGCGACCCAGATGGGCCAACAAGGAAAGGGAGCTGGTAAAGAAAGATTTGATTACAACACTGGACTCGGTTATCGGTCGGTGGTCCCTGGCTGTCTCCTCCCACTGAATGTGAGCGCCACTAAAACAGGAGATGTGTCTGTCTTTGTTGTTTGAGCCAGAGTCGGGAACAGCACCTGCCGGGTGGGGGTTCCGTGCAGACCGGTTAGCTGTTAAATAGAAGGACGGAAAAAGTGTCAGGAATAGACATGAAAATGTTGTAGACGGGGAAGCTGGGCTGGGGATGGTAGCCCTGCTCTATTAGATGTCACGACATTACAAAGATCTAGGAATCAAATATAATGTTATACGTTATAAACGCCCATAAAGCCATCCTCAGGAGAATCCCCCAGGAGAGCAGTTTCAATCAAAACTAAAATGAAAAAGGCAGCATCCTGTATCCCAAGGACACGGCGATAGAGAAAAACAAAACTGTGATCCAAGAAAGAGGACAAGAAAATACACCAAGGAAGCAGGGCCCCAAGGGGGGAGGTCGGATGGAATCCTCGAAACCGATGAGTGGGAACCCCAGGACAACAGCGGAGGGGCCCATCCAAGTCAAAGGAGGCCAAGATCCATGGCAGGCGGCGGCGGGGGGACCGCAGGCGGAAAGGATAACTGATACGGGGAAACGCTTTCATAGGAAACTTGAATGACGACCCATAAACTATGAGACCGGATTTTGTGTCAGTGAGCCTTCATTGCCATCGCCAAAACACCTGACATAAACAACTCAAAAGAGAGACTGTATTTTAGTTCACAGTTTCAAAGGTTTGAGTCCGTGGTCAGCTGGCTTCAAGGCAGAAATATCATGGTGGAAGGAAAGCTCATGGCACAGGGCGTCTCCTCTTACTAGGTTCTTGTGCAGTGGGTTTCAACAAGCGAAGTCCAAGGACTAATGAAGGGTTCGGAGATATTAAAGTTTACTCATAAGCCAAGGGGAAATAGAAAGCAAAAGTAACTCCCCCGCACACAAAAGGGTGGGTTCCCCAAGAGAGTAGCCATTGATGTCCCTGGGTGGTAAGCTTTTATTCCTTCTTGCAGTTCCCCTGGTCATTTGTGATTGGTCAGAGCTGGGTCTTGGGGGACCCAGGATATTTTGCCCAGTTTCAATCCTTAATTTGAATCTTTATTCCAAAGGTCAGTGGGCTCTTCTAAGACCTGGCACCACCCCTCCGCTTTTCTCGCCCTTTTTCCTTTGATCATTTTTGGTGCTGAAGCTTTATATTATCACATTGTTATCCCTGTATCTACTAACCTTCCCTATTTCTGTTCTTTATACAGATGGACTCTCTTTTTTTGGCGGGGGGTGGGGGGTACTAGGGATTGAACTCAGGGGCATTCTACCTTCAAGCTACATCCCCAGCCCTATTGTATTTTTATTTTGAAACTGGGTCTCGCTAGACCGACGAGAGTCTCACTACTTGCTGAAGCTATCCTCTAACCTGGGATCCTCCTGTCTCAGCCTCCCAGGTACTTGGATTACAAGCGTGCGCCACCACTCCTGGCTTCAGATGCCTTCTTATATCTCTTCCTATTGCCAGGTCCTCTGCCCTGAATCCGTGGCCAGAAAGAGAGAACAAGTGAGAGAAGGAGAGGGAGAGGGAGAGGGAGAAGGAGAGAGAGAGAGAGAGAGAGAGAGAGAGAGAGAGAGAGAGAGAACGAACCAGGGAGAAATGAACTCTCCCAGGGAGTGCCTCCAGTGACCCACTTCCCCCAACTAGGTTCCACCTTGCTGCAATCCACTCAGCCATCCATGGATTAGTCCAGAGCCCTCACAATCCAGTTGCTTCCCCAAAGCCCCACCTCTGGACACATGAGCCTCTGGGAATGCTGCAGATCCAAACCATAACAATCCCTGAAAAGTACTTATGGGGAAAATAAATAAAAAGAACTCGAAGCTCTCAAAATAATGGCAAACAACAGGGAAATGTTTGCTAGGAAAGACATATCATCCCTTTGAAGAGTCATACTATTGTAACACTGAATATGCTGTAAGCAAAATTATACTGAAAGAACCAGGAGGCCTGATGTGCAAGGGCGCGCCGATGACCCAGTCTGGCTCCTGCTTGGTCCATTTCTGATGTCCTTCAGCGCAAGAGGTATCTTGACAGGCTCCCACCATCTCTTCTCATGGTCCACACAAATCACAGTTGTCTTTACTACAGGATGGCCAGCAGCTCATGAGCTTACCACGCATTTTACGGATAGCGCCGTTTGCCCATCCTGATGCCCTTCACTCCTAATGCAGACTTTACTTTTTGTCCCCACAAAAACGTTCATTTGCAATTCTTCCAGGGAAGATCTGTGGGTGACAGACTTTCGCCTGTCTGTGTGTGGAAAGGTCCTGGGTCCATGCCCCATTACCGAGGGAGAATTTAAAAAATTGTGTGGATTAAAAAAAGAACAAAAGACCACAATTCTTTTGCTCCCAGCTTTGGTAAAATGCTTCCCCACAGCCTTGATTTCTGGTGCCCTGTATTGCTCAGAGAAGCCAGCAATGGTCAGCCTGCAATTCTTTTTTTTTTTTTTTTGGTGGAACCCAGAGGCTTTCTACCTCCGAGCTACACTCCCAGACCTATTTTATATTTTATTTGGAAACAGGGTCTCACTAAGTCGCCGAGGCTGGCTTGGAACCTGTGTGATCCTCCTGTCTCAGCCTCCCAAGTGCAGGGATTACAAGGTGCGCCACCACGCCCGGCTATGGAACTTGCCTTTTCTCCCTTGTAGCCTCTTAGCTTTTTCTCTCTCTGACATTCTAAATGGCAGCCCCATTTCTTTGGGTCTAGAAGGAGTTCTTTTGTACAACTCTTGCCAGAGACCTGAGGCTCACTTTCGATTCAAAGATGTGAAGACTTGTATCTTTCTACCATTCAGGGAAATTCTTCTAAACATTGACTTCCTACTATCCCCGACTTCTCTAAGTCCTGTTGGCCATTTATTGAATCTTAACAATTTATCTTCATAATGCTGACATGTTCATATCTCTGAACTATGTTCTGGGTCACTTTCCTGGGAGTATCTTCCAATTCATAAATTCTCTCTTAAATTGTGTCCAGTATACCATTTATTCAATCTGTGTTTTGTTTTGTTTTTTATGTACCAGGGATGGAATCCAGGGGCATTCTACCTCAGAGCGATACCCCCAGCCCTATTTTTTTTTATTCCTTATTTTGAAACAGGGTCTCACTGAGTTGCAAAGGGCCTCACGAAATATCTGAGGCTGTCCGCAAACCATGATCCTTCTGTCTCAGCCTCCCAAATGCTGGGATGGCAAGCTCGTGTCACCATGCCCAGCTCAATCTGTGTTTTATATTAAGAAACAACATTTTTTCCTTTTCATTACTTATGGTTGGTTCTTAATTGTTACTATCTTTAAATCTCTGTGATGTATTCATTTAAGATTATTTATTTAGCATCTACAACAGGCCAAACACCTTTCTGGGCTCTGGGAATTCAAGAGCAATAAAAAAGAAGCGTGCATTGTCCTGAAGTAAAAGGAGTAAAAATGCAATATATACAAGTAGGACATGGAGTATACCAGTCAGTGGTAAGTGCTCTGGAGAAATAAACAAGAGAGGAACCCAGAGACTAGGGGTTGCCTTGCTGGTCAGGAGAAGGGTAATCCTGTGGCCTCGGCATTCTCGTGGAGACTGAGGTCCCCAGGGATGATGGCACTGTGAGCCTCAGAGCTGGTGATGGTGGGCAGGTGGAGTCGTGGAGGATGAAGTGGGAGAGACAACAGAGTCCTCTTGGAGCACACAAACTCTGGGTTTCCCTTTCCACTTCTGTGCATGGAGAGGCAGAAATAGCAAACATAAATTCTTTTCATGAGTCTACTCTATTATTTGAAGTGCTTCCAAAATTAAATTTTGTCTTCTATCTCTCCTTGACTTAAAATAAACTTTCATAGTTCTATACCATTTGTCAGTTCCTTGGACTTCACTGGTCAAAATCCACTGGACAAGAACTCAATAAGAGGAGACACCCCACATTGTGTGACACCCCAGATGGGATGGAGAGGAAAGGGAGCCAGTGAAGGAAGACTCTGGTTACACCCCTCCCCTGTGGCTCCATTTTCAGCTCCTGGACCACCTGTTAGCTCCTGGACCACTTCTACCCAAGTCCTTTGGCAAAAACCAACTGCACACACCTGGAGGCGAAGTGTCCAAGAGCGTGGTCCCCAGCTGTCTCCCAGCCACCGTCCAAGCTGTGGGGGAAGTGCTAGACCCTGCCCGCCACCTATACCCATCCTGTGAGATGCAGCAGAGGGCAATTTACCGCCAAATCACAGCATCTTGTCCAGAAGGATCCACCTTCACGCTTCAACGCACTGCCACTTGGTTTCCATCCCCACTGCTCCCCCGAGATGGCCGTCAACTGTCTGCCACTCCAGAACCCCACAGACATTTTTCTGTCCTTTTCAAACCTATCCTCATAGTAGCTCCAAACTCAGAGGGTCTTGTTCTTGGAACACCATCCTTCTGGCTCCTGTGGAATTCTATTCCCCTCGATTTTCTTTCCCTCGTTTGCTGGCAACCCTCTTTGCAGTATGCAAGGCCGCCACACCTGCAAAGATGTCCACATCCTAATCCCTCAAGATTGTGAATATGTTACCTTATATGGCAAATGGGGTTTTGCATATGTGATTAAAGATTTTGATCTGAAGGATTATCCTGGATTATCTGGGTGGCCCTAAATATAATCCGAGTCCTCAAAAGAGAGAGGCCAGGGGGATTTTACTGCAGAAAAAGGCAACGTAACAATTGAAGCAGGGTGCTAGGGCTGCTGCCTCTGAAGAAAGGAAGAACAGCCTGTCTTCAAACAGGTATGCATGTAGCTCCAGAGGCTAGAAAAGGCAGGAAATTCAAGTTCCGGAGAGCCTTCCACAGAGCGCAGCTTCACCTATACCTCGGGCATCCCTAATCAAAAAACCCCAAACCCAAACGGTCCAGACTCCGAGACTTTGGAGCACAAACAAGACACCGCAACGGAAAACTCCACACCCTAATCTCACGTGGCAGGCGGTCGGCAAAATGCAGGCACGCTGAAAACGGTGTATGAAATTATGAACCTTCATTGTAGTAGCTTACCTGTCTGATATGTATCTGAGTGTAAATGAATGTCAGGCCTAGACTTGGGGCCATCCCTAAGAGATCTCACTGTGTATATGCAAATGTTCCAACATCCGGAAATAAAAATCCCAAACACGCAAAAATCCCACAGGGCTCAGATAAGGGATACTCAACAGTCAACACCGTGCGCGCTTCTCTTCCCTGTAACGCTGGAAGCGCAGAGGGCCCCGTGCCAGCCCCGCGCCAGCGCCTGCGCTCCCGATGCACCTGCAGCTCTGCTCTGCTTCCCGGAGCCGTCTCCTGCTGGCTCGGCCCCTTCTGCATGGTTCTCTACCTGTTCCTCTTCCCGTCCAGCCCCAGGAGACCTGGCTTGCTTTTGCTTTGCAGGATCTCGCTTTCCCTGTAGGACCCGCCTGCAGCTGTCCTTACTTGTGACGGGTTCCTCCTCTGAAGCTGGCGGGCCTCTTTAGTCCAAGACGCTCCTCATATCTAGGGCCTTTGCCTCGGGCAGCTGACGGCTCTATACAGCAATGAACAAATGGCTAGTTGTCCCCGGGCCAGCTCAACTCCCTCGCCATGCTCTGAGACCAGCCTTCCCCAGCTGCTCTGCAGGTAAAGGAAACACTGCCACCCCCTGTCTTGCCTGAGGGTTCCTACTGGTGGAGACCACAGTGAGTTCTGGATGTGGGGCCATCGGTGAGCAGGTGGCTAGCAGGCTGTCCTGGAGACAGACAGCAGCCCTTGGATTGGAGCCCAAGAGCCATGTGAGAGTCCAAGGAAACGGATCCTCCCATGAGGGCCTGGGTGTGTGTGAGCAGGGTCAGGGATGAAGCCAAGGAGGCTGAGACAGGAGGGTCACAGGTTCAAGGGCAACCTCGGCAAATAGCAAGACTCTGAGCAATCTACCAAGCAAGACCCTGTTTCAAAAAATAAAATAGGAATAATGGGAGTATAGCTCAGAGGTAGAGGGCCCTGGGTTCAATCCCCAGTACTACAATCAATCAATCGATCAATCAATCAATTCATATCTCTTTAATGCATAAAATCAGCTGCATGTGTGGGAATAGATTTGAAAAGGCATTCCCCTCCGATTAGTATTTGGTATTTGTGAAGCGTTTTTGTTTCACAAATAGATCCAGCAGTCCCTGACTTCAGATTTGTGCTGTTAAAACATCTGTGAAAAGCTGGGCATGGTGAGCACGCTGTAATCCCAGCATTTGGGAGCCTGAGACAGGAAGATTGCAGGTTTGCGGACAGCCTCAGCTACTTAGTGAGGCCCTTTGCAATTCAGTACTACCCTGCTTCAAAATAAAGAATAAAAAATAGAACTGGGGGTGTAGCTCAGAGGTAAAATGCCCCTGGGTTCCATCCCCAGTACTGGGGGGGAAAAAAGTGCATCCACACACCTATTTACTCCAGGTAAGAGGATAAGAGATGGTTTCTGCCCTTTCCAGGCAAAGGATGTGTCATGATCCCATCTAAGAACCCGGTCCCCCAGGGGATGCGGGCACTTCTCAACACCTTCCCTGAAAGCCGCTCACCCACTGAGGTCTACCCTCTGTCTTCTGCCAGGGACCACACTCTCCATTCTAGCCACAAAGCTGAATTACCCCAGGCAGGAGCCCTGCTCTTTTTACAGAAAGCTAAAAGGCCTATTTTTCTCTTTCTTCTCCACAAATACACAGCAAGTAATCTATCTCTGTACAACTCGCCACAGCAGGAGCAGAGATTGGCTTCCCGGCTCTGAGAAGTGGCAGCCTTTGCCAAGCTGGGCCCTGGGACGGTGGGGATCTGGGCGTTCCTGCTTGCTGGGAGCCACACAGCCCCCTCCTTGTGGAGCCCAACAGGTGGCTGGGCCAGAGGCTAAATTCCCCAGGCAGAGCTGCAGCAGCCGCCAGATGAGAAACTATTTTTAAAAACTACTGGTGTTCCTGAAAGGCCGGAAGGTGAGGCTGGCTGGCTTCTTCGGAATCTAGAAAGAAAATGAAAATGAAATCTTTCCACTCAGAGCCAGACACAGCAACAGCTGGCTGCCTGTATGTTTATGCGTGAAGGGGGCCACAAAGGTCCGCAACCAAAAATAACCCCACACACGTCCAAGGGGTCACAAGATGCTAACTTCTTCCTTTAGACATCATTTATTTACGGTTTTCTCTCCTTCGGCGTCTTGTTTACAATTGCAAAGAATTTGAGGAAGGGATTGTTTATTTATTACCAACTCTTGGGTATGGCCTTGAACTGTGCCCCCCCACCACACCCAATCTTGTCCCTGGTTCCTCAGAATGTGGTTGGAGACAGGGTCTAATAGAAGTAATGAAGTTAAACCGAGCCTATGAGGGCGCCACCCGTCCCATCTGACTGGTGTCCTTATAAAAAGAGGACATGAACACACAGATGTACACGGGGGAAAGACCAGGTGGAGATGCAGGAAGCCACAGGGATGAACCTCAGAGGAAACCCACCCCATAAACACCTTGATTTGGGCTTCCAATATCCAGATCTATGAGAAGACACTGATGCACCGTAATTATGCACCACGGTGAGGCTCCGCGACAGACACGAACACGCACACAGCATCGTCGTGTGGGGCCCTCCAGGTCCCAGGCTGCTCCCCCTCCCCACAGAGAGTCCTGACAGGTATCAACAGAGGCTTACTGGAATAATTAACATCACCAGAGATCTCCCCTCTCCCCTCCCTGGGTCCCCTCCTCCAGTCTCCATTTCACTAGCATCTCCCTTCATTTATCTAAGGTTTTCTTTGATAAAATAAATAATATCAGTCCTGTAAGCCACTGGGTGTGGCAATTAATAAACCCAACACTGTGTTGTTTGCCAATAAATTGGGGTTTGGAGTAGAGATGAGAAGAGGTTCTGGCAAAGAAGGGAGGGTCTTAGAGAAGACCCCCATGAGTAAGGAGGCTGAGGGCTTGGACATATCAGTGATGGACGCAATTGGAAGGAGGAGGTAGGACAGGGAAGGAGGCAGGCCTTCAAATCACTTGTCTAGGATTACGTGGCTTCCTAAGAGCCAATACATAGCATTGTATCCTGACAACAGTGTTGGATGGAGAGACTGTCTTCAATTTATGGAGAAGAAGCCAGAGTTTCAGAAAAGATGTATGCATTGCCCGTGGTCTCTCCAGAGCCAGGACGCAAGCCCAAAGCCAGGGAGCCCACTGAACATGACTTCTTTCTCTTCTCAGGGTGCTGTGCTGGCCCCGGGGTCTTACTCAGCTTCTCCACGCACACCCATCCCAGCCTGTGGAGCTTGGACCATCCTGGGACCCAAAGGCGGAGCCACCCCTGGATCCAGCAGTCTTCCATCGCAACCCACAATCACAACTGGGACCCACTGGGGCCGGGACTGTGTCTCAGCCCCTTTGGATTCTCCATAACTGCTGATATAAAGCACTGCCTGGGTGAGGAGAGTGTTCCCTGGCTAAACCTGTATGACCCCATCTCTTTCTCCCAGCAGAAGCACGGTGGACTAACCGAGTGCACACACAGGAATCTTCAGATATCCTTTCAAAGACGGACTGAGGACTACAGCAATCTGACCATAGCCCAGCAGGTTCCCTGCTGCCCACTGGACCAGTCTTGTCCTGTGTTCTTCAAGAATAAAGTCAAGCCAGGTGCGGTGGCGCACGCTTGCAATCCCAGTACTGGGAGGCTGAGATGGGAGGGTCGCAGGTTCGCAGCCAGCCTCAGCTACTTAGTGAGGCCCTCCACAACTTAGTGAAAACCTGTTTCAAAAATAAAAAATATCCGGGCGTGGTGGTGCACGTTTGTAATCCCCGCGCTTGGGAGGCGAGACAGGAGGATCGTGCAGATTCGAAGCCAGCCTCGCTGGCTTAAGAGACCCTGTTTCCAAATAAAAATATAAAATAGGTCTGGGAGTGTAACCCACAGGTAGAAGGATTTCCAGGAACCCCAGTACCACCAAAAATAAAAAATAAAATAGGGCTAAGGGTGTAGCTCAGAGGTAAAATGCCCCTGGGTTCAATCCTTAGTATCACAAATAAATAAATAAATAAATAAATAAATAAATAAATAAATAATAAAGTCAGCTGCATCCCAGGCCCCTCCCCCTGCCCGTCCCTGAGGCCTGACCCTGCACCCTGCTGCATCCACACCCTTGACGTTCTCCGGGTGCCAAGACTCGAGGCCTGAGAGCAGCACCACAATGCTGTTCACTCAGGCCAGTGTCTGCACTGTAAAAAGAGCTGTGTGAGCCGGGCGTGGTGGCGCACGCTTGTAATTCCCACACGTGGGGGGTGGAGACAGGAGGATCACACACCCCTGTTTCCAAATAAAATATAAAATAGATCTGGGAGTGTAGCCCGGAGGTAGAAGGGTTCCATCCCCAGTACCACACACACACACACACACACACACAAACTGTGTGAGGTTTTTTTTTTTGGGGGGGGGGGTTGTTGTTTTGTTTTGTTTTTTGTTTTTTTGGTGGTACTGGGGGTGGAAGACAGAGGCTTTCTACCTCCGGGCTATACTCCCAGACCTATGTTATACTTTATTTAAAAACAGGGTCCCACTAAGTTGCTGAGAGCCTCACTAAGTAGCTGAGGCTGGCTTTGAACCTGTACAGTCCTCCTGCCTCAGCCTCCCAAGCGCGGGGATTACAAGCGTGCGCCACCACCGCCGGCCTGTGTGAGGTTTAATAAAGTTACTAGCATATTACACACACAACATGCGAGCACAGTTAACAGATCGGCACAATGTGACCGAGAGTAAATCCAGCCCCTTCTCCTAGCCAGGCCTGGCCCACGCACCCACTTCTGATTGCACCCAGGCTCTCCTGCGTCCTCCTGCTCAATGGGGCCAGGGCAGTTTTCGTGGATACACAGGTGTGGAGGAGCTCTGGGCCCGGCTGAATGCTGTGCGCGCCCTATCTCAAACCCATAGACTGCACCGCTGGTTGTGAGACAGCTCATTACATTTTCTTTTATTTATTTATTTAGTGGTACTGGGGATTGGACCCCAGGGGCATGCTACCTCTGAGCTGCACTCTCAGCCCTATTTTATTTTTTATTTTAAAACAGAATCTAAGTAGCAAAGGCTGGCTACAAACCTGTGATTCTACTCCCATGAACTGAGGTTATAGGTATGTGCCACCATGTTGGGATCATTTTTTAGTTAGAAAAGGAGTCCCATCAGGTTGCTGAGAGTGTGGTTAAACTGCTGAGGCTGGTCCTGAACCTGTGAGCCTCCTGTCTCAGCCTCCCAGGTACTGGAATTACAGGTGTTGGGCCACGACGCCCAGCTGCCTGTGTTCTTTACAGCACACAAGTCAAATAGGAAGTAATACGAGAACAAGGTAGGGAAATCCATTGGTTTTTACAGCCAAGCACAGAAGGAGAAGGGACATATGTTCCCTCTAATATGCCCAAACTAGGGAACCTAGAGGATACCAGTGGGACTCCAGGTAATGGAGGGGAAACACCAGCAAAGCTTGAATGGAAGGATAGGCGAGGAGGAAGACTGAACGTGATTAATGAGGGTCCGCATCCGAATATGTGTAAACTTATGAATATGGCATGGTTACCCTGGACAATCATTGGTGAGAGGGGGGAAGGGAAAACGGGCGGGGGGGAGAGGGCACCAAGTATAGTTTAAATGTATGCCATTTATGTTCAATAAAAAATAATAAATAAATAAATAAATAAATCCTGCTTTGTACCACGTGCATATACATATTTGAGATGCATCTGGAACATGCCAAGTTCAATTATCTTACAAATCTTTAAAAAATGAAGAGTGAACCTCATCTATTTCCTCAAATTAGCAGATCACATAGAAATTAAAGGGGTCTGGGGTTGTTAATAGAAATTAAAGGTGGGATTAAATTGTTAATCTGCTATTTTATTATTTTATTTTATATTTTATTTTATTTTGGTGGTACTGGGGATTGAACCCAGGGGCATGCTAGGTCTGAGCTATACCCCAACCGTATTTTATTTTTTATTTGGAAACAAGGTCTCACTAAGTTACAGAGGCTGTCCTCAAACCTGCAAACCTCCCGTCTCAGCCTCCCCGGTACTAGGATCCCAGGCGTGCATCACCACACCTGGCCAGCAGGGAGAGCCCAGAGGGTAGAGCTCACCACGACAAGTTTTCCACTCAACCTAGACTCCATCGAAAGCATCCCCACAGTTTGAGCTCTATCTGCTCTTCTTTGCAGCTGTATAGTTTTGTCAAAATCCTATCATTTTGCCAGTGTGGTGGCGTGCGCTTGTTAGCTCAGCATTTGGGAGGCTGAGACAGGAGGATCGTGGTTTGTGGACAGCCTCAGCTCCTTCTTGAGGCCCTCTGCCACTTAGTGAGACCCTGTTTCAAAATAAAGAATAGGGCTGGGAGTGTAGCTCGGAGGTAGAGTGCCCCAGGGTTCCATCCCCAGTATCCGGAAAAAAAGAAAGAAAAAAGAGGTAGGGAGAGAACGGAAGGAAAGAAGGAAGGAAAGAAGGAAAGAATCCCGGATTCACGGAGCCTCCCATGCTGACCACAGCCACACAGCTGGGCCTGAGGGCTGATTTGAGAGCTGGCCTCTTGCCCCCTCGCTGGGGCTTACTGCTCAACTACCCCTGTATGGACTGTGTGTCCACCCCAGTGTGGAGCTCTGGCCCCTAAGAAGAAATACAGGTGGGAACACGTGTATTAGATTCTGGGCTCTTCCCAGAGAGCAGACCAAACGACCTCCGAGATTGCTCCTGGAATCTCGTCTAAACAACCTCAAACCGGATGGATAAAAAGCCTACCTGAAACCCATCTGAGAGAGAGAGAGCGCCTCCAGTCCATGCAGACCCGTGCTGTGGACGAGCCTCATAATAAGATTGAGACGGGGCCATCAAACGGCAGCTCCCCCGCGCCTGGACGCTGCTCAAGACCTCGTCTGGGATGCTGAACACGGAGTCCAGCCCACAGTGACCTTGAAACCCCAATGGAACCAGGAGCCTCCCAGCAGCAAAACCCGAAGGGAAAAAAAAGCCTTGCAGAATGAGTGTCGAAGCCAGGATGCTGCCCCCAGCTGCAGGATAGGCCGGAATAAACCCTGTTAAAAAGCCCACAAGTCCCACCTGGACCGCCTACCATGCCAGGTGCACACTCTCCATCGAGACTCCTGGTTACACCAGCAGCCCTCCAATTCCCCTCGCCCCAGCCCACCTAAATTTCTTCATTACTGATCCATCCTGGAGACAGAGTTGAGTGTGCCTTCTGCTTCCTTGCCGGTTAGCCTGAAATAAAGCTCTTTCTTTTTGCAAAAACAGGTGTCATAGCATTGATGTCTCTGCACAGCAGGCAGCAGGCCCTGGCTCCGTATCACAATGGCCGTAGCTAGTGTTTACTGAACACTAACTGTGTACCAGGCTCCATGCCTCCTTGGGCAATCTCTGTTAACCCTCACAACCTGGGAGGAACAGTCCTTCACATCCCTGTGTCACAGATAAAGAAAGGTAGGCTCGGTGAGTTTTAGGAGCTCAGCAGAGTCGCCCACCTAGTACACAGGGAAGCCAGGACTGGACCTCACCTCCCTGAAGGTCTCGGCAGGGTGCATTCAGAAGGCCATCGCTGCCAGCGAGGCCACGGGGGACCCCCATCGCACCACTGGGACTTATGAAGGTTCTGAGCCCGGAGCTGCTGAGCTCACAGGTTTTCTCTGCTGCAGATCTTGATACCCTTGATGATTCTGAAAGTTCCCACACTACTTGTACCTCCGTGCGGTCTCTGCTTCTTGACCTTGTCCCTGTGCTCAGCTAAATTCTGCCCGCAGTGCTTTGAAGCGCGCCACTTAACATCAACACTCTGAAGTCAGAGGACCAGTCCCAGGATAGACAGTAGCACCGGCTTCCCATTGGCCCCCAAGTTTGCTTCTGCGTGTATCGATGCACCTGCCCCAGATGGACTCTGGAAGATTCGATCTGGCCAGCTCAGCTTTCTGTTCACAATACTCCACTCTTGTGGAGGGAGCAGGTGTCGCTGCTGGGAAGCACCGCTCATAAGCAGGCCAGGACAGAGAACTCTTGTGTTGTGAGTCCACGCCCACGTTCACCTGGTGTGTATACACGTGTGAGCCCTCTTTCAAGCACCAGAGTATAAACTGTGGAATTGTCTGCAACGTGTGCCCACCCACACGCTGGCTCCCTCCCTCCGCCCGCAGTCACTGTCCTTGTTCAAGGTCTCCTCTGCCCCGGAGGACTCTGCCAGGCTCCCGCCTCCCCGATCCATCATCCACGTTAGTGCCTGAATCATCCTATGGAAGGCTGGCTGCATCTCAGGCCTGCCCGCAACCCTGTGGAAATGGGATTCTCAGTCCTCGTCCCTTTGGTATTCCGTTCCAAGACCTGCAGGAGCTGGATCCTGATTTGCTCTCCAAGCGTATCACCACCCGGAGGTTCCTCCAACCCTGTATATGACCAGGACTTATGGAGCCTGTGCTCAATAGAGTCAGAGAGTCTTCCACCTGCCAGGGAATAATAATAATAATTATTATTATTATTTTGGTGGTGCTGGGGATGGAACCCAGGGGAATTCTACCTCTGAGCTGCACCCCCAGCCCTATTTTTTATTCTTTATTTTGAAACAGGGTCTCACTGAGTTGCAAAGGGCCTCACTAAGTAGCTGAGGCTAGCTGCAAACCGTGATCCTCCTGTCTCAGCCTCCCACATGCTCGGATTACAAGCATCCGCCATCACGCCCGGCTTGCCAGGGAATGTTTGTAAACAGGCACAAGCTCATAACCAGCTCCATTGGTGTTCCTTAACACAGTGGCCCCGGGACCCGCCAGGGCTCTGTCCAATGCTGGGGCTGCTCCCTCGGCCTGGGAGGCCTGCTCCTTGCTATTAAAAACCATGTTTATCTCCCCAAATGGATGTCTCCCTCCTATGACCTCAACCCTAAACCCCTGAGGGTCCCTTCCTGAGTTTCTCTAACTACTTGTGTGACTTTGGATAAATTTCTTCACTTCATGGTATCTCGGTTTCCTGGTCCTGATAAAAATGAAGATAACGATAATAATCTCACAAACCCACTTCCTATGGCTGTTGGCTGAACGAGAACTTGTACTTGACATTGAGAACCAGGTAGGCAGTGCTCTCCGGGCTCCGGGGCTCGGGGCTCCAACAGGTGGTTCACGCTGCTGTTTACACCGGGGCTGGTCAGAGCCTCATTCTGGCCGCTTCCTTTAGTCGGTTTTTCATTTTCTGGAGATGAGGCATGCTCATTTATCTTGGCATTTCAGTGTCACCGGGCTGAGGGCTTTGACCATAGCAGATATGGGATAAATGTTGGCTTAGTCGACTCCAATTGCTACACAATTTTAGGCATGTTTGAAATCTTCTGTTATTTTTTTGTGATGCTTGAGATTGAACCCAGGGGCATTTTGCCTCCAAGCTATACCCTCAGCCCTATTTTATTTTTACTTTGAAACAGTGTCTCACTTCGTTGTGGAGGGCCTCACTAAGTTGCTGAAGCTGGCCTTGAACCTGTGATCCTCCTGTCTTCAGCCTCCCAAGTTTTGGGATTACAGGTGTGAGCCACCATGCCTGGCTATGCTAGGAAATTTTAAGGCCCTTTTACTCATTCTCTGATCTTCAAGCAGGGCTTTCCTAATTCCAGATAGATGAGAATCTGGCCCAGTGGCAACCTATTAGACTTCCTGTTACGGATTGGGAGAATATGGTTGTGGGGAAACCGTTCCCCGGGGGACCCCTGCTAGGGTCCCGGACACACTTTCCCCCAACCCATAAAAAAAACCAAAACGACCCCAAACAGAAGAAAAAACCATGGAATCTTGTCCTAAGCTAAGAATAAATATGCATAGCTTGGACAGTTGCTGAAGATTTAAAGAGGTTTATTAAAAAGATAGAAATACAAGACATAGTTACAGCCCTGTGCCCGAAAGCGGGCCAGTGGGGACAATTAGAATGAAAATGCCCCAGAACTCCAGTTTACTAAGTGTTTTATCCCAGCCGGCAGGTCCTTTGATCTGGAGATATGCTACCTTATCTCTAGCCCTGGCTCTGCTGTCTCCAGGCGGATTCGCCCCAGAAGGGGGAGGGGGGGCAGCCCCATCTCCGACCACCTTTTGTTCCATCCCCCAAGATGTGTGAACCTGTTTCTCCAGGATCTGGGATTTCCTCCCATCTCTGGCTCCAGCCTTTTAGAATGTAAATTACAAGTCCCTCCTTCCTGCCAGCTAGCCCTGGCTTTTTTAGTATAAAAGATATATTTTTTAAAATTGGAAACCTTTCCCAATACTGATACATTAATACACTTTAAAACCTCTCCCCAATACTAGTACACTTCCTGCTATTTCAAACAAACTGAAGGCGACCCAAGAGATCGTTTTAGGCAAGGATGACAAGTAGATGCCATTTTGTCCCTTGGCTCCAACCAACAAATACTGGTTTCTCCCAGCATTGGGAGTGCTGTAATCAATTAGTGATGTCTGCTCTGTGCAGCAGTTGGAAGGCTGGTAGGGGCGGGTCTTATATTAGCCACGCCCAATTTAGTCCATTGCTCTCATTAGCATAAGAGAAAATTAGTGGCTGGAAAAGTTCAGTGATGTGCTCAAAAGCCATACAGATAGTGGCAGGGTACAAATGAAAGGCTGGGCAGTCTAAAAACTAGTTCAGTATTAGTGTGTGTGTATGTATGATAGAGACAGACAGACAGACAGACAGACAGACTGGGGGTGGAACCCAGGGGCATTTTTTCCTTTGAGCTATACCCCAGCCTGATTTTTATTTTATTTATTTATTTTTATTTTGCAATACTGGAGATGACCCCAGGGGCATTCTACCTCCCAGCTACTACCCCAGTCCTGATTTTTATTTTGAAAAAGTGTCTCACTGCATTGCAGAGGGCCTAAGTAGCTGAGGCTGGCTGCAAACCGCGATCCTCCTGTCTCAGCCTCCCAAATACTGGGATTACAAGCGTGCGCCACCACGCCCAGCTCCGTGAATCTTAGACTTTAACAAGATGAGATGTGTGGTGCACCCTGTGGGTTAGTTAGCTCTCTTTTGTGGGGCTCATTTTCCTTGAGCACTGGCAATTCCCACGTGTACTCTCTTTTCTCTGGTGGACAACCCACAGCCACCAGGATGGAGACGGAGAGAGAGGGGGAGAAACCAGCTAGTTCACTACGGCTCCCAGCTGCCCTGAGCTGAGTGGGAATAAAGGAAAAGCAGACAGTCTGGGGCACGATGCGGGACCCAGGTGGCTGCTTTCAGGGGCCCTGCTCTCTCTTCAGCCCAAGACCCCATTTAGAGAAAGGGCCCTATTATCACTGGTAGGCCTGGGGAGGAGAACGACCTTTTGTTCTGGACACAGTGGATGAAGCTGTGAAGAAGTCCCCTGGGGCCTGAGCTGGACCAATCCTGAGAGCAGGCGTTCAGGCTGCAGGTCTCAGACTGAGACGGAGTGTCCAGCTGAGACAGTGTCCAGCACCATCTAATCAGTGTGTGTGCATATGTCAGTGCGTGTGCACACACGTGTGTGTGAGAGAGAGAGAGAGAAACAGAGAGGGAGAGGCAGGCTCTCTGAGGCACAGGCTGAAGCGTCCCTTTACATTCTCATGGACGCTTCTCAAGTTTTCAGGTCACTGTAGTTCTCCTCATTTGGGGGTGAACATCAGTTAGTTTTCAAAATATGCTTTCTCTCGTTTTCGTGGATTTGCATAGACAGCAAGTGCGGCTTGTGCCCAAGAGCCTCGTGAGACGCCCAGAGCACTGCGCAGATGAGGCTTCAGGACGGCGACCACACCTGACAGGCACCGATGCCCGCTGTCCGAAGCCTGCTATCTCAGTACGGTTTACCATCTACAGGGGACTACAGTCATCCCATCCGCCTGAGCCCTTCTAGGGTAAGACATGGCTATTTATTTTTATTTGGCACAGAATCTCTTTTATTTGACCCATGATGATCTGGGCTCAGGAGGAGGGGCCAGGACATCCTTCCATCACAGCCTCCCGAGGTGCTGGGTCTCAGGTGCTTGTATGTCACTGTGCCCAGCCAAACACCGTCACCCCCAAAGTACACTGGGCCCGGTCTCATCACCTGCCACATCAAGACAGTGTTATTCTCCTTGTGTGGCTAACTAGAAGGCAGGGGCTGTGCTGAACCCCAGCTCCTCTTCCCGCCACACACGGGCTCCGCTGACCCACTCATCTTGACCCAACCACAGCTGGCGAAGGCCGGGGAAAGGGAGCCGCTCGTGAAGCTTCACAGAGGAGTCTGGAAGCTGAGATGTTCCTGCTGCACCTCGTGGGCAGCGCGCTTTTTATGAAGTTTGCAGCGCGAAGTTGGCTTTTCCCTTAAACAAAAGTATTCTGGTTTTTAGCAAATACTTATCTGGACATGGTAGTGCACGCTTGCAATCCCAAGCGTGGGAGGCTGAGACAGGAGGCTCATAGGTTTGAGGACAGCCTCAGCAACATAGCGAGGCTCTCAGTAACCTAGTGAGACTCTGTTTCAAGAAAGAAAAAAAGTAATAAAATGGGGCTGGGGTGTAGCTCAGAGGTGCAGTGCCCCTGGGTTGTCCCCAGTACCACACACACACACGCTTAGGAAAGATTATAAAGGGAGAAAAGGAAGGAAGAGGAGGAAGAGGGAAGGAAGGAAGGGAGGGAGGGAGGGAGGGAGGAAGGGAGGGAGGAAGGAAGGGAGGGAGGGAGGGAGGGAGGGAGGGAGGAAGGGGGTTATTTATTCTCACCCTTCTTCTCTTTTCAGCCTGTCACTGGACACATCTGTTGGCATCCCCGCCAGCTGTGGAGAGTACCTGAGAGCCCGGCAGTGCACTTCGGTGAGCTCAACTCGGCCTCTCCAGAGAGCTCCATCGCGAGCTGTTTAAAGGGCGGCTTCACCTGCCAGAGCAGCCACAGCGGCCCACGGGGACCCTCCGGCTCCCCACAGAGCTCGCTGCAGCAGCTGCCTCCTGTTTCTCGGCCTTGACAACACTTCCTACTCCTTCCACCTACAGGAATGTTCTGGAGAGAGACATCAGGACTCCGGAGACACCACCTCCCCTCCCGAGCTCCACCTCGCGCAGCAGAATCCAGCTAGATGCATTTGTTAACAGTCCTCCTCCGCAGGCTGCGGATGTCCTGGGTTCAAAAGGGCTGCAGAAATCCTGCCCTCCAGCCTAATAGCGCCCCAAAGCTAAGAATACACACCGATTCATGAGAAGACTGATAAATTTGGCATAGCTGTACTCAGCATCATACATTTATATAACAAATGCAACACAGTACAGGCAGTCTCCAATTTTAATTTTTATCTTGTTAATTTATTTGGGGGCACTGCTGAGGATCGAACCTACGGCCTTGTATATGTTTGGTAAGTGCTCTGCCACTGAGCTATGCCCCTGCCCAAAACGCCACAGATCAAAACCAGCCACATGATACAATTTTTTTTTATGTAGAAGTTTGTTTGGAAAACTCAGAATTTATTTTCCCATGAAATAAATGATATAAATACATATCAGAAACCATGAATGTATTTATAATTGTTGATCCTGGAATCTGCTTCAAGAAACATGCCTCAAGGGACCAATCCAATGGTGGATGGGGGAAGCCAAATATATCCAACAATTTGTTGTTGCTAAACTCAAGAACTAAATACTAATTGTGAGACCAAGAAAAATAGCTTTTAGCCAGGTGTGGTGGTGCACGCTTGTAATCCCGGCACTCGGGAGGCTGAGACAGGAGGATCGCCATTCACGGACTGCCTCACCTACTTAGTGAGGCTCTTTGCAACTCAGTGAGACCTTGTTTTCAAAATAAAGAATAAAAAAAAAATAGTGCTGGGGGAGTAGCTTGGAGGCAGAATGACCCTGGTTTCCATCCCGTGAAAAAAGAAAGGAAGAGCCGGGCGTGGTGGCGCACGCTTGTAATCTCTGCTTGGGAGGCAGAGACAGGAGGATCGCGCAGGTTCGAAGACAACCGCGCGCTGGTTTAGGAGACCCTGTTTCCAAATAAAAATGTAAAAATAGGTCTGGGAGTGTAGCCCGGAGATAGAAGGGCTTCCAGGAACCCCAGTACCACAAAAAAAAAAAAAAGGAAGGGAGGGAGCGAGGGAAGAAAGAAAGGAAGGAAGGAAGGAAGGAAGGAGAGAGAGAGAGAGAGAGAGAGAGAGAGAGAGAGAGAGAGAGAGAAAGAAAGAAAGAAAGAAAGAAAGAAAGAAAGAAAGTCTTCCCCAGTTGGTGAGGGGCTAAGTTGCTCGGGCTGGCCTTGAACCTGCAACCCTCGTATCTCAGCCTCCTAAGTACTGGGATTACAGGTGTGTGCCACCATGCCTGGTGTACTGTGGCTTTGACTATGACAGGCTCACTGTATACAAACAGCTCCTTAGATATGGGAGGAACTAAGCGTCAAGGCTATCCAAGGCTAACCACGGCACTGTGGCCTGCGAATCTCAGCTCCCAGGAAAGACCCCTTCCCTTCAGGAGTGTCCAAGGACAGGATTGCAATTTCACTGAAAATTTTTCATTAGCTTCATCATTTGAATTCTAAACCAGGCAATTCCTCGTCCCATAAAGTCGAATCAGTGTTCCAACAAGCGGACAGACAGAAAGACCGAAGACAGAAAACAGAACAAAAAGTGGGCTGGTTCCTCCAAAGCTCATGTCCGTGTGGAGTGGGGACAGGAAGACGGAAGCAGAGAAAGGCCTGGTTGGTCAACATCAGGTCATCTCACCACCCATGGACCAAGCAGACACAGATGGACCGGGAGGCCCCGCTCTCCACTGCCCGCCCACAAGAACATCAGCCCTGCCCCTCTGCTTTGCACTGCACCCCGGGCCCCATGTTAGTGCCAGACAGGAGCAAGGGTGATCGGCCAAGAGTCCTTCCCGTTCCCAACCCTTTCACTTACAGGCGAAGACAGAATAATGTTCTTTATAAACCAACAGCGTAAAGCAGGTGGACCATTGTGCAGAAAATACCCCCCCTTCTGTGTGCTCCAGTGCACACAGGGCGCTCTGTTCCATCCCACCCTTTAGCTTGGGAGAGGCCTCGGTGTTCTGGTTCACCTGTACCTGAGTCTAATGGGTTACGGTTTGGCGCCCTTAGAAAGAGGGAAACCTAGAGTTCAGAGCACAGCACCATGCCACAGGGTGACACAGCGGGATGACCCCAAAACAAAGCCCCGTGTGGGCGCCAAATATGTTACGGATTGAGAGAATGTGGTTGTGGGGAAACTGTTCCCCGGGAAGCTCTGCGAGGGTCCCGGACACACTTTCCCCCAACCCATAACAAAACTCAAAATGACCAAAAACAGAAAAACCGCGGGTTCTTGTCCTAAGCTAAGAATAAATATGCATAGCTTGGACAGTTGCTGAAGATTTAAAGAAGTTTATTAAAAAGATAGAAATACAGAAAATAGAAATACAGGAAATAGTTACAGCCCCATGCCAAAATGGCGTGAGGGGGGAGGGTGGCCCGGGCCAACTCACCACTCCCAAGGTACAGCACGTGGACCAAAATTTTTATACCCATGACCTCCATCTTGTTTGCGTAATTCTGAGGTAGGGAACGTCCCTGTAAGGTACCTCCCCCAGCCAGGTGTGGCAAGGTGTCTCCTTTCATGAAGGTCAACCCCTCCTACCATCTTAGCTAGCTTATCTAATCATATAGATCTGTCTTTAGATAAAGGCCTAGTTCTCCTCTCCTATTGACTTGCCAATTACCTTTAGCTAGGTTAATTTACATTGGAATAGTTGCCTGCTTTTAGGCAGAAACCAAGTCCTTGCACAGATTTGCTCCTCACCCAATTTTTGAAGTATATTAATAATCATAGCTTTCTCAAATCTTATGTGACCCTTTCCCCTTTCAGAGTGGAGAACATACAGGTACCCAGTGATCAAGATGAGAATTGTTGGGTTTTTTTTGTTCTGTTTTGGGTTTTGGGATTAAATCTTCCGGGATATACCCCCAGCCCTTTTTTTTTTTTTTTTTTTTTAATAGTTTTGCTAAGTCACTCAGGGCGTCGCTAAGTTGCCAAGGCTGGCTTCAAACCTGTGATCCTCCTATCCTATCTTAGCCTCCAAAGTACCAGAGTACAGGTACGCACCACCACGTCTGGCTAAGACGAGAATCAGTTTGCATGCTGGAGTTCCCAGCTAGGTGGAGTGAATACTTTGTGCTCTAGGTTTAGAAAATGTTCTTGTGGCTTCTTTGGCAATGCTGAGCCCCTGGTAGTTGACTTTTGCCACACAACTCGGAGCTCACGTGGTTCACTCAATGCAAGGACCTTGAACCAGCAATTGGGATGCATCCTGCATCTCCTTGGACACCTCCAGTGACGGCTAGCTCACTCCTGTCTGGCAGCTGTTTGCCATGGCTTTGCTGGGACAGAGTCAAAGGGAGTTACCCACATAACCATTTCCCCGTGGGGGCTCCTGGTCAGAGACCACATGATGTCAGGGACGACTTAAAAGATGGTCCCGGTTGTTCTCTTCTCTACGATGCCATGCGTTGTGTTATATCCTAGGATATGACTTAGCGCCCACTCTGTCCACCACGAATTTACCATCTAGTATTTTAAATCATAACAACTCTAAATCAGGTAAAATAGCAGTCATCCATAGCTTTAATTATGCATTCATTTATTCCATCAAAATTTATCAACGCGAAGTTACAGTCTAGTAGGGAGAGAAACTGAAATCATTCTATCAGGATGTTACAGGTGCCGTCATCCAGCATGACAAAGCACTTTAATTCCTCTCTCCCCCTGCAGGCGACTGGCCAGGGAACTCTTTCAGGGGCCTTAAGGCAAAGAACCTAGGGTATTGCACGCTTCGGGGGAGGTTAGGGAGACAGAAGCTTCTAGAAAGGCCTGGTCCTTACTCATTTTCTCCAAAGCTGGTCCAGCCATTCCACCGATGGGCTCTGGGGTCCTTGGACAGCACCTGCAATCCCGTGTCGCCTCTCAGCTCACGAGAGGTCGTGGCTTAGTGAGTTGAAAGGACTGAGCTGTAATTAGCACACTCATTAGCTTGATATGAATCGATGCTTCTAAAGCCCCTGAGAAGAATTTAATCTCTAAAACAAATTGAGCCCTTCCAACTACTAGTATACTTTTTTCCCCTTTCCGTGTACATCACAGACAACCTCCTCCAAATGCTTGTAATATGGTGGATCTCGAATAGCCAGCCCACAAGAATAGTTAGGTGTATTGTCCATTGTTCTCTGAGCTTTTCTGGAAGCTGCAAGGAAAGGGTAGGAGGAACAGCCCTCCGGCGAAGGTCCAGGCCTGACTGACCCCGAGGAGGGAGCCTTTGCTGAATCCTGCGTGGTGCACCAGCCCCGGTCCTGCTCGAGCCACGGGAGGTGGGCCGGCCTGCCGGGGCTTGTCGGGTCTGCTTACATCCTTCAGGTGAACACAGAATCAATAACTGGTTGCCTGGCAGGATTTTTTAAGGTTATCACTCCTGTGCCTTCGTTTGATGGATGCATAATGTTGATCGAATTGACTGAGAGTTGAAAAGTTGCCTTCGATTGCCGCTTTGATGAGTTACCATATTCTGTCAGATAAAGAAGTTTCTACAAAGCAAGAAAAATTACTTTTCTGGGATTTGCTCTTGCTCTATAGAAAAACACGGCTAAGGGGATTAAAGGGAAAACAGCACACAACTGAGGCTTCTCTGAGGACTGTGCCTGCTTTTGATGGAGAATTCCTGCCTGAGTTCTGTGCATATATTTTGAAGCCACTCTTTCTTTTGGTGGGGAAGAAGACTATTCTATGTGAGTTTTATCATAGTTGATATTAGATCATGAATATTCTTTGTTTCCTATAATTAAAAGTGTTAGATTTTAGCAAATGCTTTTTCTGTATTTATTGATGTGATCACACAAGTTTTCTTCTTTTGCCTTTTAATTTCATCAAGTGTGTATCTTTCTGTATGTATATGTATTTATTTGTATGTGTGTGGTTTCCTTTTTATCACTGGAATAAATCCAGGTTGGTTGTGGTATATATCTATAAATTACATATATACACATATACACACATGCATACACACACATATATGGAGAGAGATTCTGTTTTATCATTTTGCTTAGAATTTTACCTTCACTAAGGTTGCAACTAAATGTTTTATTTTCTTGAGCTAGATTTATCTGGAAACAACTAAATGCTAAAAAAAAAAAAAAAAAAAAACCTAAGTTTCCTAACTGAGTTGTTAAGAGACAAATGTCCTCTTGTGCTGGGTGTTTTCTGGTTTTGCCATCATGACTAAGTTATGCAGTTTGTGTTAGTCAGCTTTCCTGTTAATGTGACCAGAATCTCTGATGAGAACTTAGAGGAGGAAAGGTTTATTTGGCTCATGGTTTCAGGGACTCTGTCCATAGTTGGCCAGCTCCAAGGCAGAATCATCCTGGTAGTGAGGCACGTTGCAAAAGATGGCCATCAGGGGAGCCAGGGGACAGAAAGCAAGAGAGGAGGGGACCAGGGGCAGTGTCCCCGAGACCACGCCCCCAGTGACCCGCCTCCTCTAGTCACAGCCCACCTGCCTATGGTTAACACCCAGCACGTCCATTCAGATGACTGACCCGTCAGCGGGCTTCTCCACAGTGGCTTGGTGCCGATTCAGTGATGCGCCTCTGGTCATGTCTGCATGCCAACATCCGGACTAAAACCCAACGGCGATAAAGTGAGTCGGGGAACATTCCATCTTTTCTTATTCTCTAGAGCAGTACTCCTAAGATTAAGATGACTTCGTCCTTGAAAATTTATTAGAATCTGCCTATAAAAGTCAGCTGGGCCTGGCATTTTCTCTAAAAATAATGTGAAAACTTTATACTACAATTTCAGTTTATTTCCCAACTGAATATCTTTGTAAAAAGTTAATTGACCATACGTGTGAGAGTTTGTCTCTGGTTCTTAATTGTGTTCCATTGATTTTTATATTTCTTTTTATGACAGTACCACACTGTCTTAGAAAAAATTAATTATCGTAAGATAAAATAGGTGTTGTTTCTTAATGTGCCAAATATCACTTCACAACACGCATAAAGTGAGAAATACAGAAGATACAAATAGAAAAATAACAGAAAAACAATAAAAGTAGAGGAATTTAATAAACTTCTGTCAGTCTAAGATCAAATGGGTAAAAATAAATAAAACTATAGAAAACATAAACAATAATCTATCTTTATTCTATCAATAAGATAGATTTCATATATATATATTTCATATATATGTATATAACCCTGAACACTAATAATAGAGCATATGCTCTCATTTCAAGATTTCTCATGAAATCTTTATACCTAACTATCTATAGACTATCAGTAGTTAGGTTACCAATGAAAAGAACACTCTAAGACACTTAGCTTTTGAGTCAAAATAGAAACATAAAATGAAATCATGAATTAAAAAATGAAAAAATCATGAATTAAAAAAAATCATGAACTACTGAAAGTAGTATTTATCAGAATTTGTGAGATGCAACTAAAGCAATTATCGGTGAAAAAGTGCTTGCATTAAATGTTCTTGCCGGAAGTATTTTTAAAAATGAATTAATCAGGCCAGGGGTGGCGGCGCGCGCTTGTCATCCCAGATTTGGGAGGCAGAGACAGGAGGATCGTGGTTCGCAGCCAGCCTAAGCTACTAAGTGAGGCCCTCCACAACTTAGTGAGACCCTGTTCCAAAATAAAGAATAAAAAATAGGGCAGGGGGTGGAGTTCAGAGGTAGAATGCCCCTGAATTCAAGCCCCAGTATCTCAAAAAAAAAAAAAAAAAAAGACTTAAACATCTAAGAAACACACACACACACACACACACAGGAAAATCAGAGAAAGTGGAAGCATCTGAAACTATCAACAGAAATTAATGACTTAGAAAATGGAAGGCCAAGAGAACTAAGATATCAAAAGCTGATTCTTCTTGAAACTAACAAAGTAGACATACTGCTAGCCACCTTAAGACAAAAAGCAACGGAGCATAAATGCACAAAACTATCTGTGACTAAAGGGAATAACCGCAAACAGGAAAAGATAAAACTCTCACAAACACTGATAGATGAAAGGTATGGATTTCAAAGATACAACTTTAAAAGCTTCATCCCGGTAGAAACAAAATCTTAAAAGAGTACTCGCCAGAGAAAAATAAAAGAGTTAAGAAGCTTTTGCTCACAGACACCGCCAATCGATCAAATAAAACAACCTAAACTATTATCGACTGGGTATTGGTGTTCCTTTCTGCCCACAAAACTTGCAGGCTAACGCCCACCAGACATGGCTATAACCCGGTACTTGGGAGGCTGAGACAGGAGGATCACAGGCTCAAGGCCAGCCTCAGCAACCTAGCAAGACCCTGTTTCAAAATGAAATAAAGTCAGAGGTGAAGCTTGGCAGTAGAAAGCCCCTGGATTCAACCCCCAGTGATTCCCCCCAAAAAATACTAATGCCTAATGTGATAGAATTAGGAAGGGGGCCTTCGGGAGTGGTTGGTCACAAGGCGAAGCCTTTGTGAATGGGATTAGTGTCCTTATGAAAGGGACCCCGGAGGGTCCTCTCAGCACCTCTTTGCACAGAGAAGTGGGCAGTCTACAACCTGGAAGAGACCCTCACCGGAACCAGACCCCAGTAGCCTGGACTCAGAATTCTAGCTTCTGGGACAGGTAGAACATCCCCACCATGCAGAATCCTCAATGTCCCTCCTCCCCCTCCAACCCAATGTGCCTTTTGAGTACAAATTTAAAAGTGCTATCCAAAGCCAAACCTCACTTTTCACCTGACAAAACCCAATTATTCCTCCGCTGTCATGGATCAGAGCCCTGCCCTAATCTGGCACAACCCATCCCAAATCCGCGCTCTCCCCTCCCCTCAGTGCAAAGGGCATCGCCCGCCGCAGCCCCTCCAGCTGCTGGAGTTGGTGCTACGCCCTCGTGCGACACTCCCTGACTGTAACCACTCTCCTCCAGGTCTTTCTCTCCACCCCAAGGAACCATCTGTGCACCTGGGCAGCCTCACCCTAGTTTAAATCAAGGCAGAGCCGGGCGTGGTGGAGCACACCTGTAATCCCAGTACTTGGGAGGCTAAGACAGGAGGATCGCAGGGTCTCAGGGTCGAGGATCAGGGTCGAGGACGGCCTCAGCAAGTAGTGGGACTCTTATCAACCTAGTGAGACTGTTTCAAAACAAAAACAAAAGCCAGGTGTGGTGGCGCAGGTTTGTAATCCCAGCATTCGGAGGACTGCAGCCTCAGCTACTTAGTGAGGCCCTCTGCGACTCAGTTTCAAAATAAAGAATAAAAAAAAAATAGGGCAGGGGGTGTAGCTCAGAGGTGGAATTGGAATGCCCCTGGGTTCCATCCCCAGACCCCCCCCCAAAAAAAAAAACAGGGCTGGGGGTGGAGTTCAATCCCCAGGACCACCAAATCAAAACAAATCATGTCAGGCTCATCTCTTTTGGTGATAGGAGCAGAAGTCCTTATGCTATCTTTTCTAACTGGGAAGAATTTTTGCTTAATCTATCTGCCAGTTAAGGAGAGGAAGCACATTTATCACACTTCGGTGGCCAACCTTTGAGGACAATAATTCACATGGTAAAACATACTTAACACTGAAGTTATATTGAACTGTTCGAGTCTGTGATGACTCAGATGGCACTCGGGAATCCTACTGCTGCTTACGATATTAGGAGTACCATCAATTCTTGAATTTTAAGTCTTGGATCGGCCTCTGACCGCTGGTCCGGATCAGTGTCTGTGCCATCTAAACGCAGCGAATCTCTGAACGTGGCTGATAAAACTCAAGGCACTAGCAGACGCCCCAGCTGGTCCTCTCATGAGTTCACCCATTCAGTGAATACATTTTAAGTTCCTTCTCTGTGCCTGGCAGGATTGTTATATATATTGACGTTAACTACTACATGTGATCCTCCTCTTTCAGTACTTACAAATGGAATAGGTACCGTGCCACCTTGTGGCAGAGGTTTCTGTTTTCTTCTCCAACTTATGGGCAATCTATTTATTTATTTTGAAAATCTCAGTAAGTTGTTGAGGCTGGCCTTCAACCCGCGAGCCTTCTGTCTCAGCCTCCTAAGTACCAGGACTACAGTTGTGCGCCACCAGGCCCGGCTGAAGGCCAGGTTTAATAAGTGAAGTTTCATATGGTCTCTCTCTTGGCTCATCTGACATCTTGGGTGATAATGTACAGGGAGCGAGGAATTTTAAATCATTCGAAGTTTCCACTGACAGTTTTCCCAGTTATAAAAGACATTTTGATGCCAAAACAGACTAACACACGTACATACATACATACCCCATTCCTTCTATGACGTAACTCAGCGACTTGGGTGGTGTATCAGCCCGTGATTGGCATCTGACTCTGCTTTAAGAGGTCCACTGACTGATACGTGACTCCTCGCTTTATCCAAGACTTAGTTCATGTGGAAGTCTAATGGAGAGGAATGGAGCTCTGCGGACCAGAACCAGCCCTGGCTGTGCGGTGGTCAGCGGTCACTAGCATTTGCTGCACACAGCCCACTGTCCCCGTGGATTTTAGACGGGCATTGGGACCTGCCCAGAGCCACAGAAGCTGGAATGTGATGACCAGGGAAAGGTTTTATGTTAGACAAGTCCCTGAAATATGTCTTGGAGCAAATGGCTACCATTGCTGAGGAGTTGCATTATTTTTTAAACAACCAAGTATTTTGACACAAAAAAAATGTTTTATCCCCCTAGGATTCCTTTTTCTTCATATGCTGCTCATCTTAAAAATGAATTTTTAAAAGTAATCCATTGTACCAAGTTGAAATGTTTTAATAAATGATACTTAACACTATCTACCAAAAATAACTGGATGTTGCTGATTTTCATTGAAAACAAACACAGATTAATCAATGTCACAAGCTTGAAGATAGGTGAGCACTGAAATTCTTTCAGACAATCTGGAATACGAGGCTGCTTTCTCATGCTCGGAGTTGCTCTCCAGGTGGGAGAACAAACTGGACTGTGCTGGGGCAGCGCTGGTTCCTCGGTGGTTACAAGCTTCATTCTGACTTAACCCATCACAGAAGACATCACAGAAGACAGAGCCCAACAAGCACCACTGGGCAGTCTGCCTTTTGTTTCTTCCTTCTCACGGTACACAAAATCTCAGGGTTCTCAAGAACCATTTAACCAAGATCCTTTCTTTAGCAAAAATTAGGGTTTGTTTGCTTTGAGAGTCTCTAAAAGGCCACAGTCGCCCCCCCCCTCCGCCACCCAAGGTCTCATTCTCGGTAGCATCAGGGAACTGCAGCCAACTGAGCCCCAAATATAGTAAGTGAAAAATTCTAGAAATAAACAATTCGTAAGTTTTATATTGTGCAGCATTTTGAGCAGCGTGATGAAATTCCAGTCCCGGCTCGATCCTGCCAAGACATGAAGGGTGCCTTGGTCCAGTGTATCCGTACTCTAACAGGCTACCACCTGCTAGCACCTTCGAAGCCGTCCTGGTCATCACACTGCCATGGTATTGCAGAACTGTGTCCAAGCAGCCCTTATATCACTCAATCGCCCCAAAAAGCAAGAGTGGCAATTAGGATACATCAAGGAGGAGTAAACAGGTTAACGTTCAGAGCTTAAGGGGAAAAAAACTCAGCCAGGCATGCTGGTGCATACTGTAATCCCAGTACTTGGGAGGCTGAAACAGGAGGATCACAGGTTTTCATCAGCCTCGGCAACGTAGCAAGGCTCTCAGCAACTTAGGGAGACCGTTTCCAAATAAAGAATACAACAGGGCTGGGGGTAAAGTACGGAGATACAGTGTCCCTGGGTTCCATTACCAGTAGAGTACACACACACACCTGTACGCTGAGATCTGCAAGGATGAATCTTCTTCAAAATTATGAAAAGGATTTTTGTTCTAGTTTAACTATTGCACCCGAGATGGCAAGTTCCAGGCACAGTGTAAGAGCTTAGTTAAGATGGGAAAGGCATTACATCTGTGGAGGCGTGCAGGAAGAAGGAACACGCAGAGGGCGGGGACTCGCGGTGTTTTCAGGTGTCCATGGGGTTCCGAAATGTATTTCCCAAGGAGAAGAGGGAACTATCATACTTATGCCCACTGACCCACCCAACCCTGGCACCTGGAGCCTCCGCCCTGGCCGCCTCCTCTCACCCAGCACCTGCATACCCACCGTCCTCTCTATGGCGTTCTTCCTTTCTTCTAAGGATGTATTAGATGTACACAGTTTACAAAATGCCACACAAGATTCTGGGTTATTTCACTCTGCTTTTATTTTTAATATATTTAATACATGTATTAAATACAGCATGTTTGACAGGTATAAAAATCTATGCTATAAAGCAAAATATAGTATGTAGTAAATACCCATAACCCTCCCACCCAAGAAACAGAATATTATAACACTCAAATACTGTTTCCATTGCTTTCCATTGCTCCCTCCGGGAAGGATCGCAGAGCTTAGCATCCTGCCTTCCCTACAGTACAGTCTCACCACGTGTGCGCGCTCCAGACGGCACGGCCTTTGGTTCTACTTGTTTGAGCTCAGTGAGCAGTGCCACACCACACCAGTCCCGCGGAACTTGTTCCTCCCATTAATATTATCTGAGGCTCATCCTCAGAGAGGTGTGGCTGTCACTTGTCCACTCTCACCACACAACATCCCCAGGGCGCACACCTTGCTCATTAACCCACGCCCGTGTGCACAGACACTTCACTTTCCCCAGTTACCAATACCGAGAACATGTTTCTATGAACATACCTGCACATTCTGCACACACCGAGCGCCAGGCCTTGGTGAACACAGGGCAGAAGGCTGAAGCAGGTCGCGAGGCCGGCCGGCATTCACACTCGCGAGGCGTAACTGTTTTCTGAAGGGCCGTTGCCAGGGAACACGCACACGGGCGCTACTTCTACATCTCCAACACCCAGCGCTGCCCGGCCTGACTTTTGCAAAACTTGCAAATGTGATCTCATTGCAGTCTTCAAACTTTCCTGATCACTAATGCTGTGGAACATGTTTGTTTACAAGCCTGTGTGTGACGCCTTGTTAAGTCCTTTTTTTTAAAATAAAGTTGTGGCCTGTCGTTTCACTTAAATCGTTGGGCCTAAGTCCATTTTGGTAGTTTATAGAATCAGCTTTTCTGATTACTGCTTTGTGTCTCACGGGATTCTTTCCTGCCTTATAGTATCTTCCCTGCAAACACTGACGTTTATCTTTTTTGGACTGAAGCCCTTTACACATTTGGAACTGACTGGGGGAGACTTGAGGCAGTCACCCACTTTCTTCCCTCCCAGAGCTGGCCCTCCCGTCCCGCTCGCCTGGCAGGCCACCCCTGTGGGGCTCACGGTCACCGGCGCCACAGATGGGCCCCGGCCGCTGCACTCCACTGTTGGAAGCCCCCTCTGCACAACACCATCTCTAGGACGGAGCTCGAGATAGCACGGGCAGGTCCCCAGACCTCGTCTGCTTCGGCCTTTGTAGTCTGTGTCAACTCGGTGAGAAAGTAGCCGCCCATATTTAACACAGCTCTGCTGAATTTGCGCTGGAGAAGGCGCTGTGTCCACAGCTCGGCCCGGGACGCTCTCGGGTCTATCGCCTTTGCGTTGCTGGTCACTGAGGGCAGCTCCTCTCGGGCTCCTGACCTGCATCTTCATCTTTACCCTTCAAGTTCTCAATCAGACTTCCACTGCCTTCCCTGAATACGCCCTCCGCCCACCACAGCAGAGTGAGCGCACCATTTAAGTGCAACGTTTTGAGATGCCTGGACCAGTCCCTGAGGACCAGTCCCAGGGGCCAGGCTTGAGGCGCCGGCCGTGGGCTGGACTTGAGGAGGGGCTGTGAAGCCGGGCTTAAGGCTCAGGCTGTGGGTTGGGCTTGAGGCGCAGCTGTGGGGCATCACTCATTACAGAGCGCCCAGGGTGAGGGGAGCGGCGCCAAGGGTTCGGTGAGAAACGCTGGGTGTGAGACCACGCGTGTGCTCCTGGAGAGCTGAGCCTGTGGCCATATCTTCAAAAGAGAGGAGCCTGGGTGCAGTGACCCTTCCCCCATCACTGAAACTGCAAGACCTGAGAAGGCGATTAACAAGTGCAGAGGCGGAGGTAACTGAGAAGGTGGCCCCAAGACTCGAAGGTGACCAGAGGGTGATGTCATGGGGGAGCCAGGGTGAGGAGAGTTTTGGAGACGTGGTCAGTACTGCCCAAAACTAAAGGAAAGGAAACCTCCTGGAAAGGCCACTGGGTCAGCAGTGACAAGATCACCAGCACAAGTGCAAGTGCGCGTGAGCACATGCCGGCTAGCAGGATGATCGCTTTCCAGGCCTTTCTCCCTGCTCACTTCCAATGCACCTGCATGTCCTGGTGGAGGCGCGGCTGGCCCGCGTCAGAAATAAGGGGCGGCTGTTCCACAGAAAATGGCTCCTAATGATGCTTTTGACTAAAAGATGGCGTCTGCTTCCCAGTGGGTGTCAAATGGAGTTCTAATCCCAGAAGGAGATCCAGCATCTTCAACCCAGCCATTACCACAGGCCTTCCTCCGCTCCCCTCCCCTCCACTGACCTCCTCCTCTTTCCACGGGCACCTGCTACGAGCCACGCCCGAGGGGCTGCCTCTGAGCTCTACAGAAGCTGCCGTGAATGTTAACCGTCTTACACGCACCATCTCGCTGAGCGTGTACTTCGTGCTGGTGAGACAGAAACCAGGGCCACTGCCCTTCCTCACTCACGAGTGAGACAGCCGCGTGGAGAGCCCAGGTCATCTAAAATGTCGCACAGTCACTGAGCGGCAAAGCTGATCCGAGTCCGCCTGCATCTGACCTCCCCCTTCATGCTCTTGGCCGCTTCCCGGGATGATCCAGAGGAGCTCATCGTGCCACTTCTGAGCTGCAAGGCTTGGGGCTGGGGCAACGACAGAGGTGTTGAGCCACCCGCCAGCCTCACTCTGCAGCGGCCGTCACAGCTGGGCCGGAAACACTAGATGTCGACTGTCGTTCTGAAAACACTTGAAGACGCTAACCGCCCCTAACAGCCGCTGCCCCCAGTCCCCACTTCCTCCGTTAGGGCAGGGATCTCAAAACCGTGGAAGGACAGAACAGCTCGGAGGTGTGCGAGGCCACGCAGGGCAGTGAGCTCTGCTGGGTCTGGCGGACAGGCTGGAGTGCTTGCCTTTTGCCAAAAGGAGCTGTCAAACATGTAATCGAGCCCAGAAAACGAGGCCTTTTGGAGTGAGCCGAGGTGAACGTCCTTCCCGGTCAGAGCCTACTGCTGGAGCCACGTGGATTAAAGCGCCCCATTTCTCAGTGGCTCCTGTACCACAGCGCCACGTCTCTCTGTACACTTCCAACAGCTTCAGGCTTTCTTCAGGGGGGTGGGGAGGAATAAGCACCCTCTAGATGCAAGGTAAAAGTGGATAAAAGCAAGCTGGCTTGCTATGAAATGCAGACGACCAGTCCCCAGGGCCCGGGACACCCTCAAGGCCCTGAAGCCCCACAGCTCCTCACTCAAAGCCCCCAATACCCAGGCTTATCTTTCAAGCGCCACGGGAAGGCCGCTCCCCCGCAGCACCCCGCGCCGGTCGTCCCCAGCTGTGCGGAAGCGCAGGGGCTGGCTCGCCGCAGCTGTTCTGAAGGCACTGGGTCCTTCCTCCTTGAGGTCGGCAAGGACAGAGGAGCTTCCACAAAGAAGTTAGTCTGTATCGTATCCCAGGATGGGCCCGAGCCACTTCTCCACCTCGGCCACAGACATGTTCTTCCTCAGAGCGTAATCCTCAATCTGCAAAGGACACAGGAATCTAATCAAAACAAAGCACTTCAACAGAAGATTTTCAGGTTTTGCTAAGAAACATTAAGTACCTTCTATTTCTTGTCTTAAGAGCAATTAGATGGACACGAACACTCATCTATTTACCTGATGTCTTAAAATAGCAGGTAGAGCCGGGCGTGGTGGCGCATGCTTGTAATCCCCGCGCTTGGTAGGCTGAGACAGGAGGATCTCATGGGTTCAAAGCCAGCCTCAGCTACTTAGTGAGGCTCTCAGCAACTTAGTGAGACCCTGTTTCCAAATAAAATATATTTTTAAAAAAAGGTCCGGGAGTATAGCCGGGAGGTAGAAAGCCTCTGGGTTCCACCCCTAGTACCACCAAAAAATAAATAAATAAAAATAAATAAAACAGCAGGTAGTTAGCACCTGCTGCTTAGCAGCTGGGTAAGTGTGTGTGTGTCCGTTAGATGTTAGAGGGTAGGACTGGAGTCAGTGACAGGATGAAATAAAATTAAGATATTAACCCAAAAATGTCTGTGTTCCTTTCCCATTTTATTCTGATGCATGTTTAGAATAAATAGGTTCCACTGGCAGTTTCATAAAGGTATTTTTACTTCACTTGAGGATAATACTATGATGAAATATTTAATGATTCACCCTCTTAGATCTTCAAAACCACATACAATGTGAAGCAGGTTCTAGACATCCACAGGAAACAAAGAGGCGTCTGCTGAAGCCCAATCTTTACCTGATCCTTGGCGATTTTCCCCACAGCAAAATACTTGGACTTCAAGTTGGAGAAGTAGAGTCCGGATACCGCCGAGGCCGGGGCCATCGCCAAGGACTCCGTTAGCCTGATGCCTAGAGCGACAGGGGGCATGCGTTCACTCAGTGCTGCACACGCGCCCTGACCACTCCTGTTCAACCAGCAAGCGAAGCAAAGGTGTACCCCTAGGAGGACACGTGGCCCCTCACAGGAGCAGAGACCTGGCGAGCCTAGCAACGGCCTCCCAGATGGAGATCAAGCTCAGAAATGCAGATCTCTCATGCTCGAGGGCAGACCTGGCCAAGACCCTCCGGACGCTTCCGTCAAAAGCCCCTCGACCACCAAGGTCAGTGCCCACCAAGGTCAGTGCCGAGGCCTGCTCTGCCCGCAGCCTGGAGGCAAGAGCCACTGTCACCAGCAATGACGGCTGTGGCCCCAGGGCGATGACCTGCAGTCGGTGCAGAATGTTCCCGATAGCGCTGAGAAAGAATGATCCTCCTCCTGGGACCCAGGGACTCAAAGGGACCCTCTCAGGCCTGTCCCAAGCTGCGTGTTTTATGAACAAGGAAACAAGCACCCAAGGGCTGAGCGCCTGAGCCAAGATCACCAGCCGCTGCGTGAGGACGGGGCCACGGCCAGAGCGCAGGACCCCTGGAGGTGGGTGTTGATTCTGATGACCGAGTCAGCCCAGCTCACACTTCTTCACGCACACCTAGATCCCTTTAACGTCGTCAGCTCTGACAGCCCGACTTTAATCAACCCCACTAAAACTGAACTTAGCCTGGACCATCTCAACCATGTGAACGTGACCAGGGCTAGAACCTGCACAAGGACAGGACAACACACAGCCAGAGGACGGTGTGTTCTGCTTGGCTAAGGGTGCTGAGGCTGGGCGCCAGGCCTCCAAGCCCAGAGCTGAGGATGAACCCAGGGCGGTTAACCCCTGAGTTACATAACCGGCCTATTTTTTTGTTTGCGAGTCTGAGGATGGAACCCAGGGTCATTCGACCTCCAAGGTACACCCTCTGCTGTATTTTTTATTCTTTATTTTGAGACAGGGTCTCACTAATTGCGGAGGTCCTTACTAAGTAGCTGAGGCTGACCATGAACCATGATGCTCTGGTCTCTGCCTCCTGAATTCTGGGATTACAAGCGTAACACAACACACCTGGCTTATAACCAGCCTATTTTATTTTTTACTTTGAAATAGGGTCTTGCTAAATTGCCCAGGCTGGGTTTGAACCCGCGACCACCCAATTCCAGGTGTGGACTACTGCATTCAGCCAACATTTCATTTTCAACTATCAGAACCAAATCACAGACAAAACATGAATTACTAGACCCATCAGCAGGAGTGTTAAGGCGAAGAGACAGGGCGGCTGAGGGCTGAAGTCCTGCCAGCCGCGTGTCCACACACCATTGGCTGCAGCAGACCACATGACTACAGGTCAGCAGGCAGGGTGAAAGACCCCCACCCGGCAAAAGAGAACTGGGGCGCCTCGCCAGTGGACGGGCACGAGGAAATCACTTAGACCGACAAATCTAAGATCAAAACAACCCAGGAACGGGAGTAGAAGATGGATAAACAGTGAAATGGAGAAGGGCCAGGGTTAGGAAGGTTTCATTGGCTCCTCGGGTTTGGACGCCGTTCACACGGCACCGATTGCCTGTGCCGATAAGCCGAGTCTGCGGGGGCAAGGCCCCCCCTCCCTCGCACCTGTGGCCTCCTCGATGCCCGCCAGCCTCCACATGGTGAGCTTCTCGGTGTGGTCGGGCTGGCTGGGGTAGCCGGGCGCGGGCCGGATGCCCTCGTAGCGGAGCTTGCGCAGGTCTGGCACGCTGAGCTGCTCACAGCCGCAGTACGCCCACAGTTCTCTGCGCACCCTCTCGTGCAGCTCCTCCGCGAAGGCCTGGGGACCCAAGAGAGTGTGCTCAGGCAGGGCCGGGCCCAGCACCCCGCAGCCACCCCGCACTGAAGCGTGCGGCGCCTCCCGCCCGGGCTCAGGGCTGACCCTCAAGTGTCTGCGATCTGGTTAGCTGCCCCAGGGGCCCTGGCCCAGACTCTAGGGCTTCCAGGCCTTTTCCTGTGAGCATCCCCTGCAGGGCCAGGGACGGGCTCCCCACAGCCCCGGCTGCCCCTTCCCACGTGCGGCAGGCTGAAGGACCTACAGAAGCTGGTGCTGTTACAGGAGGCTGAGGTGGATTCCTGCTTTTAACTTCTGGGGGTGCTTTGGGGCTCAGTACCCTGCCATCGTACCTCCGCCAGCCGGTCCCCCAGCGCCTTGACCATGATGCTGCTGTAGTCGTCCCCGCCGTCCTCATGGGCCTTGCTCAGCTCCTCCACCCCAAAGCACGCAACGGCGAACAGGCCCAGGTAGTCACGGACGCCCGAATGCAGAGGGGCGATGAAGTCCGAGAGGCAGTGGTACGGCTCCGTGCTGGCAGAGTCCTTCTCGGCCTGAAATCCCACGGAGGGGGCAGAGGGGCGCTTAGCGCGTGCGTGCAAACACACACACACACACACACACACACACACACACACACACACACACACACACACAGTGTGTCTTCAGATGGAAGTAAGCTTCTGGGCAGAGGTGACGTCTCTATTGACTGCCAAGTCCCCTGCACTGAGCAGAGCTCCCAGCTCACACTGGAAACCCAATAAATAGCCGTTCAATAAGTCAACTGCTCCGGTCTGCCCCCAGAAGCCCCCAGAAGCTCCACGCTGGACCCACCGTGCTGCAGGGCTGGGAGGCGGGCAGAGGGAGCCGCTGGCCTGGGTGGGCCTCCTGAATGGAGCCCTGCCCTTCTCTCGGGGACAGGGAACTATCTCTTCCCTGCTCTTCCCTTTCTGGGGCACACGCTCTCTCCCCTTCTGACTTACACCTGTCACGAAGTGGCACCCGGCCCTCGCCAGCCATCTCATCTGGGACTTCCCCACCTCCAGAATGCAAAGCAAACAGTTTTTTACTTCCTGAATCCCCAGTCTCAGGTCCTGTTATAGCAATGGAAAATGGACGAGGTCACAAATGAAATGAGATGTTTAAAAAATGACACAGCATAACATAGTCACAAAACCAGAAAACTCGCCGGGCGTGGTGGCGCACGCTTGTAATCCCCGCGCTTGGGAGGCTGAGACAGGAGGATCGCGCAGGTTCGAAGCCAGCCCCGCGCGCTGGCTTAGGAGACCCTGTTTCCAAATAAAAATGCAAAAATAGGTTTGGGAGTGTAGCCCAAGGGCTTCCAGGAACCCCAGTACCACCAAAAAAAAAAAAAAAACCAGAAAACTCGTTCCTTCAGACACCGACCAAGTGCTTCCTGAACACCTGTGCTAGCGATGGGAACCTAAAGATCATGTATTTTAGAAAATGTTTCCCTCCCAAACATTTTTAAATGCAGATCAACATTAAGTGCCGTCCCTGCCCGTCCCTCACTCTTACCTGAGGACTGACTTAGTCAAAAAACAATCCTGTACACACTGCAGATCCCGCCCACCCACCTTGGGGTGTGCTCTCTCTGTGAATGACTAACTTAATTCTCTCCACACCCTTGTGAAGCGGGCGACGCCGTCACTCCATTCTGCAGGCAAGATACTGAGTCCCAGAGAGCTTGCTCAACAGCTCAGGCAGAGACCAGCAGGGCCAGCGGCTGGAGCCAGCACTCGGGGCCAGCACGAGACTATGTACACAGCACTGCTTTGGTCAACGTGGGGCTGCCCTGAAGTGTCAGGGTGTCTGCTGGCCGTGACAGCGAGCTCAGCCTGAAGCCTGGCAGGACAACAGTGAGCGGCGGAGAGCTGGCGGGGAGGGAGCCACCATTGCTAACGGACAGAGCTTCCAGCAGCATGGGACAGGTTGCAGCCCCACGGTTCTTTAAAAGGGACGGTGATCGGAGGCGCCAGAACCGCCCAGTGTTCAGAGGAAGGCAGCTCCTTAGAAGTAGGAGTCAGAGCAGGCGATACGCGCTCGCGGCCCGGTTCCTCTTTGCGGGGACTATCGGAGAGGTCAGCTGAGAAGCCCCTCATTCAACGCCCTAATCCAGCGCGGCGCAGACCGCCTGGAGATGCGCCTGCGCTCCACTTGGAAGCAGAGAGCAGAGGTCGACACCGGATACGGAGGATGCGAGGCGCAGCTGCAAAGGTTTTTGACTTTAGTTACAGCCCCGATTCCCTGGGAGGGAGGGGCTGGAGCCCCAGAACACTCGGCTCTGTGCCCTGTGGCATCTGAGCCCGAGGGCACACAGGTGGGATTTACTGAGCCCTGTGCCATAAGAAGGAACGTGGCTGCCTTCCCTTAACCCTTTGTGGTCCTTTCTAAGGCCCCAAATTTATGAACCCCATCAGATGCTATGATCAAAACACCTGTCATCTGGAATTAAAGAGCAACTTGTAAGGCGACACTATCGCTTTTAAAGGTCTAAAAATGGCGGCCAAGCCCGTGTGGTGGCGCACACTTGTAATCCCTGCATTTGGGAGACTGAGACAGGAGGACTGCGGCCCTCGGCCAACCTCAGCTGCTTAGTGAGTGAGGCCCTTTGCAACTCAGTGAGACTCTGTTAAATAAAAAATAGGGCTGGAGGGTGTGGATGCAGAATGCCCCGGGGTTCCATCTCCAGTACTGAAAAAAGGGCAGTCTAACGGATAGCAATCTGCCACAGCGTACTGTTAATGACTCTGGTGCATTCCGGTTCTAATTCTTGACTAGAATGCATGCTGCTCGTGACAGCTCAAGAGACATCATATAATATCCACATTTTTAAGGCGGGGCCAAGCCGAGAAGGGCCTCACACACCGAGGGCAGAGCCAAGGCGTGCGCGGGGCCCCGCCGCCTGCACAGGGGCCACATGCTGCGCGTGGAGCTCAGCGCCTCCTCCGAAGGCCTTCGTTCCTCCCTCTATAAAGTGGAAAGAGACTGCCTGGCCAGGGGCTGAGTGGGCGCTGAAGAGAATGGCCAGTCCAGCACCCTCCTGCACGCCTGGCACCCGGGGGACATTCGGCAGACATGTTTGCTCCCCTGTGGAAAGGGAGACGCCAAGAGTCTCTTCAGTAACATGCACAGATGCAGGCCAGCAAGCCTACTCTTGCTTCAGAAGATAAGACAGAGGGTACGTGTGGGCACTTGGCAGCGCTTGTTGGCCACCTGCGGGCGTGGAAGTGAGCGCCTCACCTGCTGGCACCCACGCAGCCCGGCTGGCGGGGCACCGTGCTGGTGCCTCTGCTCCCGCGGCCTCACGGCCTAGGCCTGTGGCAGCCCTGGACAAGGTGCAGCGGGTGGTGTCACCCAGGTGCCTCAGTTTCCCCCAATGCTTTATCTAGTTTGGTGCCTAAACCCACGTGAAGCAGGGCTCGCTGTCTGCCCGCTCTCTGTACCTGCTGCCGCAGGCCGTAGAAGGTGGCGATGGGCTCCGCGGCCTGGGGCGCTGCATCCTCCGCGTACAGGTGGATGTCGTCCTGCACGCTCTGCGCAGGCCAGAAGCCCACCACGCCCCTGGCCCGGAGCCGCCTCTCACTGATGAGTGAGTTCAGCATGCTCTGGGCGTCCGCGTACACCTTCCGGGCCTCTTCACCTATGGGGGAAACACCGTGAGAACTTACTTCAGGCTGCAACAGTAGGCAGAAAAGAGCACTGCTTCTTAAAGCCCCTGCCCTCCTCAGCCAGCCCCCGGCCCCTCTGGCTCCCCCGGATGGCTCGAGCTCGCCATCCACCTGGCCGAGGGGTAGCTGAGCAGTGCTTGCGTCCCCAGCTCAAGCCACTCACATCATCCATTTAACAACAAGGCAGAAAGCCCAAGCCCTGGCTCCCGAGGCAGGCCGGGGTCCTGGTGCTGGCCTTCCCTGTCCACGCAACTCCGCCAACCTCACAGCGAGGTCCAGGCCAGGCAGGGAGTGAAGCGTGGCCCAGGTCCTCCAGGGATCGGCTGGACTCTGAGCCCCATCGCTGGCGCTGTGAGCCAGGCCCATGTGGGTCCTCGGTGTCTGCATCTGCAACCCTGCGCTGCTTCTCAGGCCCTCCGCCTCACCGCACACTCCGCGAGCCCACCCTCCCTCTCTCAGATCTGGCCGTTTCCTGGGTCCCGAAGGGCTGCGCAGTGATCTCACGGCCCTGGGCTACGTCTGGAGGTGAGGCTAGCTTGAGAATGGGGTGACGACTTCTCAACTCACCCACTTCTCTAGTGTCACCCCAGACTCCGCTCTGCTCCGAAAGCAAAGGCCTCCTCGCGGCTCCCCACACGGCACGGTATTCTCGGCCGTTTCCCTGCCTGGAGTCCTTGTTCATGGACACCTGCACCCCCAGGCCCGGCCTCGCTAAATCCCACTGCACCTTCAAAAAGCGGCTCCCATGCTGCCTCCTCTGGGAAGCCGCCCCCGACCGCCCCATCTCAGCTCTGGCTCCTCTCCCGTGTCCAAGCCTGGGCTGGACCCAGCACAGGAACCTGGCACATCCAGCCGGGTGTCAGATGGTACCTAGCCGGGTAGTAGATGGCAGGGATTATACGGTCTCCTTTGTTTATCCCTAGTGCCCAGCATGGAGACCCGCATGAGAGTGATGTCCGTGAACATTTATTCAAAGAACGAATAAATAAAATGCCAAACCAAGTTGCTCTCACGAGTATGGACCAAGCGGCGTAAGAACCACTGACAGCCGAGCAGCCGGCAGAGGAAAGCGGCTGGACCCTCCCTGCGTCGTCCAAACGTGGCACAGCTCAGCCCGGCTCGCGCCTGCCTCCGAGTCACACCACCATACCCGGCCCAGAGGAAGCACCACTCAACCAACCTACGGTTTGGTCGTTAAATATCTTGGGAAAGCCTCGGTTCGGGTACTTTCCCCGGAGCTGCCAGACATCGAAGAAAGGCTTCCAGTCGATGTAGTCCACCAGCTTCTGCAGGTCGTAGTCTTCGAAGACCCGGGTCCCAATAAACGTGGGCCTCACTGTGGGGAGGAAGTGTGGCGGTCACGGCCGGCCAGGCGAGGCCCTGCTCCCCAGCTCCCACGTCCCGCTCCCTCCCGTCACCGTGGGAGGCGTCTCACAAAGGAGGGCTTTAAATTACTGTGGAGAAGGAGCGAGTCCACGGTGAGTCTTAATAGAACATTTCTTCCCATGTGGCTACTGCGTCCTGAAAGCTTCCCCAACCCTTCTTTCCCCACCCCCACCCCACCCCCCAAAAACCAGAAAGGCTCCAGCCCATCTCCACTGTACAGTGGGGACAGAATGAAATAGAGACCTCTCTGGACAGACACGCACAGGAAGCGACTACCGCACAATGTGTAACCGGGAAACAGAGGCCCGCGGCCGCCCAGCCCACGGCACAAAACGCAAAGACAGGCGAGCGCAGAGACCGCATGTTCAGCACTGGCCTTTAGCCGAAGGAGGACACACCGGGGACGGCCACCACATATGGTTTTGTTTTCAAAAAACAGGTTAGAGGAGCTGGGTGTGGTGGCACAGCCTGTAATCCTAGTATTCGAAGGCCAAGACAGGACAGGTTCAAGACCAGCCTCAGCAAATTAGCAATAATATTTAAAAAATAAAAAGTAAAAGCTGGGCGTGGTGGTCCATGCGTGTAATCTCAGCATTTGGGAGGCTTGAGACAAGAGGATCACGGTTCACAGGCAGTCTAGGCTAGGCGGCTCTTTGCAGCTCAGAGAGACCCTGTTTCGAAATGAAAAATAAAAAATAGGGTTGGGATGTAGCTCAGTGGTAGAATGCCCCTGAGTTCTATCCCCAGTACCACAATAAAATAAAATAAAAATAAATAAGATAAAAAATAAAAAGGGCTGGGGGTGTGGTTGGGAGGTAGAATACCCCTGGGTTCAATCCCCAATACCTCCCAGAACACAAAAACAAAACCGGGCAGTAGGTTTTCTTAGACTGGCTAGTAGGTACATAGATACTCAACACTGTTCTCTGTACCTCAAGAGTGTGAAACACCATCATTTACTAACATCAAGGCCTTGAAGGACCCAGGGGTGGCGATACCATCCCAGCCTGGGGTGCGAGCCACACTGAGGAACGGCCCGGTCTCTCCGTGACGGGGCTGGAGGGTCTTCCTGTTCTAGCAGCGCAGGTGCTCTGAGAGCACAGGAGGGAAGCAGAGGGGGCAGCCCGGCCGCCTGCTGGCCGTGTGGGATGACACTCCGCCCTCAGTCCATGCCCCTCCTACCGCACAGGACAGTCCCCTCTTACAGTCCAGCACTGTCAGTTTCCCTGGTAACAAGGGCCGTGCAGTCCCCTAAGGAGAGGTCAACAGGAGCCCTGGGTCCTGATGGAAGCGGCCCCTGCAGGGGAGGGAAGCGGCTGTCTTGGGGCCGCCGCCAAGCACAGGGCTCTTGAGCGAGCAGGCTGGCGTCCTGAGTTCCAGAGCTGCTGGGAGCTTGAGAGGAGACGCTCCTTTCCTCCCACATCCACTTCCGCAGCTTCCCAAAGGCCGGGCGGCCCTCAGACACTTGTGAGGGCCACGGCGCGCACCCCACACGCCACGGGCAGCTGGCCAGAGCCTGGTTAAGATGGCCACTCCCAAGAGTCCCCAGTGCTGCTGGGCGCCCCTCCTAGCCAAGCATTTGTCTGGGTGTGCGATGTGCTCCAGCCCAACTGCCCCAGGAAAGACAAACGCTCACAGCACCGGCGGCGGGGATTCACGCTTCCCCAAAGCTAGCACCCATGGTATTCAGCCTCACGACGTTTGCCACAGCAGAAGCTGTCAAGCGTTGAGGACAGACACTCAAGGTCACTCAGAGAACCCTCGGGAGCCAGGTTCCGAGAACCCCGCCTGATTCCACCCAACCACGCTGAACTCGGCAGGAATGAAATGAGAACCAGGCACACCTCCATTTCCAACTTAGTCCTTGGCTCTGCCGAGCACGCACGGAGAACGCAGATTCGGTGAGCAAGGAGGGCTGATTTAGATATTACCTTGGAAATGTGGACCCAATTACCATGACCCCTGCTCCCCGTCTCTGCCTGCATTCGTACCCACTGCCTCTCTGGGCCTGTCAAAACATCTTACACACCCTATTCCCGTGAGGGCACCCAGGCAAGAGGCCGGAAACACACAGGAAGAAACCCAGCAAGGCCCCGAACAAGGGCGCGGCCAGAGGCAAGGCGACCCGCAGCAGGACCGGCTCCGCTGCGGCCCAGGGTCTGCGAGGGCAGATGATCCTCGCCCGCCGTGGGCCTCCCGCGACCCTGGCCCGGCTGCGGGAGGACAGCGGAGCCCGCGCGGGGCTGGACACAAAACCCACGGCAGGCGCCCGGCCCCCTTGCCAGTTACTACCCGCAACGCAGTTTCTGCAGATTAGGATGACCGTGACCCACATGCTGGCACAGAGCCGGAGGGCCTGCCAGCGCCGGTGGGCTCTCAGGACAGGCGGCCCTGATGTGGCGGCTGCTCACGAGACACACGCAGACAGCTCCTCGCTGTGGGTCTCTGCCTGGCCACGGGGCCCCGCACCTCTGCCTGCTGCCCGTTATCACCCGGCCACCTCCGCAGACAGCCACGGACCTGGGTGCGGCTCCGACAGCCAGTCAATGTGGAAACCATTCTTTCTGGCTTGACTTAAGGGTAAGTATTTCCTCTCCTGTTGAAGGAAAAGAAGTCATTTAGTCAGACCCTTAGCTCTTCCACCTCTGCTATCAAAGAGTGTAGAAGCTTTGCAAGAAAACAAATGCTCTGTGACAAAAATCCTTCTCCTACAAAGCTCTTCCTTCCAACCCAGCTCCACACTGGCACGGAGCAGCAGGCTGACAACCCCTGCCAGCCAGGGAGGTGCCATTACAAGGCGGCGTGTGAGCTGGGGTGTTCCAGAACACCAGAGGCCTGTGTGGACTGGCCTGCCAGAGCCACCCGAGGACCAGAGGGAGAGCTGAAGAACCGCCAGCGGTGGGCAAGCCCAAGGAGGGAGCAGAAAGCCACCCTGTGAGACAGCCCGCGTCGCTTCTCCACCATTTCTCTTCCCTGACTGCTCCCCAGATGCCTGTCTCCCCCAAAGCCAGGAGCAGGTAACCAGGAGGAAGCAGCCCATGGCTTCGAAAGAGGAATTGGGTTCCCCGAAGCTGACAGAGGCCGGGCCGGGCCTGACACATTGCTTTTGTACAACCAGGGCCAGTTCACCAGAGAGGCCCAGGGTCATTCGGGCTCATGCCTCCATTTTCCTTCCTCATTCCCTCAAAATCAGGGACCTGTGAGGGTCGCTTTGTGACGCTGTGTAGCTCCCGTTCCCTGCTGGGCAGGAGCACAGCGCACGTTAATTCACTCTCCTAATCCTAGAACTCAGCAAAGCCCGTCACCCCCTGAGGACCCGGGACACGCTAACTTACACCTGAAGATTCTTTTTTTTTCTTCTTCTTTTTCTTTCTCTCTCTCTTTTTTTGTGGGATGGAACCCAGGGGCATTCTACCTCGAAGCTACACCCCCAGCCTTATTTTTTCTTTATTTTATTTTATTTTGCGGGTCTGGGGATGGAGCCCAGGGGCATTTGACCTCCGGGCTACACCCCCTGCCCTATTTTTTATTCTTTATTTTGAAACCGGGTCTCACTGAGTTGCAGAGGGCCTCACTAAGTAGCTGAGGCTGTCCGCGAACTGCGATCCTCCAGGTCTCAGCCTCCCGAATGCTGGGATTACAAGCATGCACCACCACACCCGGCTCTTTTCTTTATTTTAAAACAGGGTCTTACTGAGTTGCAAAGGGCCTCACTAAGTAGCTGAGGCTGTCCTCCTGTCTCAGCCTCCTGAATGCTGGGATTACAAGCGTGATTCTTTTTTTTTTTTATGACCAAAACATACTAGGAACATTGCCATGAAGAATTCTGGTTTGAACTAGACAACAGGACTCTCTAAAAGGACCCTAAGCTGTTCCCATCCTCAAGACAGTAAATAGGACTTATTTAACACTATAGGATTACTGTGTTACCCCAACCAGCAAAGATCGTTTCTCGTTTACCTTGAGAGACTCGTAGTGGTCCTGTCTAATATCTTCGTATTCTTCCATGATTTCTTCAAAGTACTCATCCTTCAGATTTTCGTCTAACAGCTGGGAACACTGAAGTGCAAGGTAAGTTTAATAACCACAGAGCAGCACAGGGGTAAAGCCCACGTGGTCAGACCGCCCTCGGGAAGCCTCCCCCTAACAGGGCTCACTCTCCCCTCATGCCCAGGCCAACTCCAGCCGCAGTGTGCAGTACAGGAAGACTCGGTGGGCTCAGAACAGCAAACCCCGCGTGTGCCAGAGAAAGGCGTGCATTCCCTCCTGGGAGAGGCTCGGAGCCGCTGGGGTGTCCTGCCTGGTAAGACTCACGGCGTATCTGGGCCTTGGGCTGGGCCAGAGTTAGACACTGACTTAAGGTGGGGCCTTGGCTCAGCCTGCATCTGTTTGATCTTGGAAGGTTTAAAGCCTGGGCAACCAAGGCCAGACATGGGGGCATGGCAGGCTTGTGTGACCCACTCCCAATAAAAACCCCAACACCAAGGCGCCAGCGGCTTCCTGGTCGGCAGCGTCCCCAGTTCCTGGGCCTGAGTGAAGAATTCAGTGACCGCCCACCTGACGTGCCTTCTGTGTTCATGGAATTTCAGCCTTATCCTTCTAAGATGATCAGCTGAGACCATGGGCACACAGCGTTTGAGTTCTATGGGTCCTTCCAGTGGATCGCGGGGCCTCAGGGTGGTCCTGGGGTCCTAGGACACTGGGCCAGGTGCCCTCCTCAGTGTTCCACGCCTTCCTCCCTCCAGCCCTGCACCCGGGCTAGGCTTCAGTGCCTGGTTACGTGTCTGCTGTCCTTACTGGAGGACCAGCCTCTGAGCACTGGGATCATGCTGACACCTTCGTGTCCCTAGTCCTAGATCAGCACCTGGCCTGTGGAAGGCGCATCCTCACTAGGTGCTTAACGAAGGCGGAAGGCTAATTCCACAGCGTGAGCTTCTACTAGAATAGCAAGGGAGACGGATCGCCTAAGAGAAGGTCACACATTAAATTGTAAAGCTGGGATGAGCTTAATGTTATTTGTGATTGTGGCCATCAAGCTGAAAACTGGCTACCATCATAGCTCAAAACAAAATAACAACGAAAGAATGACCGCTACCGATCAGAACAGCTGGAGAGCAAGGAGCTGCCGCCCCGCCCTGCAGGCTTCGCCAGCACACGGCAGGGAGGCCAGCACAGTATCCATCTGAAACTCAGCTGAGACTGCGTAAGGGCCAAGGCGCCTCCCAGCCTTCAGTCTGCGAATCAATGACACTCCTGAGTGTCTGTATCGACAATCCAATGACCTATGAGCGAGCATAAAACAAATCCGCCGCGCTGAGGAATGTAACTGGGAAAGACCACCGCGGCAGGCCTGACACGGGGTCCACACGAGGCTGTGGCGGCTCCGCCAGGCTCGTGGCCGTCTCCCTGTGCTTGCTGGATGAGAAACCGGGTGAGAAGTAGATTGCAGGGCGCCGGGCCCTTCTCTGGACCACACTGAGTTTCCAGGTAAAACCTCACGGGCAGACAATTCCGAGGCTCAGAGCAAAGGCAGCCACTGGCTCGTGGTGTCTCAGGGTCCCGGCTGCTGTCACCCGCTGCGTAAGTCCACGATGAGACTCACCGTGAGCCGTGGGGCTGTGGGAAGGCCCCGCGGCCAGTCCTGCTGGCGATCACCAAGGAGTGCCTGTCAACCTACTCCCGGCCCTATCTTTGGTTGGGTCCACCAGCCCTTTCTCATGGGTTCTTCCATCAGGAAAAATGGCATTTTTAAACACATATGTCCTGCCCGACTCTGGCAGCGCTCAAGACCTGTCTACACATATTCGTAAACGGGAGTGACCTGCCTGTCTGGGCAGGTGTCGGGGTTGAAGAGGTCTTGGCGCCATCCCTCTCTGCCCACCGGCTCAGGTGTGTGTCTCTGAGCAGAGGACGCGCTCACCAAGACCTCACCCACCGCAGGCGCCGCAGGGGAGTGCTGTGAGCCCGGGGCTCTCCTGCACGTCCTCAGTAGAACTGGGCAACAATGCACAGATCTGAATGCCCTTGGTTCTTAAAGCTTTCTTTCTTTTAAATTTAAAGCAGTGTTACAGGGGTGTGCCGCCGCGCCCAGCTTACTGGAGGCTCCCTTTAGAGCCCACCTGGAGTCAAGCAGAAGGCCCCGCACTTACCACCACCACGCTCTTGGACGCGTCCAGGACGTGGATGACGGGCGCGCTGTATCTTGGAGCTATTTTAACTGCTGTGTGGGTTCTGAAAAGAAGGGTCAGAAGGAAAGGCACTTCCGTCAGTACTGACAGTTCTTACACAGCTCTTGCTCAGAAGCATTAGAGATAATGTGTTTCTACAGTGTTTCCCAGAGAAAAATTTCCAGGTACCTAAAAATATTGAGCTTCAAAGCTCCCTTGTAAAACAAGAATGACTTTTTCCCCATCCTAAGATGAGGAAGACAAGGAGAAATTAACAGGCCCAAGCTACAATCAAGTCTGAGAAACGAGGAAGCCCCTGTCCTCAGCTGGTGCCAGCATAGGCCGAGCCAAGGCCGTGCTCCTGGCCCGCATACCAGCATCCGCGCAGACTTTACGGGGCTGGAGAGGAAGCAGAGGTGATGGGCAGAGGCTGGATTCTACTTCATAGTCCTCGCCATTGTTTGGAGTGTTCCAGCGAGCATGGATTACTGTGGTGATCTTTAAACACCTAGAGAGTACTAAAGGTGTCTTATGTGTGTGAGTGTTTTTATAGGCTCTAAAATCTCATGCATGACCGTCAGGACCAGCGACCCTTCACCTGTTTCTGCTTTGTAAGAGCACCTCCACTGTGAGCAGGAGCCCAAAGGCAAAAGCCAGGAGGATTGCGCAGCAGCGGGCCAGACCGAGGCCCTGGAGCAGGGGACGAGGACCCACACTATGCTTCAGTGTGCTCAGGCCACCACAAAGCCCCAAGACGAGACACCCTGCGTGTTCTGTGAGGGAGAACACTTCACTTTTAAGCAGGAAAAGTTAGAAAGAAGCTGCGACCCCGTATTTCAACACAGCTCAAGTCAAACAGAGCTCGCTTCCTCCCCTCCCCTCCCCTCCAGAGGGCACGCTCCTTGAGCCCAGATTCACCTCTGATGACCTGCCTGAAATACATATTGTGCACCCACCAGGCGTGGTGGCACACACGTGTAATCCCCACGCTTGGGAGGCTGAGACAGGAGGATCGCATAGGTTCGAAGCCAGCCTCAGCTACTTAGTGAGGCTCTCAGCAACTTCGTGAGACCCTGTTTCCAAATAAAGTATAAAATAGGTCTGGGCATATAGCCCGGAGGTAGAAAGCCCCTGGGTTCCACCTCCAGTGTCTCTCTCACACACACACACACACACACACACACACACACACACAGTGCAACATTCCTTTAAGCCTGATAAAACTCACCTGGCCTTTCTCTTAGAACCAATTCGACTTCATTTTTTAAAACCAACACAATATTTATTGAGAGTTCTCACTCAACTCCGCCCAGTTCTCTCAGATGATCATCAGTACAAACTACATGAAAGGAAAGTGCAATTTCCAACATAAGACTGATCAGCACCAAGTGACCAGGGGCACAAAACCGGGCTTGCTCAGCACTCCTGATCCCCTCATAAAGGCACCTGGCATGGATCCCACTATCTTCTAGGCTTCTGTTTACACGAGCTGTTCTCCCGGAGAAAGACCCTTCTGAAGGCTGACAAGACGCACAACTCCGGAATGAATCTCTCCACCCCTTCCCCACGTCCAGAGCCAGGGCTGGATGCTGAGGCCAGATCTCAACCCGCCTCGCAGGCCCCTCACCAACACTCAGGACCCGATTAGTCATCACCCACCTTTGCCAGATGAGCTGGACGCTGTTCGCCTCAGAAGACCTTCTCTAATGAGAATGGCCACCCTAAGCTCCTGTGTCCTATGACACCCTATTCTAGAATTAAAGGTCTTTTACACAAATAGAGCGTGACCAATGTCAGATCCAGTGAGCAAAGAAAAAGGGAGAACAGAGATGGGAGAAGTGAGGCGGGGTCAGAGGTAAGTTAGCACATAAAGGTTCCATACAGTCCGACACCCAGCCTCCCTGTGCAGTCGTAAGGAGGAGAATAAAAATCACTGTGATTAGTGCCCTATTTCCTAGCAAGCACGCGCGCGCGCACACACACACACACACACACACACACACGTGCGCGCACCCACACACACTCTCTTCCTCCCTCTGAAAATTATCTCTACCTGGAAGCAATTACAGCAATGTGATTTTATGTTGAATTCTCCAAGTTACACAAAAAAATTGAAAAGGACATTTTGTAATAATTAGTTAAAGCATGAAAGCAGACTGCCAGACGCATGCCCTTGAGAAAGGTCTGTAGTTAACAGGACCAGATAGATTCTAGAAACGTCTCGTATGTGGTAACAGGTCGTCTGTACTAGTTTTCTAGCCTTCTACAACAGGGTAAAGAGGGACAAGCCGAGCACATCTCCACCTACCTCTGACCTTTGATCTAATTAGTCTCCACGGGACATCCTTAACCCCTGTCCAAGTACCTTGGAGACACAGGCCTAATTCTCATGAAAACCTGGAAGCCCGTTCAAGTGCCATTAGCGAGGTAAGAGGTGAACCCCGCTGGGCCTCGAGGGTCTCCTGAGGTTCCCAGAGCCCTGCACACTCTCTGCCAAGCAGGCTCCTAGGAGGAGGTGATTTTCTTATTCAGATGTTGAAGGTATTAACCAAAAAGTAAAGAGACTGAAAAACTAGACTTCAGAAACATTAATAATTCTTGTGATCCAAAGAGACCACACCAAGACAGCAAAAGGCAAGCAGGACTGGAAGAATCGATTTGCTTTACTTCTGATAAAGGGTTTGTACCCTAAATAACAAGGCGAAACACACAACCACAAAAGAGACTTGCAAAAGCATATCCTCAATCTGCATATGAAAGGGCGTTAAACATCACTAGTCAGTAGAGAAGGACAAATGAAAATCCCATCAAGACACAACTATGCAGCCATTAAAACGGGCAAGACTAAAAAGCATACGGAAAAGCTCTATGACTCATCGCTGGTGAGACGGTACAGTGCTCCAATCACGTGGAAACCGCCCGGTGACAACTACGGAAGACCCGCATATGCATATCCTAGGAGCTAATAATTTCATTTCTGGGCAAACACACACACACATATGTACCAAAAGTCATTTGAAAAAAAAAAATGCTCATAGCCACCCCATAAGTATGGGCTTATCCTAACAGTTAAGTTTTCCACACTGGAAAATTCAAATGTCCACCAGCAGAAGCAAGGATACCTAAGTCGTAGACATCATATACTGAAAAGCTACACTGAATTGGGGAGGAGACCCCAAAACTACTGAAACAACAGGTCGGGCCTCCCATCCACACTATGGCTCCACTACATGAGGCTGGAACGCGGGCAAACCCGCCCGAGGTGCAGAAGAGCGCGTGGAGGCTGCCTGAGAGCTGCCAGTCCAGTTCTGGATCTGGGGTGGTCACCTAGATGGGCTCGCCAAGTCAAGCTATGTGCCCACGGGGCTCGTGTACACAATTCTGTAAAAGTGCTCATTTAAGTAGGAGAACTCGAGTCGAATGGTGAATTTGACACAGAAGCTCTCGGGGGCTGCAAAGGCCGCGCCAGGGCCACGGTAGAGAGGGACGCTCCTGGAAAGCGACATTGCTCTCGTTCATTTTCCAAATAGAGTTCCAAAGACTGTAGCCAACATGGAAAAACAAAATCAGAAAGGATGGAGCTCATGGAGAATGGAAGCGGGAATATGGAAGAGACCCATGGAAGAGACCCAGAGGCCTTGAGCTGCTTTCTGCCTCCAGGGGCCGGCCAGCAGTGAGACAGCTCGCACCAGAGGAGACGGCGGGCGGCCTCCCATGCCACTGGTTCTCATCTGGCCCGGCAGGCTGAAACCAGGAAGGCACCAACGCCTCACTCTGCCATGGATGCACCTTGGGAGGGTAGTCATGCTGCTTCTGAATGTTTCTTTAATTTGGTGGCTCTTAAAATAGAATGCACTATTTGGGCAAGTTCCAATCTGCACAAGTAATAAATTCCTGATCTTAAATTTCTGACTATAGCGTCTTATATAAAAAGATCTTAATTTCGAAACCAGTCACATTTACGTATATACTCACATGGCATTTTAATGCATCTGCTCATTTAAATATTTCTTTATTCGATTGTATAACAGTGGTGTGTGTGTGTGTGTGTGTGTGTGCGCGTGCGTGTGTGTGTTACTGAGGATGGAACCCAGGGATGTTTTCCTCTGAGCTATATGCCCAACCCGTTTTATTTTTTCTTGAGACAGGGTCTCACTAAGTTGCCAAGGCTGACCTTGAACTTGTAATACTTTCTCAGCTTCCCAAGTACTGGGATTACAGGTGTGTGCCATCACCCCTGGCTTACCATCCTGATTTTCGAAGATCTTTCATTCTGACAGTAGCCTAGAAATCATTCTACCATGTTCTTTACTAAGCTTGGCTTCAATTATCTAAGAACAGGGTTAGGATGTAGCTTGGTGGTCGAGCGTTTGCCTGGCCTATGTGATGCCCTGGGTTCAATCTCCAGCACCGCCAAAAAAAAAAAAAAGAAAGAAAGAAGGAAAGAAAGAAAGAAAGAAAGAAAGAAAGAAAGAAAGAAAGAAAGAAAGAAAAAAGAAAAAAAGAAAAAAAGAATACCTAAGACCATGTTCATCAAAATCCCACTTTTGGATGGCTGGTCATATTCCTGGGGACCAAGTCTGCCACTCAGCCTGGGGGTTAAGTCCTTTGTGGAAAAACAAACCTAGTTTTCTAATATGTGCAATAATAGTAGAAAAAAATAAAGTTCTTCCGGTATGAAGATCAGTTAATAGACAAAAGACAACACTGTGGCTACCGGTGAAAACGGTCCTTTCAGATTAAAAATGGTGCCACAGTTAATCTCATGTGTCAACTTAGCAAGGCCATGGTATTCCGTTTCTGCTCAGTCAGCCCACAGTCTAAATGTTGCCGTGAAGGTATGATATTTAGATGTGATTAATATTTTAATCAATAAAATTGAAAGCATCTTAGCCAGACTGTAAGTAAAGCAGATTACCTTCATTATGTGGTGGCTCACAGACCACGAGAAGGCCAAAGACACAGGCCCAGGTGCTTCCTCTACTCCTGCCCCTCACCCTCGCCAGAGCCGAGACGACACCAGCTCTCGCCTGGCCTCAGCCTGCAGATGAGTCCTGCCCATCCACAATCACAGAGCCAGTTCCTCAGCATGACTTTCTCGCTCTGAGGAACTCTAGCACACCTACTGCCAGGCCACGACTATATTTTTGCATCAACAAAAATCAAACTGCATCCAGGTATGGCGGCACACCCTTGTAATCCCAGCATTCAGGAGGCAGAGACAGAATGATCACAGTTCGCAGACTGCCTCAGCTGCTTAGCGAGGCACTTTGCAACTCAGTGAGACCCTGTTTCAAAGAATAAAGAGACTAAAAAATATGGCTGGGGGTGTAGCCTGGAGTACAATGCCCCTGGGTTCCATCCCAAGTGCCAAAAAAAAAAAAAAAAAAACTGCAAGCTGGGCATGGTGGCACAACCCTGTAAGCCCAGTACTTGGGAGGCTGAGAGGGGAGGATATCAGATTCACAGCCTCCTCAGCTACTTAGTGAGGCCCTTTGCAACTTAGTGAGACCTTGTTTCAAAATAAGACTAAAAAATAGGGTTGAGGTTGTAGCTTGGAGGTAAAATACCCCTGGGCTCAATCTCCAGTACCGCCAAAAAAAAAAAAAAAAAAAAAAAAAAAAAAAAGACTGCATGCACCCAGCTCAGTACTGCTGCTCAATACTGTTTCTGACCAAAGTAAACCATGTGTAGCATTCGGAATACTCCATAAGAAGTCTAGGACCCAAAACTAACATACCCCTCCCCAAAATGCCAGGATTGAGATCCCAGGAAAAATCTGGCAAGCCAAATGATGACCATGTCACCAAACGTGAGCCCGAGGTTCCCCATAAAGCTTTCCTTTCAGAAACAAGCCCCACAGTGACCCTCGGTTCATTCTAGCTGGACGGGTCTTCTGTCTCTAAAGTAGGGCGAGGTTACAGTTTATCAAGGGAGCCTGGAGTTATATCCAGTCAGTCAGAGAGCGGGCAGAAATCTGAGCAACATCCTTGGACCGAGAAAACAGCTCCTGCGCTCAGTCTGGTTTCAAGAGCGGCAGGAGTTCATTACGACTCTCAGAAGCTGAGCGCGCGGTAAGGGGATTGGGAAACTAAGCGCAAGCCAGAGGATCCCCAGCTGCAAGGAGCGGGGAGCCCCGGGAGCCCCACAGCGCGCCCCTAAGCATCCCGGCTCTGGACAAAGTCAACACCAGAAGTTTCCACAGCGAGCGGCGACGCGCGGCCGAGCCGGGGACGAGCGCGGCGCCGGTGGTCAGTGCCGGCGCACCCCGAGCGCCGCCTACCTGGAGGTGGTGGCTCCTCCGATCAGCAGCGGGATCTTGATGGCCAGTCTCTCCATCTCCTTGGCAACAAAGATCATTTCATCCAGGGACGGGGTGATGAGTCCCGACAGGCCGATTATGTCTATTATTTTTTAAAAGAAAAGAAAAGAAAAAAAGGACAGTAAGGAGGATGAGAAAAGCAGAGAGGTCTGATGACCCGTTCTGAAAGCGGCGTGACTAAGACCGCAGGACCCAGCGGGAACGGCCAGCGCCCAATCCTAAGACGTCTTTGCCGTCTAAGGGGATTTATTATTCGGTTTTGGTAGGTTTAGAGAACCACAGAGTACAGGACTGTCTTTAGCTCATCAAAGTCCAGACTCAAACAAACCAATGTTGGGAAAAAACAAAAACAAAAAACTACACACAAAAAAAAACCGCACACACACAAAGTCTACCCCAAGTCTGGCTCCAAGAAGCCCGGAGCCGGGAGGAGCTGCGCGGTGGCTCACGCGTCTCGGCCCCCGGCGGCCGGGCGGGAGGGGCACTTGAGGTCCCTCGGACCCCGCTCTGCACACGGACGGACGTCAGGAGAAGGGGCAGAAGTGAGCGGCCCGGAGGACCCAGCACAGTACCTGCCTTGTGGTCGAGAGCGGCTTTCAGAATCTTATCGCAGGGCGTCATGACTCCTAGATCAATAACTCTGCGGCACAGAGAAGAGACGGGAGAAAATCAACAGCACCCCGTCAGCACAGAGCGGAACTAACACTTTCATCCAGTCGTTAAACACGGCTCTCACGTCACCTGGGGTCACAGGGCCGGGCTCGCTGAGCGGGCCGACCACCCCCGTAAATGCCGGCGATGAGGGACACGCCTTGTCCCAGGACAGCTTCCCGAAACAGAGTGCACGCTGCGCACAATTCACCCACGTACAGCGCGCGGCCGGCAAGGTGTGCGAGCCTCAAGGGCGGACACACAGGCCAGGGAGAGGGGCGCCGGGACAGGGAGGCCAGGGCAGGCTGAAGGAACGCAGCGCTGCCGGGGACCTGGAGCTCCCGAGGAGCGCGCTGCTTGGGACTCAGAGCACGTGGGGACACCTGCCCCGGGAGTGGCCCCTGGACTCCTCCACTCTAGACTGAGCGCCTAGAACGTCACTCCTTTTCTACTTCATCACGTTTGTTAAAAGAAGTTTAAAATTTTCAGCAGGTATTTTCATTTATTTTATTACATCATGTCTTAAAGTTAAATAGGCAAAAATGTGGGTTTTTTTGGCGGGTTTGGAGATGGAACTCAGGGGCATGTGACTTCCGAGCTACACCTCCTGCCCTATGTTTTATTCTTAATTTTTGGAAACAGGGTCTCACTGAGTTGCAGAGCACCTAAGTAGCTGAGGCTGTCTGCAAACCACGATTCTCCGGTCTCAGCTCCCGAATGTACAAGCGTGCACCACCACGCACGGCTTGTTTACATTTTTTAAAGCATGCTTAAGAACATCTACAGGAACTGGGCGTGGTGGCACATGCCTGTCATCCCAATCATTGGGAGGATGAGATAGGAGGATCAGAGGTTTGAGGCCAGCCTCGGAAACTTAATGAGATACTCAGCAGCTTAGCAAGACCATATTTCAAAATAAAAAAGGGCAGTGGTGTAGTTCAAAAGTAGAATGTCTAAGTCCAATCCCCAGAGCCACTGAAAAAGAATTACATCGCAGTACCAGCTGGTACAACTGAGCTGCGCACCAAGCCAAGGAGAAGCCCCGATTCTCACTATATGTCTTTTTACATTGCCTTTTTAGCTTACTTCCTTATAAACTTTTTAAATTTTCCTTTTTTTTTAAATCAGGTAGCAAATATGGAGTCCTCAGGAAAAATCTAGCTACAAACCATTGACAGCTACACTATCAGTGCTGTGAAGGAAGGATAGTTCAGTGCTGTGAGCACGCCACTGCTGGAGGTGCTGATGGCGGGGCTGCAGCTAGAGGGAGCTGGCTCCACCGGCCCCTTTGTAATGTACTGCTAAGTCTGGTAACCAGATCTCCTGTCAAACAGTGACTAAGTGCAGGCTGCTGCCTCTAGAATGAGGCACAGTAGCACGCTGCTGTCAAGTCAAGAAAAAAAGGCACGCCTTCAGAGCTGGTCATTTCTACACTGGAGAAGCTTTTTAAATGAAATCAAAACCCTTGGCACAGCCAGGCCCGGTGGCCCACACCTGTAATCCCAGTACTTGGGGGGCTGAGACAGGAGAATCGAGGGTTCGCGGCCAGCCGCAGCTACTTAGTGAGGCCCTCTGCAACTTAGTGAGACCCTGTTTCAAAAATAAAGAGTTAAGCCGGGCGTGGGGGCGCACGCTTGTAAGGGCTCTGGGTGCTTGGGTTTCCCTTGTCATTCAGAGCTATGCCCGCATCTGTGTGCCTCTCCTATTATACATTATTACATGTTCTACTTGAGAGAGTCAAAAGGATAAAAATGAAAAGTTACAGCGAATGTTGGCTTTACTGTGTTACTCGTAAGTGCTAAGTGCTCACAACAGATCTCCACGTATCAACATTTAATTTGGGCTTCACAGTGGGAAAAAAATAAAATTCAGGCACTGGTGGCTAAGCAGTGAGAACTGGGGTGGAACCGGAGGGCATCAGGTCACGGGGATGAGCCAGGTACAGACGGGCGCTCACTCGCTCGCTCTCAAGGAGCTTCAGAAGTCGATCTCAAAGTCTAAGAAGGCAGAGCTGTAATTACGAGGACGCGGGAGGGCAGGCGGGAGGGCAGATGGGGAGTGGACCCCAAAACTCAGCCGAGAGACACACAATCTTGTGTTCTAAATACAGGGTTGTGACCACAGCCTTCATATAACTTACTATAAATTTTGTGAAGAAATAGGATAGAGGAGCTTGAAGGCTGCAAACATGAAGAAACGATAATGGAACAAACACTAATCACCTGATTTGATCACTGCACACTGCCCCCCCACGGGCACTAAAATACCACACTGGGGTGCGATGCACGCCTGTAATCCCTGTATTTGGGAGGCTAAAACAGGAGGATCACAGTTCAAGGCTAGCCTCAGCAACTTAGCAAGACCCTATTTCAAAATAAGAAAAAATAAGGGGCCGGGACATAGCTCAGCGGCAAAGCACCTGCTTTGGTGGCGCTCTGGGTTCAATCCCTGGTTCCAAAAAGACAAAAAAATGAAACCCTTTAAAAAATAAAAAATAAAATAAAGTGTTAGGGGTGTAGCTCAGAGGTAGAATGCCCCAGCTTCATTCCCCAGTTACACAAACACACACACTAAAATGTGCCTCTTAAGTATGCAGTTGTTATGTGTTAATTAAAAATAAAAACATGCAAAGAAAGAAAACTGCACCTGCATCCTTTTAAGGGTCCTGACACTTGCTGCTGTTCTTTGAACTGCCAGCTGCCCCTGCAATTCACAGGTTCTACCACTAGATGGCAGTGCCCACCAGTCTACAGCCCCAGGTTCCCATCAAGCAAGGGGGGGGCGGGGGGGGGGTCCCTTGTACTCATTTTTTTCTTTTTTCTTTTTTTTTTTTTTAAATAAAACATGTTCTTGAAAATCTTCCCCACAAATATAACAAGTCAAAAGCTTCTAAATAATTACTGAGCCAGGTGTGGTGGCGCACGTTTGTAATCCCAGCATTCGGGAGGCTGAGACAGGAGAATCGCAGTTCGCGGACAGCCTCAGCTACCTAGTGAGGCCCGGTTTCAAAATAAAGAATAAAAAATAGGGCAGGGTGTGTAGCTCAGAGGTCGAATGCCCCTGGGTTCCAGCCCCAGACCCGCAAAAAAAAAAAAAAAAAAAAAAAAAAAAAAAAAAAAATTACTGGTGAGCATGTGAGGTGCTCAGGAGAGATACTTGGCTGAACAGGCCAACACAGGTCTCTAATTGTTTCCATTCTTATGCATGTAAGATAGGCCTCAGAACTGCTTACTTTTTTCACCCATGCCAGACACACTGAGAACCACTGGTTAAAATAAATACGCCTCATTCCCTTTTCATGAGAACCATACTCTTCCAAGTACTAGATGTATGGTATATAATTTTAAGATGTCTGTTATGATTTCTTAAGTAGTGTGATTATCTGTTAAATAAAAAACACATTTGACTTTATAGTAATTATTAGAACATTCATCTAAAAATCAACTTTTATGTAATCACGTATTCGATCAAAACTATTTCCAAACATTCTAAATTACTGAGGGAAAGTAATATCACATCAGACACTGCAGTTACAGCTGTGTGCAAGTCAACATGAGAAAGGAGCCAGGTGTGGTCGTGTACTTGCAATCTCTGCATCGGGAGGCTGAGACGGGAGGATCGCGGTTTGCAGACAGCCTCAGCTACTTAGTGAGGCCCTTTGCAACTCAGGGAGGCTCTGTTTCAAAATAAAAAATAGGGCTGGGGGTGTAGCTTGGAGGCAGAATGCCCCTGGGTTCCATCCCCAGCACCACACACACAAAAAGAATGAGAAAGTAAAGTGACAGAGTCCCAGCTTGAGCCAGACCGTTCTCCATTAGACTCACGAGGAAAGCTCAGCAGCCGATGCACTGCAGGGAGCCTTCCGAGCTGTGGGAGCCACTGGAGAAAGGACACAAACCTTCCTGGCCACCTCCAACGTCTGTGCTGGGGGGAAAGCATTCTCTTATGATCTCGCAGTGGACGAGCCCTTGGCCAAAATAAACAATAAAATAAACAATAATGGAACAAGGACGGTGGAAATGTCTGCAAGTCACCTCTCGGCTGCCACGGCCCAATGTGCACCTGCTACTGAGCCTGGGGCTGGGACTAGCTCGGTCACCCGGCACATACCAGCCCGCGACTCAACCCCCATACCACACAGCAAACAGAGACCGACGGTGAGACACGTCAGAAAAGTCAACTGAATCACTGTGTCTCTAATGCACACCTGGTAGTTATTACCTCTAAACATTTATTGCCTCAATTGAATTTTGATTGTAATGAATGCAAACAAACCAACAACATCGGGGCAGAAAGGTCAGACAATGGCAGAAATGTCTTGCAGATTTTAGGGGGTGAATACCTTATCAAAATATTTACTACACTGATAAAGCCTCATTCTAATCGATCCCCAAAATAGTTTTCTAAAAAAAAGATAAACTGCTAACAGTACTCCTCACTTCTCGGCCAAGAGCGCTCGCGGTGCGTAGCCTGTGCGGCAGCCGGCCGGCAGCGTCTGCAGGGGACGGGCGCCCCCAGCGCAGGGCCCGCTCCTCCGCCCGGCCTTCCTGAAAAGCTCTCAGCTGCATTCCTCAGCCTTAGGCGGAGAGGGAGAAAAGTGTTCAGAGCAGAGGCCCTGAGGGTTCACTGTGTTTGCGAGCAGAGAAGAGAATTCTGAAGCTCACACTTATGGCTCCAATCCGTTCCCTTCTCTAACCTGAGAAAACGGCACACTGGCAAAGAAGCCGGCGACGGAGGGCTGTGGGCTGGACACGGAGCTGGGAAGGTGCCCGCCACACTGGGCTTTTCATCCCCGAGACCATGGTGGAATACGAGCAGAACACGCACTGACTGCGGGTGGTGGGCTCTCACCGGGACATAACTATCAGTATTTCACAATGAAACACTGCAGGGAGGGGCTTTCCTTGCACACAACATTCCAAAAGGCAGCTTCGTTGCCACCAAGAAGCACGCAGGGTCCTGCTCGAAGCCAAGCCGGGAGCCAAGTCCACGCAAAGCCTGTGGTTCGCCTCTAAAATCCCACGGCTTGTCGAGAGGAAGGGGGCAGGCTGAATGCCGTAAGCCACAGCATCCCGCGCCCCGCCCTCAGCACCCCATCAAGGCGTCAACCCAGAAGGCCTCCTGGCGGCTCCGACCTGCCTCGGCAGCTTTTCCTACTCTTTCTGTCCTTACTGAACACATGACAGATAGGCAATTACTAACGTATTTCGTTTGGAAAGCTCTGTTCTCCGTACAAACCTAACACAGTAGAAAAAAATAAAAATTATCCTCTAACACTTCCTACCTCTCGCGCTCCACAGAGCTGCCCTGTGGAAACACTTCCTTTTCTAACAGCGAAGGACGCAGCGGGCCGTGGCTTACCTGAAGTTATTGCAGCCGAGCACCACGCCCACGATGTTCTTGCCTATGTCATGCACGTCCCCTTTAACAGTGGCCAGCACAATGGTGCCTTGGTACGGGTCCTGGAAAGCAAGCCGAGCGGCTGAGCGCAGACCCTGGTTCTCTAGAGCCACACAGATGTCAACGCAGAAAGAACTAATGTGCCAAGACCACCTCGAGCACAAGCCCGGGACCCGAGGCCGGCGGCCCAGGCAGCTCAGGCGACCTTCGGGCTGGTTAGCCCCAGGGGCCTCGGCCACAGTCATGCATCCCAATGTCTCAAGTTCAAACACAGACCAGCTCCACAGCCGAAAACCACAACCTTGCTCTCCAGACTGCCTGGCGAGTTTACAGCTGGTAGATAAAGAAGAGCTAGGAGGAGAGGGGCCTCGGTAGCTACAGATGTTTCTCAGAAGCTTTAAAGAGCCCTGAGCACCCAGCAGAGAGGGCATCTGAGTGTCGAAAGGGGTTGTTACAAACACTGCCAATATATCCCCTCCCTTTAGGGATAAAAAGAGGAATAGCAAGCAAGGCAGGCAGCATTTTTATAAACACTGTCTGAGCCATCTGCAAACTCGGATCAATTTATGAATTTGGAGTCCTGGGGGCTGAAGCTGCCTGAACTTCACAGGGAGCTAAGCAGTCAAAAGGCTTAATGATTGACGCTCGTGGTGCGACCAGCAAGGACTAAATTGAATCCAGAAGTGCTACCAAGGATACTACCGGGAGGGAAAGAATATTTAGATACTAGTTTTCCAGAAACAACCGTAAATGTCAGTAAACAGGAATAAGCTGGTCTTGTCTTGAAATCATGCACTTTGGTTTAAAAACTATGTCTCCATTAAAAATGTCATAAAGCCACAATCGGCGGAACCCTGGGCACTCTGAAGTCTGGTAAAGGAGGGGCAGATGTCGTTGGGGTTCTCCATTTTGTTTTCAGTGATGAACACGGCGAGCCGGCCCGACGCTGACCCCACCCCTCTGCCACCCCCACAGGCGTCTCCAGGCCCACAGGCCCGGCAGGAGGACTTGCCTCTTCCTCTACGGTGCCGTTAAGCCCTCTGGCTGCTTCTCTTTCTTTCTCCATGAAGGGGATAAGGTGGCCGACGGCCTTCTTCATGACCCGAGCTGACTTTATAACCTGGGAAGAGAGCAGAGCCAGGCGTCTGATGACCGCTCGGAACCACGCCGTGGCCACCTGGGAGCCACAGCACGGGTCAGAGCGCACGCTGGACCCCAGGCCCACCGCCCATGCTCTGCTTCCGAGCGCGCGCAGGACCAGGCGGAAGGGACGAGCGCACTGTGTGGGGGCCGAGGAGTGAGGAGGGAAAACACGAGACCCCAACAGCCGCAACGCCGGCCTCCTGAACCTCTGCTCACTGGTTCTCAGGCGAGGGCCTCCATCGCTTCTCCAGTTCGCTCTGTCCTCCCAGTTTCAAGCTTCCCAGTCCTCTCTTCAGTCCCCAACATCATGACTCACTTAGAACCCAGCCTCACAGAAGAGGCTCCCTGAGCCCCGGCCTGGGCGCTGTGTTAACTGACAGGTCATAGCAGCTGTGGCCCCAAAGGCTCCAGGTTCCCTGAAACCATCTATGGGACCACTGCATCCTTTAAGATGAACACTGGCTACTCTAATCCAACCTTAATACTGATGCTGTATTTATCTTGGGGTTTTCTTTACTTTTGTGGGAACAGAGAGAGGCACTGGGGTGAAAGGTACTGCAAAAAACCAGAACACCAAGTTTCCAGGTGATTTCTAACCTTCACACCACCCTCAAGATATTTATTTCAGTCATGCCTCCAGATACATCCAGGGAAGGAATGACCAGGTGAGACCCCACCCAGCTCTTGTCCAAACTGAAAATTGAAAACCAGTACCCACACCTCTTTGTTAAAAGACAAAGCCAAGAATCCGCTGTGAATTTCTCTCCCTGTGTTGCCAACCTGAGGTAGAAACATCTTCCCAGCTCCGAAAAGATCGCCGACCACCTTCATGCCGTTCATCAGGGGCCCCTCGATTATGTTCAGAGGCCGGGGGTATTTCTCTTGGTTTAACCTGGCTTCTTCAGTATCCTCGATAATATGCTTTTCAATGCCCTGGAAGGAAGGGAGGGAGGGAGGGAGGAAGGAGGAAAGAAAGAAAGAAGGAAATGGAGGGAGGGGTACATAAAAATTGGCTTAACTCCAAAGGGTCACAGACATGCCTAGTGGAATTCTCCAAGTCAGATTCAGGAGCCCAGTCCTGGCTCCCAGCCCTGACTCTGGCGATCTGTTAGGCTTTGGTCTCGCCTTCACTGACAGGCCCCTCCGAGTCCTCCGCTTAAGGCCCTTGTGTAAGGCCCACTAGCTCCACACCCTGCAACGCATGAACCTCAAAAGGCCCAAGAATTAAACTGTGGAGCCCAAAACACAACTCTGAGAATCTCTCGGCTCACCAAGAAAGAAACTGAAGCCAAGAGATCACTTACCTTCCCTAAAACTCCATTACCCAGAGGAGCCAGCACTGCCGTGCTTGACCGGCTAGAGCAGCCTGGGCCCAGCAGGGCTCTCCGCGCTTGGGCTGTAGTTCTCTGCCGTGTGGGCTGTCCTGGGTACCACAGGGTGCTGAGCAGCATCCTTGGCCACTGGGCTCCAGTAACACCCCACACACAGGTGTGACAACCAAACGCTTTTCTAGACACTGAAATGTGCTATCATGTGGGGGGGCCAGGAGACCATCCCCAGGTTAAAAATTGGGGTCACGGGCTTCTCCTCCAGCTGCCGCCAGCACCGACCCTTAGCTGCAGCCTCCGACAGCGCCGTGAGCCACCAGCCGGCTCCACTCACCTTCACGAGGGCGTACTCCAGCCGCTCCTCCACGGGGCCGCTCCTCCACTCATCTGTCTGGATGACTTTCTTCCCTCCTGTGCCGTGCATCTGAAATGAGGATGGAGAAATGGGTACAAGAGGCCACTCACTGCACTACGGTAGCAGAGGAAAACCGTGTCTTAGTCTTCCTCAGCATTTCCAGCCCTGATGGAGCACCCAGCATCTGTAAGACCTCTCTATGTGCTTAATGGAGAGAGGGAAAGAGAAACCCCTTAGGACTTGAATTCTGAGTAGCAGACAAGAGTGAAGTTCCATCTATTCTTTACTTCTTCTCTAAAAGATAACAAAGCACCCTTAGGACAATGAGGAAGCCGACTCTAGCCTCAGGGGGCATTCCAGGCTCTCGACAGGTGTCACCACTACCCACAAACAAAGGCAGAGGCTAGTGAAGCCAAGCTGGGCACACAAGGTCTTAGGTGTGGGATTTCTGTCTTGTACCTTTCAGCGTGCCCATCCCAGACTCTGCCATGGAACCAGGGAGGTGGGATGCCCAAGGTCAGGCAGCCCTGAGAAGGCCGGTCCAGGGCTGAATGAGGCAGATGCACCAAGCCAGGCAGCCTGCATCAACACTGAGTAATGAGGAATTTTAGACACTGAGGAGGGCTGTGTGTACATGACACCGCTCCGAGGCTCCCGTAAGCATTTCTACCAGCTACATCCCATCACCAGGATGACGTGCAGTTAAGTTATGAGTTAAGGGTTATACGTAGCTAATCCTGTATCGTCCTACCCTTCTTCAAGAACACTTATCCTTCTATGAAGCAGAAGTTAGTTCTGTAGGAGTAAAATTCAGATTCTAATATGTAAACCATTATTGAAGTTGACAATACACAAAAGCAGCCTACCTGCTTTTGTAAGGAAAATGTCTTCCTTTACTGCTATTCTCAGATTCTAATGCAGGTTTTTTTTTGTTGTTGTTTTTTTTTTTTTTGAGGCAACGATCTCATCTTCCTTTAACCCGCACTCTGGGAAGCAGCATTGGTAGTTAACGAGCCCACAACTATGACCAACATATAAGAGATAGAAACTAGGAGCTGATCTTTAAATCATCTGCACTTATTCTTCCAGATAGAATGCGCATAGACCTCACACCTTGAACTGCAGAACCTACACAAAAGGACCAGATCCTAGAAGAAAGTCACACACGTAACACCAGGGGCCAGAGATCACGATTGCCGCCATACAGGAAAATCCAAAGCAGTCTTTTTAAATGAAGCAGAAAAACACCAAATATAATGGAAAGATGTCACCAGGGTGACAAAAGGTTACCAAAAGCATCCAGAGTATCTAGTCCTAGCCACGCGTAGTGACAGATCTCTGATCCTAGTACTTGGGAAGCTGAGACAGAAGGATCGCAGGTTCCTGGCCAGCCTTGGCAACTTAGTGCGACCCCGTTTCAAAGTGAAAACTAAAATAAGTCTGAGAAGCCAAGAGTGGAGGCCCACGCCTGTAATCCCAGTGCTTGGGAGGCTGACAGAGAAGAAACCTAGATTTGAGAACAGCCTCAGCAAAAAGTGAGACTCATCAACCAAGGAGACCTTGTTTAATAAAAAAAGGGGGGGGGGTGCTTGGGATGTAGCTCAGAGGTAGGATACCCCTGGGTTCAATCTCCAGTATCACAAACACAAAAAAATATTAATAAAAAGGTATGAGAGCATAGCTCAGAGGTAGAATGTTCCTGGGCTCAGTCCCTAGTAACACACACAGTATGCAATTCTATTTTCAAATGTATAGAAAATCCACGTGACTAGAAGTTACAACAAAAATCTCACTGGGCATGGTGGCACTTTCCTGTAATCCCAGTGCTTGGGAGGGTAAGACAGGAGGATCGCAGGTTCAAAGCCAGCCTCCGCAACCTAGAGATTGTTAGTCAACTTAGCAAGACCCTCTTTCCAAAAAAAAAAAATTTTTTTTTTTCGCTGATCCAGAGACAATTAGCTACTCGCTTGTATTCTACAATGAAGGTCCAATCCTGTGAGTGACAAGTTCAGACAGGAAGAGCCCCCTGGGCCACTTCCCTCTCTACCTGGGCGTAGCGTAGGAGCTTCTCGGTGGCCTCAGGGTCTTTATTCCAGATGAGGTCTTCACAGAGCTGGAGGAGTTCCTTATGGATATCGTCGTACACGGGGAGGTTCCCCGCATTCACAATTCCCATGTCCATGCCGCACTGAGGGCAAGAAGTGAAGTGAGGATTTCCAAAACCAGGAACCACAGTGTCCCTTATAAGCCCTTGACTCTGCTGCCGTCACCTAAACGCAGCCCCAGAAGAGATATAAGTAGAGGCGCCCATGGGGGTGGAGTCGGGGCTCCGCCCCAGGAAAAACCTCTGCACTCTGGGGGCAGAGTTGGCCTGCGGGCCTGGCCACAGCCTGACAGCCTGCAAACCCCGCCCTGCTCAAAGCTGGTCTCTCCCATGGTGCCTTGACTGCAAGGCAAAGGAAGACCCCTCCCACCTCATCGTGACTGCCTGGTCAAGGAAGACCCCTCCCACCGCGTCGTGACTGCCTGGTCAAGGAAGACCCCTCCCACCGCATCGTGACTGCCTGGTCAAGGAAGACCGTTCCCATCGCACCTTGATTGCGTGGTAAAGGAAGACCCCGTGCATGGCTTCTCGGATGGCTTCCATTCCTCGGAAGGAGAAGGATAAGTTGGAGAGGCCTCCACTTATTCTGGCTCCAGGTAACGTTTCCTGGAAAAAAGTTTAAAAACGTGAGAAGATTCCTTTGTTGTGCCCGAAGCCGCGATCACATGTTAACCTTTATATACGACGGAAAGTCAAGAGCCTACAATGTCTAAAGCAACCCGGAGGTCGTCATCGCTAGACACTGACCAACGTTCGTCAGATCACGGTGTCGAAGGCCCTGCTTCCTCAGTGTGTCCGACTAGACTTTAGTCTCCCTATGGAAAAATACGGAACTCTACTCTGTCTCTGTAATGACCATGACAGGGTATGCCATAGAGCGAGTGGTTCACGGAGTATCTGCTGGATAAAGACAGAAGGAGGAGACAGACAGGAAGAGGGCACCGAGAGCACAAGAGGCCGAGTGAACTCCCGCTCACGACAAACCTGACGAGCGATGGAAGGACCAAGGGCACTGAGGCTCCTGCGCGGATTAGCAGGCGCGGGACGACCCACGTCCCGCAGGAGGATCGCGGGCATGTGGGCCTAAGATACAAGGTGTTCTCAGCAGCACCGTCCATATCCCAGCCCCGGAAGCTAAATGCTGGCCTCCAGCAGAGTGGTGAGTTGCGGCCCAGTGACACAGGGAAGTTAAACACTGACAGATGAGCAGGTGGCAGCTACCGCAACGAACGGGGCACTGGCCGTGTGCTTCCCTGGGCCAAGTGAAAGCTCTTTACATCATCTTACTTACTACCCCCTGTATCCGTTTAACAAATTCTCCAGTGTATGTTATACTTCACAATTCAAAAGAGCATCATATAATGTAAGAAAGTCCCTACTTTTCAGGAAAAAAAATTTGCTAACAAGAAAGTCAAGTTCCCAGCCAATAAACACAAGTGGAAGTTCTGACCGCGCTCCAGTCCCACGTGACTAGCCGGAGCCTCGTCGTGGGAGGAAGCGGGAACGCGGCCCGCGCTCACCTTGATCGCCTTGGTGGCCTGGATAAAGTTGACTGCATACCAGTTGTGCTCCTCCATGCCGGTGCCAATGGTGAGGATATTGGGGTCAAAGATGATATCGTTTGGGTTGAAGCCCAGCTTTTGCACAAGCAGGTGGTAGGCGCGCGTGCACACACTGATTTTGATGTCTGTTTCCGTGGCCTGGGGGAAGGAGCAGATACGTCATTGGAAACAAAGAAGCCCAGTGTCATCCGTGAACATGGTACACTCCCCTCATCAAGGGCACTCGAATGTCCACACTTGGATTCCGTTTTAGTGCAAATGCCAAAGAGCCTCTACACTTTTATCAAAAATCCAAGTGTGGAATCCGCTTAAAAACCGTGCATGTTTTCACCAACACAACAGCTATATTCTCTATGCAAAATTCAAATCTTATGCATGTGTATGTGCATGTTAATAAAGAAGCTTTTAAAGAACATATAACATTATACAGGAGAGACTATGTGAGCATGCCTCCCTCTCCTGAGGCTCCAGACAATGCTGCCGCCACCGCGGGGGTTATCCAGTTGGCATCTGTGGTGCCCCAAAAACACATCTACTCCCAGCCGGGCAGGGTGATGCGAGCTTGTCATCCCAGCATTGGGGAGGCTGAGACAGGAGGATCGCAGTTCAAGGACAGCCTCAGCTACTAAGTGAGGCCCTTTGCAACTCAGTGAGACTCTGTTTCAAAATAAAGAATAAAAAAATAGGGCTGGAGAGCCGGGCGTGGTGGCGCACGCTTGTAATCCCCGCGCTTGGGAGGCGGAGACAGGAGGATCGCGCAGGTTCGAAGCCAGCCGTGCTGGCGTAAGAGACCCTGTTTCAAAAATACAAAATAGGTCTGGGAGTGTAGCCCAGAGGAAGAAGGGCTTCCAGGAACCCCAGTACCACCAAAAATAAATAAATAAATAAAAAATAGGGCTGGAGATGTTGCTCAGAGGTAGAATGCCCCTGGGCTCCCTCCCCAGTACCCCCCACACACACACACAAAGTACATTTACTCCCCATTCCCACCCACCACCATCGCACTGGCTTGTTAACATGGGCCTAAGCTACAAATGCAAAAATTAGCATTACTCTTCATGACTGGGTCTAAGATAGCAACTGGAAAACAGTGTTAATTCATCTAAGTTCAATCAAGAGTGTAGTTATGAGATAAAGTCTAAAAATCACTACCAAAGAAAAAATATTTACCCAAGAAAAAAACCAAACAACAAACACAGCAAAGTACCCAGGAATGACCCCGAGATTCTTTTTTTTTTTTTTTTTTTTTTTGCAGGTCTGGGGGTGGAACCCTGGGTCATTCTACCTCTGAGCTGCACCCCCAGCCCTATTTTTTATTCTTTATTTTGAAACAGGGTCTGAGTTGCAAAAGGCTCACTAAGTAGCTGAGGCTGTCTGCCGACCACGATCCTCCTGTCTCAGCCTCCCGCATGCTGCGATTACAAGCGTGCGCCACCACGCCCAGCTGAAATTTCCTTTTTACAGAGAACTACAAAATGAGTGGTTGGAGTGCGTAGTTGGAAAGACATTCCAAGTTCCTCAAGGACAAACCTGAACATTGCCAACATACTGATTCACCACTATGCTCTGGGTTAGAACTAAATTCAATCGACCTCCCAGTGGGGATCATTTTTCTATAAATCGAAAGCTTATTTGCAAATCATCTTAACACAGCAAATGTGTTAGATATAATGGATTCATTTGTAGGATATTTTTCTATGTAATTTACACATGTACAAAATAATAGCTTATTCTGCTACTATGTGATAACATTTTTAAGAAACCTCACAGTTTCAAAAGTTACCATATAAAAATAATTTCAATCAGAAAGGAACTAAATCAGTCGGGCGTGGTGGCGCACGCTTGTAATCCCAGCATTTGGGAGGTGAGACCAGAGGACGGCAGTTCGCGGACAGCCTCAGCTACTTTAGTGAGGCCCTTCGCAACTTAGTGGGACCCTGTCCCCGTCTCAAAATAAAGAATAAAAACAGGGTAGGAGGTATGGCTCGGAGGTAGAATGCCCCTGGGTTCCATCCCCAGACCCACAAAAAAATAAATAAATAAATAAAAGAACTGAATCTAGAGGGTAAGTAGCAATAAAATGGTCTTTCCCATTAAAATTTGAGCAAGTGTCCCTTTATCTTACCATTGGTATTGAAAATGAGAGCTGAGTAAAACAACAAGCAGCACAGAAATGCTCCCTCGCTGCCCCCAAGCAGAAGTCTTGGGCCAGTCCCCTCTGCCCTGTTTGGCCATGACCTTCTGATTTTCTTTGAAACACTCATCGCAAATATACACCAAAGACCCAGACCCGCAGCCAGCAGCCAGAGAGCGAAGCCAAGTCCCTGGCTTTGCTTACTGCAAGAGCGGCGCTCTCGCCGAGGGAGCTGCCTCCCCTTCTTAGCCTGTTCTTAGCTGATGTGACATCCTACAGCATTGGGAGAACGCAGTGCTGGAAGACAAGACTGGGTTTCTGGATTCTACAGGTACATGAGTTCTTTTCTTTGTTCATAATTTTCAGTACTTTCCACCTGACAGTGGGCATTTATGCTGCTCCAAAATCTGTATAGTACATAAGTACTCTGGATAATATTCCAATAGATGAAGGAACTGAAGTTACCTTAGTAACCTCATTATTTGGCCACTGCGCCTCATCAGATTCTGCCTCGCGCTCCTGGTCCAGCAGTAAGGTCTCCAGCGCATACGGCATCCTGTTCTCACGCCGAGCTCACCTTGCCTGCGACTTCCCTGAGGTCACGGGCAACCCTAGCCGCCCACCAGCAGCCAGAGCACGGCCAGGGATCTCTCTGCTCCTCTCCTGCCGGGAGCCAGCCGCTTGGCTCTGCTGCTGCTGGCGGCCAGGCCTGCAAACTGCGTGGCCATGGGTCCAGCGAACCCGCACCACCCCTTAGCAGAGCGTCCCCACGCGCTTAGGAAACTTGCGGCTGGCATCTGCACTCGTCCTTCCCTCCCTGTCTCATGTCCTCTCTCCTTCCTCCTTCTTTCTTGACCTCAGGGTCCACCAGCCTCCAATTTCCACATCTCACTGCTGCCCACTATGGCTGAACTCAAAGCGCCTCCCGCACTGCTGCTTCTGCACCTCTCCTGAAGGTGGGCACACGCCTGGCGGCCGCCTCCTCCTCCTCCTCCTCCTCCTCCTCCTCCTCCTCCTCCTCCTCCTCCTCCTCCTCCTCCTGGCGCGCCCAATAGCTACCCACTGGAGCGCGTCCTTCCCTTGGCCTCCCAGCAAAGCCTCTCCTGGGCCCCCAAAACAGGCCGCTCTCCCACTTTCTGTGACAGCACCTCCTCTTCCCCAGGCCCAAGCAGGCCGCCCCCAGCCCTACTCAGGCCCAGGCTTCCCTCGTCATTCCTCCGGTGAGATCAGCCATGTTCCCTGCGTGCAACACCATCTGTGCGCAAATAATTCCCAAGAAAGGGAATCGACTTCAAGCCACACTTCGACCGCTGAATCCAGACTCACAGTTCACATGGTATGCGCCACCCCAAACTTCTCCCGCACCATCCCAAACCTGGTTCCTCAGTCTTCCCCGTCTCGATGGCTCCAACCTTTCGACTCCCCATGCAAATACCCCTAAAATTATGCCAAACCCAACGTGAAGGCCAAGGCCACCAGCTCTATTAGAACTATACCTGGGAAGCCGGAGTGGTGGCGCACGCTTGTAATCCCAGCACTTGGGAGGCTGAGATGGGAGGATCACGCAGGTTTGAAGCCAGCCTCAGCTACTGAGTGAGGCTCTCAGCAGCTTAGTGTACACACACACACAAAAAAAAATCCTACACCTTGAAACCAATTAATTAACACCCTCTGTTGCTTCTAGGCTCTCATCTGAATTACAGCTCGACCCCAACATGCTCTCTCCAACAGAGGGTTTTTGTGTGTGTGTGTGTGTGGTACTGAGGGTAGAACCCAGGAGCTTTCTACCCCTGGGCTATACTCCCAGACCTATTTTATATTTTATTTGGAAACAGGGTCTCACTAAGTTGCTAAGAGCCTCACTAAGTAGCTGAGGCTGGCGCGATACTCCCGTCTCAGCCTCCTAAGCGCGGGGATTACAAGTGTGCCCCACCATGCCTGGCTCAACACAGGGGTTTAGAGCAGACATCAAACTGCACTTGGTCCTCTGCCAGGGCCTTGAGTAGCTTCCCAGCTCTCCCGGAGGCACAGCGCTGACCAAAGCAGCCCCAAGCCCTGCATGCCGCGAGCTGGCATCTCCGTCTCCCCTCTGTGCCACCAACCCCGGCCTCCTTGCCCCACACACTCCCCCTCTGCACACGGCTCCCTCAGCTCCGTCAGGTCTCTGTAAAATGTCCCATTATTCCTCAACCGTTCTACATAAAGCAGCATCCCCGCCTCCACCCCATCCCTATCCCTCAGCTGACAAACACCAGTCTCTTCTGCATCTCCACAAGCACGCACGTCCCACACACATCCTTGTTAATAAGCTGGGTCACCACGGCTTCTGTCGCGTTGTCTCATCGGCTCATTCTTTTAGCTGCTGCAGGAGCATTTCTCCAGCCACGGTTTCACAGCACTGCCACCCTCTCGCTATCACAGCGCTACGAAGAACATCTACACCTACGCCGACGTGCTCAACCTGCTTCACCAATTTAAGATTCCCAAGAGGGGCTTAATGATTAAAAAAAAAAAAAAAGGATTTTCTTCAATTGCTTTAATTAAGAGATACCAAAATATTCTTAAAAGTTATGGGGCACAAACAAAAATGCAATCAACACTATACACTGCGTCACCCAGCTGAACGCTCACTGGATTTAAGGAGGGCTCCTACACCGATCTCTGATTTTTTTCCATAATAAAGGAAACCTATCAGCCGGGCGTGGTGGCGCACGCTTGTCATCCCCGCGCTTGGGAGGCGGAGACAGGAGGATCGCGCAGGTTCGAAGCCAGCCGCGCGCGCTGGCTTAGGAGACCCTGTTTCCAAATAAAAATGTAAAAATAGGTCTGGGAGTGTAGCCCGGAGGTAGAAGGGCTTCCAGGAACCCCAGTACCACCAAAAAACAAAAAAAATAAAAATAAAAATAAAGGAAACCTATCTCATTATTGCCTTTTTATTCTTTTAATCATTAAAAAACTTTAATCTCGTAGGTTATTTGGCTATTTGTTCTCCTTTTCCTATAAATTCCATTGCTTTTGTCCATTCTTCTCTGGGGTTCACTGGGGAGTTCTGCTCTTTGCACATCTGGGATATTCACCCACTGCCATTACTTACATTACAAACAGTATTATGCTGTTAACTGATTTATAATTTTGGTAGATAGCTCTATCCATTTTTTTCTTTCTGGCTTGAGTTGGCAATATCTTCTACAATGCAAATTTAAATTAATATTTTCCTGTATTCTTTTAGAATTATTTTACTTTTACATTCCTTAATCAACACGGACGTTAGCATACAGGGTAACTGGGGCCAGCGCTGCTGCGGCCAGGCCGGGGGGCTCTTTCCTCAGGAGTGGGTTAACACTGTCACGTCGGGAACGGGCTCTTTCCGAGAGGGTGCTCTGAAGTCAAAGGCCGCCCTTTCTTGCCCTCTCACCCTCTCCTTGACCTTCTGCCATGGGAGGAGACAGCAAGAATGCTCTCTCCAGATGGGGTCCCTCGATTTGAAACCTCCCCGCCTCTGAAACTGCAGGCCAAGAAAACTACTATTTATAAGTTACCGAGTCTGCGATACTGTTACAGCGGCACAGATAAACCGAAACGGGGCTCTGGCTTTACTCTGTCCCGAATGCATTTACTGAATAATTCAATCTTTCTCCATCGATGAAAACACTATCATGCACTGCCTGTGTATGCATGTATGCATAGAGACACAGGCATGTGTACACACACACACCTGCCTCAGACACCGCTCTCTAACCACGTGCCACAGTGGCACGGACCCCAGAGAAACCACTCGCCTGGCCTTCCTCGTCAAAAGCCATGATCACCATGGCGGCTCCGAACCTCTTGATCCTCCTGGCCTTCTCCAGGAAGTCCTCCTCGCCCTCCTTCAGGCTGATGCTGTTGACTATGCACTTTCCTTGGCAGCACTTGAGCCCGGCCTCGATCACGGCGAAGTTGGAGGAGTCGATGCACAGGGGCACCTGGGCAGCGGGCGAGAAGAAACGAGCAGTCATGAGTCGTCACATCCCACCAGGGCTCCCAGCTTCCCCGACCTCTTCAAGGAAGGACTTCTCAGGTTGGATGGGCTTACCAGATTTCTAACCAGAGCATTTGCTGAATTCTAATAAAATAACTGAGAGTCCAACCTGAAAAACCCAACTCTTACTGCACCAAGAAGGGGCTAGGGTGCAGCTCTGTGGTAGAACACAAGCTGGACATGTTGAGGCCCTGGGTTCGATCCGATCCCCACCACGAAAAAGAAACCAAAGAGCTCCAGGAAGTTCTTCAGACAGAGCTTCAAAAACCACTTCTCATCCCAGAATTAGTGACAGAGAAATGAGGTAAGATTTTCAAAGTTTTCAGAACTCTAAAAATGTTTACAAGCCCGAAGCCTGACACAAAAATTAACTTTCACCTTTTAAAGAACAAATGTAAAATCTGAAAAAAAATACCTTGATTTAATCTGATCTTACATTTTTGCCTTAACCTGATAAACCCACCAACTTGTCTTCTTCCTGTTCCCTCCCCCATGGCAAGGACGTGGCCCACGCGCGGCAGGGACAGGCATGACGGCACGTCTGTCCAAAGCAGAAAGCGAGTCCTCAGCTTATCAGCCATCTGAAGTCATCAGTGCTCACGACCAATCACAGAAGCCTTGGAAATAGCCAAGCTAAAGTTGTCTTTCTCACCAAAACCCAGCTTACGTCAAAAAGGTTATCATTAGTTGAGAAAGCTAACAAAAAGAAGGCCCTGCGCTTTCAATGTGGGAAAATGGAAAGCCAGGTTATTTGTGGATAGATCAACAGACAGCCAGCAAAGCTGAGGGACAGAGCAGGCAATCCACCCCCCGTGGGCACCAGCTCCGCACTACCTTGGCGATGTCAGGCTCGGAAGCTATGAAGTTGCAAAATCTGGTCATGGCACTCGGGCCGTCCAGCATGCCGTCGTCCATGTTGATGTCCAACACCTGGGCTCCCATCTCCACCTGCACCTTGGCAACGCTCAGGGCTTCCTGAGGGGGAAGCAAGAGGACGCATCGTCAGCAGAGGGCAACCGAGAGGACACTACGTCATCCCAAGGCCCCGCAGTCCCTGCCAGCTGGAACCCACTGACCAGCCTACTCCTGGCGGTGGGCCACCTTGCCCCGGCGCCCACCACGGATGGGCCCACCCATCGCACAGCTTCACCACTGGGAATCCACCGGGCTGCTTTTCTACCATAAGAGTAAGAGGTCCTCGCCCTGGTGGCCAGGGCCCTCTGAGCTGACCGCTCCTACTCAACTGACCTTCCTGCTTCACTCCCACGGGAACCTCCACCCAGCCACGGCCACCTCCGTCTCTGTGCCCCAGAGCGCACAGTCCCCTCTGCTCACGGCAGAACTCCTTCCCTTCGCCCCAGTTTAGACCCAGCTGAAGTCTCATTTCCTTCAAGGAAGGTCCTGAGAAACCATTCAAAACGCATCTAACTCTTGAGTGTCGGCCGAAGTGTGCAAAGTGTTAATAGAAGATTAAAAGGGGTTAAACAAAAAGGAAGGAGATAAATTTGGTGTACTTCTATACTAGCAAGCTTTTCAAATCCTTTAAAACACTAGCATATACTGCAACAGTCCAAGAAAGAACAAGATGCAGGATTTCCCACTAATGACCACATGAGGAGTGTCTTGCAAGATCAGCAGAGAGTGCTCTTCATGAACCCTGTTAAGCCGCGATGACCTGTGGGCCCTGGACACCATTATCATGTGGCTGATCACGTTACCAAGTCCTCAAGTGCGAGCAGTCATTTATTCCTCCCAACAGATGGAAAGGTCTTATGTTATTTCCTACTCTGAACAAAGCTAGAAAAGAATACATGTTTGATGATACCTTCTAAATAATGGAGCAGAGACTTTTATTGCCTTAAGTTTTCATTGTACACTTTATAGTGTAATGAAATAAGGATAAAATTATTAGATGCTGATGCTGATTTTTGCTTAGTCAAAGAAAATCAAGAACTGGTATCAGCTGTTATAATAAAATAGGCATGAAACTCAGACATGTGCCATCAGAAAACATCATTCACAGTGAACAAAAGGTGCACAGAAAAAGGATCACAAACAAATAAGCCAATCAAGAAATGTTTTCCAGGGGCTGGCAGCGTAGCTCAATGGTACAGCGCCTACCTGGGACGCACAAGGCCCTACGTTCAATTCCCAGCACTGTTAAGGGGCAGGGGTACGCTTAGCCAGGCACGGTGGCACACCCTTGTAATCCCAGCATTTGGGAGGTGGAGGCAGGAGCATATAGCCTCAGCTTCTTAGTGAGGCCCTCTGCCACTTAGTGAGATCCTGGTTCAAAATAAGGAATAAAAAATAGGGTTGGGGGTATAGTTTGGAGGTAGAATGTCCCTGAATTCAATCCTCAGTAACACACACACACACACTCCTCATCAGTAATGATTAAATAAAAAATTAAAAGAAGTGTTAATGACAACCTCTGTTCTGGTAGAACTTATTTCTGCTTGGCGTTACCTGACCCGGGCACTGCTGTGCATTGCAGGTCAAATGCCAAGCCCCCTTAGATACCCAGGAGAGCGCTGTAAGCTGTGGACTTGAACTGGAAGCCAACCCAGAGGGAAATCCTGCCGCCAACTCGACTCCCAGCAGACAGCCTGAAGGAAGCAGAGGACAGGAGGTCCGCAGCAGAGGGCCAAGACGTGGCCCACCCACGTTATCAGAATCACAGAATAAGTGCTGGGCCGCCTGGCCCTCCCTCCCAAACAAGCCAGGAGAGGAAGCTGCTCACAGACTCGCCAGCCATGAGGGGAGCCAGGACCGAGGTGCTCTTGGGCCAGTGCTCTTCCACAAGACCAGAGCCCAGAAGGTCACTGCGTCCTGGAACGCCAGGCTCTAAAGGAGACGCATCCCCACTGCCTCTCAGGCCACCTCCTTCAGCCTCCACTGCAGGGCAGGGATCTGATCTCCCCGGAGCCTCCATCCCCACACTGTCCTCCATGGGGCTGGGATGTGAAGTGTGTGGACACAATGGGCTGATAAACGGCGTGCACCACCCCTTGTGCCAGCTTGCTTCTTCCTCAAGGGCTCTCTCCCCTCCTCAGGGTCCAATCTATCAAATCCAAGAGCTGGAAGGGCTGCCACAGTGGGCAGAGGGTCATGACGTGAGCGGGACCCCCAGCAGCTGCAGCACATGCATGAGGACAAGGGCCGTCTGCACTTAGGAAGGGGCAAGCCAGAGCCGCGGCCCGGCGGGACCAAGCCTTGGGGCTCGTCAGGTGACCCCCAGGTGGGATGGGGAGCTCTGGGTGCACACAAGTGCAGGGGACAAGACGACGGCCTCAGGAGTCTGGGCTTTATTCTACATGCCCACCGCTGCCCTGGAGGACTTCTGAGCTGGGGAAAACCACGAGGAAGCATATGGCCACAGTGAACAGAAACAAAGAGAAGGAAGGGGCCACAGGCACCGGAAGGGGCACCATAGGAGGAGGGTGCAACCGGGGGCGGGGGCAAGAAGTAGTCGTTAGCAGGTCCTTAAGGGGCAAGTGATGGCTCATGTCTGTGACAAAGAACTGCATCTGCTCTGGGGCTGGTTTCTGAAAGGCTTGCTTCTTAGAGTGAGAAAAGTTGAGCAACACTAGCCATCTCTGAAATTCTGAGGAATGAAATTCTCCCACTTTTAACTTCATACGTGAAGAAGGGCAAGAAAATCTAACCGGAGATCTTAGGCGGGCTCTCTGAAGATTACATTATGATCAAGCTTAAAACACCACGGCTAGCCGGGCACCAGGCCTGCGCAATCTCAGCACTTGGGAAACAGGAAAACTGAAGGTTTGTGGCCAGCCTCAGCAACTCAGCAAGTCTCTCAGCAACTAAGCGAGACTCCGTTTCCAAATCAAACATACAACAGGGCTGGGGTACAGCCCGGAGGTAGACTGCCTCTGCATAACTCACCCATCAACTTCCCAAGGAACGACCTCTACCTTCTGTCTCCGTCTACAGCAAAATGGGTCAGTAACACCCAATAGCCCACGAGCGACGCGTTAAGGAATTAGATTTCCTTGTCTTTCCCTTTCTCTAGGACTTGTGGGTGGCAAAAATGAAGCGCAGTCTCCAATATTTAGACTTGCTTCACGGTAAGAGGAATGGCCAGGCCGTGGATGGCGCCCACCCCGCCCCTCCTGGTGCCCCAGGGCCGCACTTCACGACCTCCCGCTCCCCGCAGCTCTGCGGGCGGCACTGCCGAGGGCAGCACACCACTTGCTGACACGCCGTCTACGTGGGGCCAGGGCAGAAGCCTCCGGGGCCGCCTGACGATGCTCACTTCATAGTTTCCTGCCATGATGAGTTTAGCAAACTTCCTCGATCCTGCCACGTTACAGCGCTCGCCAATGTTGACAAAGTTGGTGTACGGTCCAATCCTGAAGGGCTCTAGACCTGAGGAGGAGAAGCATTTGAGAAGTTCCTGAAAGTATACATGAATGACAGGAGACACACACAAATGTCTTCAGTAAGAAAGCTGTTATGCCAAAGCCCCTGGAGCAGGCGGACAAGAGACCGATGAGGAAAGGGGTCACAGCCTTCTCCTTCAGGCTTCCCAGATGCGACAAAGGCTGCTTTAGCTGCTACATTTACAACCGGCACTCTCGAAGAAGAAATATCTCAGATTTAAACGCAAAGTATCCTTAATGGGCTTGAACCACTCCATCTCTGGAAAAGAAGAGTTATCTTCATATCCCTATTCAGCCAAGGAAAGTTAGAATGAAAGCATTATTACAGCCAGGCACGGGGGCTTACGACGCCCAGCTACTCTGGAGGCTGAGCCAGGAGGGTTACAAACGCAAACCCAGTCTGAGCAATTTAGGAAAACCCTATCTCAAAATAAAACTTAGAGGGCCGGGAAAGCCAAGCACAGTGGTACATGCCTAAAATTCGAGTACTTGGGAGGCTGAGCTAGAAGGATCACAGGATGGAAGCCAGCTTCAGCAACTCAGCAAGACCCTACTTCAAAAAAATAAAAATAAAAAAGGCTAGTGGTATAGCTCAGAGGTAGAATGCCCCTGGGTTCAATCTCTAGAATCAATAAAAGGGGCGAGGGGGCCACAGATGTACTCCAGAGGTACAGCACTCCGAGTTCAATCCTTAGTATCACAAAAAAAGTTATTCCATAGCTGCCTGCTTTCCTGCTGGATGGAAGGAGCTCTCTTATTACAGTGTGTGCGGAACGGTACTTTGCCTCTTTGATCCAGAGGCCAAGAACCCATAAGCAGCAGGACTGACCCAGGTTGTTAGAAGAAGCCAGGCAGCGGTCAGGGAGAAGACTGGCCGTGGCAGTTCCGCACTAACGGACTGACCGGGGCAAGCGGCCGGCTTCTGGTCCTGCTTCCACACCTGCCAACGGCAGGCAGGTGGTGACATCTCCCCGCCACAGGCCGATGCGGGGTGATGGTCAGATGATGCGTGTGGACACACTGCACAGAGCCACAACAGCACAGCGTGGCTGTGGGAAAGACCGGGAACAGCTCTGCTCCGCCCCTCCTGTCTGGAGTATTGGGAGGCAGTCTCACTGGATGGCTGGCGGCAGGCTCTGGGGACAGGTGAGTCCGACTCACTGACCCGCCTGAACAACCTGAGGTAGATACCCACATGCCTGAGCTCACAGGACAGGCAGGCCAAGCACCTGCCCCACACTGTTGGAAAAATAAGCCTGAGTGACGGTGATGGCTATGAAATCAGCGCCATCCTGGGCAAAAGAAAACAGCATTCAAGTCCTTCCTGAAGCACTGGTGAGGAAGAAGCAGGTCTGGGCCACGTGATGAGCTGGGTCATAATAAAGCCATTCTAGGCCAGCCATCCACTTAGCACACAATCACTTTTGCACATGTGACTCCCCTTCCTATTGGTAAGGACCCTGGGGCCCCAGGCCGGTCCCAGGCTCCCCTGGTCCTTAGGCCGACAAAGGTTCGCAGGACCAGCAGACTCCGAAGCTAGCGGTTAAGTGCCTGGGGGTTCTTGTGTGACCTTCCGGCCAGCGGTTCACGCCGTATGAACGCAAAGTAATACAAAAACGGCATTCCCCTCAGGTTTGCGATTTACAAAAGATTTTAAAAAGCATGCTTGATGTCATTTTTAAAAAAAAAGCCGAACATGATGGTGCACGCTTGTAATCCCAGCATCTGGGAGGCTGAGCCAGGAGGATCGCGGTTCGCAGACAGCCTCAGCTACTTAGCGAGGCCCTTTGCAACTCAGTGAGACCGGGTTTCAAAAAAAAAAAAAAAAAAAAGTTGGGCTGGGGTATAGCTCAGAGGTACAATGCCCCTGGGTTCTATCCCCAGACTGCAGAAAAAGAAAAAAACCAATTTAAAGAGGATCACATGCCTATGATCTCAGCCTTGGGAGGCTGGGACAGGAGGGTCACAAGTTCAAGGTCAGCCTCGGCAACTTACAGAGACTCAGCATCTTGGTGAAATCCTGTTTCAAAACAAAAGGGGGAGGTGTGGTTTGGTGGTAGGATGCCCCTGGGTTCAATCTCTAATACCACCTCCCCAGAAAAAAATCTATTTGAAAGTGACTGATGATTAAGAAATTGTGCATGAAATTCAAATTGGAAAAGAGTATCCTTCCTACAAATAAATTCTAAACACATCTCATGTATATGTGGCCTGGTTCTGACTCTGGCAAGGTTGGGTGCTTGTACTGAGTGCCTGGGATGAAGGCCTTTCCCCGCCACGCCCCACTCTGACAATGCCCATTTCTACTCTCGTCCTCTGTCTTCTGGTGCAAGAGAAGAGAGGGCTGGCCCACAGAGCCACAGAGCAAGGCAAAAATACTAACTTTAAATGTTTTTATAACACTGGCAGAAGATCCATCTTGCTAATGTTCCTTATTTGAATATTAAAACACATTTTAAATAAGAAGGCTGCCTGCCTCATCCGATTTTGGGAACCAAACAAAATTAACACACAATTCTTTTTGGTGGTACTGGGGTTCCTGGAAACCCTCTACCTCCGGGCTACACTCCCAGACACCTATCTTTATATTTTTATTTGGAAACAGGGTCTCTTAAGCCAGTGTGGCTGGCTTCAAACCTGCGCGATCCTCCTGTCTCCGCCTCCCAAGCGCGGGGATTACAAGCGTGCCCACCGCGCCCGGCCAACAACTCTTTTGTAAAGTCCCAAACACATGGCCAAGGCAAGTTTACAAAATTACTGTTTGGGAAGCACAAGAAACTTCCCAGGAAGAAGCTGCTGCATCACCAAACACTGGCATCAATCAGATGACTACAATTATTAGTCTGTGGTCCAGAGCATGTTTTCAAACACTGCACTATAGAGACAAGACCAGAGGAGAGCCCTCGCCGTGAGCAAGGGCGCCACCTGGACTCACCTGAAGCTGAGGCCTTCCCGCCCCAGCCCGAGGAGAACAAAGCGTCTGTCACTAGCACTCACTTGAGTTAACAGAAATAAGTACTCTTCTTTGACCCAGCACACAAGTTGCTGGTTAAGGTAACTCTAGATTTTGCGTAGAATAAACATACTGAATACAGCCCACACACGGCTCCTAACCTCACGATCAGCATCCTTCGTGGCTTACCAGACAGCAACATATGTCCTTCAAAAACAGCAGCGGGTGGAACTCTAGGCTTACAGCTCTTCACGGCTTCAGCAATTTCCCTGAGTCAAAAGAGAAAACACTGCATCCATTAATTCAGAGTAAAATTAATTAATTTCCAGCTACGAAATTAAGTCTGGATTCACTAACTACGCGCGTAATTACATAACTACTTCCAAACGCGCAGCAGTGATTATATCTTGGCTTTCTCAGTATGCACAAAACCAACCTCCAGGCCAGCTCGAACGCCCGCCCAGGCGGCCTCACACTCACACTAGGCTGCGCCGTTCCTGCTGTGAGACGCGGACCTGAAGGTGCTCGACAGTCTGCGCAAGCACAGAATCGCCCCCCAGCCCAGATGGCTGTCACGCCCTCAATCCCACACGCTGCACGCACCCTTGCTGTCTGTTCGACAGCTTCACCCCAAAAGACATCAGCTTTGAGGAGCAGCAGACTGGAGCAGGCAGGCTGGAAGTACAGGAGCCGATCCCATGGCTCTGCTCGCCGCAGCACGCACACAAAGCAAAGGCGAGGGCGCAAGGCAATCCGCTGGAAACATTTCAAAGTAACTACTCCTCGAAGTTGGTCCTAGTTATTCTCTAACCTTAGCAATTTAATGAAGGTCTTTGATTAATTAGAAAAATCATGACTCCACTAAGTTTCTCAGGACCAGTAGGAACCGCTCACTCTCCCCCACCCTAAGGAGTATGTGGATGTCTAAGAAAAATAATCTATGACCCAAAGATGGGTTATATTTAGCTACTGCTAGTCCTCAGATGTGATATAAAAGATATAAATTCTGATATAAAAGATATTTTTAAAACTGGGCTTGATTCAGTGCAGTGGAAGAGAACATGTTTAGCTTGCAGGATCCGATCGCCAGCACACACACACACACACACACACACACACACACACACACACACACACACACAATTACTTATTAAGAGCTTATCAACCAGATGTGGTGGCATGCTCCAGCAGCCTAAGTACTTGAGAGGCTGAAACAGACTTTTAAGTCCAAGAAAGACCAGCACCAGGGAACTGTTTCAAAATAAAGAGAAAGGGGAGGCCAGGGGAGGGTCGCAGCTCAAAGGTAGAATGCTCCAGGGTTCAATCCCTACCACCAAAAAAAAAAAAAAAGGTTTAAAGTCAATGAAAGCGGTGAGCTCCCAGGCAACGGAGTAGAAGCAGCACAGGGTCCACACGAAAACATTCCCAACAGTGGAGGGGCCCAAAGGATGCCCCTCAGCGCTCGGGGGTAAAGATGTACAGTCCCGAGCAGGTTCTCCTGCGCTCATCTCCAGTCTGCTGTGAGCCACAAAGCTGCACGGGGCGGGGGCCGCTGCCTGCTCCGCCGCCCCCTCGCGCATGCGCTCTCCTCACTGCCGCCGCCTCCGGAAGAGCCTCGTGGAGGAGCCGGTGGCCCAGGCGTGCCTCTCGAGCGTCCACGCAGTGTTTAAGCGTAGACTATCATGATTTGCTTTACAATATTCCAGAGGACAAATCTGAGGGATAGGTAACCTAAGAGCGGCAAAACTGAAAATTCTGCAACGTATTTGAGAGGCACATGAGGGCTCATTTTACAATCTCTCTACTATCTTCTGGATTTCTCACAATAGGAAGGCATATTTGTTTGGCCAGGATTGCTACAAATGTGCCCGACCGGGTAGCTTAAGCAACATCAACCAGTCTCCTCAGGGTCGGACAGACAGGCTCCAGGATGAAGGTTCTCTCAGGGCTGGCTTATTCCAAAGCCTTTCCCAGGGCTGGCCGATGGCCATCTCGGACGCGTGCACCAGCCACGCCGGTGTATAGATGGACCGACTCAGTGCACCTTAACTGTCTCCTTAAAGGTCCTATCTCCAAATACAGTCAAGTTCTGAACTACCAGGGAGAGGACTTCAATATACAAGTTTTGGATATACAAATTCAGCTGGTAAACAGGAGAATACTACCTGATATGATCTGGTGTTGAACCACAGCATCCACCAACTATATTGACCAAGCCGTCCATTGCGAAGTCCTGCATTTAGGAAAGTTCCAGGGAGTTCATTTGAATTTTAAACTCACTAAAAAGACATAAAAGACTTTACTTCCTGTATTTCCTGAACGACTAAGATTATACTAAAAAGAAAGCTAAACATATTTATTGAACTCCAGATATAAAAATTTTACAAGTCCTAGATATGAAGATCACAGTTCAGATACTATGAAATAAATTCTTTGTAGTACTTAAAATGCAGTGGGCAATTTATTCGCCGGTCTGTGTTACGCCCTTGGGTTCACATTGATAGGACTGTCGTGGGAGGTACAGTCTCGTGACTCAGACGGCAGGTGCATGGGAAGAGGCGGCGGCTGCTGGAGGTCAAAGGGTACCCAGGAGCACATCTACTCCATCCAGCAGCGTGAGGGGCGTAAGTGGATAAAGACATTAGTTGGGAGGATTGCAGTGGAGGCAGCATCTCAGAGGAGAGCCACATCTCAATTAGTTGGACATGGACCTCATTAGGAATTTCCCAGCAGCCACCAGTGCCGATCCACAGGACCGCCCTTCCCGATGCCTCCAGATGCCTTGCTTCGTTATAAAGACTGAGATTTCTTTAAGGGAAGATTCTGTTTCTCAATATCTCTATCTAAAACCCTCTCTCTCTCTTAAAACCCGAGCGGAAGAGAACGAACCTGACCTTTAGGTGCGTGGCCATCATGGAAGGTGTCTCATCGTAGTCCCCAAAAGTGTTGGGGAGACCTGCAGACGGACAGTCAACTGAATTAAAAACAGCCTTTACAAGAAGCTGTAAAGTTCTGTACTGCGAACTAAATGGTGGTTATTTGCGATAGAAAATAATAGGTAACATTCATATAGGAAACAGAATACAATTCCCCATGCCCCTCCCCCCAAAAGTCACAGGAAAAAAAACATCCCCCTTTTTCTTTTCCATTTGAAAGCTTCGAGGAAATATGGGACAGCCCCCCCCCAATCCCTTCCCACTACAGAAATTCATTCCTGTTTCCAAGCCACGTGAGGAGGGAGAGGAGGGCTCACATCCTTTGGACTAGGAGCACCTGACACGCAACTTCAAACAAAAACAACCAGTCTTTCAGAAGGATTCTCCCTGTAACCAGAGTTCCCAATTTTACTTACTCCTCCCTCCCAGCCACCTTTCTCCTGGTGGGAGGTAGATGCACTGTGCATTTTTAAGCATATATATTTGGAAAAGGAAAGATGGAAAATTATTTATAGCCCTAAGTAGCGGAGCAGCGCTCAGTAACATTCCCTGGGAAATCTAGTTAACCCAGAATGGATTGCCAGCATGTACCTGGATGGTCTGAGAATGACCTGCAAACGCCTTTGGAATTTTGACACACAGGTGAGCTGTATGTCCTAGCCTTCAGAGAGGAGAGCAGGGACCACACACGGGAATCTTCAGCTGCTCGTCCACTGCCCCAGGGAAACGGGAGAGGGCTCCCCTCCTCCTCCGTAGCCAGCCCACGGCGAGCCCGTCACCGCAGGCCCTGGCAGGCCACGGGGCACACTCAGCCCCTGCAGTTGTGTAATATGCTGAAGTTTCAGGCTGAGCCACACCGTTCCTTCAGGTCCGAAGGGAAACACTGGCTGACACCCAAATACTCATTTGAAAAATAAATCCCTGTGAGGGTCAGTTCTACACCAAGAGCTACGAAAAATATCTCTTCTACTCAACACCTGTCCCCATGTACCACGCCTGTGTTGGGGTAACAGAAACACACACCTGCGTTGGGGTAACAGAGGACATAAGCCGTGGTACACTTCCCGATGGTTTCAATAAAAGGCCGCATTTCGGCTGCGCCCAGAGCACAATTTAATCCGATGCTGGAAAAACAGAAGATATTAGAGGCATCATCCTTCATTCCAGACAGTTACACAAAAATTATGATAGATATGTAACTGTATCTGTAGAATTCCCCAATCAGAAAAAACTCCCAGAAGTGATAAGCAAATATACCAAGGCTGCAAAATAGAAGATAAACATACCAGAGCCACTGTTTAACAATATACCAGCAATGAGCAACTAAAATTTGAAATAACCCAAAAAACATTGACATCAGCAAGAAAACAAAACACCTGGGTATGCATCTAATAAAATATGAATGAGAACTAAGAGGAAAACTATAAAACTTTAATGAGAGAAATAAAGACCTAAATAAATGGAAAGCTATTACATGTTTATGAAAAGGAAGACTTAATGTTGTTAATCAGAGAGGCACTGCGTAAAATACACAAAGCACTACCCCAGATTGAAAGTGACTGGTAACAGCTGGAAGGTGTAACCCAGCCAATCTTAAGCAACAACAAACAGACACCTGGCAGCCCTGAGGTTAGGGGCTCTCCTGGGCCTCAGTGACGCGTCCTGACAGCGTCTTCTGAAGCCCTTGAGGAAAGGTCTGAAGTGAGAAGAGGCGACGCAGTGTGGCCTGGAAGTGGTCCAGACCACGTGAACACCACCCCACCCCGACAATCTGCAGCCATCAGGAAAGCCCTCCCAAAGCAGCAGGGAATGGCGGAGGGAGAACTCACCAGAGCGGGTCTGCGTGAGACACGCTAATGACAAACGCCTCTCCTGTCTGTCCAGAAAGAGTCCGCCCACTTTTATCAACAATTGTCCCTGAAATCTGAAGTACAGAGTAAACAAGGTCATTGAGACAGACCCGGGTAGAGACTGGTCACAACGGCAAAATCAAATCAAACAGCTGACAGTGTGTGTGTGTGTGTGTGTGTGTGTGTGTGTGTGTGTGTTACTGGGGATTGAACCTGGCACATTCTACCTCTCAGCTATAACCCCAGTCCGTCTCACTTTTCTTTTAAACATGGTCTTTCTAAGTTGTCAAGGGTCTAAGTTGCTGGAGCTGACCTTGAACCTACAATCCTCCTGTCTCAGCCTCTGGAGTACCGGGGTTGCAGGCACACGTGTGCCACTACCCCGGGCTGTTCTTCATTCTTTTACAAAAAAGAACTGCGGAACCCAAAGGCAGCACTTTTCCCAAGTGTCTGAGCTACATGCAAGTGACATAGAAAAACAAAACAGGGAACGTGGCCGAGGCCAGAGCCATGTCGCGCACAGGACAAGCACTCGCACAGCCAGGCCCAGCGATCTCAGGTCATCCTGGCCTCCTGCCGCTGAGCACCCGACACCTAACACCTTGTTCTGATTCTGTTCTACTCTCACCAAGCAATCTCAGGACTCTTGCGGCCTAGCTGATGAATTGGCGTCTGGCGTCTTCAGTGCTGGGGACTTGGCTATCAGCCCTCGTGTTTATAAAACTGGGTCAGTTAGCTTTGGCTTCATGCGGGGGCTTCTGAACAGCCTGCCTCTAGTGACCACCTGCATATTTTCCTTGCGTTTCTAGAGGTGCGTCTGCTCCTGGCCTGGAAACGGCAGGAGGAGGGAGGTGAGCAGAGGAAGTGAAAGGAGGTGAGTTCTAAAAGCCCGACATCAGTCATTCCACCACGCTGGGGCGTGGGGGAGCATACATTCAAAGTGGCAAGCACTATTAAAAGATAAACGTCATCACACATTTCAGAACTTACAAAGATGGGCCGAGGAGCATAATTCTCTTCAAAAAGTTTCTGGAGTGCAAACAAGGCTGCCTGTCAAAGAAAAAAGGAAGACATCTTTACTCAAGAGAATGTGTCCAAGCCAGACCAAGGGATCTGAAAACACCCTTTCCTAGGCTTCCTCAGTAAGGAACACGCAGAGTTCTCTGGAGGGGGAGTGGGGGCAGCATCTGGCCTGTAATACCCAAGCGGCGCTCCCGCTGCAGCGAGCCCCACCTACCCAACATGCTCACGGGGGAGTCGGGTGGCTCGGCCAGGCGGCGGGCACCTGCCCAGCCCACGGGAGGCCTGGCGACATCCAGCACCTCTCCAAAAGCAAAGTGCTGAGCTCGCCTGTGGAAGTATTTCTTTTCAGAGGAATAGCTGAAGAGCTCTATTTTTTTTCATCCCTTAATCAAAATCAAAAATAAAAATCCCCTGCCCTCTCATTTTTATGTATGTGGTAGATACAGTAACTGAGCGGGTCACTGGGAAAAAAACAGTGAGCCTGGACTGGACTGTAAAACTATAAACCCCATTTACTCTGTGCCGTTGGCCTATGTTTTTAGTTCTAGAAAATGGATCTCTTTATTGGCTGATTATATTTACTAATTCAAAGATGTGCATGCTTGTACAATTTTCTAAAATCAGAACACGCCAGGCATGATGGTGCATGCTTGTAATCCCTGCGCTTGGGAGTCTGAGACAGGAGGATCACACAGGTTCGAGGCCAGCCTCAGCTACTTAGTGAGGCTTTCAGCAACTTAGTGAGACCCTGTTTCCAAATAATATATAAAAAAGGTCTGGGAGTATAGCCCGGAGGTAGAAAGCCTCTGGGTTCTACCCCCAGTACCACCAAAAAATAAATAAAAAAATAAAATCAGAACACAACCTATAGTTAATCTGTAGTACCTTCCCTATGAAAATGGGTTTTTTTATGAAAAGTAAATCAACAATGTCCAACTTCCTAAAAACCCTATGGAAAACAAACTCAAAGGACAGTCAGAAAAAAGGCGGGGTTAATGAAAAGGGGCTGAGCCCCCCCCCCCCCCGCCTTCCAGTGCTCAGACATTTTCTTCTTAATGCTACTGGAAATTGAACCACAGACATGCTACCTTCGAGCCACATGCCCAGCCCTTTCATCTTTTGTTTGGAAATGGGGTATGCTTAATAGATGGTGTTAAGGAAACCAGATAACCTAGACCAGAAAAAAGCTCTCCCCTACTTGCCACTCCAAAATAAATTCTAGAAGCATCATGCAGAAAATCTCTCTAACAAAAGACTGTATACCACACTTAACACTTAAGACCTTTCCCTGTGTGTGCACTAGGGACTGGACCCAGGGCCTCACAGCGTTGCTTCTCCCGTCAACAATGCTGGGACTCCTCCCTAGAGGCCGTCGGAGCCTCATTTCACAGAGGGTGCTTCTTTGTTAACTGCTCTTGTGTTTTAAAATGTTTATCTGAATTTCTTTTCAGTCATTTGTTTATCTGAAATTCACAAAACAATTTCTCAAAATACATATATACAAGCGGTGCCTGGTGGCGCACGCTTGTAATCCCCGCGCTTGGGAGGCGGAGACAGGAGGATAACGCAGGTTCGAAGCCAGCCTCACTGGCTTAAGAGACCCTGTTTCCAAATAAAAATATAAAAAAATGGGTCTGGGAATGTAGTCCAGAGGTAGAAGGGCTTCCAGGAACCCCAATACCATCAAAAAAAAAAAAAAAAATACACACACACACACACACACACACACACGAGAACACAATAAAAAGGCTGTGTTAAGAGTGAGGCTGAGGAGCCGGGCGTGGTGGCGCACACTTGTAATCCCAGCATTCGGGAGGCTGAGACAGGAGGATCCTGGTTTGAGGACAGCCTCAGCTGCTTAGTGAGGCTCTTTGCAACTCCATGAGACCCTGTTTCAAAATAAAGAATAGAAATATAGGGCTGGTGGTGTAGCTCAAAGGTAGAATGCCCCTGGGTTCCATCTCCAGTACCGCCAAAAAAAAAAAAAAAACCAACACACAGCCCTGGATTCAACCCCAGCTCTGCAGAAAAGTGAGGTAAGGCGGTTGCTACAGTCTAGATCCTCAAGGTCCCCCGAGGCCCCGGGATGAAGGCCTGGTCCCAGGGTGGCATGCCTGGGAGACGGTGGAGCCTCTCGGAGTCAGAGCCTCGAAGCCGGGGCCTCCCCAGCCGTCCTTAAGACACTGGGGTGCATGCAAGATGGACGGTGGGGTTCCAGCGCCTTCCTCTTCGTCTTGCTTCCACGGCTCCACCATAAACCCCACCATGCCACTGGCACGCCCACCAGAGGCGCAAGCCGACAAGTCCCCCCAATCTTGGACTGGAACCTCCAAAACCATGAGCCAAAACCATAAGCTAATTATCTCAGGAATTTGATTAAAGTGTGGAAAGTGATTCCCACGGTGTTCATCTAGCTGTTGGCTGGGAGAGGCTTCTGACATACAAATATTTTAGCAAATGATTTTATTTCCAGTTGATTAAAAGTTTGATACAATTATAAAGTACTAGATCATTTTTTCTCCTTCCCTTGGAATAAGGAGTGCCCCGTCCCTTTAAGTATATTCTCCCTATCTCAGAATAATGAGTGTCCCTCTAAGTATAGCTTCCTGCCCCCCTCAAAAAAACTCTGTAAACTGTCTCCCTACGTTGGGGGATTCTTCCCAGTCCCCATGCCAGCCTTACTCCTTTTTTCCCCCATAACTCACCTTGGCATTGGCAGTATCAAAAATAGTTTCAACGAGTAAGATGTCGACCCCACCGTCCAGCAGTCCTCTGGCCTGTTCCTGGTATGCTTCCACGAGCTCATCAAATGCTGGAATATAAACCACACCCAGCCGGTCAGTCACGGGGAGCCTGAGGCCAGGGCAAGGGGAGCCCAGGACTGGCACCCGCGGACCGCTGCGGGCCTACAATGCCCCGTAAGGAACCACGCGAAGAATACGGCGGCGACGGGAGGTCAAGCAAGCCAACTGAACGCGGCTGCTCCTGGACACTGGCCGCGCGACCCCCCCCTCCGCAAGTGCGAGCTGGGAGCAGGAAGATGTGTCGACCTGCTGAACCAGGTACTTCATAAATCCTCTCCACAGATCAGTGTACCCAACCATCAATGCGAGAAACGTGATGTGGGTGCAGGCCGGGCTGCCTCAGGCCGCACCCTCGGGTAAAAGGCTGCAGACTTCACTGCTGCCCTTGCCCCAAACCTGCCAGAGAAAAGACCTCTCAGACGGGCAACTGCCGTCCCGGCCAAAGGTGCCCCGTCACTCCCAGGTAGGATCTTTGCTGCACATGTCTGGGAGTGTCTATTTCCAGAGAGGTCATTCCTCCCCCCATTTTATCTCCTGAGCTAAAAAGGAAAAATGATCAGGGCTTCCACAGAGAAGCCCAGCAGTAAGTCGATACTTGCTGTGTAAGGACACCTGACGCCACACAGCAGAGGACAAGCAGAGGCCAGCTTCCCGCTAGAAACAGAAAAAACAGGACCATCGGCCACGTACAGGCCCTGCAAGAGGGCTCCCGGTGGAAAAGCGCGGTGTCGGGACGTGCAAAGTCCTACAACCAATAACTTACGGGCTACACTTACTCAAGCTGTCATCTACACAAAATCTCCAGTAACACCCTTAGTAGTATATTCAGCTCTGAAATTTTAATTTTATTGTGTGTGTGTGTGTGTGTGTGTGTGTGTGTGAGAGAGAGAGAGAGAGAGAGAGAGAGAGAGAGAGAGAGAGAGAGAGAGAGAATATACATGTGCATGCGTGCATGTGTATATTACTAGAGACTGAAATCGGGAGCATCCTACCTCTAAGCTATACTCCCAAGCTTTTTCTTCTTCTGAAAAGGTCTCACTAAGTTGCTGAGGGCCTGGCTGAGTTACTGAGGCTGTTCTTAAACCCACAATCCTCCTGTCTCAGCCTCCCAAGTACTGAGATTACAAGCACGTGCGATTACCACATCCAGCTGGTTTCTATAAAATTAATACTTAGAAATTGATCCAAGTTCCTGTATTTGGGGTCAAATCTCAGTAAGTGTGTTTATATTATGTATAAAGCCAGTATGTTTATTTAGATTGGACTGCTTTCTGATAAATGGGAGTACTCTGGGCTATTTAAAATAGACCGAAAGCTGGTCCCTAAACATGGTCTACTTCTTATTCTAAAGCTCTATGGTGACTGGTTTTCCTTCCACAGATGGACATATCACCAGGAACATCTGCAAGCAAGCTCAAATATTAGGAGCAGCACCTATTTATGGCATATGTCAGACACTATGATAAGCCCTTTCCACAGATAAAGTCACAATATCCCTGAGGCAGATCCTGTTACTGGCCCCACTGGCAGAAGCAGACACGGACGCACTAAGGCCCCGCCCAGGTCCACGAGGAGACGCGATACTCACTGACGTTCCTATAATCAGGTCTTTCCACAGAGGGCGACACAGACAGCGTCTTATTAGTTGGACCCAGCGCTCCTGCCACAAACCTCTTGATTCCTTGGGGAAAAGAGAGGCACATGTAAAAACGTCCAAACAGCTCAAGCTTCCTGTTGTGAATCGACAGGGTAGACTAGCACAGCTATAATCCTTTTCCCACAGCTCTAAAATCCAAAATGCTCTCAATTGTTTTTCTTAATTAACTGCACAATAAAACCAGCCTTCTACTGAAGAAGAGAGTATTTGTAGTATTTATGCCACTGAATGTGAAATCTGCTAATATATATATATTTGGTTATGGGGACTGCCTCAGTTTCCCCTGCAGAAATCATGTAATGTATGGGATATATAAATAGTATCACCAAGCCAATCCAAAAACTCTTAAATTCTCACACGACTGACCTCAAAGTGCTTCTGTAAGTAGTCTATCACCACAACTATACGTGGACAAACTGCGTCTCGCCATTCTTAAGTAACCCCAATGGTCCTGAACTTAACTGGAAGTGCTCTCTAGTATTGGACTGTAGGTAAGTAATAAGTCAGAACTAACAGTGCTAAGTCGGAAGCTCCGGTATGCAGCAGACTGAGTGTTCTTTTAGATCTCTTTAAACACCTTGCCTCCGGGCGGGAGTGGAGATGCTTCTAAAACGGCGTAGGAAGTTACGTTCACGTGCCTGTCACAACAGGGTGATTTCCGCCACGCGATCACCTGGGCTCTCTGCCTTACCCCGAGCTGGAGGACTACCGGCTTGAGAGCCCAGCCTGGGAGCAGTTCACAGCCCCGTCACATTTCATCTTCCCCAAAGCCGAGCAACAGCGTCGGCAGGAGAAAAGCGTCCTCCCCCGCCGCCCGCCGTGGCGGGTTCAACACCTTCCGACCTGCGTCTGCGTGGCGCAGTGGTCTACGCATTCCCATGGATCCAAACGTCACTGCCCAGAACAGCTCCTATAAGCTGACTTGCTCGTCATCAGTAGGCTGCGGCTGACGTCCGCCCCGCTTTGCGTGACATCTTTCCTACCGGCAGGAGCTTCACAGCTCCAAGCCCTAAGGGCTCCGGTAGTTCTTCTGTTCCTTCCTCCTCCAAAGGCTCTCACCGGCTGGTGCCCACGTGCTCGATGGCAGCCACGAGGTCGGCTACTTCAGAGCCACTGTTCAAGCCCAACAAGACCGAATCTAACGCCCGCTCTTCTGTGCGCTGCGCAGACCTCCGAGGTCATCGGTGGTACAGAGGGGAAATGCTCAAAAGGCACCTCCGCCTCACTAAGCCCGTCTCAGGGAGGAGGGCAGCTGAGGAAGGATGAAATCCAGTACCCTAACGATAACCGAGATAACCAAACCAGCCCGCTGTCACTGACAACCTGGCGGGATGCTCCCAAAGAGAAGCATCACTTTCAGGGGCCTAGCTACAAAGGCAGGCGCTCGGCAGCAGGTGAAAGTAACCCTGAGCCCAAGGCCCACCGTGCACTGCATCAGAGAGGCGCCGACTGCTTCATTACGAAACTGGGGAGAAATAACCTTCAAACAAGTGAAATTCGGGAAGCTGCAGGTGCTCGTACGTCGAAGGCCTCGGGAGGAAACCTGCAGGAAGGACTGCACGTTCTAGCCGAGATCAAAGGAGCCACGTGCGGCCGCAGGAGCGAGAGTGGCCCTTACCTGTCTGGAGAGTGACCTCCTCCGCGGCTCTCCTGGCCACGCCCGCGGAGCTCTTGTTCATCCGGTAGGCCTAGCACATTAACGCAAGCGTTAGTTTATCCTGCTTCTCCTCCACAAGCTAAGTAAGAATCTACGGCCGCCCGCTACCCGGCTGTATTCAGTAAAGAGCCGCAGAGGGACTTCATCGGAGATGTGGGAGAAGACCTGATGCCCTAGCCCTGAAAGGCAGCAGGAACAGCTAGCAACCTTGGGGAGGTGCTCAGGACTTCTTCCAAACCACAAGCCAGCGGGTAAAGGGGCAACCTCTGGACATCTGGCATGTCACAGCATAAGCTGGTGTGGTTAAAAGATGCTGAAGGTTGCCGGGCGTGGTGGCGCACGCTTGTAATCCCAGCACTTGGGAGGCTGAGACAGGAGGTTCGCACAGGTTCGAAGCCAGCCTCAGCTACTTAGTGAGGTCCTGTTTCTAATAAAATATAAAATAGGTCTAGGAGTATAGCCCGGAGGTAGAAAGCCCCCGGGTTCCACCCCCAGTGCCACCAAAAAAATAAAATAAAAAGATGCTGAAGGTAAGAAAACTATAAGCCAGGCGCAGTGGCGCACGCTTGTAATCTAAGCATTTGGGAGGCTGAGACCAGAGGATCGTGGTTTGCGGGCAGCGTCAGCTACTTAGTGAGGCCCTCTGCAACTCAGTGAGACCCAGTTTCAAAATAAAGAATAAAAAAATAGGCCAGGGGGTGTAGCACACAGATCAAATGTCTCTGGGTTCTATCCCCAGAGCCGCAAAATAAATAAATAAATAAATAAATAAATAAATAAATAATAAATAAATAAATAAATAAAAAATATAGCAAAGGGGAAAACCCAGGCTTCCGAGGAGGACCGGGTTCTAGGGTCGCTGGCTGGCTGGCAGTTCCCACGGCAACCTCCCCTGGCCTCTATTTCCTTCACTGTACAATGGTTGGAATGAGTGCTACCTGATTTTTTTTTTTTTTGGTAGATTAACCTCTTGAGATGTGATAAAGGGCCATGAACACTCTTACCAGGAATCAGTATGCGCACACACAAAGTGTGGCATACTGTGTCTGTTCACAAGCCCGGCCTTGTGCCCGGCCAGAGGTCCTAAAAGTGCGATCTTCGCGATCCGCTCCAATCCTAAGATCTTACGGGCCTACTTAAGAACCCAGGATATCCTTAATAGGTCTGGTCCACCGTGGCTCACGGGCAAATCTAGTCCCCACCTATTCTTGTAAATAAAGTTTTACTGGGACCAAGTCTTGACCATTTATATTTCATCGACCCGTGCACAGAGCAATGATTATGCCTCATTGAAAGCCACTGCACAATAAATACCATTTGTCCTTCATTATTACTTGTTCATAAAAGCAGCTGGTTGGAAGTGAACGGGCTGCAGTGTAGGCAGAGGAGGTGCGAGCCATTTCCCCGTCTCACACCAACAAGACCAGGACATCAGCTCGATTCTGCGGCTTTAGGTGATTTTGTTACCAGCAATGGCCAGTGTGGCACGTGCTCAGAAGTCTGCTGGGGAACAGGAAGAAAGTTCTTACCAAGTGCTCAAGGCCATAGTCAGCCTGGGCAATGCTAGTGCTGCTGAACGTATTTGTTTCAATGATATCTGCTCCAGCCAGCAAGTATTCCTGCAACGAGAGGTAATAGTTTCAATTTTTAGGATTGGAGGGTCCCTGTCCCCCAACAATGTGCATGTCCTCCCACCGCCATCTCCGCCAAACACCTTCTGACCACTGACCAAGAGCAGGCAGTGCGCTGAAGGCTAGAGGAGTAAGAAGGTATGAGGAGCCCATGGAGAGAAATGTGGATTAATAATCAAGCACCAAACTTAAGCGGAGACAAAGTTAACACACTGAGGCTATGTAAAGACAACCAAATTCCTTAAACCCCGAGTCTCCGTGTCCTCATCTCAAACAGCATTCTGACCGTCTTCCACATGCCGCGTGGCTGCGGTAACTCAAGGGAACGCTTCGGGTGTCTGGCACGCTGAGCACCTAACGCCGTTCTGCTTCCCGGCCTCCTCCCTGGTCCAGCACCACCTGATCCCCACCGAGAACCACACCATCTCCGACATCGGTGCACACCTCCTGGCCCTCTGCCGCAGCCCTGCGCTCCTGCGGGAACCTGGAGGACTCTGGGTCCCACTGTCCTCCCTGTATGAAACTCATCCCCTGGTTTCACTGTCTGGACATCATCTCAACCTCACACTGACTGGCGCTCTGGAACCCCTCAACCTCCCTGAGTTTCTAAGAGTGGGTAAGCCAGATCCTTCCTAAGGGGATGAATGACGTTTGCAGAAAAGACAACAAATGATGAACACAGCTGTAATAGCAAGTCACAAACACCCTAAGGACCATCAAATAAATATCAACGGGGAGCTCAATCAATTATATGCTGATTTTATTACATGCTATGTGACAGCTAAAAAAATTTTATCTACATATTCTGACATATCAAATCTTCTAAAGTAGTGCTGAGTAGAAGAAACAGTACGTAAAGCATTATTGAATGATACATAAATCATTAAATTTAAAGCATTAATGATAATCATTAAATTTAAAACGTACATGTATACCCAAAACGTTTCCTACACACACACACACACACACACACACACACACACACTCATACTATATAATTGCCTAGCAAAAGGATGTGGAAAGACAGACCAACAAATCAATGCTATCTCTAGGAAGGAAAATGTCAATTTTGTTTTTATAAGAATGAATTAATGAATATTTAATTTTTCAAAAAACAACCAGAAAAGCTGGGCGTGGTGGCGCACACTTGTAATCCCCACGCTTCGGAGGCTGAGACAGGAGGATCGCATGGGTTCGAAGCCAGCCTCAGCTACTTAGTGAGGCTCTCAGCAACTTAGTGAGACCGTTTCCAAATAAAATGTAAAAAAGGTCTGGGAGTATAGCCCGGAGGTAGAAAGCCTCTGGGTTCCACCCCCAGTACCACCAAAAAATAACAGAAAAATCTAAAACTACCTTAATGCCTAAAGATAAGGAAACTAGTTAAATAGACAGAAAAGAGATTATTAAGAAGATAAACAAAAAAATATTCAGGATATTTAATGCTAATGATAAGTAAAAACTGTAAATTAGCTGGGCATGGTGGTGCACGCTTGTAATCCCCGTGCTTGGGAGGCAGAGACGGGAGGATCTCATAGGTTTGAAGCCAGCCGTGCTGGCTTAAGAGACCCTGTTTCCAAAAATAAAACACAAAGTATAAAATAGGTCTGGGAGTGTAGCATGAAGGTAGAAGGGCTTCCAGGAACCCCAGTACCACCAAAAAAAAAAAAAAAAACTAAATTATAAGACAGTATAAAGCAACATAATACAACTTAATTTTTAAAAACTTAAATAGAAAAGCGAGACCACAGTATAAACTAGAACATGTGAATGGTCGCTGTGTCTTGGGGCTTGACTAAAGGCCAGGGCCGACTTCAGGTTCAGAGAGGGCTGCTTCTCCCCGCGTCCTCCTGCCGTGGAATGGATGGGCAAGCTGCCGAGGCCTCCCTTATGAGCATGCCTCGTAACACCCTCAGGCTGGGCATGAGGGCTTAACACCAACCAGGGGCACCACACCCAGATCACAGCAGTGCCCTTATAAGACGACAGACTGCACTCTCTCCGCTGTCCACCACACAAGGACATCCGCCCGTGCCCGTGAGGAGGGCTCTCAGCAGACACCAGCTCTGTGGGCTCTGCAGTCCCCGCCAGAACTCAGACATAGCATTGCTGTGCAAGCCACGCAGTCTCACCTGTCAGAGCACCCCAAATCCGCTGAGACGCCTCCTGATATTTCTTAATATGAAAAGGCAGTGCCTCAAGGTGGGCTACGCAACACCCCTAGCTTCCCCCAGAGTTTACCTTATGGATCTGGTAAATGACTTCGGGCTGAGTTATACTTAAGATGTCATTGTTGCCCTTCAGCGGCTTGGCGTGGTCTTTGAACTCTTGGCCTTGGAAGCTTTCTTCACTCAGCCTGTAGCGCTGGATCATGGTCCCCATCCCCCCATCGAGGATCATGATCCTGCTCCGCAGAACGGCTTCGAGCTCACCCTGCAGCGTTTGCTTTGTGCCTCCTTGAAAGAAAGCAAAGAATGACTAAGAAATGACAGGTAAAAAAGATAACGTGATATTTAGAGTTTTTTTATAATTCACGTGAAGGGGTAAGTGGAGTTCCTAGAAGATGCACGCATACCTCTACAGCATTAGAAGGATGTTTGCTGCTGTTTTTACTGAACTTGCAGCTGAGAGAAAACACTTCCTGACAAAGGACTAAGATCTGGAGACCCAACAGCAGTACCCCAAGTAATGAAGGAAATCGCTTCTCAGGAGATAGGAAGGGAAGGCACGGCTGCATGAGGTGGTCTCCTAGGAAGACCAGCGGGAATCAGAGTGGTGCAGTCACTTCTAGTTACAATCAAAGCAAGTTCGCATGTGGCTCTAATTTGGACATCCCCGTGGGAAAGTCCTATCAGGCACCAAGCACCCCCAGTTGGCGTGATTAAGCCAAAAGTGGCAGGTGAGAAAAGCCAAGAAGTCTGGGCTTCCGTCTCAGCCCCACTAAGGGGGTATGTGGTTGGGAAGGCGTCTCTAATTTTAGCAAAATCGGGAGCCACCAGCCCTGCCTTCGTCATCAGAACTGTGATAATAATGAGACTGTACGGGACCTCTCAAGTCACAGGAGTCACGGAATGAGACAGATGTGCTTGATACACAGGAACACCTGGAAGATGTTAGCTATTCCCACGACGGTCTAAATGTCACAGAGTTGGGATTGAAGCTCTCAAGACCGTGTTCCTGACGCTACAAAGTTCAGTAAGCTGAATAAAAACAGACATGGTGTATAAAGCCTCAAGCACTGCGCCCTGTTTGTGCTGGGGCAGGAATGGCATCCTTGCAGGTTTGGAAATGGCCATCAACCTGACAGAGAAGGCAATTACGTGGCAATCACGTCAAGGGAAACCTGAGACGAGAGGCGCCCACAATCTTTATGCCATGCCCAAGCGAGGCCTTTCTTTTTAATCAAGGTAGCTGTAATCCACCCCGAAATGAGATCATATAAACCTAAGCTGGTGGCTGAATCATAAGACAGGTGGAAGCCCAGGGTGCAACGGCCGCAGATAAGTCATGCAGATGAAAAATCACTTTTAAAAGGCAACCGAACTTTCTAAAAAAAAGAAAATGTCATCTTTCCCACAGAGAAATCTCCTTTGGCATCAGCAAAATGGTCAGTATCAGTCATTATCTTACTATTCACAAGTCCTTTTTTCTTTTCTTGTACACAGAGCAAGTGCTCTGTGTAGTAAATCTGTACTACTGTACAGATTTACTGTAGTAAATCTGTAGTAAATGTGTACTACTCATGTGTAGTAAATCTGACCTCAAAGAGCACCCCCACCCCACCTTTCCTATAATCTCTATTTTTCTATGGGACCCCCTACGGGGCTCCCAGGCTTTAAGATACACCATTTACCATCAAACAGCTGAGGCCCTTAAGGACCAACAAAGCTTCTACATTTGGCACAAGCTTATTTTCCTTTTAAGGGACAACGTAAGATTTCCCAGTTAGAGAAAATAAAAACTCTTCCTCCGGAGATGTGTTGGTGTTAATTGTTGACTGTCCTCATCCTTCAGCGTTCCCTCAGCGTTTCCAGTGGGAGGTTACTGTTCACTGGCTCCTGACTACCACTCTAACTCACCGGGTTCCAACTACCACCAGCACCGCATCTGTGTGAGGCCCCTTGACAATAATGCGCTCCCTTGGCACAGTGGGCACTCACTGAAATGCTGCTTTCACGAAGAACAAGTAAAAAATAAAAAGACAATCACTATCTACACCCAGTTCATCAGGACTAGAACGTTCTGTCCACTTTACTGCTGGCTGGTCAGGCCCTAAACAGAACACTTCCAAGTATCTTTCACCATCAATAGAAGAATACATAGTTTTGCGGTTCCCCCACTTAGGAGTTAGAACGCTGTCTCAGAAACACTTTTCTGTTTAGCGTGTGTATGTGATGCAGATGATGGCAGTGCGGAGGAGGCGGTCTCAAGAAATGTTCTTACTAGGGAGCCCACGAGATCACACGGGATTTCCCCAGTTGGAGTGGATCTAGCCAATACGCTTTGTGGAGTTTATCGCCCTACCATTACTTTTTTTTTTTTCCTTTGCTAATATTTGGATTCACAAGTGTTCCAAAAAATAAAAAATATAGGATTAATAGGCTACAGCACCGATCATCTGTTGAGGTGCTAAGTCAGGCAAGCGTCACCTTAAGAACTATTATAAAAAAAAAAAAAGACAAGATGAAGGGAAAAGCCAATAAACCCTCCCATGTTCCTAACTGCAGCTTCAGGAATCCAGCTCCTCTGGAGACAGTGACCTACCCAGGCAGGTCTGACTTACTTAGAACTCCCCTTCTCACTTCAGCAAATGAAGACACATGCTCATGTTCTGTACCAGAAGCAAAGGATCGCAGTGCTTTCTCAGCGGTTTCCAGCTCCCACCCAGTCACAGTGGTTCTACTTCTGCCCTACAAATAAACCACTTGCAAGGTTTTTGAGTCTGGCTTGTACTTATTTGCTACAAAGTCGTCTCTTTTTGCTTGTGTATTATTCCTTTTGTGAAGTAGTTCCCTTTTATTGTAGGATAAGAATGCCATCAAGCCAGGCGTGGTAGGCGTATTTGTAATCCCAGTACTTGAGGGAGGCTGAGACAAGAGGATTCCAAATTCCAGGAAAGCCTCAGCAAGCAGTGAGACTCATCAACAGAGCAAAATAAAAATAAAATTGGGCTGGGCGTGTAGCGTGGAGGTAGAACGCCCCTAGTTCAATCCCAGGACCACCAAAAAAAAAAAAAAAGATATCAGCTCAGTGGGTCACGTACCCTATCATTCACAGCACAGTATAACATGCATAATGTTTCATCCTAAGGATGAAAACTAGAAACCCTTAGAAGCTACGGTTGCAATCTCACAAGTACTTGCCAGCCCACCAGCCTCCTTCTCCAGGTGACTGTGGTAAGACATCACAGTCATTAAGCTCTAAGACCCAGCTCTGAGCTTCAGTAATTCCCAATTCATTAAATAGCTTTGAGGCAGGGACCGTGGCAGGGAGGAAGGGCGAAGCTTTAATTGGGGTAGTTAGGATTTCAGTTTGGAACCTGCTTATCAGCTTCAGGGACCAGGTGAAGCCTTGGAGGTGGCCCAGCCTGTAATCCCAGAGTTTGGGAAGTCGAGAAGGGAGCCAGGTTCAAGGCCATCCTGAGCAAATACCTGCAAGACCCTGCATCAAAATAAAAAATAAGCTGGGTGTCGTGGTGCACCCCTGTAATTCCAGCATTTGAGAGGTTGAGACAGGAGGATGGCGGTTCGACAACTGCCTCGGATATTTAGGACCCTGTTTCAAAACAATAAAAAAAAAAAAAGGACTGGGGGTGTGGCTCGGAGGTAGCGTGGCCCTGGGCTCCATCCCCAGTACCGCTAAAAAAATAAATAAACTAGCAGAGAGTGGTGGCGCACGCTAGTAATCCCCGCGCTTGGGAGGCGGAGACGGGAGGATCGCGCAGGTTCGAAGTCAGCCACACCGGCTTAAGAGACCCTGTCTCCAAATAGTATAAAATAGGTCTGGGAGTGTAGCCCGGAGGTACAAGGGTTTTCCAGGAACCCCAGTACCACCAAAAAAATTAACAAAATAGAACCGGGGGTGTGTCTAGGAAATAGGCCGCCCCAGGGTTCAATCCGTGTACTACACAAATAAAATCACAGCCCTCTGGGCTCCCGTGTCCGTCTCCCGGCCCCTGAACTTCCTCTGGCCGACCTCCTATACGTATTTACTGGCGAAGAACGTCACCCGTGCACAGCTCAGCTCCCTCGGGCCCTGCCGGAGCACGCAGCTCGGAGCTGCGAGCAGCTGCAGCGGGGACGACCGGCGCGTGTTTCCGGCGGCCGGAGGGCGTGCTCGGCGGGCTCCAGGGCGTCCCTGCCCGGGAGGAAAGAAACGCAGCCAGAACCGCAGCCCGCGGGGCCCCGGCCGCGTCCCCCGGCGGCGGCGGCGGGCTCCGGGGATCCCGGGCAACGCGAGCGGGTGGGGGCCGCGGCCTTACCGGGCGGCGGCAGGTCCTGCAGCGCGGGGCACATGTCGCCGAGCCTCCCCCGCCGGGGCGTCACTAGCCGGGCCGTCAAATCCGTCCACGACCGGGCGCCGCCTGAGGAGAGCGAGACGTGGCAGCCATAGCCCTTAAACGCCGAGCTCCGCGCCGCTACTTCTCCGCTAAGCCCAGCCTCCGCACGGAGGGCCCGCCCCCGTCCGCCTGTGATTGGGCCGCGCGCGGCGTTCGCGTGCTAGTGTCTGTCAGCTTTGACCAATCGTCTGAGGCTGCGCCCCGCGCGGCCCTATGGGAGGTGCAGGCTCTGGCCCCGCCCTCTAGGGGGCGGAGCTTCTCTGTCTTGGCGGGCACGGGCAGCTCCTGGGGGCACCAGGTGATCTAGGCGCTCAGCAGGGCCGGGTGGGCGCTGGCCCGCAGGAGCTGCGCGCTGTCCAGAGCCGCCAGCTTGGAGTCCGAAGACCACCTCGAGTTACGTTTTGTTGGCGCTAGACCACATACATAGTCTGCACACTGTAAACAGGAAATGATGGGGGGTAGTAATGATCTGTTTTATAGGATTGCGGTTAGGATTAAAGGAGATCTTGCAAAGGCACTATGAAAACTCTAGTATATATAGAGAGAGGTTAACAGTCACTTAGGAACAGTAAATACTAATTGGGTATCTGTATGCGTCTAACACTGGGTTGCAGAGAGACAACTTACATCAGACCCCAACTCTGTCTTGGAGAATGTTCCAAAAGACACAGTTCCCTAAGGGTGCTGGGAGAAAGCTTCCAAGAAGTAGCTGGGTCTTGAAGGAAATTGTTAGGTGTGCCTCGGCCAAGTCCATTCCGGCTGGGAAGTAATTTTCTTGCGTGAAACAGCAGTTTCGAAGATTTGACCCAACACTCGATTACATAGGTCAGCACCATTGTGATTATCCACACAGACTGCACGGTATCAGACCCCAGTAACAGGTACAAGGTAATGAAGACGAATGCTAAGGAAATCTGCAGTGATTTTATCATAGCCAACAGCCCTGCGGCCTCCCTCTTCCTTTCTTTACCGAGAGAATTACCATTGCCCGTGAAAAACCTGGCATATGGGGGGATCGGTTGGCTCAAATTATGCCACCTGTTTCCTCAAACTCCAACAGTAAGTCTTCCACCTGGCCAATTATTGCCAGCATCTGGCTACAATTAAATACAAAAATGGGTTTTAGGTAATTATATGATAATACTAGCTATGAATTGAATTCTTACATGCTTATGTTCTGTCTCTTTTATCTTCACCCTGTAACAAAGTCTATTTGTTCCTATTTTAGAGGAGCAGAAATATTACCTTTGATTACTATGTCTGTCCCAAGTGCTCTCTTACTTTCTCAGGAATAATTATAACAGAGTTTTTAATTTATTTTCATTTCGAGCCGGGCATGGTGGCGCACACTTGTAATCCCCGCGCTTGGGAGGCTGAGACAGGAGGATCGCACAGGTTCGAAACCAGCCTCAGCTACTTAGTGAGGCTCTCAACAACTTAGTGAGACCCTGTTCCCAAATAAAATATAAAAAAAATTAGGTCTGGGGGTGTAGCCCGGAGGTAGACAGCCCCTGGGTTCCACCCCCAGTACCATTAAAAAATAACAAAAGTCGATTCTGTACACCCTCATATTGCCAAGCAGAGAACAGCAATTCTGCCGGGTCACTCATACAGTCCAGCTTCACATGAACCTTCCCAGGAAAGGCTATTCTGTTTTAGACCTTTTGATTGTAGTGACCTTTCCTCTAATTCACAGGTTTTCAGTCAAGAACTAGCAGAATCCCCATGGAGTTTCAAAAAAAATACTGATGTCCAGGGCTTAAACCAAACCTTTGCAAATTAAAACACAGATGTCAGGGCTGAGCATGCATACATTTATATGATATACATATATAAATATGTGTAAATATACATACATATATACAAATATGTATATATGTGTATATATACGTACATATATATTATATATATAGTCTGCTGTGAATTTTTTTTTCTTTTGCTGGTCTGGGATGGAACCCAGGGGCATTCGACCCCCGAGCTACAGCCCCTGCCCAATTTTTTATTCTTTATTTTGAAACCGGGTCTCACTGAGTTGCAGAGGGCCTAAATAGCTGAGACTGTCGGCGCACTGCGATCCTCTGGTCTAAGCCTCCCGAGTGCTGGGATTACAAGCGTGCCCACCGCACCCGGCAGCCTGCTGTGAATTCTAAAGTGACTTTCCTCCTAACTCATTCACCACTCACCTCTAACTAGGTCAACCCTAATTCCCATCTGAAATTCAGCCTGTACCTAACAAGCCAGGCTAATTTTTTTTTTTTTTTTAAGCACTGTGGATGGAACCCAGGGGCATTCTACCTCCATGCTATACCCCCAGCTCGATTTTTTTTTATTCTTTATTTTGAAACAGGGTCTCACTGAGTTGCAGAGGCTATCCTTGAACCTTGATCCTCCTGTCTCAGCCTCTCAAGTACTGGGATTACAAGAATGTGTCACTAGACCCAACTATCAGGTTAATGGTTAAGAAAGGCAGATATGCCAAATGAGAGCTTTTAAAATATGATGACTTTTTTGGCCGGGCGTGGTGGCGCACGCTTGTAATCCCCGCGCTTGGGAGGCAGAGACAGGAGGATCGCGCAGGTTCGAAGCCAGCCTCGCGCACTGGCTTAGGAGACCCTGTTTCCAAATAAAAATGTAAAAATAGGTCTGGGAGTGTAGCCCGGAGGTAGAAGGGCTTCCAGGAACCCCAGTACCACCAGAAAAAAAAATATGACTTTTTTTTTTTTTTTTGCGGTACAGGGATATTGAACCCAGGGGCATTCTACCTCCAAGCTACACCCCCAGCCCTATTTTTTATTCTTTATTTTGAAACAGGGTCTTAGTTTCAGAGGGCCTTACTGAGTAGCTGAGGCTAGCCAGGAACCTGAGATCCTCCTGTTTCAACCTCCATGATGGGAAATTCTTTTTTTTTTTTTTTTCAGTATTGGGGGGATGGAACCCAGGGCATTCTACTTCCGGGCTACACCCACAGCCCTATTTTTTTATTCTTTATTTTGAAACAGGGTCTCACTGAGTTGCAGAGGGCCTCACTAAGTAGCCGAGGTTGTCCTCGAACCCCGATCCTCTTGTCTCAGCCTCCCAATTCCTGGGATTACAAGCGTGCGCCACCGCACCCAGCTCTCCATGATGGAAATTTTAAATGTGGAAGTTTGTAAAAGTACCTCCTTATTCTTTGAAATAATTTTAAAAACAGTGATTCTTTTTATTTTTCAAACATGGTTTAATGGATAACTCAGCATCAGAAATAAAAAAAAACAACTTCTAAAATGAGAGTATAAACATGTTTATTGGCTTTCAGACTTTATTTCCTGTCTTCGCTTATTAGCGGACAGTATTGATCCGTTCTCTTGTTGAGTGTGGTGAATACGCTCCGGTGAGTTACCCATACCCACACTTAAAACACGAGTACCCCTGGTTAGTGTCGAAGAAAAAACAACTCCCCGGTTTCTCCCTTGTGTTTATGGATAGAATATAGCACCTGCTTAAAATAAAACAGAGTCAAAACCTGACTTACACCCCAGCCCAAGAGTGTCCAGGATAAAACTCAAGGAGTTCAAATAACTCAGGAATTTAAGAACTACCAACTATTTGATAATGAAACAATTTCACAAAATGCATAAAGGTCGAAGCTTCTATAAATGGTCCAGTGTGGTAAAGGTCTTGTCGTGAAAAGAAAGTATCATATCTCTAGCTGTCGCAGAAAACTATAAAAATGAGAGGACCCAGACTGTAGGTGACAGGTGCATAGCACTGTGTTGCTGTCTGTAGCCAGTGTTTGTTTGTTTGTTTATAACTGGGTTCTCGATCCTTAAGGACCCAGATCTAGAAGTCTAGACAGCATCCCTGTTTTATTATCTACAGCTATCAGCGAGGTAGAAAAATGGGGGGCGGGGTTAGCGCCTATGGCACCATGAGCAGAAAAGTTATTGAACATCAGGTGGATGGAGGTGTGACGTCAGGGGCGCAGGTGGCCTCCCAGGTCACGAAGTGGGTCTTGACGCAGGCAAAGCCACGTTCAGCTGGAACCTGTTGGGAGGTGCCTCCCGGCCCTGGTGGTGGCCACCTGACCACCAGCAAACGCCTCTTAGACTTTCTAGTCCACAAAAGGGATCCACCCCACAGCTACGTGTAGAGGTTCTGTAGGAGCAAACACTTCCTCTACTGCCAGGAGGAGCCGCACCTTTCCTGCGAACTCTGCCCCCCTTGAATAGGCCACAGAACACTGGGCGAGGGAGGCCTGCCTGGAGCCCTGGAAGTGTCCGTGTTCTCTCTTGTTAGAAGCAACTACCGTAGTAACCTGCTTCCTTAAAAACAGAGCGCTCAGGTACGGCCCTTTCTGGAGAACTCTAGGAACAAGAGCTGGACCAAGCCTGGGGATCTGCAGTCAACCCACAGTCCTCAAAAACTCTTACCCACTGGGCGCCACCTTTGCCTCTGGCAACTAAATTGACCTCCAGGATTCCTCTGGTCCTTCTTTGGGGAAGAATAAGGCATCAAAATCTACTAATCAGCTGGACGTGGTGGTGCAAGTCTGTAATCCCATTATCTGGGAAGCTGATACAGGAGGATTGAGGCCAGCACGGTAACTGAGGCCTTGTTTTAACATAAAAAATAATAAGCCGGGCGTGGTGGCGCATGCTTGTAATCCCAGCATTTGGGAGGCTGAGACCCGGAGGATGGCGGTTCACAGACAGCCTCAGCTACTTAGTGAGGCCCTCTGCAACTCAGTGAGATCCGGTTTCAAAATAAAGAATAAAAAATAGGGCAGGGGCTGTAGCTCAGAGGTTGAATGCCCCTGGGTTCCATCCCCAGACCCGCAAAAAAAATAAATAAAATAAAATAAAAATAAGATAAAAAATAAAATAGGGATGGGGTGTAGCTCAGAGGTAGAAAGCCCCTGGGTTATCCCCAGTATCTCACACACACACACACACACACACACACACACACACACACACAGAAAAAAAGAAAAAACCTTACTAATCAGACCATCTAGTCCTAAATAATGAAGAGCTGACCTTGCATTCTATTACAAAAATTTTAATTGCTAAAGACTTTTTGATCAGCCCCTTTCTTTCCCTGGCAGGTCCATCTCATTACCATTTAATTCAACTGAAGAGATGGGAGTACCATTTATATGTAAGTCGAGCTAATCTTTGGATGAGTGAAAAATACAACACTAGAATCTCAAACATCTTCTCCAAGGGATAATCACATAAGCACAGTAGGAAGAATATTTTTTAAAATATCAAGTGTTTACCAGTTTGTGATTCTACCCCCATCCTGAGAATTCTAGAGTTCATTTTTAACTTTCCTTCTATCCCTAGGTCTTCCAAATTTCAAAGTACTCAAGTAATTTGCTCTGTTTAATCACAGAAACAGATCGATCTGATGTTTCATTACCATTAGCTAAAGACACAGAGGTAAAGAGACCTGTTCATGAAGCACACTATGTCGGACACTACAGAAACTCCATTTCAGCACATGACTCTCCCAGCAAGGATCTCAGTCTGCTGCAGAATCCTCTCCCTAATGTAATAAAGCTTGTCAACGTTTCCAGGAAACACACAGCACGTCAGCTTTTATTGCGTTTCTGATGGGATCAAGGATTACGGGGCTCGGGAATCACAGATCGCTCTCCCCGTAGAGAGCAGAAGAGAAGGCAGTGTAATCCAGGGCGCCAGGCACGCTGCCCGGGCCTGCGTAGGCGGGCATCCGCTTAATGCAGTACTGGGCCTGATCCGGGGGCAACTCCCGACGCAGCTCCTCCGCCAGGATGTACGGCTGGAAAAGACACACATGTGTTTGCAAAGTTGACTAAAGAAAACATGGGGCATTCAACAGGTGTGGTACTCGTACGTTGCTGGCATAGTCCTTCATTTTTTAAAAGGATTAGAGTCTACTGGCCAGTAGGAGCACATCTTCCAAGGTGACCTGCTTTGGGGCCAGTAGAAAATTTAATATACTTTATAAAGGCAAATGGAGAATTGCCATGAAGGTATCTAAAACTGAGCCATAAGGCTGGGCATGGTGGCGGAACCTTGTAATCCCAGTACTAGGGAGGCTGTGACAGGAGGATCAAAGGTTCAAGGCCAGCCTCAGCAATTTAGTGAGGCCCTCTGCAACTCAGTTTCCAAATAAAAAGAATAAAATCAGTCTGGGGGGTGTGGCTGGGAAGTAGAATGCTACTGGATTCAATCCCCAATGCCAAAAATAAAATAAAACCCGCATCTTGATGCCAAGAGGACAAACGCTAGGGGTGGGAGCTCTGGGTGTCTCTGTCTGAAGTATGCCACTGTGCTGATTTCCAAATTCAGTGCTGGGTGGGGATGTAGCTCAGTGGTAAAGCACTTGCCTAGCAGGTGTGAGGCCCTGAATTCCCAATACCACACACACACATTGTATTTTGGCCAAATCCCGCACTGATGTATTTATGAGACGCGCTGGCGAGAGAATGGCCTTCCTGAGCAACTTGCTTGTCTTTCTTGCTAGCATGAGGTCCTGGCTGCTTGCCAAAGCAGAAGGACGTGCACTGGTGCGGACCTTATCGGAAGCCAGGATCCGGAAGGAGGCGATGACCTGCTCGGCGGTGTCTGTGTCGGCCGTCTCTCGGGTCATGAAGTCGATGAAGGATTGGAAGGTGACGGTGCCTTGCCCGTTGGGGTCGACCAGGGTCATGATGCGGGCAAATTCGGCTTCACCCTGAGGACGGAGACCAGAGAGATATGAAGTGCCTTTGTGTTCGAAAACCCAAGCAAGCCTGCGTTCCCTTCAGTGTCTGCAGGGGCCCCGTGATGGGTGACTTGGGCATACTGTCACTGACCAAGTATAAAGGCAGCTGTCACACCAAGCCAGAAGCTTCTCCACGCCAGAATCCCCCCCCCATTTTTTTTCTGTGACCCACGAGACCTTCCTGGGTCACATAAACGTGGAAGAGTAACTCAGAACGGTTGTTGGGTCTTCTCTCAGATGGCAAATAGGAGAATTGATCTTGCTAAAGAGAAAGGCAGTTCAGACAGGGTGCTTATGATTGTTTTTTTGTTTTGTTTTGTTTTGTTTTTTGTAGTACTAGGAATTGAACCCAGGGGCATTCTACCACCAAGCTACATCCCCAGTCCCATTTTTTTATTCTTTATTTTAAAAGAGTCTCACTAAGTTGTAGAAAACCTAAGTAGCTGAGGCTGGCTGCAAAGCTGCGATCCTCCTGTCTCAGGATTCCTTTGCTAGAAAAAAATTTTTTGACCAATCGCTGCATAAAAAAATATGTTTTGGGCTGGGCATAGTGGCACACATCTGTAATCCCAGGACTTGGGAGGCTGAGGCTGGAGGATTGCAGGTTAAAACCCACCCTCAGCAATGTAGAGAGGCCCTCTGCAAGTTAGTGAAACCATGTTTCCAAGTAAAAATAAAATAGGACTGGGGATGTAGCTCAGAGGTAGAATGTCCCTGGGTACCAAAATAATAATAATAATAATAATAATAATAATAATAATAGTAAATAAGCCAGGCGTGGTGGTCCACATTTGTAATCCCAGCATTTGGGAGGCTGAGACAGGAGGATTGCAGTTTGCAGACAGCCTCAGCTACTTTGAGGCCTTTTACAACTCAGTGAGACCCTGTTTCAAAATAAAGGATAAAAAATAGGGCAGGGGGGTGTAGCTCGGAGGTAGAATGCCCCTGGGTTCCATCCCCAGTACTGCAAAAAAAAAAAATTATAACAACAACAACAACAACAGTGAAACCTCCAAAAATGTCATGTGTCACAAATATGAACCAATCTCAAATGCTCTACCCAATGAACCAATCCCAAACAAACCAGTCCCAAACGTTCTACCTTACATTTAAGCCTGTCATTTCCTATTAAGTCCCAGCTCAATCAGATCCCAAATCTCAGTACAGTTTAAACTTCTGTCTTACCAAGTCATAACCCATGGAAATAAGGCAGGCTCTGAAGTCCTCATGGTCCATCAGGCCATTCTTCCTCTGTTGACAAAAAGGAACAGAGAAGGGGAGATGAACAGAAAAAGGAACAGAGGAGGTAAGATGGGCAGCTCTGCTTGACCAAGCCAGCGAGACCCAGTAAGAGAGGCGCCCTCTGAGCTCCGCCCAGACCAGGAAGATGAGCGCTGGCTGGCGGGAGGGGGGCCTAGCACTCCAGAAGCATCACTCAGTGTCCACGGGGCCACCCAGCACATAGCCAGAGAGAGGAGAGTACCGTACCCTGTCGAAGTGGTTGAAGGAGGCTCTGAACTCGTTCATCTGCTCCTGGGTGATGCCCTTGGCGTCTCGCGTCAGGATCTGGGTCTCCACCTCGTTGATGGTCCTGGCGATGGTTGTCAGCAGCAACTCCCACCCAACACGGATGTGCTACCAGGGAAATCAGGAAGATCAGCTCTCGGCTTTGCCATCACGCCCACCCGGCCCCCTCCCCTCTCATCGGGAGCAGTGACCCAAATGGAGAGAGGTGGGGCTTGCCACAGATTTTCCTATAAGAACTACCCTAGTTTGGGCATATTAGAGAAAACGTGTGTCCCTTCTCTTTCTGTGCTTGGCTGATCTCACTTTAACATAATGTTCTCCAGGTCTTTCCATCCTCTTGAGAATGACATGATTTTGTTCTTCTTTATAGCTGAGTAGAATTCCATTGTGTGTATTTCCCATAATTTTGCAATCCATTCATCTGTTGATGGAGACCTAGGTTGGTTCCATATTTTGGCTATTACGAAATGCTGCTATGAACATGGGTATGCATATGTTACTGTAGTTCTCTGATTTTCCAGCCCTTTGGGAAGACGCCCAGAGGTGGTATAGCTGGGTCATATGGTGAATCCATTCCCAGAGGGACTCCAGATAATGGAGGGGAAACCTCAGAAAAGCTAGAATGGAAGGTAGGAGAGGAAGAAGGCTGAGGATGATTAATGGAGGAGCTACATCCAAATATGTGTAAAAGTATGAATGTGGCATGGTCAGCCTGGACACTCAGTGTTGGGAGGAGGGGAAGGGGAGGTGGGCGGGAGAGGGCACCAAGCACAGTCTGAATGTATGTCTTTTTCAATATGATCCACATAAAAATTTAAAAAATAAAGTTATATGTCAGCCACAAAAAAACTACCTTTTTATATTTCTTTCAAGCATCTGTAGGAGGAAGTACTCAGAAGTAAGATCAGGGTTCTAGCAGTGACAACTGGAACTTTGTACATTAAACATATAATGCCTAGTCTATTTGTAGCTAAAGGTATCTTCCCATTTTCTGAGAAGCAGGATGGGCCCTGGGTTACACCTGCTGGCTCCCAGGGAGACCAAACTGGGCCTAAGTGGTAGAAATGGCAGTAGTCTAATTTCTGGTACTCTTTCAAAAAAGGCATAATGAGTTCAATGTGGTGATAATGATTTTGCTGCTGTTGCTGCTGCTGCTATACTATTACATGATGCTTGATAGAACTCACAAAACTTTTCCATATATAATATCTGGAAAATCTAAATAATCCCTAACATAAAGTCATACTTGTAGAACATTTTTCTTTATTGGTACTGGGGATTGAACCCAGAGGCACTCCACCTCCAAGCTACACTCCCAGCCCTATTTTTTATTCTTTATTTTGAAACAGGGTTTCAATAAGTTGCAGAGGACCTCACTAAGTTGCTGGAGCTGGCTGTGAACCTGCGATCCTCCCGTCTCAGCCTCCCAAGTACTGAAATTACAAGTGTGTAAATTTTTTTTGTGTGTATGTGTGGTACTGGGGATGGAACCCAGGGGCATTCTACCTTCAAGATACACCTCCAGGCCTATTTTTTATTATTTATTTTGAAACAGGGTCTCACTGAGTTGCAAAGGGCCTCATTAAGTAGCTGAGATTGTCCATGAATCTTGACCTCCTGTCTCAGCCTCCAAAATGCTGGGATTACAAGGGTGTGCCACCACACCTGGCTGTACAAGTGTGCAATTTTGAAACAGGGTTTCACTAAGTTGTGGAGGCCCCACTAAGTTACTGAGGCTGGCTGCAAACCTGTGATCTTTCCTGTCTCAGCCTCCTAAGTACTAGGATTACAGGCATGTACCCATACTTAGCTACTAGAACTTAACAGGAACAGAAAAAGACGCATATGTGCAGAAAGCGCCCTCGGCAGGCGCGGAGCTCACGACTGGCAGCGTGAGCGCCCTGGCCTGTCCTGCTCAGGTACCTCCATCGTGTAGTTGGTGTGCTTGTTGTCGAAGACCAGGGCCTCCTGGATGAGCTGGTGGTCTCCCTCCAGCTTGTCAATGTTGTTCTTGTAGTTGATGATGTTGTGTTCGTACTGTTTCAGCTGGTTCATCTGGTCCTCCAGGGCCCCTGTGATCTGGATGGAGCTCCGGGCGATCTCCTGGGGGAGGAAGCAGGCACCGGGGCAGAGTGGGAAAGGGGCAAGATCACGGCATCAAACACGGTCTCTTTCTAGTCCAGCTGGACAGTGGAGAAGAGTCAACAGGGGTCCAAAGTTGGGAGCAAGAGGGGTAGGGAATGGGCCCTGCCGTCTCCCGCAGAGCACAGGACCCTCCCTTGGGCACAGCCTCTCTGCTCCTCACTGGCGAAGGCCAGCCCCGTGGGCAAGGCTGCCACAGAGACGTGAGACCGGGGGTGCTCCCTCCAGCGGGAGGATTTCTTCTATTTTACGTGTTCATCTCTTTAAGAAGAAAGTTAATATTTGATCACAAAGCAAGAAATGGAGGGGGGAATTGCTCCCGGCTGTGCTGGGTGATAAAATGAACCCAGGCCTCAAAGACCACATTCCTTGAATGGTCTGAAAATGCAAAGTACATCTGAATCTGTGCCAGTCCTCTTTAAAGACCATTCAAAATCTAGGTCCTGCAGGGCGTGGCGGCGCACACTTGTAATCCCCGCGCTTAGGAGGCAGAGACAGGAGGATCGCGCAGGTTTGAAGCCAGCCGCGCTGACGTAAGAGACCCTGTTTCCAAATAACAAAGTATATGGGGCCAGGATGTAGCTCAGTGGCAAAGCGCCTGCTTTGCAGGTGTAGCGCTCTGGGTTCGATCCCTGGTTCCAAAAAAAAAAAAAAAAAAAAAAAAAAGACAAAAAAAAGAACCCCTTAAAAAAAAATAAGCTAAGAACAAACAAACAAACAAACAAAAGAACCAAATAACAAAGTATAAAAGTAGGTCTGGGAGTGTACCCCAGAGGTAGAAGGCCTTCCAGTAACCCCAGTACCACCAAAAAAAAAAAAAAAAAAAAAAAAAAATCTAGGTCCTGAAGAGGAAAAAAAAAAAACCTAAGAAGCCATATTTATAAAATATGCCATCATATTTTAAAAGCTCTCACTTGGTATATCTGCCTTTCTTAAACAACTTGATAGCTGAACATGGTGTCACACACTTGTAATCCCAGCATTTGGGAGGCTGAGACAGGAGGATCATGGTTCGAGGGCAGCCTCAGCTACTCCTTAGTGAGGCCCTTTGCAACTCAGTGAGACCCTGTTTCAAAATAAAAAATAAAAAATAGGGCTGGGGGTGTAGCTCAGAGCTAAAAAAATAATGCCTCTAGGTTCCATCCTCATTACTAGCAAAAAAAAAAAAAAAAAAAAAGTACTAAGAGCCTTATCATTGTTTTTAATGACAAGATAAATATATCGCAGCAAGAGGTCCTCACCCCCATCAGTGCCCCTCCGCACCTTCCGTCTGTGCCCAAGTGGCCCATAACAGCCCAGGGGCTGGAGACACGGAGCCCAAAGCAGCAACGGGACAAGTGGGGAACCGGACACCACAGTCCAGGAGGCGCTGCTGTTGCTAGGAGAGGGACCACAGGCCCGCGGATGCCCAGCAGTGACCTACCTCCATCTTGTTCTGGATCCAGGGCCCGATGGCATTGGCCTGGGCAGCAAACTGGCGGCGCAGGCGCTCGTTGGCATGCTGCCGGGCCAGCTCCTCCTGCAGGGACTGATCCCGGATGGGCACCAGCTGCTTCACCTGTCAGGGCCCAAGGACACGAGTGAGGGGCTGGCTCTGCTCTCAGAGAGAGGACGGTGGGAGGAGACAGTCCAAGGGACTGGGTGGGAGTGGAGAGGGAGAGGGGAGAAAGAAAGGAGATGGGGGAAGAGAGGGGCTGCTCCAGGGACCAGCTCTGGCTGCCATGGTGCCACTAAGAGCCTGCTCAAAGGCTGGCTGGGTCGAGGGTATTTAGGAGCCTGCCCCAGGGCGTGGCCCGCCTTCAGCCCAGGGCTCTGCAGGGTCCCACCAGGAGGCCAGGTCTGGAGGGACACAGACTTGTGAACTTGGCTGAGGGCAAATGGCATCTTTATTCTCACTCTGGATGAAAGTTTCATTTTTTGAAAGTTTGAACGTGAGCAGCAAATCCACAGAGGGACTCCAAGAGCAGCTCCGCGACCTGACAGTGTTACGACAGAAATTGCAGGCGTTCTGTGCACCCAAGCGGCTACCACCGCCACCTCTTGCAAAATCATGTTCCCTGGGCTCAACTCCAAGATTATCAGGCTACCGTGAGCTCTTGCTTTTATATATGTTAACAAAGAGATGTGCATGTTACGACATCCCAACTTGACAACTTTACTTTAATAACTACGTCTCAGTAGGATTTGTTTGCTTTGCAATCCTAAATACTGTTAGGAAGCTAGAAACATTACCCTCAGAGGGATCCCCCAGACTTCCCCAGGAACAGAGAGAATGAAGACACCCTGCCGGGGTCGTGGGCTGGTCCCGCGCCATCGGGGAGGGGGCCCCATGAGGGAAGGGTGCTCCGGGTCCACCTGCTTTGTGTTCTGCTTGTGAATTTTGTCATAATGTTGTGCCTCAGTTCTTTGGGTGGACAGGAAAAAACCAATCTACTTTGGAAATATTTTGTGTGTTGTTTGAAAAACTGCTACCAAAGACAAGATCATACAGCATCCTTTCTGCAAAAACCCGGGTGGCTGGTTGGCTCTCTATCTTACAGAAGGGAGAGAACTGGATTTCCCTACATACTCCTTCCTTCCTTCCTTCCTTCCTTCCTTCCTTCCTTCCTTCCTTTTTCTTAAAGGAAACTACTTGGCTTAACTGGTTTCCCTTTTTACTTTGCCTGTCAGGAAGACCAGAGTTAACCCCAGCTTTCTGACATGGACATTCTCTTTCTCAGTTTTTTCATTTCTCTTCTGCACTGTTTACAACTAACTTGTTGCACACGTTCTTATATCAAGCCTCCTCAAATCCACCCACACAGAGAACTTCTTTTTTATGGATCAGCATACTGAGATGACAAATTGTATTATAAACTCTGAAAACACATTTTCCTGAAAAATGAAACAAAAAAGTTTCAAATGATCCCAGTCAGACCACAGTTAAATTTGTGGACAGTTTCTCCAAATTTATTTATTTATTTATTTATTTATTTATTTATTTATTTATTTATTTATTTATTGTGGGTCTGGAACCCAGGGGCATTTGCCCTCCAGCCTACACTCCCTGCCCTATTTTTTTTATTCTTTTTGTATGTGTGTGGGTCTGGGAATAGAACCTAGGACATTCTACCTCTGAGCTACACTTCCTGCTCTATTTTTTTTTTAATTCTTTAATTTGCAAGAAGGTCTCACTGAGTTGCAGAGGGCCTCACTAAGTAGCTGAGGCTGTCTACAAACCACGATCCTCCGGTCTCAGCCTCCAAAATGCTGGGATTCCACCGCGCCTGGCCAGTTTCTCCCAATTTAAAAGGCAGCCATAGTTAGTAGGAGCACTTTTCTTCCTCGGATGCAGTTTTCTAAGCAATTTTCTTGCATCTAAAATTCACATGCACTTGGGACAAGTCCGTCTCACGGGCAAGCAGATTTCACCAAATATTCAGTTGGGATTATATTTTTTAAAATTAGAACATTTATTATTTGACAAATAGTTATAAAATAACTTCTATGTAGAGTACTATTCCAAGTGTTAGGAAGAAGGATGATAAAATAATGTATCTTCCAGGAGTTCGTTTCAAACTTCTTTAAGATTACTGCATGTGGAGTGTGTGTGTGTGTATGTGTGGGGAGGTACTGAGGGTGGAACTCAGGGGCTTTTCTACCTCCAGGCTACACTCCCAGACCTATTTTGTACTTTATTTGGAAACAGGGTCTCCCTAAGTTGCTGAGAGCCTCACTAAGTAGCTGAGTCTGGCTTTGAACCTGCACGATCCTCCTGTCTCAGCCTCCCAAGCGCTAGGATTACAGCCGTGAGCCACCACGCCCGGCTCGCATGTGCAATTTTACCTCTCTTTATCATCAGTTTTATCCTAATGAACTTGACTACAGATTGTTTCTCCATTTTATACGCCAAAAAAAAAAATTAGGAAAAGTTTTGATATCATACCTTGGCCAGAAGGTACTGCTATCTGACATCTTTTTCTTAAAAGTCCATTCAGCCTCTCAGTTGGAGTTTTAAAAAGGGTTTCATTTGTAGCTTTAGTGTCATAACCTGTACCGATTTTGTCAAAATATCTAAGATTTTTAAAAGTTTATTTATTAAAATTTCTAAGATTTTTCCTTAAGGAAAACCATCTCTACTTCTTTTCCCCCAAAACCTTAGATGCTGCCAAATGGCATTTAAGTATCCGACACATTTCACCTGTGAAATTTGGGGGACTATTTAAGACTAGGATATTTCACCTCCCTGTCCTCAAAGAGAGAACCATTGCAATATAAATAACAACGCGACAATACAGGGACCTGCACGAATACTCTTCACTATGTTGCCATCCTAAAGGATAACAGCCCCAAGGCGTCTTTCGGGGGCAGATGGCTGTACTTAAACACTTAGTGTCTTCGTACTTTTAAATGTAGCTCCTGGCTCATCAGGTCTGAGATCTGCCACCCAGTCCTCTCCCCCTACTTTCTACACAATACAAACCCCTTAATCTCGACGTTATTAGTAGATTTTTCCAACCAAATAAAACTGACTGCTCACACCCTTATATTTCCCTCTGCGACCATGGCAAAATCAGATGTGGGCAAATAGCTGGTGGTCCCCAATTCACTCTGAACTGACAGAACTACACAGAGGAGCCTGGGGCTCACGGGGGGAAATTTAGGAAAAACTCGCGGTCTGGCTAAGGGAAATGTTAACCTTCTTTACGTCTCCAGCACTGCAAGTGCTCAGTAAGGGGTGTTTTGAAGGACGGGGATCCTGGCCATGGAGCCACCCTGTGCAGCCTCCCCAAGTCTCCCGAGGCGCTGGCCTCCTCCCTCCACCCGCCTCCGGGGGGCGGCCCGGACCCACCTTTTCCCACTTGGACCGGAGCTCGTCCATGGTGACGGTGCTGTAGGGGTTGCTGGAGCTGATCCGGATGCTGTAGCTCTGAATCACCTTCTCCACCTCGTTCTGGATGGCCATGATGGACTGCCGCTCCCCGTCCGCCTCGGGCAGCGTGGCCTTGAACTGCTCGTGCGCCGTGATCAGACTCTGCGTCAGGGGAGGAGTGGAGAGAAACGATCCGGCTTCAGTGTTCATCTTACTGGTGTGAGTGTTCCCTTCTGCACACACACACACACACACACGCACGCACACACACATCCATGTGCGCGTGGGCATCCTTATAATCGCGGGTGCCAGGCATGGTGGCACATACCTGTCATCCCACCTCTTGGGAGGCTGAGGCAGGAGGATTGCAAGTTTGAGGCCAGCCCAAACAACTTAGAGAGACCCTGTTTCAAAGTAAAAAATAAAATAGTGCTGGGGTATAGCTCAGAGGTAGAATACTTCCTGGGTACAACCCCAGTACCAAAATAAAATTAATAAAGTATGGTTTCTACTGCATGAATATCCTTTGATACCACCATAAAGTTGAAAAATGCTAATTTAAACCATCCTGAATTAGGAGCTATTTGCAATTCCCCTGATATTCAGAGGCCGGCCTTTCTAGACTGCTCCGATAGCGAGGTAGGGGCTCAAACCCCAACTTCCTTCCTTGCTTCCTTCCTTCCTTCCTTTCTTTCTTTCTTTCTTTTTTTTTTTTTTTTTGTGGTACTGGACGTGGAACCCAGGGGCTTTCTACCTCCGGGCTATACTCCCAGACCTATTTTATATTTTATTTGGAAACAGGGTCTCACTAAGTTGCTGAGAGCCTCACTAAGTAGCTGAGGCTGGCTTCGAACCTGTGCAATCCTCCTGACTCAGCCTCCCAAGCGCGGGGATTACAAGCGTGTGCCACCACGCCCGGCTTCTGTGTTTTTTATCTGGGATTTTTTTCTGATGAGCTACCTATTTTACAGAAGAAGTGGTACAGATATGTTTTACTCTAGATCAAATTCACTGTACCGTGGCCTCTAAGTAAATTGGGACGTGGCTATTCTCAAGTAGGTCTCCTCCCTGCCCTTACCACCTGGAGGTGTTACTTAGAGCTTTGAAGTTCCTGAAGAAGCCACAGGCCATTTGAGATGGGAGGGGAGGCAGAGGTGCTAATTTGGAGCAGTTTATGCCTTATGATCTTGCAAAACTGTGGATCTAATAAATAGCAATACGTACACATTTGCAAAGCAGCTAATTCAGCAGTCAAGAGGCTCGTAACTGCCCGTGAATGGCTCCGAGAGCACAGATGTCTCTTTGGCTCAATGACTCAGGATTCATTTAAAAAATCAAACCCTCTGAGACATATTCACCATTATGTGGTGATCACGTGGTTAACACTAACAGTGAACATGCTTCCGATCTAAGGTTCAAAGGGTAATGTATGTGCGCTCCCTAGCCCTGTATTTCTTAGTTTGATATACACATAGTTTAATATATCTATACATATTGCTTAGTTAAATGCATATTGAACTATATAATATATATACGTGTGTGTGTGTTATATAAAACAGGGCTGAGAAGCTGGGCGTGGCAGTGCATGCCTATATTCCCAGTGCTTGGGAGGCTGAGACAGGAGGATCCCAAGTTTGAGGAAAGCCTCAGCAAGTAAAGAGACGCTCACCAACCTGGCGAAATCCTAATAAACAAAAAGAACCGGCTAAGGATGGAGCTCAGTGGCCAAGCCCACCCTCCGTCATGCAGGAAGCTTTGGGTTCAAGCCCCAGCACCGAAAATAAGAAAATTCATAAACACAAATAAAGAAGAGCCAGACGCCGTCCAACGCAGCACAGAGCGGCGTCGGGGCCTCACCTGGATCTCCTCGATGCTGTGAACAATGAACATGTCCTGCAGGTCCTCCATGGCGCCCTCCATCCAGTTGTTGAAAGGAGCAGCTCTCTTGGCAAACTCCAGGTGCAGCTGGTCAATGGTTTCCAGCAACTTCTCCGTTCTCTGGAGATCACACCGAAACAAGCATTGGTCACGGACTAAATAATGACAGTCATTCTCAGGCACAAATGAAAACACGATCCAAGCACAGAGACGTGTTATCCGACCTTTAGCACGCGTCTGTACAGACTAACCAGTGCTCAAGTGACCAGCCAACCCCTGCACGTCTCCGAGGGCCCCTGAGTCAAAGAAGGATCGAACGAAATCCAGAGACGCCTCGAGATTAAAGCACCTGAGGTGTTCTGCACATACTGGCGTTTTGGAAGACCGATAATCGGCGTGTGGTACACAGTTACTTGCTTTCAACTGACGTGGTAAATTAGAGGATCTGAGCCTTCAACTGTGCTGGGTGACAGGTGTTCAAGGCATCTTCTGTAGTGTATGGTCAACAGGGTACAGGGAAAGTATATGCCTTCGCAAGGCCTGCTGATACGCATCCAGAATCCCAGTACTTGGGAGGCCCTTCGCAACGCAGTGAGACCCTGCTTCAAAATAGTAATAGCATCACCATGTTGCTATCCTATGTTGAGTAGCTCAGAGGTAGAATGTCCCTGGGCTCCATCCCCAGTACCGCAAAAAAAAAAAAAAGAAAAAGAAAAGAAAGAAAAAATTATGACAGCAGGTGGCTTTAGGACTTCACCTCCAAGGCCTCTCTCCTCTTCTGGGTGAGGGTCCCCAGTCTGTCCCACTGGTCACAAATTTTCTGGCATCGGTCGTTGACATTCACGGCATCGTGGTAATCCAATTCACTAGGAAAAAGTGAAAATAAATAAAGATGAGTTTCCACGGCTGTTAGGAGGAAAACTGGGGCCTGACACAGACAGAAAAGTTTATTTATTCATTTAAATTTTATTTTATATTTGTGGTGCTCAAGGCTGAACCCAGAAGCATTCTACCTCTGAGTGATACCCCCAGCTCTATTTTTAATTAATTAATTAATGCATTTATTTATTTTGGGTACTGGGGACTGAACCTAGGGGCATTCTACCTCTGAGCTATTGGTGGTACTGGGGATGGAACCCAGGGGCCTTCTACCTCTAGGCTACACTCCCAAACCTATTTTTTTTGATATTTCATTTGGCTGGGTGATGTGTGCATTTATACCCACACAAGCTTTATTTTTACCCCATTATGATATATAAATACAATGCACCAATAAAAAAAATTAATAAAAATAATATTTTATTTGGAAACAGAGTCTCTTAAACCTGCTGAGGCTGGCTTCAAACCTGTGCGATCCTCTTGTCTCAGCCTCCCAAGTGCGGGGATTACAAGCATGCGCCACCACGCCCGGCTTATTCTTTATTTTGAAACAGGGTCTCACTATGTTGGGGAGGGCATCACTAAGTAGTTGAGGCTGGCTGCGAACCTGTGATCCTCCTGTCTAAGCCTTTCAAGTTTTAGAATTAAAAGTGCATCCCACCACTCCAGGCTTAAAATTTTAATTTTAATATGTGTATATATGGCTCTGGGAATTGAACTCAGGGGTGTGCTACCTCTGAGCTACACCCCAGCCTGATTTTTTTATCTTTTACTTATTTACTTATTATTTATTTATTTATTTATTTACTTATTTATTTTTTGCAGAACAGGGGATGGAACCCAGGGGCATTCTACCTTCAAGCTACACCCCCAGCTCTATTTTTTATTCTTCATTTTGAAACCGGGTCTCAATGAGTAGCTGAGGCTGTCTGCAAACTGCGATCCTCCTTTTTCAGCCTCCCAAATGCTAGGATGACAAGCGTGCACCACCACAGCCAGCTTGTTTATTTATTTATTTATTTATTTATTTATTTATTTATTTATTTATTTTGAAATAGGGAGTTAAGAAGTTGCAGAGGGCCTCACAAGCGAACCTGCAATCCTCTGGTCTCAGCCTCCCAAGTATTGAGATTACAGGTGTGTGTCATCATGCCTGCTGTAAATTTATTTTTTTTAAAGATCTGATAAGAGAGCTGGAAGTGTATTTCAGGGTTTTGTTGATGGTTTCTATGGCAAATATCACTTTTCTCAGGAAAAAAGTATAAGCCGGGCATGGTGGCGCACACTTGTAATCCCCGTGCTTGGGAGGCAGAGACAGGAGGATGGCGTAAGTTCGAAGCCAGCCTCCCTGGCTTAAGAGACCCTGTTTCCAAAAAATATATAAAAATAGGTCTGGGAGTGTAGCCGTAGGTAGAAGGGTTTCCAGGAACCCCAGTACCACCAAAAAAAAAAAAAAAAGTACAAGAAGAATTAGTCGGGCTGGGTATGATGATGCATGCTTATAACCCCAGTACTTGGGAGGCTGAGACAGGAGGATCCCAGGTTCCCGGCCAGCCTCAGCTACTCAGCGAGGCCCTCCGTAACTTAATGAGACCCTGTTTTAAAATAAATAATAAAACATAGGGCTGGGGGTGTAACTCAGAGGTAGAATGCCCCTGGGTTCAATCCCCAGTACCAAAAAAAAAAAAAAAAAAAAAGCCGGGCGTGGTGGCGCACGCTTGTAATCCCCGCGCTTGGGAGGCAGAGACAGGAGGATCGCACAGGTTCAAAGCCAGCCGCGCTGGTTTAGGAGACCCTGTTTCCAAAAATAAAATAGGTCTGGGAGTGTAGCCCGGAGATAGACGGGCTTCCAGGAACCCCAGTACCACCAAAAGAAAGAAAGAAAGAAAGAAAGAAAGAAAGAAAGAAAGAAAGAAAGAAAGAAAGAAAGAATAAGTAGCAGGCAGGCTGGTTGGCTGGTTTCTGAGCAGAGAGAGCTCTCTTTGGGGGGCCTGGGCTAGCTTTCTTCTGTCTTGTTTTCTCTGTGAGGCCCCGAGAGCAGGACTTTTAAATGGAAACTGTGAGTATAGCCAAGTATCTGACCTGAGGGCAGTCCTGCCAGCTTTCAGGATTGTGGCCATGGGGACAGGAACATAAAATGACCAGGGGGGGGGGTGTCCGCTGGCACTGCACCGTGTCCTTGGCTCCCCTGGAAGGGCAGACAGCTCACCACCGGATGGAGCATCCTGCCAGGCACTGACTTAGCTCAGGAGACTTCCACAAGAGGCAGAGCAGAGGCCTTCTACTTAGAGACAGCGAGGTTCCCCTACCATTCTTAGGACCAGCAAGAAGAAATAGATTCCTTACTCAATGCTGTCTTTTCTCACCAGATTCATCAAGGATCTTCGTGAGGTGAAGGAACTGGCCCTTGTCACTAAAGAAAAGCTGGTGTAAGCCATGTGTGGTGGCGCATGCCTGGAATCCCAGCACTTGGGAGGTTGAGACAGGAGATGCTGGGTTTGTGACCAACCTTAGCAATTTATTGAGGCCCTCTGCAACTTTTAGCAAGACTCTATTTCAAAATTAAAAAGACCAAAATAATAAAATAGTAGCTCAGAGGTAAAAATTTCCCTAGGTCCAATTCCCAGCAGCCCAACAAATAAACATGTAAATAATTAATTAATTAAAAATAACATAGGGGCTGGGAGTGGTGGTGAAAGCTTGCTATCCCAGCGTTTAGAAGGCTAAGACAGATGGATCCGGGTTCATGGACAGCCTCAGCTACTTAGTGAGGCCCTCTGCAACTCAGTGAGACTGTATTTCAAAATAAAGAAAAAAAAATTGGGCTGCGGATGTAGCTCGGAGGTAGAGTGCTCTTGGGTATCCATTCCCAGTACCACAATAAATAAATAAATAAATAAATAAATAAATAAATAAATAAATAGCTGGGGATATATGGTTCAGAGGTGGAATATCCCTGGGTTTAATCTCTAGAAAGGAAGAAAATAAAGAAAGAAGAAAGCAAGCAAGCAAGCCTGGCTAAAAGGATAATCTCGTGTCTCCAAGGAGAAAATGTTTAAATTCTATACAAAAAGTAATCACCATCTCAAGTTAAGATAAGCAGAAGAATCACGAGGGTTTAGAGACATTCTCAAGAGACTCCAGGTCCAGGATGAAACAACCTTGCAGAAGACCCTCCTTCCCCGCCAAATCCATTTCCTGTGGCTTAAATTTCTCGTTTCGGCCTTAAATTGCGGCATCTGTTTCTGGTCGCTGCTTTCCCTGCAGCAATCCACTCGCACCTGTGGCACCTGTCACCACGTGACTGGACAGAGAAGATGTCTGCGGTGCGTGCTATCGCAGACCGTCTGAGTGTTCTTCCCGTGGACAGAGGCTCCCCGTCGTGTTGAAGCCTCCCCGGTCCTCTAGAGAGCAGCAGCTCCCCGCAAAACACACATTCTCTTCTGGACCCAGGTGGACTAAGGTCTTTCTGCCTATCCGTTATAGCCCAGAGCCCAAAACCAAGCAGAACGCACCAGCAGTTTGCACGGCTCTGAACAGAACCGGTGAGGCAAAGGCTCTTCACCATGCAGATATTACAGAGAGGAAAGACTTCGCCAAGATGAGAAGCACCCTGCAGAAACACCTCCTACGATCCCCAATCCAGACAGCAGCACTCGCCCCTCTAACGTCATTTCCGGGTCTCCTTTCTCACTAAGTCATACACGCATACCTGCTTTTCGGGAGCGAGGGTTAACACAATCATATTGTGTTTTATTGGTCCTGGGTGTTGAACCCGGGCACATTCTATCCACACACTACACCCCCAGCCCTTTCTATTTATTTATTAATTTATTATTTATTTATTTATTTATGTTTTGAAATGGGGTCTTTCTAAGTTGCTGAGGGTGTCTCTAAGTTGCTGAGGCTGACCTTGAACCTGGGATGCTCCTGTCTCCGGGTGCTCTCTGCACAAGCAGCAGGTCCCGCACCTGCACCTCGCCCGGGGAAGCTGCCTTCGCTCCCTTCTGAGCTCCAAGCTCTGACTGCCTTCCAGGAAGTGGAGGTTTGTGTACCAGGCAGGGGTGCGGAGACTCTGCCATAACCCAAAATCCATACTGGAATCTGTGTCTACGTTTGGAGAGACAAGCGCAATCCCACCCCAGGTGCTCCAGCCTGCTCTGAACTTGGAGAAGGGAAGGCAGGCCCGGCTGCCCTCCCCCTGGAGCCCCTGCAGGACCCAGAGCCCCAGCACCCACTTGAGCTCCTGCGCGATGGCGGCGATCTGCTCCACACGGTCCTGGTGCGCGGCCAGGTCGCTCTCGAAGGCCTCGTGCTTCCGCAGCAGGGCCCGCACCTCCGTCAGCGACGCGGACTCGTAGTCTTTCTGCAGCAAGATCTGCTCTTTGCCTGCAAGAGGGGGTATGAACACCCCGATGTCCCGGAGCGCCTGCTCTGCACAGGCTCTCGGACATGCCTTGCAAGCTTGCCTCTTGGAAAAGTACAGCGTTGGGAGCAGAGACCCGCGAAGATAGGAGCATCATGGTAAAGACACCTCCTGGTTCTGGGCACAGCTCAACCCTGATATTACATTTTCTGTACTAGGGATTGAACCTAGGGCCATTCTGCCTCCCAGCTACACCTCCAGCCCTACTCTATTTTTATTTTGAAACAGGATCTCACTAGGTGGATTGGAGTCACACTACTTGCTGAGGCTGGCCTCAAACTTGCGACTTCCAATCCTCCTATCTCAGCCTCCCAAGTACTAAGATTAGAGGTGTATACCACCACACTCAGCTGTCAACCCTGATTTTTTAAATTTTTTGGTGGTACTGGGGATGGAACCCAGGGGCATTCTACCTTCCAGCTACATCCCCAGCCCTATGTTGTATTCTTTATTTTGAAACAAGGTCTCACTGAGTTGCAAAGGGCTTCACTAAGTAGCTGATGCTGTCAGCAAACCTGCGATCCTCCTGTCTCAGCCTCCCGAGTACTGAGATAGCAAGCGTGCGCCACCACGCCCGACAACCGTGATTTTTCAAAGCCTGAACCCCAGCCTTGTCTGCTCACCGTAAGCCCAGGTCTCATGCGTGGAGGCCTTCTGCCGGAACTTCTCAGCCAGGTGCTCCAGGCGCTCCAGCCTGCGGATTTCATTCAGCAGCCATTCCTCGTAGCCTTTCTCAGCCTGCTCCAGCCTCTGCCAGGCGCCGGCGATATCCTGGGACAAGGACAGGCACATCTGTCGTACCCGGACCCGGGCTTCTTTCGTGAATTGCAATGTGTGTTTGCGGCGGTGTCGCCCTTTAGTTGAACTGCCCCCCTTCCTCCTTCCAAATACCCATCAACTAAGACCGGGGGCGCGGCGCGCGCTTGTAATCCCAGCATTCAGGTGGTGGAGACGGGAGGATCAGGGCTGGTGGACAGCCTCAGCTGCTTAGCGAGGCCGTTCCAAACTCAGCGAGACCCAGTTTCAAAAATAAAAAGACTTGAAAAATAGAGCCGGGCGTGGTGGCGCACGCTTGTAATCCCCGCGCTTGGGAGGCGGAGACAGGAGGATCGCGCAGGTTCGAAGCCAGCCGCACTGGCTTTAAGAGACCCTGTTTCCAAATAAAAATATAAAATAGGTCTGGGAGTGTAGCCCTAAGGTAGAAGGGCTTCAAGGAACCCCAGTACCACCCAAAAAAAAAAAAATAGGGCTGTGGGTATAGTTCGGCGGTACAAGGCCCCTGGGTTCCATCCCCAGTACTGCCAAAATAATAATAATAATAATAATAATAATAATAATAATAATAACCATCAACTATTTTGGTCTCCAGACATCCTAACTGTCATCAGGACCTTTTAGAACTAGTAGCGCTGCCATCGTCAGCAGATGTGACGCTTCTCTGGGTGTGGGTGGAGAGGTGGAGGGGTTACGTTCTCTGGCTACTAGAAGATGGAACCCCAAAGTGGCTCTGAGAATCCAGGTGAGCCTGGGACGGGAGTCCCGAGAGGTGGAGAGGGGAAGGTTGAAACGTCGGCATTTAGGTGGTGATTAGGTGTTGATTAGGTAGCACGGGTCTGGATGAGACCACCTGGAGGGTTACAGGCACAGAAGAGGGTTCAGCACCAAGCAAGCCCAGAGCGCCCAACATCTGCGGACAGCAGAGGCGGCAGGGTCCTGAGCAGGGACAGAGAAGGCCTCTCTGGTGAGGGAGGAAAAGCACAGGAGAGATGATAGTAACGGGCCTACTGGCTCACGCTTGTAATCCCAGGACCTGGGAGGCTGACACAGGAGGATCGCAGGTTCAAGGCCAGCAAGACCTATTTCAAGATAAAAATAAAAGCCAGGCGTGGTGGCGCATGCTTGTAATCCCAGCATTGGGAGGCTGAGACCGGAGGATCGCGATTCGCTGACAGCCCCAGCTACATAGTGAGGCCCTTTGCAACTCAGTGAGACCCTGTTTCAGAATAAAGAATAAGAAATAGGGCTGGGGGTATAACTCAGAGGTAGAATGCCCCTGGGTTCCATCCTCAGTACTGCAAAATAAATAAATAAATAAACAAATAAATAAATAAACAAATAAATAATAAAATAAGACTAGGGGTGTATCTCAAAGGGAGAATGCCCCTGGGTTCATTCCCTGGAATCAAAAATAAAAGTAAAAGGCAGTTCAAAAGGAGGTAATGGGCAACTGGACCACAGCTGTAGAGAAGTCCAGGAGCACGGCAGGGAGGACTCCTCAGGATGTCTGCCCAGGTGAGAACGGAGGAGGCAGAGGAGGGGCAGAAGCCAGGTTCCCGCAGGTGCAGAGTAGAGGTGGGTAGAAGTGAGTCGGGAGGAAGTACCGACCGCGGAGGAATTCTCTCTACACGCTTTGCCGTGACGGCCACTGGGAGCTGGGACAATGGCTATGGGGGAGGTGGAGCGCTGGCTTTGATGGTTTTTATTCTTGTGGATTCTAGGGCACTTTGTCCATGGGAGGGAGAAGCTGAGAGTATGGGAGAGAGGGGGAGGTGGTAGCTGCAGGGAGGAGAGGGCATGTGTCTGTGCCTAGTGCTGGAAGACCTGTGGCGGGGAGAGGCGAGACCAGAAGGGGGCAGGCAGAGATGGTTCCTGGAGCACCCCCGTGGAGCACCGCCGTGGAGCACCCCTGTGGAGCACTCCCGAAGACGGCTCTTGGCCAACAACGCCCAGTGGCTGAGCCAATAACTGCACGACCATAGGAAGAAAACTACCAAGAACGAAGCGGCCGGCCACTCACCGACACCATCTTGCCCTCGGAGGGCATGAAGGCCGGCCGGTTGCTGATGCGCAGCTTGGTCTGCAGCGTGTTGAAGTTGATCTCCAGCTGGCACTTCTCCTGCACCTTGGGCGGCTTGTGCTTGCGCCGGTAGTCCCGGAAGTCCTCCAGCTTCTTCTGCATGGCCTGCATCGTCTTCTCAGGGGTCCGGTTCTCCAGCCAGGGGATCGTGCGCCGGATCCATTCCAAAAGCTGCTCCCAGACACACACACACACACACACACACACACGCACACGCACACGCACACGCACGCACACACGCACAGAAAAAATACTGCTGAAAACACCAGCAAACTGCTCCTGGTGTTTAAAAAATAATAATAGAGGTGCCTGATGATTTGGAATGGGCTAACCAGATGTTCCCCAAATGACGGCAGTATGGTCACAACGCCCCTAACTTAAGGGAGAAGGGGCACGGTGATGGAGTGACACTTCCACTGTCCACCCAGGGCCACACTCGTCACCCACCCAACGGCGCCATACACAAGGTCGAAAACCCAAAGTCAGCACGCAAAGTCGTGTTTTACAAAAGATGTGACATTCACAGGCATTAGCAGACAAATGCTGGATGGAGCTTTTGAATAAAAAAAGAAAAAGAAAGAAAGAAAAAAGGAAAACAGAAAAAACTGACATGGTAAGAATGTAGTATAATTTCAGCAACAAATTGGGTTTAACTTAAAATGCATTAAAAAAATAAGCTCAAGTCTAATGAACCTCTTTGCTAGACAAACGTACTATAAGCCTGGGACTGACTCGGAGCCAAAGTATATGTTAACACCTAGCTTTTAAGCTAACCCACAAGATGTAAGTAAAAATGGCAGTGGATTCCCAAGAATGAGTGCAATCCCCCTTCTCTTGCTACCCAAGTCTTGGACACGATCTGTTGAGAGCCTCATTGGCTATACTTCTCCCTCCTGATAACTTGGGAAAAGGACGACAGACTAGAATTAAAAGTAGTTCAGATGGTGATGTGTCTGCAGTCCAAGGGGTTGAGGAAGATAAATGAAAGACCAAGTAAGGAGAGGAAGGATCTCATCACCCAGGACTGCCCAGCCTTCCATCCTGGCCCTACCTCAACCCTGAAGTTTATCCCTGGCCCTAACACCATCAAGTTAACTTCTGGTCTACAGCAATAATATAAAAATCAAGAAAAGAAAAACAAGTCCCCCCATGCCCAAAAAATAAAAATTTTCCCAGAGCAGCAGTATGAAAATATAAACTTGGTACACTAGACTGGATTGCTCTAGACTGGCTGCGAAGGTTTATTCCAAGTGTCCTGACCATTTCCCCAGCACAGGACATGTATCAGGGATCAGGTAAACTAAGTCAGAGGATAAGTGATCTGGGCCCGTGCATGTACACTGTGCCTGTGGGTGGGCTCAGAAGACCTTGCTCCAACCATGCTCCCACAACGGTCAAGACGGCCCAGCAGCAGCAAGGCAATGGCCTCATTGCTACGTGTGCTGTGATAAGGACAAAAAGAGGAACAGAGGGTTCCAAGCAAGGATCTGGGGCCGCCAACCCCCAGGCATCTTAGAGCCTCTTCCCAGCTCTCCTCTGTAGGTTTACAGACACAGCCAGAGGCACCTGCTCTCAACAGGCAGTGCCATTCAGAAAGCATCCATGGGATGTCGGGGGTCCACGAGTCAGAAAAACAGTAACAAAGAAAGGCAGGCCAGCGTGGTGCTGCACGCCTAGAAACTCAGTACCGGAGAGGCTGAGATAGAATCATAGGTGTGGGGACAGCCTTACTAACATGGCCAGACTCTCAGCAACCTAGGAAGACCTTGGTTCCAAAAAACAAAAACAAAAAATTACCTAGGAAGACCTAGGGGACAGCCTTAGTAACATGGCCAGACTCTCAGCAACCTAGAAAGACCTTGGTTCCAAAAAAACAAACAAAAAAATTACAAAGAGCTGGGGGTATATCTTGCAGGTAGAATGCCCCCAGCTTCTATCCCAGGACCAAAAATCAAAAGACAAGCAACACAGCGTCGCACCGTCCTCCAGGGGCCTGAGACTGAGCGGGCAGAGCCGAGAGGGGAGATCGCTTCCTACCACTGGAAACCCTCGGCTCCCCTGTGCTCTGGGTCTTTGGAAAGACAGCCAGGGCCACATTTGTCCCTGGACTTTAGTGGCTACAGTATAAACCAAGTCTGAGATCCAGATATGAAGATGCAAAAAAAAAAAAAAAAAAAAAAAAACCAACAACCACCCAGGGGCAATCCGTCCCCGGGGGCCGCACCCCAGGGTGCGAGTGGACAGAGCGAGCGGCCGGGGTCCTTTACCTCACTTGCTAGTCGCTCATATTCTTCCATGAGCCTCTCATTCTCTTGATTCACAGCAAGAACCTTACATATCCTGTTAGCTGCTGTCTCGGCCTGCAAAACACAATAGGTAAACGGACGGCTGCACACGGGGACGGCGCGCACACAGAGGCGGACGGACGGAAGGATGGGCGGGCAGACGGACGTGGCGGGCAAGAGGTGACGACCCAGGGGGACGACGGCGTGCTGAAATGGCACAGCGTCCAGGCGAGGGCGGGACAGGACACCAGAGGCAGGGCTTTCTGACACCGTGAGTCACTGCACACCTTTTTGGGGGGTTAGTTTTCACACGGGCTTACACAGCAGGCTGAATATACTGTTGGGAACGGCAGGGAGGGAACACTAGTCTCACACGCAAGCTTTGGAACACAGCAAGCGAGTTGTTAGTAACAGAAATGTATGGGTCAAGGAAACCAAGATCTCGGGCCCCCAGAGGTACATCCACCTGCCCACTCTCAACACTCATGCCATGGCCGGAGCTCCCTGTGTGGCAGTGGCCTTTGGAAAACGAAGCAAAAGTCACTGGGTCCTGAATATACAGGCGTGTGTGTCGCTGCACTTAAATCCACAGAGAACCCAACCCCCTGACGTGAGTAGACTAGGTTCCTCCCGCAGAACTGAGCTTGCTTTATGCTTTGGCTTAACCTACTGTTTAACCAGCCAGGAGGGTGGTGACAAGTCATCCTCTATTGACATTTTTGGGGGAAACTTGGGCGACAAGTCTCAGATTAAGGTCTTGTTGTGAATCAAAAGGTGCAGCATCAGCCGGGAGCTCCCAATATTTGGGAGGCGGACACAGGAGGAGCACAGGTTTGAGGCTAGCCTCAACAATCTGTCGAGACTCTGTTTCAAAACAAAAATGGGAGCCGGGCGTGGTGGCGCACGCTTGCAATCCCCGCGCTTGGGAGGCAGGGACAGGAGGATCGCGCAGGTTCAAAGCCAGCCTCGCTGGCTTAAGAGACCCTGTTTCCAGATAAAAATCTAAAACTAGGTCTGGGAATGTAGCCCGGAGGTCGAAGGGTTTCCAGGAACCCCAGTACCACCAAAATAAATAAACAAACAAACAAATAAATAAATAAATAAATAAAATAAAAATGGGGCTAGGGTGTAGCTCAGAGGTAGAATGCCCCTGGGCTCAAGCTCTAGTACCAAAAAAAAAAAAAGAAAAAGAAGTTCCCCTCAACTTGTCCCACACCCTGTCCTCTAAAGCCACGTGGTTTCCATGTGTGATCATTTCCCAGTGACGGTCTTTAACGGGATTGCAGAAATAGCACATACTCAGTCCAACCGGCCTGCAGGGATTCCCCGTGTGATGAAAGGGGGCGGCCGAAGGACTGGAGAACGTGCAAGGGTTGAAGACGGTCCCTCAGGCACAGTGTCTTGAGAAATGTAATGCTTTTTGAGGTCATAACTGCGTTACCCTTTCACGATTTCCCTAACACCGAGATTCCTCTTGAAAGATGTCGTAACACATCGTGTGATTTGCAGGCGGATGGGAACAGGGCGACGTGACCAAGGCATTCATTTCTCCTCGTCAAATTCCCCCCCTCATGCCTCAAGCATGTGGCTCGGTTTCAATTTCTATACCTTTCTCTTTTTTTAATCACCACCCCCCCCAAAAGCATCAACATTTTCCCCATAATTTACTACTGAAATACAGGAAATATCTTGGAAGGGGGGGACCCAGATAAAAGTACTTCAGGAAGGTTGTAAAGTGAAGGCCATTTTTAAAAAGTACTTGCATTTGGGGATGTGCTGCGTTAAGTGGTTATAAAGCCCTTAGAAAGTCTGCGGGAGGATGGGGAGCGCTCACGCGCGCATGCGCACACACAGCAGGCCGCACAGCCGGCCGGGCCGAAGCTTAAATACCTGCTCCGCTCCCGCGAAAGCATGGTAGAAGCAGGAAACGTAAGTCATGATGGCTCTTTCATCGGGTTTGGGAGTGTTCACAATGTCTGGTGGGGAGAAAATAACACAGGACACGAACACACACACACACACACACACACACACACACACAGGGGCGAAGAGGAGAAACCAAGGTGAACAAAGAGAAGAAGAAACTGGCCTCCACCAACCGGTGGTCCGCTGTGTCACAGGCCCTGAAGCTCAAAAGGACCGCGGGGACAGCACGGCAGAACACGCGGGCTTTTAATGCTCACGCCGGGGCCTGTGCTCAGCACCTCGAAGGGCTTTTAAAAATGCATCTAGCGTGTCGACGTGTCTGCCACGTGTCAGCGTGTGTGGCTCTTCCTCTAGGTTCAGTCGTCTTTGGGCATGTCAGTCCGAGGTGCTGGAGATCCTGGCAAGGACGGTCCGGCCATCCCCCCGCCCCCAGGCTCTTCAGTGTCGGGGCTCTCAGCCACCCCGGGTGTAAGGATGGACTCACTGGAGAGCGTGTGCCTCCTAAGACCTTCTCTACATACTTACCACGGTGCTCCAGAAATCAGCAAAAGCAGCCTAAAATCTATGGAGAAGGGCACGCGGGCTGGGCTCCTTAGGACTCCTGCTAGGACTTGGGCCAGCTGTTGGAACGAGCCATGGAAGCGAGAGACAGAGCCCAGGACACACAGCCCGTCTTCCCCCGCCTTGCCGACACCAGCTTCTGGTCAGTGTCTCCTTAACCACGCTCACAGACTCGTGTCTGTCAGAGATGGAGTGAACTGACACCGGTACCTGTGATTCCCTACAGCCCAACCCTGCTCCCAGTGGCAGGAGCAGTTAACAGGAAGTATATGAGACTGTGTGAATGGGTGGAATCTTCTCGATAGAAAACAGGTCTCCTTACCCAAGGGAGGGAGGCAAAGAAAGAGGAAAATAATATAAAGTGGAAACACGAGGTGGAGGATGAGCAGTGGCCCATGCTGACGTCCTCACCTTCTGCACGGCAGAGACACCATGATAGTAACCAGACACAGAAGCCATGATGGCTCTCTCAGGGGTCTGGCACAGTGTTCTAGATCTGCTACAGAAAAGAAGATTAACAGCGTGGATGTTCTGATCCCAGCCAACTTCTGCTGGGTGCTTCCTTGGAGAAGCCTGGAATCTTCTCCAGATCTTGGAATTCTGCTTCAATCTTGGTTCAAATGAGAGAAGCCACCCTGCAGAGGGCTTCTCTTTGAGGAAGGAATTGCCCAGGAGAAGGGCATGGCCAGCCCAGAAGAGCCCCGACTGGCCAGACAGGCCCTGGGAATTCCAGCCCCCACGCAGGGGCTTTCTGTCTCTACGCACAGGGAGGCTCAGGGTCAACCAGCTCCCTCTTGCAGGCTGATCCAAGGAGCATGTGTGCCCAAGGAGCTAAACCCAGAGTCACGTCAAGTGGGTGGATGGTTACAATGAGAAGAATATGGCCAGTTTTCACCATAACAGGTCCAGTGTATGCGGGGAGAGGGCCAGTCAGCCACGTGGGTTTAGAGACCAAAGGATAGCAAAAGGTAACGCCAGCAGCAGCGGGCAGGAGGCCAGGGCCTGCCAAGAGGCCTTAACAGGGGAAGAGGAGCCCTGGGCCTGACGTCACAACAGAAGAGCCGAGAAATGAGAAAGAGTCGCGATGCCAGCGAGTCCCAACGCAGACGGCAAAAATGTGAAGGGCGACGCCTTCCTGGGGTCAACATGTCGGGCAGCTACATCGCAGTGTGCTCCGTGCTGGTGGCAATCGTGTTTGTGACTGCTCACCAGAGGAGTCATGAGAATTGAGTCCTCAAAGACAAGAACACGGGGTGCGAGCGTTCTTCTGAACCACTGAAAAGGGAAGACGAAAGAAAGTAATGGGGGACCAGGAGGAGGAAAAGACGAGAGCTAGTGAACCATCAGCCTCAAAGGAGAGAGAATGGACAGACGTGCAGGCCGGGGCCGAGCGGCGGGGGAAAGAGCAGGCGTGAGGGGCAGAGTTGTAATGAAGCGGGTCGACCGCGCTCGTCATCATTAGTGAGCCTTTGGGAGTGACGCGCCCTCCGCTCAGGATACTGGGAAGCGTTGACAACTGGAAGATGAATTTACGAATTTGCCCTGGCTGTTAACTCGAGAACGCCTGGCAGTATCTGTCATAAGGGAAGTGAATGGAGAAGCCACACAACATAGGAACTTATTTTGAAGGACTGAGAAGGGCACAGAGGCAAAGGCCAGTCTCTGTGCTCCCACTCCAGCGACTCTCTACCTCTAAAGAGCTACGGAGAAAGCCGAAGGCAGAATTGTAAAGAGTACGCTCAGGTGTTGGCACCCAAAACTGGGTTTGCTAAGATGGTGAGGTTAATAAGTGGGCAGTGTTGGTGACCTAATTGAAAGACGACTGGTTTGGGTTGAACCATGTTCCCCGAAAAGACAAGCTGACGTTCTAACCTGCGGGACCCGTGAATATGATTTTATTTGGAAGAAGGTCTTTGCAGATGTGATCAGGCAAAAGTGAGGTTACTTGGAGCGGGAGGGCTCTCACCCCAACATTGTCCTTATAAAGGAGGAGACACAGCAAGACGCACAGAAGAAAGCCTGTCAAGACAAGGCCACGAGCCACGGGTGTCTGGGGGTCCTAGAAGCTGAGTCAAGGAAGGACCCTGCCCCGGCGCCTGCAGGCCCCGCCAGCGTGTGGCTTTCAGACCTAGAGCCTCCAGGCTCTGCGGGCAAAGAACCTCTGCTGCTCAACGCCAGCAGTTCGCCATCAGTTGTGACCGCGGCCCTCACGGAATCACTGGAGAAGGCGAAATGGAAGATCGACAGCCGGCGACACTCAAGCACTTCCTTTTCCTTACCAGTTCTTGTCAGTGGAAGTTATATCCCATTAGAGAATAACAGAGTCGGCAACCACAGAGTCGTAGGTGATCAGGGCAGGAACTTAGCTTATCGTCTGGCAGCGGCCTGCTCACAGCGAGCGTCCCCAGTGCCTCCCGACGGTGGTGAGTCACGGGTCAATGAAACGAGTGAATGGTTTCCACATAGTGTGCTTTAAGGGTGCGCCACGAGTACAGCCCACAAGAATTCACCGCATAAAAAGGGCATGGAAACCAGGCATGGTAGGGCGTGCCTGGGATCCCAGTATTTGGAAGGCTGAGATAGGAAGCCAGCCTGCACCACTTAGGCTCTCGGCTACCTAGTGAGACCCTGTTTCAAAATAAAAAATTAAAAGGACTGGGGGGTGTAGCTTAGTGGTAGAAAGCCCCAGGTTCAATCTCCAGTACCAATAAAAAAGAGAGACACAAAAACTATCTGAGGTGAGTCCACAGATGGGTGCTCCACATGCAAAATGCACAGACATCCTTTCAGAATGAAGAAAAATACATTTAATTTGGGCTGATTAAAAAATGAAATGTGGAAGTCTAGATGGTATACCAACAGTTAATTATACCATGTTTTAGCTAGGCGTGGTGGCGCACACTTGTAATCCCCGCGCTTGGGAGGCGGAGACGGGAGGATCGCGCAGGTTCAAAGCCAGCCGTGCGTGCTGGCTTAGGAGACCCTGTTTCCAAATAAAAATGTAAAAATAGGTCTGGGAGTGTAGCCCAGAGGTAGAAGGGCTTCCAGGAGCCCCAGTACCACAAAAAATTTTATACCATGTTTTATATTTAATTCTATAATTTCTAGCTAGAAGGAAGGGTCCTCCTGCTTTATGTATGTCACGAAGATATTTATTTGCTAAACTTCTCTCCATGTGGTTAAAATAATTATGGTATTGAAAAATAAACAGAAAAATATTTTTAAAAAATGATACACCAGCTAGGCGTGGTGGTGCATGTCTGTGATACCTGTACTTGGGAGGCTGGGACAGGAGGATCACAAGTTTGAGGCCAGCCTCAATCACTTAGTGAGATCATGTTTCAAAATAAAAGAAGGGCTGAGGGTGAAACTCAGAAGTAGGATACCCTGGGTTCAATTCCCAGTACCACCCCTACTCAGTTATAAACCACAGCATTCTGCTTCTTAATTATAGCTGAACTTTTTTGCCAGATGCTATCACTATTAATTTTGCTGGTCTGATTTTGATCAAGATTTTTAAGATACATACTTATGAATAATCTATACAAGATACTATATATTAATAGCATAATACCCAAATACCAGTAGTATTAATACTAACAATATTAATACTCTAATATTAATGTGGCTTGAGACCAAAATTTGTCAGGAATGGTAAGTTACTAAGTTCAGATGGAACTTTGCAATTAAGTTTCACAGCGTGCCCTCCAGGGCCACAACTTCATACTCCACAGACGTTTCCAATTCTCTGTAAAAACAATTTTCAACTCACCTTCAGCATCCAGCATTTTAGGAATATCCAGGTGCTTCTCTGCGATTTCCATGGCCAGGTTGATGTTTCCTATGGGGTCATCCTGCATGGAAAAACCCACAAGCAATCATTTAAAACACTGAAACCGGGCTTCCGGGCAGTATTTTCTATATAGCTCCCTTTGGGAAGGATGCCTTCCCGCCCACCCATGGCCACAGTCAGAGAAATAAACTCTCCTGCTTCTCTTTCCCGATCACTTCAAATGTTTAGAGAAACACGCCCAGATCACAGGAGCCGCACAATCCCTGCACGCCCCACTCCATAAGCCATGAGCCAGCGTCTAAGCGGGCAGGCCCTTTGCGGAGGGGAGGCGAGCTCTGAAGACATTTTCTGGTTGATAAGGAAGAACGCCGTGAACACTTCCCAGCTCACCGCCCAGGCCGTGGCCACGCAACTGCGGCCAGTCTAGGGGAGTTCACGGGAGGCGCGCTGTTCTGGTCTGGAAGGGAGTCGCGGGGAAGGCTGACTCCGGCTTCCCGGGGCTATGCCTGGGAGGTGCTGCCCGTAAGCTCACTCCTGAGGACACCAGGGGCTGTGAGGAGCAAAGGTCGCATTTTGTGTGGTCAAGGACCAGAAAAAAAAAAAAAAATCACAAAAGGGTCTCACTGAGTTGCAGAGGGCCTCACTAAGTAGCTGAGGCTGTCCGCGAACCGCGATCCTCCGGTCTCAGCCTCCAGAATGCTGGGATGACAAGCGTGCACCACCACGCCCGGCTCTAAAGACTACCTTGTTTAAATATCTATAATAGCCAGGCGTGGTGGCGCACGCTTGTCATCCCAGCATTCTGGAGGCTAAGACAGGAGGATCGCGGTTTGTGGACAGCCTCAGCTACTTAGTGAGACCCTCTGCATCTCAGTGAGACCCTGCTTCAAAGGAAAGAATACAAAAAAAAAAAAAAAACAGGGCTGGAGATGTTGTTCGGAGGTAGACTGCCCCTAGGTTCCATCCCCAGTACCGCCAAAAAAAAAAAAAAAAAAAAAAAAAATCTATATTTAAAATAAATGTGACCTGAGGCGTACACTGAAATGCTGAAAAACCAGAAGACTTGACATATATCATTTTGACTTATTAAGGAAATAAGCTGTGACTCTGAAATGGAAGAGTGAAGAGAAAAAAGTAAAATAAAAAAAAAAAGAATTAGCCTAGGATAACTTTTCTTTTCTTTTGAACCCAGGGCCATTTTACCTCTGAGCTACACCCTCAACCCTTTTATTTTTTGTTTTTGAGACAGGGTCTTGCTAGGTTGCTGAGAGTTTGGGTACATTGCTGAAGCAGTCCCAGAACCTCTGGTCCTCCTGTCTCAGCATCCCAAGTACTGGGAGTGCAGGCACGTGCTGTCATCCCCAGACACTAAGAACACACTTCATCAATTGTGACAGGCAACTTAGGAAGCTGTGATGTTCTGCTGTTGGCGCAGTCATTTGTAATACAGTAGGAGATTGAGAGGTTCACGCTTAGCCGAGTGTAGAGGTGCATGCTTGTAATCCCAGCAGTTGAGAGGCTGAGATAGGAGGATTGCAAGTTCATGACCAGCCTTCAAAACTTATGGAGGCGTTTTGCAATTTAGTGATACCCTGTTTAAAAAATAAAAGAATAAAATAGGGCTGGGGTATAGCTCAGAAGTAGAAGGCCCCTGGGTTCAATCCCTAGTATCATAAATTAAAAAATAAAAGCGCAGGCTTCAAAAACACATTTGATGTGTTCAATGAAGACCCCAAAGCCAGCTTCCTTGCCTGACAAAATATATCACTATTTCAGGAAAAAAAGTTAACTCAATATAATTTAATAAATCACATATGCATTTGACCCAAAACAGCCGTATTATCACGCAAATCTGACTTGCATACTGTATGGTTAGGCTTGTGAAGCCAGAGAGGTGAGTGCAAACTTTAATTTTCAAAAAACGATTTAAGAAAGATTTTGGTATTAAAAACACAGAAGAAGCCGGGCGTGGTGGCGCACACTTAGAATCCCAGCGCTTGGGAGGCTGAGACAGGAGGATGGCACAGGTTCGAAGCCAGCCTCAGCTACTGAGTGAGGCTCTCAGCAACTTAGTGAGACTCTGTTTCTTAAAAATATATATAAAAAAGATCTGGGAGTATAGCCCGGAGGTAGAAAAGCCCCTGGGTTCTATCCCCAGTACCTCCACCACAAAAAAAATAACCCAAGAGGAATAACTCTGAGACTCTGAACACTATCTCATTTGGACATAACTCAGAGATAAAATGTGGCAATTATGTATTTCTGAGCTCAGCCACCAGCCAGCCTTGTGACTGGGCGGATTTTATTGAGCTCTTGCTTTCTTGGTCTGTTAAAGTAGAGAAATAATAGTACTGACTTCAGAATGAAGTTTGAATCAGTGTGTGTGTGTGTGTGTGCATGTGTGTGATTTTTTATGCATATATATGTGAGTATTCATACAAATACATACTTATTTACAGTAGTGTCTGATCTTACACTATGTAAAGTAGTAATTTATTTGCAGTTCTGGGGTTGGAACCCAGAAGATTTCTACCTCCAAGCTACACCCCAGCCCTAATTTTTTTTTTTGGGGGGTGGTACTGGAGTTCCTGGAAGCCATTCTACCTCTAGTATCTATCTATCTATCTGTCTATCTATCTATCTAAATATATTTTAAACATTTATACATTTTATATATAGATACATATATATGTATCTATATATACACACACACATAAACACACACATATGTTTCTCCCAATTACTAGAAGACACACACACACACACACACACACACACACACACACACACACACACGGCCTTCCCAGGAAGTCAAGCCAAGAGTCGTCAGACACATCTTGACAGGGGCACACGGGGATGCTCTGGCTCTGGTCCCCTGGTCCCTAACAGAGGGCCTCCCTGGCTGCCTTCCCAGGTGCATCATGGGAAGGCTAGGGGGCCCTCTCGGGGCAGCAGTGGTCTAAGTGCCATGTGCTCCTGCTGGGGATGACATGCGGGTGCGAAGGTGGGGCCACCCCTAATGACCTTGTTAAGCTTTGAGTAGTCGATGAGGTCAGGCCGGTGTCTGTGGATGAGGGCGCAGAGTCCAAGACCATCTTTCCAGCTTCGCCACGTGGAAGAGAAAAGGAATGGGGTTAATGGAGGGAGAGCCTGAGGCCGGGTCTGCACGGGGAACGGACGGCCTCCCGCTGACCTTCCCTCCCCATCCGGGGGCCGGTGCTGCCCTGGACGCCCATCTTTCCTGGCCCTTGCACACTTCCACGCCCTGATCTCCTCCTTTGTATTTTCAGCGACAGGCTGGACCTGCCTGGGGACCCTGCCCTGTCTCCTGTGACAGGAGGGGAGATGCCTTTCCTGCGTCCCTGCCCTCAGAGACCCTCCCCTCTCCTGGAATCTCCATCCTGGGCTGCCCCATAAACACCCCAAGTATATCTACCCCAAGCATGTCCTGGGAACACGCCCCCCAGGGCTCTCAGGACCCTCAGAAGCCACCCTTGGCTTCCAGGCAGCCCTCTGTCTTTCCTATAATATTGACTGAATGACTGATTAACCGATTGATTGATTGGGTGGCACTGGGGATGGAATCCAGAGGCCTTCTACTTCTGAGCCACATTCTAGCCTTGTTTTGTTTCTTGGTTGGAAACAGGGTCTCGCTAGGTTAATGACAGTCTCACTACTTGCTGAGGTTATCCTTGAACCTGTGACCCTCCTGTCTCAGCCTCCCAAGTACTGAGATTCCAGGCGCACCCCGCCACACCCAGCTTTGCCCCGGCTCCGTACACATCCTGGTCCTTCCCGTCAGCATCTGGCAGTGTCTCGAGGGCCGGGGAGGCTGCGAGGCCTGGCGCAGGGCTGACTCTTAGCAGGCACTGTCATAGTTATTTGTCTAACCAAAGAACCTCCCATCTGCCCGTGGCCCGTCCTCATCTCTGTCTCCTTAGCCACAGGCCCGTTTTTCCTCCTGGGCTACCCACCACCCAAAGGCTCAGTCCCCAGCCAGCTCTCGGCTCACAGCACAGCCTGCGGGAGAAAGAAGGGTGAGCACAAGAGGGCGCTCCTTTACTGTCGGCCTCGGGCATCCGCTCCTGTCTCTTTTCCTTTTGGGCACTGGGGGTTGGACCCAGAAGTGCTCTACCTCTGAGCTAAGCTACACCCTCAACTCTTTTCAGTTTTTATTTCGGAACAGGGTCTTCGTAAGTTTCACTAAGTTGCTTGAGGCTGTCCTCCAACCTTGGCTCCCCTGGTCTCCGCCTCCCAAGTACTGGGGTTATGGGCCTGTGCCACTGCACCCAGCTCCATTTTCTCTACATATTTTCTTTCTTTTCTTTCTTTCTTTCTTTCTTTCTTTCTTTCTTCCTTTCTTTCTTTCTTTTTGGTGGCACTTCAGATTTAACCTAGGGGGCATTCTTTTTTTTTTCTTTTTCTTTTTTCTTTTTTTTTTTGGGGGGGGTGGTACTGGGGTTCCTGAAAACTCTTCTATCTCCGGGCTACACTCCCAGACCTATTATATATTTTATATTTTTATTTGGAAACAGGGTCTCTTAAGCCAGCGCCGCTGGCTTCGAACCTGCCTCCTGTTTCCACCTCCCGACCGGGGATTACCAGCGTGCGCCACCACGCCTGGCACCTAGGGGCATTCTATTTCTGAGCTACACTCCCAGCCCTATTTCATTTTTTTAATTCTGGAAACAAGTCCTCACTAACTTGCTGAGGCTGGCTGCAAACCTGTGATCTTCCAGTCTCAACCTCCCAAGAACTGAGACAAGCGAGCGTGAGGCGGCTGCCTCATCTCTGTGATCTTTGTGAATGTGATTTTTTTTTTTACAGTACTGAGGATGAAACCCAGGGGCATTCTACTTCCAAGCTACACCCCTGCCCTATTTTTTAATCTTTATTTTGAAGCAGGGTCTCACTGAGTTGCAAAGGGCCTCACTAAGTAGCCGAGGCTGGCCACCAACCATGATCCTCCTGTCTCAGCCTCCCGAATGCTGGGATTGCAAGCGTGCCCACCACGCCCGGTCCGAATGTGAATTTTCTACTTCTCTTGAGTTCGGGCAAAGCTGACAGACCAAGCATGCGGGGTCAGTGTGCGGGCAGAGCCCGGGGGCTCGCAGAGGCTGTGAGCGCCCCTCCCGTCCCTGGCGAGGGCCTCCATCCTGCCACTGTCTCCAGCATCAGGTGTGGACAGAGTGGGTGGGTCTTGCACCCACGCTCCAGAGGACTGCGCTGTACTGCGAGCCCTTCGGAGGAAACCGCAGAGGCCTCGTGGCACCCACAGCCTCACGGGCGAGCCCACTTCCTCGGCAGGTGCTAAGCGGAGGGACCCTGCCGCCTGGGCGCCCCTCGCACACGCCGTGCTGCTCAGGCCTGGGGAGGGAGCGCTGGCCAACACGCAGTCCCGCAAGCCCGCGGATTCCGGGGGAGGGGCGGCCTGAGCACCCGGCGCTTACCTGGTGTGGAAGTTCTGAATGTTCACGTTTCGGTAAGGGGCGGTTTTCCTCTGGCACCAAAGCAGCAGCCCTTCTTTGGCAGATGTTTCTGTGAGGACGGCCCAGAAGAAGGGGCCTCAGGGAGACTCGAGCGAAGCCCACCCGCCTCCTGGCTTCCCTGGCCAGGGGCCTCCCAGGGGCCCCAATGTGCCCCACTCCCCTTTGCCTCTGCGAGTGGATGGGCGCAGGGGCCCTGGTCCCGGGGACAGACTGCCAAGGGCACCTGAGGGACTTCAATGCAGGGCCAGCTCAAGGTCATGATAAATGCTTTTGTATTTTTAGTTTATTCTTGGTAATAGGGATTGAACCCAGGGCGTTCTGCCTCCCAGCTATACATACCACAGGCCTTTTTATTTATTTATTATTTGAAACAGGGTCTTGCTAAGTGGCTGAGGCTGGCCTCAAAATTGTGATCCTCCTATCTCAGCCTCCCAATTACTGGGATTATAGGCATGTGCCACAGTGTCTGGCTTAAGTGCTCCTCTTCCTCCTCCTCTTCCTCCTCCTCCTCATTTTCTTCTTCTTGTTCTTTTGCTCGTTTTTGCAGTACTGGAGATGGAACCCAGGGGCATTCTACCTCCAAACTACACCCGGCTCTATTTTTTATTCTTTATTTTGAAACACAGTCTCACTAAGTTGTAGAGAGCCTCACTAGTAGCTGAGCTTGTCCGCCAACCCGTCATCCTCCCGTCTCAGCCTCCCAAGTCCTGGGGTACCGGCGGGCACCACCACGCCGGCGAATGCTCCTCTTTTTAAAAGCCACTTCTCCTCTGAGCATAGGCTCATCTTTCCCCCAAATCATCTCACCGCCGGGAGTGAAAGAGCGCCGTGGGGATGGGGAGCTTCCCCCACGGACGCAACGGTGAAGCCTCGACTCACGCGCCTTCCGTGCAGTCGCACCAGTGGGGCTCTGTGTCACCGTACCCGACTGCAATTCTAACGCGCGAGCTCAGTTTCCACAAGACACACACAAGACTCCTAGCCGCGGTTCACCTTCAACCGAGATGTCCTGAATGGCAAAGCGGAGGATGATGGTCCAGATCATACCCAGCGTCATCTTCACGTTGCCGTCTACGATCTCTGCGGGCGGGGAGAAGGGCAACAAGTTCGTGGGACGTTACCTCCATCGGTACAGAGCTTTGCCCTGTGTGTAAGTTTTAACTTCAGAGCTACTGAAATATACACATGGGAAGAACGCTACATATATATATATTTTTTTTTTAAAAAATAAGCATCACAGTGTGTCTGGTTATAAAGGTGGCATTTATAGCCAAGTGTCTCCAGTTTAAACGAATTCCGAGTTAATAATAAGCACAGATCCTGCATATGCATGACCACTGAACACCACCCAGGAGTTTCCAAAGGCTTAAGACTGCACGAGCTAAAATTTTAGATAATAAAATGCACAGAGCACGGTCTCGTCTCTACTCTGAGTCTTCCTACAGACCTCTCTCCCCAGCCAGCGGGAGCAGGACTCGGTGCTCACAGTGCCGGCTCAGGCTGGTCCCAGATCCCGGACCTCTGAGCTTCCCCACCTCCCACAGAGAGCCAGGAAGCTGCTTCCTTTCTGGTAATTGGTCCCTATTACCAGTAGCTGGAATGTGTACGTCTTTCTCATTCCTATAATTGGTTTGAAGAAGATGTGATTTTTTTTTTTTTTTTTGCAGTACTGGGGATAGAACCCAGGGGCATTCTACCTCCGAGCTACACACCCTGCCCTATTTTTTATTCTTTATTTGGAAACAGGGTCTCACTAAGTTGCAAAGGGCCTAAGTAGTAGCTGAGGCTGTCTGCGAACCGCGATCCTTCTTTCTCGGCCTCCAAAAGGCTGGGATGACAAGCGTGTGCACCACGCCCAGCTGAAGATGGGATTTTTCTATTAAATATATATACTCATATTGGTGCATTGTAATGATTTATCTTAGATTCAAAGTGATGCCAGCATCCACGCATGCTTTATTCTGTGTGTGTGTGTGTGTGTGTGTGTGTGTGTGTGTGTGTGTGGTACTAGGGATGGAACCCAGGGACTTTCTACCTCCAGGCTATACTCTCAAACCTATTTTATATTTTTTACTTGGAAACAGGGTCTCACTAAGTTGCTGAGAGCCTCACTAAGTAGCCGAGGCTGGCTTTGAACCTGTGCGATCCTCCTGTCTCAGCCTCCCAAGTACTGGGATTACAAGCGTGCTCACCACGCCCAGCTCTCCATGTACGCTTTTGACTCTACTCTTTGCAAAGAAGCCTGGAGCCTGCCCCCGCCCGCGCCACACAAGCGCATGGCGCTCTCTCTGTTCTCATGCCCATCAGCTCGGTACCCAGCAGAGCACCACCTCGCACCGGGTGGCCACAGAACATGGTAGCAGGGAGGCCGAATTCAAGTCCCAGGTGGCCCGAGGCCAGCGGCAGACGGGCCAGAGTGCCCCTCACCTTCAGCCCCGATGGACACCAGCTTCACCCCTTTGCTCGCGATGTAATCCAAAGCTTTGTTGACATTGGCGATCTTGTGGAAGCGCATTTTCCCTCGGTCGGGTTTGGGCAGCCTTTCCCCTGTAGGATGAAAAGAAGACAGGGCGGGCAGAGTCAGTCACCCTTAGGGCAGAATCAAGATGTCAAAATTCAGAGACGGGAGGATCGTCGGAGCCTGGGGTTCAAGAACGTCCTGGGCAATGCTGGGAAACACCATCTCAAAATCAAGCCAAGACACAAGCAGAAATGGTTACCCTGCTTTTGGGCCAAACTGGATTCTCCTGGCAGGTCTAAAAGGCATATGATCCGCCAGGCGTGGTGGTGCACACTTGTAATCCCAGCATTTGGGAGGCTGAGACAGGAGAATCGGGGTTCGCAGGCAGCCTCAGTTACCTAGTGAGGCTCTTTGCAACTCAGTGAGACCCTGTTTCAAAACAAAGAATAAGAAATTGGGCTGGGGGTGTAGTTCAGAGGTAGAATGCCTCTGGGTTCCATCCCCAGTACCACAAAAAAAATTTTAAAAAAGCATACGATCCTTAAAACTTTGGCCCCCTATTGGTGTGATTGGTTGGGACCAGCGGGGTAAAGGAACGCTGGTCCCAACCAATCAGACCGATGGGGGAGGGGCAAAGTTTTAAGGATCGTATGTTCAAAAGCCAACATTCACCAGGGTAAAGAGAGAAGCCGGGTGCGTCCCTTGGGCTTGGGAGTTGCTAGCTAGCTGTGAGTGGAAGTCAGTGGCCTAGTTCAAGGCTCAGAGGTGCTGCCAGGGCTGGTCTTAGACACCTGGTTCTGAAGATATATGGATCGGGGCAGACTCCTCCGTCACGCTTCTCGTGGGGGATACATCTAGCTCATGTCTACACCGGACATGTGAAACCCAGCAGCAGTCAGGACTCCAAGGGGATCTTAACTCACGCATGCAGAGCCATCTCATAGGAACACTGGAATTCTGGACATGACGTGATTTCTAGGATCCACGCTAGCCAGGCTAAGAACACAGAGGGGAGCAGGGTGGACGGTGACATAAGTGTTTTTTTTCCTTCTCTTATTTGGTTTCAGGGCAGGGTGAATAAACATTATTTTAATAAGTCTGTTTCAAACAGAATTCACTGTGTGTGTGTGTGTGTGTGTGTGTGTGTGTGTGTGTGTGTGTGTTGCTAGGGTTGTGCTAGGGATTGAATCCATGGGCTTTCTACCTTGGAGCTGCACTCCCAGCCCTATTTTATTTTGTATTTGGAAACAGGATCTCACTGAGTTGCTGAGAGCCTTGCTAATTTGCCGAGGCCGGCCTCAACCCTGAGATTCTCCTGCCCCAGCCTCCCAGCTGGGATTACAAGTATATTACACGATGCCCTGCTGATTTTACTCCTTTTTAAGAACAGAAGAATGACTCGAGGGAGACTGCTCTTTGGAAAGCTTTCCTTTGCCAGTGACACCTTGTTCGTGCCCCGCCATGTTGGGGGGGGGGCTTTGAAGCACGCATCTTTACACAGGCGCTTAGCGATCATTTCGGGCAGGACTGGGGTGGGCACACCCACCTGAGATGACCTCCAAAAGCAGCATGAGCTTCAAGCCGTTCCGGAAGTCCTCCTCGATGTTCTCTATCTGAGTGCCGGCCTTGCGCAGGTGGGAATTACACCAGGCCGTGAAGGTCTGCAAGGGAAACCAGACGCAGCTGAACACAGGCCCGAGCGTGGGCAGACCTCCCCTCGCGGACGGCACCCCAAACCCACACATCCCGGAGGGTCTCAGAGCTGGCGCTGCCTGGGCCTTCTACGGAAATCAGAACTTGACATAAAGAATCGGAAACCCAAAGATAAGGCTTCAGCAAAAGTTCTTTCTTAGAGACAAAAATTTATTTATGTGCTATTTCAACTTGAGGACTTTTTTTTTTTCCCTTGATGTCAAAAAGGGCCCACGCTAACACCGTTACCTTCGCCTTCCTAAAGCTCTTATACTGTAGGAGCGAGACTGAATTAGGAGGTGTTCTCTTCCCTGACTACAACAAAAATAAGCTAGATTGCAGAACGGCTGCATAAACAATGGTGAAGGGATGTTCAAACGTCTTTCTTTACAGCAGAGGGTGGGCGACTTTGTGTGGCAGAAGGGGGGGGGATCAGAACCACTAATTATGAGTGCTTCATCTTGGGTAAGCAATAGTTTTCAGCGCTTCACTAAATCAATTAAGCAAATTTGTGATCGAGTTAATTGTTTTAAAATTAACAACAATATGGTAGTAGCACGCGCTTGTAATCCCAGTACTTGGGAGGCTGAGACCTGAGAATGGTGGTTTGTGGCCAGTCTCAGGCTACTTAGTGGGACCCTCGGCTACTTAGTGAGACCCTGTTTTAAAATAAAGAGTAAAAAAATAGGGCTGGGGGTATAGCTTGAAGGTAGAATGCCCCTGGGTTCAATCCCCAGTACTGCAAAATAAATAAATTAATTAATTAATAACAACAATAATAACCTCCTATTAGCCTATTCCAGGCCCTGCATTAGCTCTTCGACTGCAGACATGATTGGATAGAGGCCTGCCCAGAATGACCCGTGGTCACGTTTTATTAAGCAGACACTAGGGCAATCTTCAGCGGAAAACAGACTACGTATTAGTGGCATCCAATGTCATTCTGTTTATTTTTCAAGCTTCTCCTAATTTGGCTTTCACTTGTGTGCTATTTCCTGCCAAAACCAGATTAGAAATGTTTCTGGCAGCTGCTGGCTAAGAATGCAAACTGTCCTCTTGTCTCACAACAGCTGCGAGGCTCGGAACAAAGTGCCCGGCATGTTAACTGTGTGTGTGGGGGCACGCAAACAGGGTTTGTGTTCACCCAGAGAAAATCAACCTCCCCAAAAGAGGCTGCCTACAGGCAAGACTAAAGAAGATGAAATGTCCATAAAAATGATTTTCTTGGGTAATAAAGGGGATTTTCAATTTTTTTTTCACGCTACTGGGGATGGAACCCAGGGGCATTGTACCTCCGAGCTACACTCCCAGTCCTATTTTTTAGTCTTTATATGTTTTAAAGCAGGGTCTCACTGAGTTGTGGATGGCTTCACTAAGTAGCTGAGGTTGTCCACGAACCGTGATCCTCTGCTCTCTGCCTCCAGAATGCTGGGATTACAAGCGTGCGCCACCACGCCTAGTTTACAGAGTTGCTTTAATTTTAACTCTAAAAAGAACAAATATTAGCCAGGCATAGTGTGACATACTTGTAATCCCAGTACTTGGGAGGCTGAGACAAGAAGATTGCAGGTTCTCAGCCAGCCTCAGCAACTTAGTGAGGCCCCATGCAACTTAGACCCTGATTCCAAATGAGAAATGAAATCGGGCTAAGAATGTAGGTCAGCAGTTGAATGTCCCTGGGTTCAATACCCAGTGCCACACACACATAAAAAAAAAAAAAGAGCAAATATTGCGGGTACAAGTCACCAAGACTTGTTATCGTATGGTTTATGTCTCTTTATAAATACAGGAATCAGAAGCACATCTGGACATCGCGTCAAAGCTCCTTATGAAGCCAACACACGTTTCTGACCCCACTGTGGAAGTCTGTCTGAACACCCCTTTTTTATAGGCACACCTACAATGAAAGGAACTTCCCACCGGTAAGTTGTGCAAATCCAGAGAACACACTGACTCTAAAAGGACGGCTGCTTTGCTTGAGTGCAGCCTGATGACCTGTTCCCATGTCCGTGACTTCTCCCGAGAGCCCACACGGTGGTGCCTAACCAACCTTAACACAGCGCGGACTCTGGCCGCTGGGAGATAAGATCATTCCTGGCGAGCTCAGTCAGGGCAGCTTCTGCTCTCCCGGGGTGTTCAACTATCATCCCATTTACAGTTTTAATGTTCACGGCCCAGGGGGGGCTGTTCCTCTGCATTTCTAGCCCCTGAGGAAACGTAAAAGGCCATGGGGTGCGGGAGGGGACGGAAACAGTATCAGCAACAACAAAACCTCGCGCCTCTTTCTTGCTGGTTTTGAACAGCAACATGAATCTCCTCCTCCTCCTCCTCTTCTTCTTCTTCTTCTTCTTCTTCTTCTTCTTCTTCTATTATTATTATTATTATTATTATTATTATTATTATTATTATTTGTGTGTTACTGGGGATAGAACCCAGGGGCATTCTACCTCTGACCTATACCCCCAGCCCTATATTTTTTATTTTGAAACAGGGTCTCACTAAGTGGCGGAGGTCATCACTAAGTAGTTGAGGCCGGCCACAAACGTGCGAACGTCCCATCTCAGCCTCCCCGGTGCTGGGATTCCGGGCGTGCGCCCCCATATCTGGCCAGCTCTTTGCTTCTCACAGCGGAGCGATCGTAAACACCGCAGGGGACTGTTGCAGTACTAGGATTACAAGTGTGTGCCACCACGCCTGGCTAACACAGCTTTAAGGTCCATGAGAATTCAAATGGGAATGAAGTTAGGGCCGCATGATTAGAAAGGCAGGCTCCGTGGTTCAAACCAAGTTGTCACTCCAGACGTCCTTTCCTAAGGGAAACGGTGCTCTGCCAATGCAGGGCGTGGAGGAAGGATGCTAGTATTTCTCCAACCACAGTTCGACCCAGAAGCTGCCCCGGCACGTGTGAGATCCCCTAACACCCTCCCCGCTTATGATGCAAGCCTTTCTCTGCCTCTCTCTCCTCCTTCCTCTGCACCTAGTGGCAAATGCAAACGCTTTTCGGTTTTCAAAAATGGGCACAAAGCCGGGCGTGGTGGCGCACGCTTGTCATCCCCGCGCTGGGGAGGCGGAGACAGGAGGATCGCACGGGTTCGAAGCCAGCCTCGGCTACTTTGAGAGGCTCTCAGCAACTTAGTGAGACCCTGTTTCCAAATAAAGTATAAAATAGGTCTGGGAGTATAGCCCGGAGGTACAAAAGCCCCTGGGTTCCACCCCCAGTACCACACACACACAAAAAGGGCACATAAGAATGCTTCAGAGACCCACTAAGAGGACAAAGAGAGGAAGCCACAAAACCATCTATCCACAGAAAAGATAGATGTTTCTAGTCCTTACACCTTCCAAAGACGCTGAGGCGGAGCTAAAGGAAGCGGTGTCCTAGTCACAGAGTGAAAAGGTGAAGTAGCCAGGCAGAGGCTGGTCACGGGAACACTCCTCAGCAGACATCAGGGTCTCCTTCCTGAATGTAAGGGGTCTCCACTCCTGCGTCAATGGCCAGGATGGGCAGCCTGCAGGTGAGGACTGGCCTCTGCTGCCTGGACAGGCCTCCCCTGGACATGGACAGAGGCTCTGCAGGCAAGGGAGAAGGGCTGGGCCTGAGGTTGAAGCCACGTTCTGGAGACTTGCAGTTTACTTTCATCCCCTAAGACGGAAGGAGACTCAACCCAGCAGCAGCGTCTACCTCTGTGACACACCTGGACACGACTGGGACGCCCAGAGGACACGCCTCCATCCCCAACACAGCACGCGGTGGCTGAGAAAAACCTCAGAGGAAGGAATTTCCCAGGAAGATCCATTCTTAGCAAGAAGGGCCAAGATCTGTTCAATGGCGGGAGAGGCCATCCCGCCTTTCACGAAGGACTTGGCAGCAACGTCTTTAGCCACGGGCACTACAGGACTGCTGCCTTCCTCGAAGTGATCGCTCTGAACGTCATCGTGATATATGATTACAGCGCACTGATAAAATTTTAAAAAGCGAACCACCAGCATGTGTGCCTGATGGCAAAAGGTACTTATGTACCTATTTGAACTGGCGAGCTAAACTTGTGTGCGTGTGCTTGGTACTTGGATTCTTTTGAAGTGAATTAAGTCTAACGGCTTTCCAGTTATTCCACAGGATAAAGGTGGAAAAGGCTTTCCCCCGCCAGCAAGATGGATTGCCTCTGTGGTTATTTATAGCCTGGCTTTTTTTTTGGGGGGTGGGGTGCTGGTGATTGAACCCAGGGTCATTCTACCTCCGAGTTACACGCCTAGCCCTATTTTTTATTCTTTATTTTTTGAAACAGGGTCTCACTCAGTTTCGAAGGGCCTCACTAAGTAGCTGAGGCTGGCGATTAACCTGTGATTCTTCTGTCTCGGCCTCCCAAATGCTGGGATTACAAGCGTGCACCACCACACCCCCGGGCTTTTTGACCACACGTACACACAATTGTACCTGGAAGAGCGGAGCTGGGTTCGCACACAGATGGAGCAGGCATGAGGCTACCGGGCTTCTGTGAACGTGTCTCTCTTCTCAGTTACTTCTTTCTGCAGTAATGTCCTTACCTTGGACTGACACCGGTAAGACTGTCTGTTCAGACCACTAAATGTTCTCTAAACAAAACACTCTGACAGTACATCTATCAGCTTCCTTTCTTTCTACTTAAAAAAATTTTTTTTCATGGCTCTGGGGATTGAACCCAGGAACATTCTATCTCTGAGCTACACCCTGAGCCTTGTTTTTTTATTTTTTATTTGAAACAGGGTCTCGCTAAGTTGCGGAGAGCCTCACTAAGAAGCTGAGGCTGGCCACAAACCTGTGATCCTCCTGTCTCAGCCTCCCAAGTGCTGGGATCACAAGCGTGCTCACCACGCCTGGCTGTTCTCTCCACTTATTAAACCAGCCTTTTAAAAAATAATGCTTACATTTAATACTCATCTCAGACCACATTTTCTAAACTACAAATATATGAGGGGATTTTTAGAATGAAGTGGACTACGCCACAGAGCACACAGGTTGGGGAAGGACGTGTGTCACTTGTCAATTTTAAGAACGCTGCCCATTAGGTCAAAATGGCCCCAGGAACTGTCACAATACCCGATTCTGAAGCTGCATATCATTTGCTCTGCTCAGGGGGTCAAGGAGCCCACTCTGTGGGTTCTAGCCCACCCTGACCCTCATCTTGGCCCGCACCCTGTGGCGCAGGACAAACAAGTCCCCAGGGGGGAACAGGGAGGACAGGTGGCGCCCTGCGGCTGCAGTCATGGCTCAGAACCTGAATTCTATTTCTGGCTCTGACACCATGCGATCATTTGTCCTTCGTGACCCGCAGCTTCCCCAGCCCTTAACAGAGTGTGGGAGGGGACAGTCATGCCATTAACAGCACTATGAAATCCTTTGAAAGGTCGCCAAAGCCAGGTTTGCACACCTGTAAGCCCAGGACTTCAGAGGCGGAGACAGGAGGGTCACAGGTTCAAGGACAGACTCAGCAAGTAGTGAGGCTCTCAGCAACCTAGCAAGACCCCGGTTACAAAAAGGGATGAGAGCCGGGCGTGGTGGCGCATGCTTGTAATCCCCGCGCTTGGGAGGCTGAGACAGGAGGATCGTATGGGTTCGAAGCCAGCCTCAGCTACTTAGTGAGGCTCTCAGCAACTTAGTGAGACCCTGTTTCCAAATAAAGTATAAAATAGGTCTGGGAGTATAGCCCGGAGGTAGAAAGCCTCTGGGTTCCAACCCAGTACCACCAAAAAAATAAAAAAATAAAAAAGGGATGAGGGTGTAGCTTGGAGGTAGAATGCCCCTGGGTTCAGTCTCTAGCACCATCAAAAAAGGTTATCAAGAGGAGAAGAAATAAAGTAGTCCAGCCGGCACTATGACTCTGAACACCATCTCCCATAAAACTACTCAAAACCACAATTCTATTAGGCTGGTTTTCTAAAAATGCTCCGTTTACTTTTCTATTGGTAATGATCACTTTGAGAGCATCTTCTTTTCTACTTCGCAGATTCCCAATTTGCCCAGATCACTTCTAATTACTTTCCTGGCTCTTTACAAGTACAGCAGACCTAGGAGTGCTCTAGGAAGCTCTACGTGTGTTTAGAATCTTTGGTGAAGGTCAGAGAGGAAGGTCAGGGTTGCTTCTCTGAAATAAATGTGCTCCCGGGAAAAGAGACTCCGCCTTCGTGGAGAGTGGAGAGGGCAGACATCGTGGCCGTCCACATTGCGCAGACACTGATAGTGGTTCACTCTACAACATCACCGCCCCCTGCCCAAGTCGGCCTAACAGTGCATCTATCACAGGAGAACACAATACGCCAGCCTCACAAACGCTAATCTCAACCATCGTCGGCCCCTCCACAGTCACATCTGTAACCGACAGTGCGGCTTTAAATTTAAATAGATATGCCGCCATCTTAGGAACCTTCTAGAAAAGTGCTTCTGCTGGCCTCTCCTCAAACATCCAGGAAGTATCTGGACCCAGAAGCCACTCACAGGGGTCGTGAAACAGTCACCATCGTAAAGGCTGAATCATGATCTAACTGAAAATAAATTCTAGACCTTCAAGGTCGCCAGGCGCCCAGGGACACAAAATCTTAAAACAGTAACCAAATGTGCAAAGACCAGGCAGATGCCAGAGCGTTGACCCTGTGGGTCCTGCGTGTGCTGCGATCCCAGGGGTGTCTTGCAAGTCCATCCCGGGGCTCTGCTGTTCTCCTAACTGACATAGCCAGGCTTCGAGCTACGTAGCAAGCAGCCCTTTTATTCTCTGCCCACAAAGCTCTGCTTAGTCTCTGAGATCTCACTAGTTAGCACTGTACGAGACAGCTCCATCCAGCGACTGCTGATGCCGCAGCCCTTAAGTCTGAAGCCAGACTGCTCTCAGCTCAGCATCTGGCGTGGGCAAGCCGGCTCATCTCCGCGGCTTGTTTCTTACCCTGAGGGATGTACTGTTCACCTAATTCAACTAATCCGCCCAGAAGGGTGATGGGTTATAAGTGACTGAAAATTATTTTGTAAATATAGATGTCATGGAAACACAAAAGAATAGCAAAGGACGGCGCTTCAGAGATCCTTGAGGGAGCTGGGCGTGGCGGCACATTCCCGCATCCCAGTACTTGGGAGACTGAGACAGGAGGAGCACGGGTTTGAGGCTAGCCTCTGCAACACAGCGAGGCCCTCTCCAACTCAGTGAGACTCTGTTTCAAAATAAAATGTAAAATAGAGCTGGGGGTGTAGCTCAGAGATAGAATACTCCTGGGTTCAATCTCCAGTACTGAATAAATAAATAGAATAAAAGCTACTTGAGGTGCTACAGGCTTTAAACTAAAATAGAATTGTCATCCCAGAACCTTGCTCAAGTAGAAGGTGCTTAAAAAATGAAGACAACCTAGAGGTGTGATGGGAGCCTACTTAAATACAGGCGATGTCCCGCCTCCCGTCACTAAGGGTAAACAGAGATGCTTCGTACAACTCCTGGACACGGCCACAAAGACCGAGAGGGGATGCAGAAAGAGCATCCGAAGAGCCTGAACGCTGCCAAGGCCGCCCCAGGCCCAGAGTTTTCACAAACGTTCACACCACTGTGCAGAGAACAACATCCTTAGTGTTTCTTAACCTCCTCTGGGTTGAAGGTATTTGGAACATCAGATTTTGCTGATGGTGTAAAAACATTTTGCCCATTCAATTAAAAATTACCTTATTACTATGGGATAATTAAAACAATGGGCTCTATTCAAATCAGGACTTGTCATAATTTAACCAGGTACAAAAAAACATTTAGAATAACTCTGGTAAAAAGGCAAACCCCACTGCATTCCACTGCAAACAGAAAGATTGCAGCTGGCCACCCAGACACACACACACACACACACACACACACACACACACACACACACACACTCTAAATCAAAGCCCCCAAAATAAACATGAGGGGCTCCGCGGAGGCCTTCTTCTCCTCCGCAGTGTCTAGAGAGCTTCCCCCAAAGTACATCTGCCTTCACACATCTAGAGCCAGTACTTGTTCCAAGTTCAAATAGTTTAAATTATATCTCAGTCACAGATTAATTGGACCTTCAATGGTTAAAAAAAAAAAAAAAGTTGCTTTTTAGCCCAGTGTAATGGCACACACCTAGAGTCCTAGTACTTGGGAGACTGAGACAGGAGGGTCTCAGGTTTGTGGCCAGACTCACAGAGACTTCGTGAGACTCTCGGCAACTTAGTGAGACCCTGTTTCCAATTAAAAAATAAAATAGGGCTGAGAGTGTAGCTCAGAGGTAGAATGCCCCCTGAGTTCAATCCCCAGCATCCCCCCCCCACAAAAAAGTGGTGCTTTTAACCTGAATTCCAAGGATACTCACTTCCGAGGATAAATTTTGAGGCCCCCCACAACTTAGTGAGAACCTATTTCAAAATAAAAATAAAGAAAGCTGGACATGGTAGCACACACCTGTAATCTCAGTACTTGGGAGGCCGAGACAGGAGGTTCGCAAGGATACTGACAAAGACAAATTTAATTACTTAAAGACAAAGTGAGAGTAAAAAGGAGCCAGCCTTTTTCCTGTACAGCAGTTCCAAATACCTACGAGCAGAACTTGGGAGTCTCCTCTATCCAGTGCCTCAGTATACCCAATGATCTAAATCTGGAGGGTAGGAAAGCCCACAAATATCCCCAGAGCTCCCAGAGGCCCTGTCACCACTTGAACATCCTAAGAAGTGCCAGAAAAAGTGGTCCATGGAAAAGCGGGGATCTCTGTTTTGTGTTCAGACAGCTGCTGGTACAGAGTGGCGTTCACAACAGCTGGATCACGGGACCAGCCTCGTTGTCCGTCAGCAGATGAACAGACTACAAAGTCAGGGGAGATGCACTCGATGGAATTCGACTCAGCAGTCAAGAAGAACAAAACGTCATTGGCAGGAAAACAGAGGGACCTGGAGAATATCATGTTAAGTGAAAGTAGACATTCGCAGAAAATGGAGGGTCATATGTTTTCTCTCCCATGCGGGAGGTTGGGGAGTAATCGAGATACAAGAGGGGCTTCAGATAATGAAAGAGAAACTCCAGTGCAGCAATGAAGGGGGCCTGGGGTGGAGACTCAGTGACGGGAACACCGCCACCGATGTTACAGACACCTGTGAAATTATCAACGCCAACCTCGATATCAGGTTGGGGAGGGGTGGGGGCGGGGAGGGAGCCGGGTAAAAGCTCTGTGTGCACGGATGTCCCGCTCACTCTGAACTCCGTAATGATGTGCGATTACAACACGCCAATACCAATATAAAAAAGAGATCCGCTGGCTGGATAGGAGCTACCTGTCAGGCTTTCTGGGAGAGATGAAAAAGGATAGCAATAAAAAATTGTTTTAACAGAAAAAAAAATAAAGAAGTCAAAAATGTGTTATCTGTTCAAGTCGCAGGTTTTTAAAAATTATTATTATCATGTCAGTCTCACTACAGAATCCTTAAATGTTAAGAAAGACGAGAGAGAGAGGTGGGGGGGGAGAAAGGCGCGCAGGCGGAGAGGGAGAGGGAGAGGAATCCCTTTCAAGAATAACAAGCAATTTCCCTGCCTCAGGGTGGCTAAAAATAGGCAGGTGCTAATGCATGAGCCTTTAAGTGGGCAAGTTAAAGTGGGCTCTCCCGCTCTTGGGAAGATAGTCTCCTGTAAGTCTGGTTTTAATCAGAAATGTGGAATTGTCATCCTAAAGGCTCCAACTGCCAGACTCGAGACACTGACTCTCTCTTTAGTCCACAGGCTGATCAGAACACAGAAGCAACAGCGCTAAGCTCTGAGCTGGCTGAGCAGAAAAAACTAAATACATCTCAGGCTTTCAACAGAGCCAAGTCTATCCCAGGCTCATTTGTGTTTGAGGAATGACCGTTTGATATGTGGAATCCTCCCCAAAGCTTCCAGAAGGGAGGGAATGAATCACAGATCAAAATCTAGAAAAGGAAAATGGCTAATAAGAATACATCTGCAGCCGGGCATGATGGTGCATGCCTGTAATCCCAGTTCTCCGGAGGATGAGACAGGAAGATCACAGGTTCGTGGCCAGCCTCAGCATATTATTGAGGCCCTACGCAATTTGGTGAAAATTCATTTTAAATTTTAAAAATAACAATAATAAATAAAGCTGGGTGTGGTGGTGCATGCTTGTAATCCCAGTACTTGAGAGGCTGAGACAGAAGGATAATGGGTTCTAGGCCAGCCTCAGCTACTTAGTAAGGCCTTTCACTACTTAGTGAGACCCTGTTTCAAAATAAAGAATAAAAATTAGGGTTGGGGATATAGCTCGCAGGTAGAATTCCCCTGTGCTCAATCCCTGGTACCACAAAATAAGTAAATAAATAAGCAGGCGTGGTGGTGCACACTTGTAATCCCAGAATTCGGGAAGCAGAGACAGGAGGATCGCAGTTTGCGGACAGCTTTAGCTACTTAGTGAGGCCCTCTGTAACTTAGTGAGACCCTGTCTCAAAGAATAAAAACTAGGGCAGGGGGTGTAGCTCGGAGGTCGAATTCCCCCAGAATCCATCCCCAGACCCAAATAAATAAATAAATAAAATAAAAATAAGTATTAAAATAGGATTGGTGGTGTAGCTCAGAGGCAGAACATCCCTGGGTTCAGGCCTCAGTTCCTTCCCCTACACACACACACACACACACACACACACACAGGTCTACAGCTATAGGGAAAGATCTGTGCTCCACTAGGAAATGGGTGTACTGAGGATGGTCCCCCTTCTGGGTTCTTCGAGACAGCCACCAACAGCCTGCAAGGTCCTCTCTCTATAGACATGCATCTGAATCCTCTCAGGTAGAGGTAGAGCCCTCCCCATCCACAGAAAAAGCACATCTCCATTAGGACATTCACTCCGACATCCCCGATCTATACATGTGTCTATTCTTTGCTTTTACTTCATTCTTTTCTCAAACACAGGACCCAGCGCATGCTGGACAAGCGCTCTACCACTGAGCTCCAGCCCAGGCCATAAATACATCTATCCTCTGGGAGCTCCTCTGACTGGCTGTAATAGCACAGAGTTTATTGTTGTTATTTCTTTGTGCTTTGTTTGTTTTTGTGGTACTGAGGATTGAGCCAGGGACAATCTACCACCTCTGAGCTACACCCCCAGCCCTGTTTTTTAAACTTTTTTTTTAAACAGAGTCTCACTAAGTTGTGGAGGGCCTCACTACATTGCTGAGGCTGGCTGCAAACCTGCCATCCTCCTGTCTTGGCCTCCCGGGTACTGGGATTACAAGCGTGCACCACTCCTGACCGGGCTCTAGGTCACTGGTTTTCCCATGAATGAGGGAAATATCATCTTCAACACATAGTTACTCTTCCATTGGTGAGTGGCGATGATGCTTTCACCGGAGAAACATCTCCCCAGTCTTTTTTCCTAAAGGGACGTCAATATTCAAATAAGCTAGAGCATTCACTACTGCCATCGGCGTTTTATTGAATTTTAATATTTTTATTGGCACATTGTGATCACCCGTCCTGGTAAAGTTCAGGGTGATGGGGGCACACATGCGCACAGCACTCCGTGAGCCCTCCCCCGGCTCTCACCCCTTCTTCTCCCTCCCCGCCTTCCCCTGCTCAGCACAGTGACTGGCTTTGAGAAGTGTGTGTACATTGATTTTCACAAAGACAAACAGAATCACGAGAACCACACGCACAGCTAAGTGAAATCTCTCGCTTGCCCATCTTAAGTTACAGCTTGTCCCCCGCCCCCTGGTCCCGTGGAGGCAACAACTGTCCTGAGACCAGGCTTACCGCATGCCTTCTCCATGTTAGACTCTCCATTTAAAACCTGGTGTGTGTCCCCGGGTTCCCTTTGAGACCAATCACCACGAATCATACTGGATGGGGGCTGGCTTCGGTAGCATTTGTCTCTATTTCGCAAAGATTTTATATTTATCAAGAGGCAAAAGTATTTCCATCTGTTAAGCTCCCTCCCTGCTCACGAAATTTCCTACAAACATTTCATTAGCACTTACTTGTAGGAGTCCTTATTACTCATTCTCCCGGTTCTTGTTTTCAGCCACAGCTACTCATCTCCACTCTTCAAGTTATAGTTGGGCAGCTGGGCGTGGTGGCGCACACTTGTAATCCCAGAGCATGGGAGGCTGAGACAGGAGGATGGCAGGTTTGGAGCCAGCCTCAGCAACGTAGGCCCTGTGCAACTCAGTGAGACCCTGTTTCAAAATAAGAATAAAATTGGGCTGGGGGCATAACTTGGAGGTAGAATGCTTTTGAGTTCAATCCCTAATGTATAAAAAAATTAGAGTTAGTCAAGCAAATGAGGCCATCAAATGCTTTTGGGATACAGATTCCTGATGCTACATTGCAATGTGAGATAGTGCTACTATATAATCCTTAAGAGTGTTTGAAAAGTCTCAAAACAAAATTGTATTACTATTCATTCATTTATTTATTTATTTATTTTGTGGTACTGTGGATAGAACTCAGAAGAATTCTACCTCTGGGGTATACTCCCAGACTATTTTATGCTTTATTTGGAAACAGGGTCTCACTAAGTTTCTGAGAGCCTAAGTAGCTGAGGCTGGCTTTGAACCTGTGTGATCCTCCTGTCACAGCCTCCCAATTTCGGTGATTACAAGTGCGCGTCACCACACCCAGCTTTACTCCCCTTTTTTTTTTTTTTAAAGCAATATGGTGCTTTCTCTTCTAAAAGGGAATTCACAAACAGTCTTGGTGAAACCCTCCCACCCATTTAAGCTGTCAGAACCAGAAGAGTAAGGAAGAGAAATATGCGTATTCTTCCCAAATTATTTTCGGGCTAGAAGCATTTGTTAAACTAACCAAATCAAAGTCAAAATCGTTTTTGCTCTAAAATTTTAAAAAAAAAAAAAGTAATAAAATCCAAGAACCACACGCGAGCTACCGGTGCCTGGCCGTCGGAGATAAAAATGTTCAGAACCAGAAGCCTGACCTAGCCACACGCCGGGTGCTCGGTGGGGTCACACCTGCCTCCCCCAGTTGGGCACAGAGGGCACGGAGAATTCCTCTGGGGCCTTCCTGGTAGGCAGCCACACTAAGGCTCCCGGGAAACGGCCTCCATATGACTGATCCTGAGCTATGGCTCCCGAAATAACCTGTTACCTTGGAGCCTGGGTAATTGTGCACGAGGTGCGGCTTGGTGACAGGGCAAACCCGATTGCGGCTCCGTCCTAGGCAAAAGCCACACGTATGGTACTCTGCTCAGTCTCCTCTTGAGGGTGAATTCAAGCTTAATGAAAGCACACTGCTGTTTCCCCCTCACCCCTTCAGCCCATCCAGCAAGTGGGGAAGCAGCTTGTACTACACAGACAGCAAAATAAATATTCTTTAATTCAGGTTCACCATACTGTTACTATTTTCGGGGCTCCAAATAAATGGCTGCCTACACAGTAGGACGAAAGCGCTCATTTAGAAGGAAGCAGTTCTAGAAAACACCATATTCCCCACGTGGCTGTCCCAGACCACAGTCGGGTTCCTGCACAGCTTTCTTGTACATATGGGGAGAACCCCGTTAACACATGGGGTAAACGCAGAGACTGGGTGTTTCTGAAGTTCTGGCCGGCTCTGCATGGGAGGTAACCAGTCTGAGATTTCCCCCGGAAAGAGGGCTCATGCTGCCTGGAAGGTATTCTTGAAAATGTCTATTATATTCTTTACTTTCTGGGCTCCTTCAGACCATTATCCATTATGGTATAAGACACATAAACATATGCTTCTACAGTATAAAGCAATCTGGTACGCACTATGGCAAAATGTCAACCCTGTGACTTTTAAAGCTTTCTTACCTACGTATCCCATAATGAATGTGTATTCCTAGTGCAATCCTTCAAAAAACGTATCTTAAAGAAGTAACTCAGGGAGCCGGTGGAACAGCTCAATGGTGCAGTATTTGTCTACCATGTGCAAACACCTGGGTTCAATCCCTAGCACCACCACCAACAACAAAAGTAATTTAGAAAAATATGTAAAATTTGCTAACCTAGATTCACAAACTTTTTTTTTTTTTGTCCTTTTGTGGCTATCTCTGCTTCTGCACTCATCCTATCTGCGTAGAAGGGACTATTTAACTACATCTACTGGAGAGAATCTGACAAACTTTAGCTTTCTGAAGTTCACTGCTCAATGAAAAATGTTTCGTTTCACATCAAAATCTTCTTTTCCACATCACGTTTTAAAACTCTAATAGAGAAGGCACACACTGTCTTAGACCTAGGGCCGCAGGAGAGGAATCCTTTGGCGCCCTTGCTATCCAGGTCCCCAGAGGCCAGTTCCAGCAGAGAGGCGCCATCACACACCAGGCAGCTCTGACTTGGTCTTTCCTGTTTCCCTAATCACTTCCTTGGTGACGCCCCCACTTGCTCCTCCTGGGGGACATAAAGGGAAATAATTTCTTAAACATGATTTTGTCACACATTAAATATAATTATCCCATTTCATCACCAGATTTTCTTTTTCTTTTTTTGCAGTATTGGGGATGGAACCCATGGGCATTCTACCTCCAAACTATACCCCCAGCCCTATTTTTTTATTCTTTATTTTGAAACAGGGTCTCACTGAGTTGTAGAGGCCCTCACTAAGTAGCTGAGGCTGGCCGCGAACCTGCGATCCTCTTGTCTCAGCTGCCCAAGTACTGGTATTACCAGCAGGCGCCACCACGGCCGGCTTGGTATTTAGATAATGCTTAACACTTAAGAGTTTTTCAGATGTGCAGAATAAGCATCCTTAACTCCTGGCTCAAATTAATAGTAAATGATCAGAAGTGTGAGTATATATACATTTATAAAACCATACACATCACAGAAGATAGCAGACATGAGTTTCAGAGGGTGACCGGGCTCCCAGAAAGACTCCAACAAGATAGCCGTTGGGCACATGCCCACCACTGTCCAAAAGCTTGGTCTTCTAAAAGATTCATGAATTTGGAGATTTGGAAATTACTAGAGTCCTGGTATATATATTTGTCAAAGTTTTAAAAATGTCACTTCACTGACATTTGCAGTGTGTGTGTGTGTGTGTGTGTGTGTGTGTGCGCGTGCGCGCGCGCGCGCGCGCTACTGGGGATGAACCACAAGGGTCTTCTACCTCTGGGCTATACCCCTAGACCTATTTTATATTTTATTTGGAAACAAGGTCTCACTAAGTTGCAGAGGGCCTCACTAAGCTGCTGAAGCCGTCTTTGAACTTGTGATCCTCTTGTCTCAGCCTCCCAAGTACTGGGATTACAAGCATGCGCCGCCACACCCAGCTACATTTGCATTTTCAAAGCTCAAAAAATAGGCCAATCTTTTGAGAAAGGCATTAACTGCTCTATGTATGAACCGCTTGAGCGCCAGCAACATTCTGACCTTCTGCGAGGTTGCCTGGTGTACTTCCTCGGAACAGGGAGACCACAGTGTACCATCTAAACAAGGGCACTTCTGAAAGTCCAGAAGGTGCTATTTATAACCCTCTGGGGAAGCGGCCATGAACTGGGACTCCTCTGGGCAAACCTGGACCCAGAGTCACCACACTTCTGAAATCCCACCACCCTCCATAATTTCATTGCATTAAAAAATAGGGTCTTTGTTGGCTGTGGCGGTACATCTGGGTAATCCCAGTACTCGGGAAGCTGAGACAGGAGGGTTGCAGGTGTGAAGTCAGCCTCAGCGACTCAGCCCAATCCTTAGCAACTTAGTGAAAGCCTGCTTCCAAATAAAAAATAAAATAGGGCCAGGGTGGGGTGGTAACCCAGAGCTAAATGCCTGAGTTCGATCTCTCGTATGAGGAAGAAGAAGGAGGAGGAGAAGGAAGAGGAGAAAGAGAAGGAGGAATAGGAGGAGGAGGAAGAGGAGGAGGAAGAGAAGGAAGAGGATGAGGAAGAGGAGGGGGAGGAGGAAGAGAAAGAGGAGGAAGAGAAGGAAGAAAATGAGGAGGAAGAGGAGAAGGAGGAGGAAGAGGAGGAAGAGGAAGAGGAGGAGGAGGCAAGTACCCACTTGCTTTGCTTCTTTCCTACAGAGCAGCTCCTAACCCCAGAGACTCCTGTTTCTTTTCAAGTTGGATGTCCCACCCAGGATCCAGAGAAAGAAGGGGAAACCTTAGAGAAGGGAGGGAAGGAGGGATCTAACCGAGGGGGGCAGGAGAGGGGAGAAGACTTGAAGAGCAAACACCTCAATGGACATGTCCATGCACCAACTTCTCAAAGCCAGTCAGCATGCTGAGCACAAGACGGAGGGGAAGAGGGGTGGGACCTGGGTGTGCAGGTATGCCTCTATCACCCTGGACTGCATCAAGATGTATGATTATAGTGCTGATTATATATATATATATATAATATGCAATACCTGCAATCCTCCTGACTCAGCCTTGCAAGTACTGAGATTACAGGAATGCATTACCACATCCAGCAAGAACCCTGTTTTTTTTCCTTTTTTCTTTTCTTTTTTTTTTTTTTTTTTTTTCAGTACTGGGGATGGAACCCAGGGCCACTCTACCTCCAAGCTATACCTTCAGCCCTATCTTTTATTCTTTATTTTGAAACAGGGTCTCACTGAGTTGCAGAGGACCTCACTAAGTAGCTGAGGCTGGTGGCGAACCACCATCCTCCTGTCTCAGCCGCCCAAAACCTGAGATTACAAGTGTGCGCCACCACACCTGGCTTGACCCTATTTTTTTTTTTTTTGCTGGTACTGGGGTTCCTGGAAGCCCTTCTACCTCCAGGCTACACTCCCAGACCTATTTTATTTTTGGAAACAGGGTCTCTTAAGCCAGCACGGCTGGCTTCAAACCTGCGCGATCCTCCTGTCTCCGCCTCCCAAGCGCGGGGATGACAAGCGTGCGCCACCGCGCCCAGCGTTGACCCTATTGATGAAGGAGGGTGGTGGGATTTCAGGACGTTTCTGATAAGCGAATATATGTATTTGCTGATAATATATATTATTGGTGCATCCAATTCTAATATATGATAGAATGGGATGTCCTAAGTGTAAACTTTATGAAATTTGGCCTTTCCTCAGCCAGATTCGTTTAGAGGGATTGATTATCCTCTCTTGCTCTTGTAGATGTTTGAACATTCCCAGGAGGAGGAGCGGAACAAAAGCAAAGTGAGTTTTGTTTCAGTGTAAAGTGCCTTCTTGGGCTGCCATCTCCAGCGTGTGAGGCTAAATCCCTGACTGGGCCTTCCTGCCCTGCAGGAAAGGGCAGCGCAGCGCTGCCTCTGGATACCTTGTCTTCTGGTCCCCAGAGGCAGGCGACTCACAGCTTCGGCCTCCTGACCTCTGGCTTCTTAGGGAACCGAGTCAGGCGTCCCGGCAGTTGGTGCCACAGCTGTGCCCGGCGTGGCATGTCCTCTAAACTGCCCGGGAGCCCTGGCGGCCTCCCCGCTGGCCCTCCCTTGCACTCTGGCATCTGTGATGGGCAAAGCAACCAGCAGGGCTCCCCTTGAGGGAAACCTCTGAATGACGGCCCGGTGCACGCCTGAAAATGCAGGGTTTTCACTCTCTTCTGATGATGCTCCCGCTAGACAAGTTTAGAAATTAAAAACTCACAGACACACACAGCCCCTTCCACGAAGGTGAGATGTTTCTGATAAGCAAAAAAAACTAAGAAATTTGTGAGTCCCAGGCTTCTGCTCTGGGCTGTTGGTTAGAAATCTGGGCAGCAGCCGTGCGTGGTGGCCCACGCTTATAATCTCAGCATTCAGGAGGCTGAGACAGGAGGAATGCAGTTTTGAGGACAGCCTCAGCCACTTAGTGAGGCCCTCCGCAATTTAGTGAGACTGTTTCAAAGTAAATGATAAAAAATAGGGCTGGGGATGTAGCTTGGAGGTAGAATGTCCTTGGGCTCCATCCCCAGTACCACCAAAAAAAAAAAAAAAAAAAAAAAAAAAGAAAAGAAAAGGAAAGAAAAAAGAAGAAAAGAAATCTGGGCAGGAAGCAACAGGAACAACAAGTTTAGTGCCTGACTCCTAGAGCTAGGCAGCTCAGCCTCTGAAATCCAGTCTGTTGATTACAGATGGAAACTGCACAATAAAATATATAGTATTTCCATTATCTTATAAAATTTCAATTGTGACATAGAACTAGGTCCTCATAATTTAGACGAAGCTCTGTTTTCCGCATCTGTCATTTCCCCATAATCAGCCACCACTGAGCAAGTAACTTAATGTCCCTAGCTAAGAAACAGGCCGAGCGTGGCGGTGCACACTTGTCATCCCAGTGCTTGGAAAGCTGAGACAGGAGGATCAGAGGTTCGAGGCCAGCCTCAGCAACTTAGTGAGACCTTATTTCCAAATGAAAAATAAAATAGGGCTGGGTATGTAGAGGTAGAATGCTCCTGAGTTCAATTCCCACACACAGAAAAAGAAAAATAGGTCCATCTTTCACATGTATTGTGAAGGTCAAACAACAATGGTTAAAATAGTTCCTGAAAATTCTCAATAACAGCTGCTTCTCTGCTTGTACGGTAAATAGTCTGGGATACTAGGGATGATTAAATCATTATCTCCTCTCTTACCTTTTAAAAATCCACTGTCAAAAATTCATACGTTAAAATATCACTTTTACGGTCCGATTGAATTTTTTTGGTATTGGTGTTATATTGAGAGAGAGAAAGAAAAAAAAATCCTTCTGCTCCAAAATCCAGTATCAAAAGGCCACAGTATGCCAAAGAGTAATCGGCCACCTATTTTATAAAATTGCAGTAACGGGATAGAAATATTATAGTTTATAAAATGTAAAACACATTTGTGCATTTCTCTATAACCTCTGTTTCTTCATCGACTGCCTTCCCTCAAAAAGGCATTTGGTTCCAAATTAAAATTTTTAAAAATTACCGTGTGTGTGAATCTCTAAGTTCATTCCAATTCTGTGTGTCTTTTGCCATGTTCATGCCTGCTATTCTTCAATACCCGAAACAATTATATTTTAAAGCCTAAAAACAAAACACCTAATTGAGAATGACAAATCCGACTGATTTCCTTAATTTTATAAACACTAGAATGAAAAGAGTCTATCGTGGAGTTTAGTCCTGCAGCTGGAAGGTTAAAATGAGACCCATTCTGTTTTTCTAGTGGTTCTCACACGTTTCCGAGGAAGCCTTCCGCCACGAGGCCTCCCGCGGGCCATTCCAAGTTCAGAAGGATTTGATGTGACAGACTCGAGCACACCATAAATAATTCCTTACAGCTTTTCGCTTCCTTTGCGAGCGTAAGTTGTCACAGGAGCTAGAGAGCATCCCACCCCGCGGTGCCAAGGCCCTGGGCTGCCGTGCCAACCACTGAACCATGTCCAAAGCTGGATCTGGGATGCCTGGCGAGGTTCCTACAGAGTACCAAGGTGAGATTTCTCCAGAGAGAAGATCAGAGACACCTTGACAGCTAAGTGGCTCCCAGCTGTCTAATACAGGCATGTTTCCAACCAGAAAAGCAAGGTTTCCATATTCAGTGAATGTCGCTGCTTCCTCCGGAGTCCTTTATTCTTAGCCCACTCTGGTCTCTTCCCGGAAAATCCTCTTCCAATCTCCCCTCCCATAGTTTCAACCTCTGCCTAGGAGGAGATGACTCCTTTATCAAAGTCTCTAGCCTTGACCTTCCTCCTGCGACTTCCATTAAACACCGTGCCCTCAATCCAGTCCCACTTAGCAGGAGGGGTGCAGAGGATTGAATGCGGGAGCTATTATTCTACATCTGGACTACACCACCATCCATTTTTATTTTTATATTTTTAAACAACATCTCACTAAGTGGCTGAGGCTGGCCTTCAATCCTCCTATCTCAGCCTCCCAAGTCCCAGGATTACAGGTGTATACCACTGCACCAGGTTCAAACCCCCCATTCTTAACCTCCACAAACTCCAGCACTTCCCTGACTGCCCCAAATGAATACATTAGAGACAAGGCCAGAAATTCAGAACTAGTCTTATGGCCTGGCTCTTCTGTGGCATTGAGGACTTCGAATATAATAGGCCGATAATAGAAGCATGTTGTTGAGTTGAACCCGAAGAAATTGCCAATTGGGGGAGATGAAAAGAACGGCATTGAAGATTTCATATGGTTACGCCTCATATACGTGAAATATCTCACCAGGCGCGGTGGCGCACGCTTGTAATCCCAGCATTCGGGAGGCTGAGACCGGAGGATCGCAGTTCGCCGACAGGCTCAGCTACTTAGTGAGGCCCTCCGCAACTTTGTGAGACCCTGTTTCAAAATAAAGAATAAAAAACTAGGGCAGGGGGGGTAGCTCAGAGGTCGAATGCCCCTGGGTTCCATCCCTAGACCCGCAAAAAAATATATATATATATCTTTATATGAAATTTATATATATAAATATAAACAAATTTATATATAATATATGTATAAATTTATATATAAGTATATATTATATTTATATATAAGTATATATATAAATTTATGTGCATAAATTTATGTACATATATATGAAATATCTGAAAGTCCTAATAAAGATCAATGAGTGTAGCGGCCTTCTAAATAATTATTTCTTGTCTCTCATGAAGTAACCAGCTCAGGATGAAGTCCTCACTTTGCCTTTGCAGTCTCAACTGGGATTCTCTGGGCAAAACTCAACGGCAGCTTCCTATTAAATGGTGTTCTCATGTGCCCCAGACATCGTCACGTTCAGCTCTTTGTCCATCTGGATCTCACAATCACTTAAAATAAAAGGAATCTTTTTTTAGTAGGTTAGCATGCCGTTTAACAAAAAAGTTGTAATGGACACAAAAGAGAGCGTATTTTCAATGTACAGTCATTTGTGGAGACTCCGGCCAACCACTGACCCCCCGCACCCCGGCAAAACCAAACAGAACAAGACAAATCACAGAGGTGCTAATGCACGGTCCAGGAGGCGTTAAGCACCGGCGATGCACCCGCCAGTCCCTCCCCAGCCGCACACGCGCTCCTCAGGGCCGCTCACTTCTAGATTCTGTTCTCCAGTTCCACTGTGGTGAGGCGTACCTCATCTGCACATTGCTTCCCCAAGAGTTTATATATTTAAAAACACAAACTTAAACTTCTACATTGTTGGTGCGATTACAAATTAGTGCAGCCACTATGGAGATCAGTGCAGAGATTCCTCAGAAAACTGGGTGCGGGTCCACCATATGATCCAGCTCTAGCTCTCTCTTGGGTATCTTTCCAAAGGGACAGGAATCAGAATATTATAATAATAATATATGCAAAGCCATGTTTATGGCAGCACGATTCACAACAGCCACATTCTGGAACCGACCTACAACAGATGAATGGATTACAAAATTATGGGATATATACACATAATGGAATTCTACTCAACAATAAGAAAATGGAATTCTACTCAACAATAGGAAAGAACAAAATTATGTCATTTGCAGGAAAGTGAATGGACCAGGAAAGCACTGAATTAGGGATTAGCCAGTCACAGAAAGTGGAGGGTCGTATGTCTTTTCTTCTGTGCAGAAACTAGGTGTCATCGGGATACCAGGGAGACTTCAGAGAGCCCCCAGTGGAGCCAAGGAGAGGTGGAGGGAAGGTGGAGGAAGGACGGGGGTCAATGAAGGAATCACTTCCATCGACATTTCATACAGATGTGAGAACACCAGTGTGGGTCTCAATGCCCTGTATGGGGAGGGGGCTGGGGAGGGAGCCGGGGAGCCCCCCAAGGGCTGTGTGCATGTATGTCACTATCAGTACGATTTATGTTATGATACAAGGCTATAATGCCCCCAATAAAAGTATAAGATAAATAAATAACTTATGTTTGTCTGAATCACAAATGAATTTGGAATTTTCTTTAAGTGGGTGAAGATTTTTTTCCATCTGGAAAAAAAATACAGAGTCATTTCAAATCAAATTTAGGTTACCAGAACTTTCTGAATAAATATGGTGACACGTTTTATTATAATTTAAATAAATCTGCATGCATGACTTTTTTTCAATTCCAAAAACCCCAATCCAACTTTCTTTTCTTAAATGAGCAGCTTGTCTCTAAAGGCTCAGTCTTAAAACAAGAATTGAGTCAGAGAACTCTATTATTGTGGAGATTTGAGAAAATAAGAAATCATTTTTAAGCATCATACACAAGTAAGAGTTAATATATTTCTGGCTGAAGGAGTTATGAAGACTGTTTAAAACTTATCTGTTTATGGGCATGGTGGCACACACCTGCTTGAGACCAGCGTCAGCAATGTGACACCCTGTTTCCAGAAAAAAAAAAAACTTAACTATTAAAAATAAATATTTAGAGCTGGGCATGGTGGTGTACACTTGTAATCCCAGTACTCGAGAGGCTGAGACAGGAGAACCACAGATTTGCAGCCAGCCTCTGCGACTTAGTGAGGCCCTCACAACTTACTGAGACCCTGTTTCAAAATAAAGAATAAAAAATAGGGCTGGGGGTGTAGCTCAGAGGTAGAATGCCCCTTGGTTCTATCCCTAGTACAGCAAATAAATAAATATATAAATAAATATTTAAACTCTTGTGTGGTGGCACACACTTGTCTTCCCAGTACTTGGGAGGCTGAGACAGGAGGATTGCAGGTTCAAAGCCAGCCTCAGCAATGTAGCGAGGCTCTCAGAAACCTAATGGGACCCTGTTTCCAAATAAAGAAATAAAAATTGGGCTGGGGGGGGTGTAGTTTGGGGGTAGAATGCCTCTGGGTTCCATCCCCAGTACCAAAGTAAATAAATAATATTTAAAGTAAAAAGTGAACGGCAGTACATCTTTTTCAGGACGATAATTCAGACTTTTTGCAATCAATAATCATGACTATGTTCTGTCCGCAGGGCCATGAGGAGAGCTGCTGCTCAGGGCCTGGGAGGGAGATGGCAGGCGGAGGACCAGGATGCCAGCGGCCTGGGAGGCGGGCTTCCCACAGGAGGGCTGCGGAGGGGCGGCGGAACTGGGGCTGTGTAGAGGGCAGAGGAGAGGATGGACGCTGTGGTGGGCCGTCAGCAGAGGAGGAGCAAATGGGCTAGCACAGCCTGGTCCCCAAGCCGTCAGGAGGCCTGGACTCTCCTGAGGCCGTGAAGAGGGCAGGAGCCCTCTAAGCAGGGAGGGACCACCGCCAGGCTGGTGTCTTTTCAAGGTCACTCTGACCAGCGTCTGGAGACAAGGCTGAAGACAAGCCAGAGAGTACCAGACAGGAGGCTGCCACCAGGACCAGGAGGCAGAGGATGACCAGGACCAGGAGGCAGAGGATGACCAGGACCAGGAGGCAGAGGATGACAAGAGGGAGGCCGATGGGTGGGGAGGTGCAGGCGCTGACCGGCCATCTGGGAGAGAACTCGTGTCTCAGGTTTCTGGCTTGGGCCCCTGGGGGAGGATTTGTTTTTAATAGTAGCACCGGGGCTTGAACCTTGGAGCATTCTAGCTCTGAGCTACCTCCCCAAAACTTTTTACAAATGTTTATCCCTCTCTTCTTTCCTTCCTTCCTTCCTTCCTTCCTTTCTTTCCTTCCTTCCTTTCCTTTTTCCTTTTCCTTCTTGTATTAGTGATTGAACCCAGGAACATCCTTCCTTCCTTTCTTCCTTCCTTCCTTTTTTCTCTTTCTTTCTTTCTTTCTTTCCTTCTTTTTCCCTTTCTTTCTTGTATTGGAGATTGAGCCCAGGAACATCCATCCTTCTTTTCTTTTCTTTCTTTCTTTCTTTCTTCCTTTCTTCCTTTCTTGTACTGGGGATTGAGCCCAGGATCATTCTACCGCCAAGCTATACCCCCAGCCCTGATGTATATGTATATGTATATGTATGTGTATGTGTATGTGTATGTGTATGTGTATGTATAGGTATGTACACACACACACACACACATATATATATATATATTTTGTGTGTGTGTGTGATACTGGGGATGGAACCCAGGGGCATTCTACCTCCAAGCTACACCCCCAGCCTTATTTTTTTATTCTTTATTTTGAAACAGGGTCTCACTGAGTTGCAGAGGCCCTCACTAAGTAGCTGAGGCTGGCCAGGAACTGTGATCTTTCTGTCTCGGCCTCCTGAATGACGGCCTCCTGAATGACGGGATTACAAGCTCGCGCCACCACGCCCGCTTTTTATTTTTTTGTAAACAAGGTCCCACTAAGTTGCTGAGACTGGCTGTGATCCTGAGATCCTTCTGTCTCAGCCTCCTGACTACTGGGACTACAGACATGAGCCATCATGCCCAGCTCAAATTTGAAATGAGATCTCACTAAGCGGTGGAGGGCCTAAGTTGCTGAGGCTGGCCTTGAATCTGTGATTCTTCTGTCTCAGCCTCCCAAGTACTGGGATCACAGGCGTGCTTCCTCAGGCCCAGCTGAGGACGTTTGTTCTCCTCCTGATGGGGAGCCCGGGAGAAGGGGCTCTTTGGAATCCCTTTCCTTCCTCTACCAGCCTGGCTGAATTGAGCCCCCCCTCCTGTGCTTCTCGGTTTCTTCTGCTCTTGAAAGAAGCTGTGCTCTTCCAAGGGCCAAGGTGGTGTCAGCTCAGTTCCCTCTGGCGTCTCAAAGGACTATAATAAAGGACCATTAGCTAGATGGGGGTATGGACAATCATGCTTGTGTGTACTTATATCTCGCTCCTCTACAGACCTGCAGGTAAAAACACCTTCTTGATTCTCATTTAGAAAACTGTAGGGAGGGTGTGTGTGTGTGTGTGTGTGTCTGTGTCTGTGTGTGTGTTCATGTGTGCATATATGTGTGTGTGCGTGTGTGCACGTGTGTGTGTACAAAAGGCTTTGCCCAGGTTTCTCCGGAAAGACCAAATTCTTGCACTAAAGATCTCCCTTCCTTCGAAATGTGTCTAGCAGAGCACCTAGCAAGCCTTCCCGAGGCTCTGCTTTCTGCTCTTCTGAAAGCATCACAGCCGTTCCCAGGGCAACGGCAGTAGAGTTCTGACTGTCCTCCAACGGGTTCCGGGTGAACTCCTCTGCGGGCGCGCGGCTCCCGCCCACTGCTCGCTGAGCCTTTTCTGTAGGTGTCCCCCAGCTGCGGCAGCTGCCGGCCGCTCTCTGACAGCTTTCTGAGGCTGTGTTAATTAAGGTTCCCAGCTAGGGTTCCGGGCCTCCTCTCACGCTCACAGAAACCCTTACTTGGGCCTCAGGTTCCTTGCTTGGTGCATTTGATGGGAACCGCATGGCAGAGCCCAGGACACATCAGTACCCTCCATGAAGCCCAAGGACAGAATGATTTCCCTGCCTTAGGATGCCCGCACCTGTGGCTTTCCACAGCCATCCAACTGCCTGTCTATAACAACAGTCCCTGGGGCGGGGATGGAGGTTTCCTAAGGCTCATCTAGAACTTTATCCAGCCCTAGGTCTGAAACCCTAGCCCTCCTTCCTTAAACATGGGACAGGCTACCTCAGCACGGTAACTCATTGCCCCGCACCTGACGACAATATTCTGTAAATATTTAGCTTGCTAGCTGGGTATGGTGGCGCATACTTGTAATCCCAGCACTTGGAAACCTAAGACAGGAGGATCGCGCTGGTTCGAAGCCAGCCTCAGCTACTTAGCAAGGCTCTCAGCAACTTAGTAAGACCCTGTTTCCAAATAAAGAATAACATAGGTCTGGGAGTATAGCCCGGAGGTTGAAAGCCCCTGGGTTCCACCCCCAGTACCACCACCACCACCACAACAAATTAGCTTCCTACTGAGACACAATCTCCCAGTGGATAGGCCGATGCTCACGCCTAGTTTGCTACCACTGTATTGAGTGCTTGGCCCAGGAGCTCCGACCGGGAGGATCACAACTGCTTAGATGGAGGTATGCAAAAGCCTATCGCAGAGCAGGTGGCTATAGGATACATTTCCTTTTTTTTTTTTTTTTTTTTTTTTTTTTGGTGGTACTGGGGTTCCTGGAAGCCCTTCTACCTCCAGGCTACACTCCCAGGCCTATTTTATTTTTGGAAACAGGGTCTCCTAAGCCAGCACGGCTGGCTTCCAACCTGCGCGATCCTCCTGTCTCCGCCTCCCAAGCGCGGGGATTACAAGCATGCGCCACCACGCCCAGCATTTCCTTTTTGATATGTATATAGTTTTACTGGTGCGTTATAGCTTCACGTCATAATGTAGTTCACAGTGACGGTGACCTGCATGCACACAGCACTGGGCGGGCTTTCCCGCGGCTCCCCCCCCCCCTCCCCCAATACGGCATGGAGATGGATGGTGGTATCCTCACCTATGCACATGTTGGAGATGAAGTGACTCCTTCGGTGGTCCCTCTCCCCCTGCCCCTAGACCACCTCCCTGGCTCCACCGGGGTTAGTTTCTCTCCCACTATCTGAAGTCCCTCTGTATCCCCACGACTCCCCGGCTTCCACCAATGAGAGGAAACTTGCACCTTTCACTTCTGTGACGGGCTACATCTCACTTAACACCATATAGGATCCTTGCTACAATCCACCCTGACCCCTCTCAAATGTCTATCTCTCTTACCATCGAGGCCCAAACGCCAGCCCTCGCTGCTTCCTCCCTGTGGTCCAAAGGGAGCTTCCGCCCCACCTGTCCAGCCCCAGACCCTCCCCCTTGATAGATCCTGAAACAGTAAGCCCTGTGGGCCCGGCCCCTCCCAGCTCCAAGGTCCCCACGGCGCTGCACGACTGGAGACTGAGCCCACCCTCACGCGGGCCCCAGGCCCACTGAAACCGCCTTTCCTCTCGCCAACATTTTTTCTCGATCTGCCTGTACGTCTCCAGCTTAGGCGAAGCCTATGAATTCTTCACACTTCCTTCGACACACCGTGAGCCACAGATGATCCAGGAACACAGAGCAGGACTGCAGGGGCCTGAGGGATTTCTGGGTTATTCTCTCTCTACATCCCTGCACTTGTTCCCCCATCTTCTTAACACGGGATGCGGGGGATCCCATGAAATACCGGAGCCAGGCTGCCCTGGTAGTGCTAAAGAGACAGGCAAGCACGTATCACCGTCCACAGATCACTCTTTCCCTCCTCTACCACCCAAACACACAAGGTTTTCACTCTTCCTTTCTCTCACCAAGAGGGCTCTTTCTGTTGCCACCTCTCCGGGCTGACAGCTATCACCACAAGAAGGCCCCGGTTCTGCTGTCTTATAAGCCCCTCATTACTCTCCACCCACGGCACGTCTCCTTATTCAACCTCCTCTAATTTTATTCTTTAGATAAGCATCTGGCACTTAATATTGAACAATTCCTCATGTTTTAAGGGTTTGAGAATGTAAACCCCATCCTCAAAAGTGCATCAGGGGAGCCGGGCGCGGTGGCGCACGTTTTTAATCCCAGCATTCGGGAGGCTGAGACAGGAGGATCGTGAGTTCACAGAGAGCCTCAGCTACTTAGCGAGGCCCTTTGCAACTCAGTGAGACCCTGTTTCAAAATAAAGAATAAAAAATAGGGCTGGGGGTATAGCACGAAGGTAGAATGCCCCTGGGTTCCATCCCTGGTACTGCAAAAAAAAAAAAAAAAAAAAAAAAAGAAAGAAAGAAAGAAAGAAAGAGAAGGAAAAAAGTACATCAGGGGAAGAGGGTATGAGAAGTGGGTTTTTAATGGGGATATAGTTTTGCTCTGAGATGATGGAAAGCTCTGGAAATGGAGGCTGATGAGGGTCACACAGTTATGTCAATACGTGTAATACCACTGACTTTTGTACTTAAAAACGGGTGGATTGGTAAACAGTATCATATTTTACCACAATAAAAAAAAAATTCGGCAGAGCCACCATAGACAGGTCCTGTGCTTCACCAACCCTCAGAAGTGTGCCGAGTGCTCTTAGACCGCTGGAGAAAACCAACATGTATTGCTACACACGAGAATAAAAACATCTTAGCGTTTGCAGATCACACCACGACGTGTAAAGCCCCTTCGACACCCATCAGTTAGGCCTGGATTAAATGGTTGCCCTGATTTAAGTTCTCTCAAAAAAGACAGGATTTGACCTGTTCCCTAGGTGAGCAAATTGAGAGGCGACAGAGCAGCCAGTCAGAGCTGAGATCCATCTGGGCCTCAGGAATCAGAAATTCCACGAGGTTGTTGCTAATTTGTGCAATCTATTTGTGCCTTTTAAATATCACTACGCAGGGAAAAGGAGCGTCCGCCTCATGCTATTAAGAGCAGCTGTTCCCAAGGAACTCCAGAGGGCAGTGCTGGCTCCCAGCTCTGGCAAAGCCCCCCTCCTTGGCAGCTTCCTGGCCCCATACCGTGGGAGATGGACCGCCAGCAGGCCTCTAAGCAGAGTCAGGCCAGTTAAGCTGGAAGAAAGCAGGACCTGAACTTGTGTGTGTAATATGAAGGACAGTCAAACGGGGTATGAGGGAGGTGCACGCCGTAATCCCAGGACTTGGGAGGCTAAGACAGGAGGAGGGGAGCGCAGGTTCAAGGACAGGCTCAGCAACTTAGCAAGACCCTCGTCAACTTGGTGAGATTCTCTTCCAAAATAAAAAGGGCTGGGGGTGTAGCTCAGAGGTAGATCGCCCCTGAGTTCAATCCCCAGTACCAAAGGGGGCGGGGGACAGTCAGCACCCTAACATAAGGCTTAAGGATCTTTTGGGTATGGGAAGGCCACTGCATCCTCCTGCGGGTTCTGGACAGCACACACCAAGCACTACTGTTCCGACAAGTTGCCTTCTGAGGAGGTGAGGGTGGACCATGTTCCTGGATGGGGGGCGGGGAGGGCTTCTAGACACTAATGCCCTGGGGACTTCAGCTGCCCCCTGGAACTAATCCGCCATGACTTTGTGATCTAGGGTAGAGTAAGCCACGACACCTTGGACTTTAGTCCACCACCACCAGTGCTGTCTCTACGATGCTGGTTACATAAAGCCCAATGCAACCTTCTTTACGGGCTCTATAAATAGCCCAAACCCCAGGCGGCCTGAACGCCCCTCACAAGATAAAGTGGGCACTTGGAATGCCTGTTTGAACACTCATACCAAGGCCACCAGCTTCCGGATGACCTTTTATGACAAGCACTGCACTCTCGCCCAGCCCTCTACAGCAAGGCATCCCAGAGCAGGGAGCGAGGATTACCACAGTCCTCAGACTCTCTGAACCGTGGGTATAATTAGGCACCGCATCCATTAGGGCGCTGCGGACGTCACGGAACGCCGGGATCAGCTGTTGACAGATGGCATACCCGGCATATCACCAAAATGGCAAGTGCGCTGAAGGGGCCCACAATAGACACAGTGGCATCCGAGGCGCCCGGCCATAGCCTGTCTCACAGGACATAAATAGCGGCCACCTCTGCGGCCCAGCTCCGCTCCAGGCTCCGCGTTATTTCTCTGACTTCAGCAAGTTCTACACCAAAAGTGGAAAGAGAGGTTCCTTGGGGACCTGTGCAGGTCTGTGTCCTAATGAAGCTTGGGGTCCCTGACCCAGCAACTATAACACTCCAGCTATTAAGAAAAAGTAAACATTTACGACTTTTCAGAATTATTTTCAACTGGTATTAGGAAGCATCTGCTTTATTATTATTATTATTATTATTATTATTATTATTATTTTATTGGTGGTGGCGGTGGTACTGGGGATTGAATCTAGGACCATTTTACCTCTGAGCTACACCCCCAACTCTTTTATTACATTTTATTTTGTGGTAGTGGCGGTGGAACCCAGGGGCTTTTCTACCTCCAGGCTACACTCCCAGACCTATTTTATATTTGGAAACAGGGTCTCACTAAGTTGCTGAGAGCCTCCCTAAGTAGCTGAGGCTGGCTTCAAACCTGTGATCCTCCTGTCTCAGCCTCCCAAGTACTGGGATGCCAGGTGTGCACCATCATGTCCAGCTTGTCTGCTTTTAAACAATATACTTCGACAGCTGTACAATTATAATAATATAGTCACACAGGAATCCCAAGTATAAAAAAATTACAATGCCATTCTGCCCAAAAGTATTATAAGTAACATTAGAATATTAAATATGGCAGAAGACATACCAGTGCAGTATTTGGAAACTGACATTACCTTGCATTGTATGTGCTTTTTAAAAATACACTTCTGAGGTTGGACTATTATTACTTTAAAAACTGATGAAGCCGGGTGTGGTGGCGCATGCTTGTAATCCCCGGGGCTTGGGAGGCTGAGACAGGAGGATTGACAGGTTCAGAGCCAGCCTCAGCTACTTAGTGAGGCTCTCAGCAACTTAGTGAGACCCTGTTTCCAAATAAAATATAAAAATTAAGTCTGGGAGTATAGTCAGGAGGTAGAAAGCCCCTGGGTTCCACCCCCAGTACCACAAAAAAAACAAAACAAAAACTGATGGGCAGTCTACCTGTCCCGTTCCTCAGCTATTTTACTCTGTCCCCTAAGGGGGGGAAAAAAAGTGATCTGTAAAATACAGACGTGGCAGCTGTTGCTTTAAGAAAAAAGAAAAATCCATGAAACTGTAGTAATCAAAAGTGTTGAGAAAATTTATAAAGATAAAATTCACTGCAAATATTAAAGTCATTTTTCAACTTCTTGCCTACTAATGATACATCGACATGTCCAGATAACACATTAATAATCCCCAGGCCCCTTGCCCCCTTAGGAATATGCCCTTAAAAAACTTGTAGAAGGCTTGAAATTTTGTTTTTCTTTATAGACTCAACTTCTACTTATCACTCCCAATCTCTTCTTTCCACGGAAGGTGGGGATGATAGAAACCTTAAGAAAGGAAGGCAGAAACAGAAATTGGAGCTAATTGGAGCTTTGAAATAATAACGGCAAATGCTATTTTAAGAGAGGGTAGACAAGAGAAGAGAAATCCTGGCATAAAAATAGTGCCGGGTTATTTGATAACGATCCAACCATGAGAGCTCTTTCTCCTTCCAGCTGTTTTTTGGGGAGAAGTGTGGAACGGCGGGTGAGGTCTCCCTCATCATATACGTCGTTGGGACCCCCATCACAATTAGCCACCCAGAGGGGCAGCTACCCAGGTTCTCAGGCACCCTATGGTCCAAAGAAAAATCCTAAGAGAAAAATCCACCTTGCCCCGCGCCCAGGAAAATGGAGATAAAGGGCAGGGCGCTTGGCTGTTGCCAGGGCGGGGTATCAAGGCAAGGTTAGCAGGTCTGTGTCCTCAGGCCCGGCCAGCCAGGCTCCGTGCCAGTCAAGTAGGAGGCAGGATTTAGCCTCCTGATGTGTACCCCCCCCCATGTGTCCTAGCCAAGAGGGTGAAGAAGAGCTTGGCACAGTGGAATGTTCCACCGGGCACCCAAGAGCGACAGCCCGGCACTTGGAAGGGACTGACTCCTCCATCCCTGTGCGCTTACCTCAATGAACTATAAATAAAGTGTGAAATAATGATTACTTTATCGGGAGAGTGCCTGGTGTCCTACAGGATCCCTGTCTAAGGAGCCCCAACCGGAGTCAATGACTTTGAAGGTCTCTTTGTGGGCAGCCCTGGGAAAGTTGGGCCGAGGCTGGTGCTCCCTGGGCCTCTGTCATTTGGCGAGAGGTGGGCTGGCTGGTGGCAGACGACAGGACAGGGACAGGAGAAAGTCACTCTGCGGCCAAGGTCACGGACTCGAGGGGGTCAGGGCAGAGCTGGGGCTCTCACATTCTCGTCTCGGCGCCCGGGTGGGGTGCCCGAAGCAGACAGCGCCCAGGCCCCTCTCCTCCTCGCACATTTTTTTCCTTCTGCAACTCTTACACACCCACCCCACCCCGTGCCCGGCCCGGCCGTGCCCCCGCCCGTCCGCTCAGGGCTGCGAGGGCTCGGGACAGGACCCCGGCTGGGCTCGCTGCGGGGGACGCGGGGCCCCGCTGACCTTGCGCTGCTGCTTCTCCCAGGCGGGGTCCAGGAGCAGGTCGCGGTCCCATTCCTCCTCCTGGATCATGTACTCCTCGTCATCGTAGACGTAGTTGTACTGCACGCCGGGCTCGATCTGGTTCATGGCGCTCGCTGGGGGCCGACAGGTGGGCAGGCGGACGGTGGGCAGCGGCTGCACGGACGCGGGCGGCGGCGGCGACCCTCGCGGGCTCGGGCGGCTGGCCGGGCGCGGGGTCTCGGCAAAGCACCAGCTCGGGCTGCAGCAGCTGCGCGCCGCTTTATAGCCGGCGGGGGTCACGTGGGCCGCCCCGCCCCGCCCCGCCCCGCCCCGCCCGCAGCGCCGCCGGACACCTGCGGGCCCCGGACGCCCAGCCGGGCACCGGCAAGTTTCCCTCCTGTGTCATTACCATATTCACATTTTGTGCATGCGTGCATGCATGCATCCATGCATCCGTGCATCCATCCATCTCCCTCTCTCTCTTTTTTTCTCTCTTGCTCTCTCGCTTTTTCTCTCTCTTACACACACACACACACACACACACACACACACACACACACACACCCCACCCCCAAAGAATAAAGTTTAAAAGAGCCTGAAGCTGGGCGTGGTTGCGCACCTTTGTAATCCCAGCATTTGGGAGGCTGAGACAGGAGGGCCATGGTTCGAGGCCAACTTAGTGAAGCCCTTTGCAACTCAGTGAGATTAAATAAAGAATAAAAAATAAGGCTGAGGGTGTGGCTCCGAGGTAGAAAGCCCCTGGGTTTCATCCCCAGTACCGCAAAAAAAAAATTTAAAATAAAAAGTAAATTTTTTAAAATTTTTTATTGGTGCGTTATAGTCATACATCATAATTGGGGTAAAAAAAACAAAACTTGTGTGGGCTTACATGTACACATCACCCATTTGGCCCCTACCCAATTCCCACACCATAAGTAAAATTTAAAAGCCTGAAAAGAGAGCCTACAAAATGCAGGGAAATCTTCACCAGCTACTTCTCTAAAAGAGGACTCATACGCCAGGCGTGGTGGCGCACGCTTGTAATCCCAGCATTTGGGAGGCTCTGACGGGAAAATCTTGGTTTACCAGACAGTCTCAACTACTTAGTGAGGCTCTTTGAAACTCAGTGAGACCCTGTTTCAAAATAAAGAATAATAGATAGGGCTGAGGGTGTAGCTTGGAGGTAGAATGCCCCTGTTCCATCCCCAGTACCACAAAAAATAAATAAATAAAGGACTAATATATAAAACATACGAAGAACTTTGCCCTACACTCGTAAACCCAATACTTAGGAAGCTGGGACAGGAGGATCCCATGTTTGGGGCCTGCCTCAGGTACTTAGTGAGGCCCTCTGCAACTTAGTGAGACCCTGTCTCAAAATAAAGAATAAAAATAGAGCTGGGGGTGTAGTTCAGAGGTAGAATAGCCTCTGGGTTCCATCTCCAGTACCACACACATAAAAATTATTTGCTTATGTATTTATTTATTTATTTATTTATGTGGTACTGGAGATGGAACCCAAGGACATTCTACCTCCGAGCTCCACCCCTGGTAATATTTTTTAGTCCTTATTTTCAAACAGGGTCTCACTGAGTTGCGAAGGGCCTCACTAAGTAGTTGAGGCTGGCCACGAACTGCGATCCTCCAGTCTCACCCAAAAAAAATTTTTTTAAAGAGTATATGAATAATTTAACCAGGTGTGGCGGCTCACGCTTGTAATCCCGGTACTTAGGAGGCTGAGACAGGAGGATTGTGTACCTCCCAGTATCACACACACACACACAAAGAATATATGGATAATTTTAAACACCAAACATTAGCTGGTGTGTGGTGGCACAAGCCTATGATCCCAGTATTTAGGAGGCCGAGAAAGGAGGATGGCAGGTTTGAGATAAGTTTCAGCAACTTAGTGAGACTCCCAGAGTGGCCCTGTTTCATAACAAAAAAAAGTTCTGGGGGTATAGCTCGGAGGTAGAACACCATCCCCAGCACTCACCCCCTTAAAACAACAACAACAACAAAACCTTAACACTAAAAAATAAATAACCCAATTTAAAAAGGGCAGTTAACGCAGGGCATGGTGGCACACACTTGTTAAAAAAAAAAAAAAGGCAGTTAAAACAAGAACACAAACAATACTAAAGGCTGGTGAGAAAAGTAAGAGTAAAGTTGAAAAGCTACAAAGCCCCATCTTTCTTCTTTCTCTCCCCCCTGCCCCAGCCCTCACCTGGGGAATTCAAGGCAAAGGGTAACACAGCCCGGGATCAGGATGCAGTTCACAGCCAGCCTCAGCTGCTTAGGCAGGCCCTTTGCAGCTCAGTGAGACCCCGTTTTAACATAAAGAATAAAAAACAGGGCTGGGGGTGTAGCTTGGAGGTAGAATGCCCCTGGGTCCCATCCCCCATACAGCAAAAAATAAATGAAATAAAATGTCAGGACCCTAGCCACAGGCAGGAAGCGTGCACCCTTCACCTGCCAACCATAAATTTAACAAGGGCGCCAATGGAGGACAAGTGGCCGCCTCCCTCCCGCTTCCTCCCCGCCCTGCGCTGTACTTGGGTATCTCCTTCCAGGACATGCGGCTGAGCGATTCCCTTCCAGCAAGGCCTCTGGAGGAAGGGGTAGGAGGGCCCTCAGGACAAGGGCCTGAACATTGAAATCATGATATATTAAGTGCCTGATGCCAATCAAATACGCGCTGCAGAGGCTAGCTGATAAGGCCTCCAGGCAAGTTTATTTCTGAGTTGAATGATAATAGTCCACAGATGCCGCATAGTGTTATGGTTTTGTTGTTGTTGCTGCTAGTGATTTTTTTTCTTTTTCTTGGGAGGGGGATGCTGGTGATGGAACCTTGTTTGTGGTTCTCGTCTACTAATTTGTTCATAAGTTTTAAGATGGAAGTATGCCTTGAATTACGTTCCTTGCAAGTTTTACATCACATACCTTTAATGATTGAGGTTTTCTGCGGAAAGACTTGACAATGGTCTTAAATTGGATGCATTTGCGCTTTTAAAAATGTTCTCCAGGTAAGGTGGTGCACGCCTGTAATGTCAGCACTTGAGAGCCTGAGGCAGAGGGACTGCAGCCTCAGCAACATAGTGAGACACTCAACAACTTAGCAAAACCCTGTTTCAACAATAATAATATAATAATAATAATAATAATAATAATAATATAATAATAATAATAATAATAAGGCCTGGCACGGTGGCTCACACTTATAAACCCAGCATCTGGGAGGCTGAGACAGGAGGATGGCAGTTCAAAGACAGCATCAGCTACTACTCAGTGAGGCCTTTTGCATCTCATGGAGACTCTATCTCAAAATAAAGAATAAAGAATAGGGCTGGGGCCAGGCGTGGTGGTGCACACTTGTATTTCCAGTACTTGGGAGGCTGAGACAGGAGAATTCATGTTCACAATTAGTCTCAGCTATTTAGTGAGGCCCTTAGCAGCTTCATGAGATCAGGTTTCCTAGAAAAGAATCAGGCTGGGGATGGAGCTCATAGGTAATAAGCTCCTAGGTTCAATCTTCAGTACTGAAAAAAAAAAAAAGACTAGGGCTGGGATTGTAGCTTGGAGGTAGAATGTCCCTGGTTTTCATCCTCAGTACCGAAAATAATAATAATAATAATAATAATAATAATAATAATAGTAGCAGTAGTAGTAGTAGTAGTAATGGCTGGAAGTAAAGCTCAGAGGTAGAATGGGTTTGGATTCAATTCCCAACACCACAAGGAAAAGGAGGAAAGGAGAAGGAGGAAAGAGAAAGAGAGAGAGAAGAAAAAAGAAATCAGAATTCCTCCCCATTTCTCTCTAATATCTTTGAGGCACATAAAAATCCCAGCCCCTGCCAGGACAATCCCAGCCCCAAGTGTTCCTGCAGTCTTCCACTTCCAGGGCATTTGTGCTCAAACTCTCCTCTTGTCTGTTCAGGGTCCCCCAGGCCCGTCTCCAGCTCTCCACTGTACTATCAGCTTGTGCTCTTATTCCCAAGAGGAACTTTAATTTTAGGAACTACTGATCATTTAAGTAATAAGCCGGGCGTGGTGGCGCACACTTGTAATCCCAGCATTCAGGAGGCTGAGACCAGAGGACTGTGGTTCGTGGACAGTCTCAGCTACTTAGTGAGGCCCTGTTTCAAAATAAAAAATAGGGCAGAGAGTGTAGGTAGAATGCTCCTGGGTTCCATCCCCAGACCCGCAAAAAAAAAAAAAAAAAAAAAAAAAAGAGACCGAGAAATAATAACTCACGCTGTAAATGACTTGTTCTTTGTTTCCTGTCAAGACACAAATACTTGAGACATTTTGATATATATGAACAACTTTCAGAATCAAGGAAACAGCCGGGCACACAATTGTAATCCCAGTACTTGGGAGGCTGAGACAGGAGGATCACAGGTTCGCTGCCAGCCTCAGCAACTTTGTGAGGCCCTCTGCAACTTAGTGAGACCCTGTTTCAAAATAAAGAATGAAAAATAGGGCTGGGGTTGTAGCTCAGAGGTAGAAGGCCCTTGGGTTCAATCCCCAGTACTGCTAGAAAAAAAAAATACACGAACAGAATCAGGGAAATTGAGGCTTTTACGCCTATTAAATGTTATCTAGTCCCAGCTCTAGTATAGGAATCAACTGAAAACGCTGTTTAAAGCAAAGACAAGATCCTTGCTTTCTTGCAATATTTCTAGCCCCCCTTGCTATTTCTGTCATAGCTGCTAAACCATGAGAAAAAATTTTCAGCTCCCCATCTCACAAAATAACTGTAGAGCAGGTGGATTTACTGCAGCATCAACTCCACAGCCTCCTCTCGCATGGCCCTTTGCAGTTTGGAATGCATACTGTGGTATTTGTTTCTAACTGAAGCCCACCCAACTGAATAATCCACAGGCCCCTGGACTCACGTGGGGTTGGAAGAAGTGGTGTGTCTTCTACCCATGAGCGAGCCGCCTGTGTCTTCCAGAGCCCCAGAGAGATGTCCAATCTGAGTCACACGTTTAGCACAATCAGTACCGCTAAAAATGTATTTCCTGTTATCATGACCCCCATGGTCTGCCTGCTTTGCCATAGTAAAGCCTTTGAGAGTCCTCTCTGTGGTAAATACTGTAGCACTCGGGTTACACAACTTGTCTCATTTAATCTGTCTAGCCACCCAGCAGGGAGGAGCTACGGCGCCCATTTTACAAAGGAAGGAAACTGACAGGTCCAAGGTCACAGAGCTCGCACGTGAAAAAAATTACATTTTTTATCACAAAAACCCACACACTTGATATCTACGTCGAATCGTCATGTCTCCGTCTTGATGTGTTTCAGCTGGACACACTCGTGCATGTGAAGATAATGCTTCTAAAACGTGCTTCCCAGGCAACCTCTTCTGGAAAGGATTTACTACTACCTATGGGAAATTTTAAGTGTATCCTTTCAACCCAGCAACTCTTGCTTTTTGTTTTTGTTTTTAATCTACCCGACAGATAGGACAAACATCCGTGTGTCACGGAATGGACGTAGGCGTTACGGAAAAGCTCTAAACCTAGACGTCTGTGATCGAGAAGTGAGAAGCCAACCGCGAAAGTGATTTCTTTTGTGTAAGAAAATTATATCTGTCTATAAAATGTTGGTATTTGGAAGAAAACATTCCACACTGTTCCGCGAACCGTAAGAAATAAGAAGGAGGAGATATGAACGTTCGGTGTTTATTTCATCCGATTTTGTTTGGTTTTCTGCAGTGAGTACATAGTACATTTATAATAAAAGGTAACATTTATTATTCCAGCTGTGTTCCTTCCAGCTCAGCTAACAATACATTATCAACAGGGGAACATCACGTTTATCAGCTTCGTTTAAGTTCGCTCTTGACTTTTTTCCAGCCGCCTACAGCAGCTTCTATTGAACTTGCCATCAGTCAAGACACCTAGGTGTTTTTCCTTGAAACAGAAATTAGCGTGAGCAAAGTGACAAAAGAGCTTTTAAAACTCCAGCCAATTATTGTTACTTACCCTTAAGAGCGGACCTAAAACAACATGAACTCTGGCATTTTCCGCACTCTTTCCCACACCCGCCCACCTTCTCTTTCCTACTGATGACGTGTACAGTTTTCTTGATTTGCCTTTGCTCAGAGCCCAGTGAGAAAGCGGGAAAGTACAGCTGGGTGGTGTGTGGATGCTGCCCTTCACTCCTCTGTGCTAGGAGAGTTCCCAATTTGTTTATTGTTTATAAATTAAATAACAATGTCGCGTGGTGGACACTTGAGGCTGAGACCAGAGGATCGCTGTTCGCAGACAGCCTCAGCTACTTAGTGAGGCCCTTTGCAACTCAGCCCTTTGAAACCCTGTTTCAAAGTAAAGACTAACAAATAGGGCTGGGATGTGGCTCAGAGGTACAATGCCCCTGGGTTCCATCCCCAGTACCACACACACACAAAAAGAACATAATAATCTTTTCTTACCCTAAAAGTAAAAAATGTTAACAAAAACTTGTGAATCCTTTCAGAATTTTCCTATGCAAATTCACAGAGATATTTTTTTTATATTTAAATAGGAATAAACAAAATCTGGCATGGTGGCATACACCTGTAATCCCTGTACTTGGGAGGCTGAGACAGGAGGATCACAGGTTTCAGGCTAGCCTCAACAATTTAGTGAAACCCTGTTTCAACCTGAAAAATAAAAAAACGCAAGAGGTGTAGCTCAAAGGTAGAATGCTTCTGGTATTCAGCTCCCAGTACCAAAAACAAACAAAAAACAAAGAGGTAAGCCAGGCGTAGTGACGCACTTGAAATCCCAGTATTTAGGAGGCTGAAACAGGAGGATCACAGGTTTGTGACCAGCCTCAACAACTTAGTGAGGCTCTCAGCAACTTAGTGAGACCCTGTTTCAAAATAAAAAATAAAATAAGGCTGGGGGGGGGCGGTATAGCTCAGAGTCAGCATGTCCCTGGGTTTAATCCTCAGTACCACCAAAAAAAAAAAAAAAAAAAAAAAAAAAAGAGGTAAAGGGGAAATCAGATTGAGAAAAAAAAAAAAACTTACAACATGGCTAAGAGAAAAGCAAGACAAGAAAAGTAGAGTGTCTCCAGCAGATCAGAGCTCTCCTGAATGTTGGAGGAAGAACCCAGACTAAGAGTGGAAGAGGGATGATTTTGAGGAGGGGACCAGAAATGGAAGTAAGTGTTTGTTGGCTTGGTTATTTGGTTGGTTGGTTTGGTACTGGGGATTGAACTCAGGGCGTTCCACCTCTGAGCTACACCCCCAGCCCTACTTTACTTTTCATTTGAAACGGGGTCTCCCTGAGTTGCCGAGGCCCCCAGGAACCTGTGATTTTTCCATCTCAGCCTTTCACGCCCTGGGCTGAGGGGCGTGTACCACCACTCAGAGATGCAAAGCTGCATCTCTGGGATACAAAGAAGGGGCTTGAGGCCGGAGCACTGGGGAGAAGACAGGAACTCACTGAGGGCAGGTGCAGGGAAGACAGGCGAGGCTCGTGGGTTTGTCTCAGCAGATGAGCTGCGCATGTCGGAGGGCTTCCAGGCCCACCAGGGAAGGGAGACAGGAAGGGCTGTGCAGGGAAGGCGGAGGGAGAGCTCTGCGTGGAGAGGGGTGAGCTCGGCCAGCCCAGTGCGGCCTCCTTTCCTAGAAGGCTGTCTCCAGACTGCATAGACAGTCACAACTGTCGCCGATTTGAAAGGGTAACACGGAATTGGAGACACTCACTTCTTTTTTTTTTTTTTCTTTATGAGCCATCCACTCTTCTGAATTTGCAAACAGCCTTGTCAAATTAAGTCACAGAATTATGGATATCTGAGAGCTCAGAGGAAATCGGAGATCATTTTTACAGTCGAGAAAGTCCCAGAAATATCCATCCGATTTCTCGTCCCCCAGATTTCTCCTTTGTTACCTTTTTTTTTTTTTCCCCCCTTTTGAAAAGAAGACTAGAAAGCTGGGCGTGGTGGCGCACGCTTGTAATCCCAGCGCTTGGGAGGCAGAGACGGAGGATCGTGCAGGTTTGAAGCCAGCCTCAGCTACTTAGTGAGGCTCTCGGCAACTTAGTGAGACCCTGTTTCCAAATAAAGTATAAAATAGGTCTGGGAGTGCTGCCCGGAGGTAGAAGGCACTTGGGTACTATCCCCAGGACCACAAAAGGAGAAGAAGAAGGAGGAGGAGGAGGAGGAGGAGGAGGAGGATTACAACAACAACAATTGACAACACTAGATGATTAGCAGTTCACATTTTGGCAGGATTTTATGTCTTTAAATTTTTTAATCATGGCAAAATACATATAACATAAAGTGTACTACTTTTACTATTTTCTTTCTTTTTTTTTTTTTTTTGGTGGTACTGGGGTTCCTGGAAACCCTTCTACCTCCGGGCTACACTCCCAGACCTATTTTGAAACAGGGTCTCTTACGCCAGCGCAGCTGGCTTCGAACCTGCGCGATCCTCCTGTCTCCGCTTCCCAAGCGCGGGGATTTCACGCGTGCGCCACCACGCCCGGCCCCTACTTTTACTGTTTTCAAGTGTAGAGTTCAGCGGCACGAAGCACACTCACACTGCTTCACAACCATTACAACATCCTCTAGAACCTTTCCATCCTCCACAATGAGACTCTGCTCCCATGAAACAGGATTTCATTCTTTTTTTATTATTTATTTATTTGTGTTTGTTTGTTTGTGTGGTTTTTGTACTGGGATTGAACCCATGTGCATACTACCTCTAAGCTACATCCTTAGCCCTATTTTATTTTTTTTATTTTGAAACAGGGTCTTACAAAGTAACCGAGGCTGACCGCAAACCCGCGATCCTCCTTTCTCGCCTCCCAAGTACTGGGATTACACGCAGGCGCCACCACTCCCGGCTTGTATGTGTTCGTTTATTCATTAATTATTTATTTTTGTCATACTAGGGATTGAACTGAATAGTGTTTTAGCTCTGAGCCACACTACCTGCCTTATTTTATTTTCTGTTTTAAAGCGTGGCGGCATGTGCCTGCAATCCCAGGACTTGGGAGGCTGAAACAGGAGGATTACAGGTTCACAGCCAGCCTCAACAAACGTATGAGGCCCTCTGCAACTTAGTGACCCTGTTTCAAAATAAAAAAATAAAATAGCACTGACAGTGTAGTTCGGAGGTAGAATTCCCCTATGTTCAATTCCCAGTACAACAACAACAACAACAACAACAACAAAGGTCTCACTAAGTTGCAGACACTCTCTAATTGCTGAGGCTGGCTTCAAACTTGCGATCCTCCTATCTCAGCCTCCAAGTGCTGAGATTACAGACATTCACAGCCACACTCAGCAAAAAGAATTTTTTCTTAACCCAAACATCAGCTCAGCAGCCCCATATACATAATACAAGATCACATGGCCCTTCAAAGCCTCTCACAGTTACTTTTGGAGAACTCAAGGAAGGGATTCTCGTGTGCACACATAATTTTATGCATTTTAAATGTAATGAACTTTTTTTTCCTGGAGCTTTATGTTTACGAAAAGTATGGAGGAATTCTATATCCCTCCCAGCAGTTTTGCTTATTATTAACATCTTGCAAGTAGCATGATTCATTACAACTGATGACTGATATATTCTTATTAGCTGAAGCCATAGTTAATATCGGGTTCACTCTTTGTGTTGTTAGCTCTGTGGACTTTGAACACTGCGTACTAACCTGTATCCATCATTCTAAAATCATCCTGAATAGTTTCAGTGTCCTGAAGAACCCTTACCCCTCCTTATCCTCTTCCCCCCTAAGCCTTCGGGAACCACTGATCTCCATAGTTTTGACTGTCTCTCCGGAACGTCACAGAATCTGAATCACTCAGCCCACAGCCTTTTCAAATTGGCTTCTTTCACCCTAGATGTACGCATTTAAGCTTTCTTCAGGTCTTTCCGTGGCTTGATAGGTGAATAATTTTTAAGCACTACATAGTATTCAATTGTCTGAATGTCCCAGCTTATTTACCCCTTCACCTACTGAAGGACATTTGGTTACTTTCAAGTTTGGGGCAACTATGAATAAAGTCATTATAAGCGCTGATGTACAGGTTTTTGCATAAACATAACATTTCAGCTCATTTTGGAAAAATATCAAGAAGCATTATTATTATTATTATTATTTTTTTTTTGGTGGTACTGGGGTTCCTGGAAGCCCTTCTATCTCCGGGCTACACTCCCAGACCTATTTTTACATTTTTTAAAATTTGGAAACAGGGTCTCCTAAGCCAGCGCGCGCGGCTGGCTTCGAACCTGCGCGATCCTCCTGTCTCTGCCTCCCAAGCACAGGGATTACAAGCGCGCGCCACCACGCCCGGCAAGAAGCATTATTTCTGAATCATATGCAAAGAGTACGTGGGGTTTTGAGCCAGATGTGGCGGTACATGCCTGTAATGCCAATACCTGGGAGGCTGATGCAGGAGGATCTCAGGTTTGAGGCCAGCGTGCAATTACTTTGTGAGACTCTATTTGAAAATAAAAATAAATAAAAAGGGCTGGGTGTGTAGCTCAGTGGTAGAATGCCTGTAGGCTCAAGTCCCAGTATAAACTCATCCTCCCCCCAAAAAAGGATTATGTGTGGTTTTGTAATTAGCCAAACTATCTTTCCCAGTGGCCATACCTTTGCGCTTCCACCAGCAACAAACAGGAGTTCCTGTTGCGCCAATCCTCGCCCGCGCTCGGTGGTGTCGGGATTTGGAACTTCAGTCACCAGTAGTAACTGGCGTGCGGTAGAGGCTCCTTGTCCTGCTCTTCAATTCCTCACGGCCTATGGCTCACAGCATCTCTTCATGTGCTAATACGCCATGTCTGTGGCTCACAGCATCTCTTCATGTGCTAATACGCCATCTTTGTGTTGTCTTTCTCGAGGTGTTTCTTCCGACCTTTAGCTCATTTTTTAAATTGAGTTGTTTTCTACTGTTGGATTTTAAGAGTTTTTTATATATTTGGGTTCCAGTTCTCTATGACATACACATTTGGCAAATACATCCTCCTAGTTTGCGGCTCTTCATTTCTTTACAGTTCACAAAACAAAAGTGTTTATGTTTTAACGAAGACGAACTTATGTGTTTTCTTCCATGGATTGTATTTTTGGGTATTATGTCTGAAAACCAATCACCAGACCCAAGATTATCTAGAGTTTCTCCTGTGTTATCTTCTAGACTTTTATATTTTATATGTAGGTCTACAATACATCGTTTCCATGTCTGACTAATATTCTCTATAATTTCTCATTTTAATTGCTGCATTCATGATCATTTCCATTTTGCACTCTAAAAATTGGATTTTCCACTTATTTTCTGTCTTCGTTCTTTCTTTCTTTCTTTTGTTCTTTCTTTCTCTCTTGTATGTTACTAGGTCTCGAATCCAGGGGCATTCTTTCTCTGAGCTACAACCCCAGCCCTATTTGATTTTTATTTTTAAACAGAGTCTCACTAGGTTGATGAGAATCTCATTGCTTGCTGAGGCTGTCCTCAAACCTGTGATCCTCCTGTCTCAGCCTCCTAAATACTGTGATTTCGGGCGTGGGCCACCATGCGGGGCCCATTGTTATTTCTTGTGTAACAATCTAGTATAATATCTTGTGCTGCTTAGGTCCATGCAGTATCCTCTTTATTTTTTATTTTTTAATTTTTTTTTTTTTGGTGGTACTGGGGATGGAACCCAGAGGCCTTCTACTTCCAGGCCACACTCCCAGACCTATTTTATATTTTATTTGGAAACAGGGTCTCACTAAGTTGCTGAGAGCCTCACTCAGCTGAGGCTGGCTTCGAACCTGTGCAGTCTTCCTGTCTCAGCCTCCCAAGCGTGGGGATTACAAGCGTGCACCACCACGCCCGGCAGTATCCTCTTTAATCCTGAGCATATAATGCAATTAGGAAGTTATCACCGATTGCTCATTTGCAAATTGGAATAACTCAGGCCCCAAGAGAAGTTCACTCCACTGGGCTGAACCAGCGCAGCTGAAAATCCGCAAAGACTCACACGGGGTCCCCGACGCGAGCATCCGCAGGCAGCACGTGTTCTAAGTGAGTTTGTGCTGGTACTATGCTGTTCATGAAGCGGCGCTCGGCCTCGCAGCCTAACACATATGGTGACAGGTGGAGAATCTACAAATAGCCTAAGAATGGAAAAAATGATAAGCCGGGGCCAAGGCCTTCAAAGCAACTGAACGACAGGAGTGCTGGGAGCAGACCTGAGGACCCAGAACACAGATCACAGGCCTCCGAAGAACCTGTGTGCAGAGGGCTTGGGCCGGGCGCCACCCCCGTGCTGGCCCCTTAGACTAGGGCAGTAAGCTCCAAGAGAGCAGTGTGGGTGGCGCTGAGATCTAACATGTCGGTACAACGTACCTCATGAACACCAGCTTCCTGAAAGCCGCAAAAAAGACCGCGAGTCCTTGTGAAGCCAAACTGAGGCCCTCTGAATGCACATTTGCTGGGCTGGGCGGGTCACATGTACTGCAGAGGGGCTAATAGCTCGGCTCATCTGTTGGCTTTCTCACGTTACCTGAAGGCCAGGCTAGGGCCGCCGAGAGGGGATTTAGGAGCTCTGGTCTTAATCCTGGTTCCACTTAGGGACTCATTGAATACTTCTGGCATCTGGATTTCCTCATCTTTAAAATTGGGACATGAGCTGGCTGGGTGGGTAAGGTGACTAAATAATTAGCCAGTGCCCACCGTCTGGCGCTGACTGCTCCGGGAAGGACAGCCGAGCCGAAATTCCAGACCTCCCTCCGCCTCGCCCTGCCCTGATTTCCTCCTAAGGACACCCTGGTGTGCTCAGGCCACTGGATTCCTAAAACCTTCTGTTCCCAAACCCAGCACAACTGTCATTGCCTGAGTAGGAGACAGAATCATACAAAGGAATGAGGGGAGATGGTTACCAAACACCGGGGCAGTGCTCAAGCTTGGGGGCACCTCTATCAAGTTCCCCGATGTGGCTAATCCTCCTCTCCCGGGGACAGTACCCCGAGAACCAGCGGCTTATGGCAGATGAGACTGTCTGAAGGAGAGATGACAAAGGATGGATAATCCTGGTTCAAGCTGGCTCCTGGGATGCAGCCGGTGCGGGGCCACAGCTCCCCCACATCCTTCTAGGTTCCTGGGCTTGGTTTTAATGCCCTGCAACAACTTGAAATTATTATTATTATTATTATCATTTTTTGGTACTGAAAGTTGAACCCAGGGGTAGTCTACCTCCAAGCTATACCCCCCAGCCCAACTTTTTCATTTTGAAACAGGTCCTCGCTAGGTTGCTGAGGTTGGCTTTGAACCTGTGATCCTTCTGTTTCAGTCTCCCAAGTACTGGGATTACAGGCATGCACCATCAAGCCCAGCTAAAATTCTTCATTTTTTGAACAAAGAGGTTCCAAGTTTTCCTTTGGCACTGAGCCCTGTAAATTATGTAGCTGGTTCTGGTCACAGTTTGGTTTCTCAAATAAACTTTGGGTGGAAGAGCACATGTCATTTTCAGAAAGATCCAGAAAAACTACTAAGAACCTTCAAGCTACTTCTACAACCAAGGAAACAGGCGTATTAATTAGGAAGTTGTTCTTTTATTTTTTTTATTTTTTTATTTTTTGCAGGTCTGGGGATGGAACCCAAGGGCATCATACCTCCGAGCTACACCCCCTGCCCTATTTTTTATTCTTTATTTTGAAACCAGGTCTCACTGAGTTGCAGAGGGCCTCACTAAGTAGCTGAGGCTGTCCGCGAACTGCGATCCTCCAGGTCTCAGCCTCCCGAATGCTGGGATGACAAGCGTGCGCCACCGCGCCCGGCAGAAGTTGTTCTTTTAGATTCTAGTTTCTCACCTGTCTGCTACTCCATTAGGCCGTGGCTGATGTACGGAAAATATCAAAATAGATTCAGTGTCATTTTCCTCTTTGAGCATTCCGCCATTCCGCCTTCTCTCTCCCTCTCTCTCTCTCTCTCTCTCTCCCTCCCTCCCTCCCTCTCTCCTCTCCTCTCTCTCTCTTTCTCCCTCCCTCCTTCTCTCCCTCCCTCTCTCTCTGTCTCTCTCTCCCTCCCTCCCTCTCTCTCTCCTCTCTCTCTCTTTCTCCCTCTCTCTCTTCCCCTCCTCCTCCCCCTCCCCTCCTCTCTCTCTCTTTCTCTCTCTCTCTCTTTCTCTCTCTCTCTCTCTCTCCCTCCCTCCCTCCCTCTCTCCTCTCCTCTCTCTTTCTCCCTCCCTCCCTCCTTCTCTCCCTCCCTCTCTCTCTGTCTCTCTCTCCCTCCCTCCCTCTCTCTCTCCTCTCTCTCTTTCTCCCTCTCTCTCTTCCCCTCCTCCTCCCCCTCCCCCTCCTCTCTCCCTCTCTCTCTCTCTCTCTCTCTCTCTCTCTCTCTCTCTCTCTCTCTCTCTCACCTATCAGGCTAAGCTTCCCACATTACCCCAAGCAACAATGCCTGAACAGGCTCTTCCTAGGATTTCTAGCAGAAATATCTGCACCTTTAAAAGACTACCTTGCTGGGAGTGGTGGTGAACACCTGTAATCCCAGTACTTGAGAGGGTGAGACAGGAGGATCGCAGGTTTGAGAACAGCCTCAGCAATGAACGCAGTGAGACTTTCAGCAACATACTGAGACCCTGTTTCAAAATTAAAAAAAATTAAAAAGGGCTCAGGTTGCCGGGCGTGGTGTCGCACGCTTGTAATCCCTGCGCTTGGGAGGTGGAGACAGGAGGATCACGCAGGTTCAAAGCCAGCCACGCTGGCTTAAGAGACCCTGTTTCCAAATAAAATATAAAATAGGTCTGGGAGTGTAGCCTGGAGGTAGAAGGGTTCCATCCCCAGTACCACCAAAAAAAAGAAAAAAAAAAAGGCTCAGGTTAGGGTTCAGAGGTAAAATCCTTATTAATAATGGAGGAAGCAGAGGAGGGCCTTGAGGGGGAAAAAGCAATATTAAGGATATGTCCACACATCATTTTTGCAGGGGGAGGACTTCACCTTTGGAAGCATCATAGTCCACAGAATTCTGTCTTTGCAGCCTCTCTCTGCTGCCCCCAAATCCTACCCGTAAGAGGAGAGGCCCTTAGACCCTAACTAAAAGCTAACCAGAAAGACCCCAGCTTCGGGGTCAAGCTGATGTGAGCAGGGCCACGGCTGGAGATGCTAGCCGACAAAACGAAGACATCCACAGCTTTTTTTAGGATGGGATTTCCTACCCTGGCACACTCTTGGGCTTGTTTTCCTTTTAGTCAGAGCTGATAATAGCTCTAGGGTTTTATATAGCCCTGAAGTTGTAAGTGTCGACAGCGTAGGGAAATATAAAGCCAAGATCCATGCATGTAGCTTCCCTGGGGTAACTGGCATGTAACTTATAGAAAAACAGTCAGCCTGGACGTGCTTTGCCAAGAGGACATAAGGAACGGCAGCTTGAAAGAGCCACTGCCTGCATTAACATTCGATCAGATTCTGAGTCTCAGAGAGGGCACGGAGGGTCACAGAGGATGGTGTGACCCTGCTAGCGAGTGGGATTGCAGTGATTTCCCAGAATGATGAGAAGTTAGTAGATTGGAGATGAAGGTTACTGCTTACATTTGTTCTAGAGAAGCCACAGCATAGGAAGAGGAACCCAAGACTAAGGTCATACTCAGTCATGCCTGCGAGATGAAGCCTTCATAGAAGTTCCCGAACCTTTGGGCTTAGAGAACTTTAGAGTTGGTGCAGATGTTACCAAATCCTGTTACCTGCCGCACTTTGCCTAATCAAATAATTGGGATAAGATTTTGGAAAGAAAGAAAAAAATGTATTGATTTTCTAGTAAATCAGAGAAACTAGTGAATGTGTTTGGGAACAAGCCCTGGATCCTCCCCAAACCAAGGAATCAAGTCTTTCAATCTTAAGAGTGAGATCTTCAGATTCATGCTGGTGTCTTATCAGATTGGTCACAGTTCATGTCTAAGTTATCTTTGAGTCAGTTCAAATCCAGAGGCCAGGGCCATGCGGGTAAGTTGCCAGAAGGAACATAGTTCACGTCTAAGTCTCCCTTGAGTCCGTTCTCATTCTGATCTGCAGGTGCCAGATCCCTTTTAATTAGTAATATGGGTAAGAACATTTGATGTGTTAGCCAGGGGTGAAGGAAAGGGAGGAGACCAGAGGAGGAAAACTGTCAGCTTTAAAACGAGATCATCTGTTATCTGCTAGGGTCAGAAGCAACCTCTCACCCCCATCACAAGTACTTCATGGGACTGGGAGTTGCCATGTCTGGAGAAGAAATAGATAGCCCCCCTCACCTCACCCTAAGCACCTCACCCATCTGACTGTCCTCGAGTTGTACCTCTTATAATAAACTTGTAATCTAGTAACAAAACCATTTTCCAGAGTTTTCTGAGCTGTGCTAGCATGATCAAACCCAAGAGGGGGGGCATGGGAGCCCCTAAGTTGTAGGCGGTTGGTCAAAAACAGCTGACACAACCTGAGATTTACCACTGCCATCTGAAGCAGGGAACAGTCTTGTGAGACTGAGCCCTCAACCTGGGGAGGTCTGTGCTAACTCTGGCTAGAGTCAGGACAGAATAAAATTGTCTGGCGCCCAACTGGTACCCACAGAAAAATGGAGAAATGCTTGGTGTAGGGGAACAAAGCCCCACATATTCAGTCAAAGTGTTCTATGTAAGACTGGAAAAATAGTGGTTTTTCTATGGGTGCACAAGCTAAAACAGATGCCAAAGTCAGGCTTCTGCATGCAAAGGATAATACAGCTGCTACCGTTTGGATTTAAAATGTCTCCCAGACCTCATGGGCTAGAGGCAGCCATGTTGGAGGCAGGACTGGGTTGCTGGGAAACAGTCTCTGGGGGCGTGGCAAGGGACAGGATTTTCCCTGGGTTGGTGTTGCAGATTCCTGTTCGTTTTACGCTGCTTCCGTGAGCTAGTACAGCTCTCACCCTTCCCTCTCTGCTCCCCACCATGATGCTCTGAGGACCTGCTCTCCCAGCTCCTATTTGGAAGCTGGTCTAACATGGGCTGAAATCTCCAAAACTGTGAGCAAATTAACTTTGTTTTCTCTAAATTGTGCACATCAGACGTTTGGATCAGAGTGAGAGGACTCTCACAAACTGTGTCTGTTACCAACAAGGCCACGATCAAGGCCATATCTGCTCTTTTTCTAAGATTTGAATTAAGACTCTGAATCCTAAAATCACGTTGGTTTGGTGGGTCACATCTTAATTGTCTGTTTGAGAACTAAAAATCCAGTCTCTCAATCTTTTGACCTCAATGGTAATTGATATCTAAAAACATGTCCTCCCTAGGCAACTTACTGTACTAAGGCATTATAGAATCAGAGAACCAAATTGTTGACTCCTGTGTCACTTGCTGATTTTATACTGCACTTACAGTCAGACCCTGAGGGCCAGTTCAGGCTACCTGAAGAATGTCACGTCTGTTCTGTGTCCTGTCTATGACAATCAGCTCTGCCCTTCTCTGTCCACTAAGCCTAAGGGAAAGGAGAAATATTTTGCATTCAGATTCTTGAGAGATTCTATCTCCTTCTAACACATTGCTGCTGGACTCACAATAAAAGTTACAATTCTACACTTCCACAAGAAAGAACCGTTAATGAAGAGATTGATTTGGTTTTCAGAAACAAGCAATAAAAATCTGGCTGCAAGCCAGGTATAGTGGCACACACTGTAGTCCCAGGATTTGGGAGGCTGAGACAAGAGGATCATAGGTTCAAGGCCAATATATGGTAACTTAGCCCATTTGAAAGTAAAAAGAGCTGGAATATAGCTCAGTGGTAGGACCGTTGGGTTCAGTCCCCACTACCACCACAAGAGGAAAAAGAATCTGGCTATAACACTAAGAAAGGAGAGTGTTATGGTTAGCTATCAATGGTTCCTTGAAGAGTTCATAAATTGGTGCTTGGGGCTGATGTAATTAAGTCATGAGGATAATAATCCCAGAAGTGGATAGACCTATTGTAATGGATTCACCTGAGTGGTACCCAGTAAACCAGTGAGGTGTGGCTGGAGGAGGTGACTCCTGGGGGTGAGGCCTTCGAGATTATGTAAGGATCCTCCTCCTCCTGCTCCTTCTTGTCCTTCTCATCCTCCTCTTGTTCCTCCTCCTCCTTCTTCCTCTTGTTTCTTTCTCTCTCTCTCTCTCTCTCTCTCTCTCTCTCTCTCTCTCTGTCTCCCTCTCTCCCTCTCTCTGGCTTCCATGATATAAAGAACACAGCCCACGTGCTCTCCCTCCCTCCCTCCACCTCCTACCACCATGCTACATGATCCACAGTCTCCAGCCTCACACAGACTAAGCCCAAAACCACAAAAGATAAATCCTCTTTCCCCTAAATGATGTCGTCAAATCTTTAGATTATGGCTACAAGAACGCTGATGGGTACAGAGTGCAGAAAATGGCACAGGGAAGGCACACCTTGGCCATCCTCATGACCCACAGGCACTTATCAATATGGTGACCAGAGACTGTATTGTCCAAAGTGGCCATGTTATCTGAAAGTGCAAAGAGATGCCAATTGCTGTATTGGGGACAATCTGCTCTTGGTTGAGCACTTATATACAGGGTCCACATTACAGGCTGGGAACGCAAAGTGCCCAAGATGTCTTATCTGCCCCTCAAGGCTCAAAGCTGGTTGGGGAGAGAAGAGATGTGCAAAACAGGAAACCGTGAGGCAGGTAATGAGGGACATCGGTGATAACAAGGCGAATCTCAGAGGCTAAAAATGTCTCATTGAGGGAGTCTAGGCTGGTCTGCATTTTTGTTAGTTATTAAATCCTACAATTCCCTTGTTATTTGTATTTCTCTAAACACCTGTAGACAGTTTGCTCCTTGAAGAAAGAAAAAAAAGAAAAAGAAAGGAAAAGAAGAAAAGGAAAGGAAAGTGAGTCTGGAGAGAGGGGGAGGAAGGAAGAGATGGTTTGTAAAAGGAATTAAACCTTTTATAGGTGAGTCTTAATTGAGAAATAAAAGCCATATGTGCTACATATGTGTTCCCTTGTGCCCTACTTCTGTCCTGGGTCTTAAGGGTGTTCTCTGAGAATTGATACTCTTAAATATCAGGGTCTGGAGAAAGTCAATTGTGCGTCACTAGATGTATACCCCGCCCCTCTCTTTCACAGCCCCTCCACGCGCATTTTATCCCGGTGAACCAAGTCAAGGGAAACTTTAAGGCACTCATAAGGAAATTGTAAGGCCCCAAAGGAAGCCTGGGCTCTCAAGAATAGGAGTGGGCCTGGGACTGGCCAGCCAACTGGCTCTATCCCAGGACACCCAGTAACGGCTAGAAGTTGGGTCAGTGGCGATAATAGCTCCTGCTGGTATGTCTGTCTGGGGATTTAGTTTTCACACACATTGTTTGTTTACAATGACTGGCCCAGGGCCTTTATCCCACTAGTGGACACATTTCTTCATCCTCTTTACAGGCAGGCATGGCTGGCTTGGCCAGACAGAGACCAAAGGACTCTGGGGCATTGCAAGGTTTCCAGGGCCAAGACCAAGGCCAGAAGATCTTAAATAAGTTGACAAGAGATGAAGAAGGGGATGGAGTAGAAGACCATTGAAGACCCCTCCCCAAGGGGATGGAGTAGAAGACCATTGCTGAAGAACACCCCACCCCAAGCCCCACATACTGAGCGAACACCAAACAGAGGCCAGGATCTGAGACAAAGGGCCGAGAGTCTGGAACTGAAGTCCCAGGGTTGAAGAAGAGTGGCTGAGGTGCGCCCAGGGGAGACGCTGATTAGGATGGGACGTCTTGGGGATTCGGTTCTCCAGGTACCACCGCGTGGGAAGGTCATCGGGCAGGTGCTGCAACTGGGCTGACTGTGTGGGGAGGGTGGGGAGCGGGTACAGTGGATTTGCAATGTCACTCAAAGGCCCCTGTATTAAAGGCTTAGTTCCCTTTGAGCTGTTGGAAGGGGTGGAATTTTTAAGAGGCGGAGCCTAGTGAGCGGTCTTTAGGTCATTGGGGAGTGACCTCTGTGGGGATTGTGAGACCCAGTCCCTTTCTCTTCCTCTCTCTGCTCCCTGCCTATGAGATAGGCAGCTTGGCTCCACCAAGTGCTCCCTGCTTTTGCCATTTGACACCTCACCAGAGGCCTGAAAGCAACGAGTCTGCCTAACCATGGACAGGAGCCTCCAAAACCACCACACAAGGTGAACCTCTTTCCTTTTGCAAGTTGGTTTTCTCGGATACTTGTCACAGTAACAGAAAGCTGACTGGCACAGGCCCTTTCCCCTCACAGTCTGTCTCTACTGCCCACCTTGCACTGCTCTGCCCAGAGCACAGGACAGCTCCCTCCACACCAGCCCAGCAACTCACCCGTCACCAACTCTCTAACAAAACAAACACATATTCCACAAGTACACTTTTTATTTTGGGGTGTGTGTATCTTTTGTTTTTAGGCACAGAACGGTGGCCTGAGATTCAGGCAGTGACCGGGTGTAGTGACTTCCCCTACCCGTGCCTGTACTGCACGCCCTTTTCCGTCATCCGCGCAGCCATCCTGCTCTTTGGGGGTTACGAGAGACACGGCTAATGCCACCCAGATTCACACCACAAGTCGTCCGCAGCTCCAAGGATCAGACCTAAGACTCCCTGTCAACCGCTGTCAGCATTTAATTACGCCCACCTTTTTCTTAGAATGCACTCTCCATCGCTCTGTCTGCTCTCTGATGACTGTTGGAAAGTCCCCAGAGAGTAGCGGGCAGGGGACCAAGGCTTGGGGACACCTCCCCACCCGACTCTCCAAGGCTGCTTCCTTTATGGGTCCTTCTGGAACAACAGGATCAAGTGCAGAAGAAGCCAAGGAGGCTTTCCTGTGGGATTTGAGGGTGGGATGCAGGACAGTTGGGGGAACCCTTTTCAAACTATCACCGCTGGTCCCTCCCCACCTTCTGGAGGAGCATGTGTCTCCCTGCCCCCACCTCGTTGGAAATCACTGATCTCAGCCCTTAGGAAAGAGCTTTATTAAATTTAAATTTAGCCTGTGAGGTTGTGGATAACTCCTATCTCTGTTTCTGAGAAACAACTGTTTACTATTCCAACACTCTGGAAACCTGGCAACCAACTAACGGAGGCCTGGCGAGTACAGTCTCTCAGGCGATAGTGAGCTCTGCGGGGCCCCTTGCCCCAAGTGCCCGCCTGCCAGCTTTGCAGGACTCCCCAAAAGGCAGCAAGAACCTATTTGTGACCATCCTGGGGATTATTAGGAAAGGAAATTCCATAAAACCCACAACACTGAAAATGCATTCTGCTCTTGGCCTTTCTTTCCTTATCCCCTGAAACTATTTCTGTGTTTCCTCCTTGATGTGTATGAGTCTGGAACCAAACTGTCATGAAATGAAGACGACCGTCCTAAAGAGATGTTCTTGGGTAGAAAAATGGGTACCCCCCGCCCCCCCATCGGGCAGCAACGGGATAGAATTACAAAAGGAACAAGAGACATTGGAGCGCTTGCTCTCCCGAGGGGTGAATTTTTAGCTCCACAATCCCTCGCCCTAGGGAGAATGAGATGTGGGTTATCTCTGCATGGGCGTGTGGCCACATTTGTCACTGGGCACAAGAAACCCCCTGTTGCTCCTATTTTCTGTCGGGCGCGTTCGCCACGGGCCCAGCCCTCCGCGTTGATCCTCTACTAAGTCACACGCGGCGCACGTGACCCTCGGGGCTGGACCGGGGTCAGTGGACAGTGTGGGCAAACAGTAACATTATCTCTACAAGTGGCTTTATGGACACTCCGTGCCGTGTGATCCCCGCGGCTAAAATGAGACTCCAGAAGCTGGAGAGCTGCGGGGTGATGATGTGAGGGGCCCCGCGGATGCTGTGACCTCAGATGGAAAGCTGGCCGCCGGGCCGCATGGGCGGGGACAGCCATCGAGTCCTGTCTTTCTCTCTCCTCCTGGAGTCCCTTCTAGAGAGTCTCTTGTCGTGGAGAAAAGGCGGTAAACTTTATCAGTGCTTGAAGTGGGAAGAGACTGCTATACACTGAAAGTGTGACCTGGTGGTAGCAAACCTTGGGTGATTTTGGTAACTCTGTGTTCACCTTAACCGTTTCCACTCCAGAGAGCACCAGCAGTTATGTGTCCATTTAGTACTTAGCCCAATCAAGGTGCTACCCTAAGACCAGACAAGAAGACAAGCATAAAGCAGGTGTGGAACCGGCCCTTGAAAGGTCAGTAAGCTCGTAGGAGAGGACAAATTCATAAAGAGTCCTTCCACGCAAACACACACAAATCTAGACCTATACACCTGCAGGTCTCAGAGTGGTGGCTGGTTACAGTACTGCATGCTAAGTGAAACACAAGTAAATGCACCATCTATACCCCAGAAGGGCTGTTTTTGTGGAAGATACTCAGAAATACTCTTCTAGAATTATTTTTTTTCTCTGGAAAATCACTTCCCCTGGAAAAATTATCCTTCCCCGCCCCCGCCACAAGAAATCAGGGCAGGATTCTAGAACATTTTTGTTAATAGACTCTAGTGGCTCGTATAACAGTGAAATATAGTGCTCAAAAATTAATAAATTCAGCTGGGCGTAGTGACACACACTTGAACTCCCAGTACTGGGGAGGCTAAGACAGGAGGATGGCAAGTTTGAGGATAGCCTCAGCAACTTAGGCCCTCAGCAACTTAGTGAAACCCTGTTTCATAATAAAAATAAATAAATAAAATAAAATAAGGCCAAGGTGTAGCTTAGAGGTTACGATGCCTCTTTGGTTCAATCCTCAGTACAAAAAAGAAAAAAAGAAATCTACACATGACATACTGCTTTGATTAAAATGTTATTCACATAAGATTCCATTAATTAAACTGACTTCAGTACAAACTAAGTTAAATCCGCTGCTTCTAGCAATGATGGAACAGGTTCCTGATGCGGAGGAGAGCGTGGTATCTAACTCCCTCAAGCTATTGTAGAAGAGCGGCACATGGATGTGGGAATTTCCACAAGTTTGGCCAAAATTTAAAAGCAAATTTCAAATATATCCTATATATTTTTTTTCCATTAATGGGGCTCAAACTGAGGAACATTCTATCTCTGAGCTAAACTCCCAGGTCCATTTTATTTTTTTATTTTGAAATAAGGCCTTACTAAGTTGCTAATGGTCTAAGTTGCTGAAACTGGCCTTGAACCAGCGATCCTCCTGTCTCTGCTTCTCAAGTACTGGGATTACAGGCATGTGACACCATGCCCAGCTGTCTGTTAAAACTCTTGACAGAAAGTTTCTTTAAGACCGAGCGTGGTGGCGCACGCTTGTAATCCCCACGCTTGGAAGGCAGAGACAGGAGGATAGCGCTGATTCGGAGCCAGCCTTGCTGGCTTAAGAGACTCTGTTTCCACATAAAAATGTTAAAAAAAAAATAGGTCTGGGAGTGTAGCCCATGGGAGTGTATACTGGAGGTAGAAGGGCTTCCAGGAACTCCAGTACCATAAAAAAAAAAAAGAAAGTTTCTTTAAAAGCCAGGCTTACCAGCCAGCGACTAGCACACTTTCCTCTCGCTGACATCCTCTTGGTTACACCCCATGGTAGTTATTACCAACGGTGGACCACTGTTGGGCCTTCAGCACTTGGTACCCAACTCAGGAAGTCACCATGGGAGAATAAGACCATGCACGGATATTTGTGAGTGAAGAGGCCGCTGATGTGCTCAGACCGCAGGGTGTTTCCCTCCGACTACTGCCAGCAGGCCTGGAGAGCTTCAGTTGCTCAACGTCCTTACCAACGGTTGGCTTTGTCAGTCTTTTTAGGATTAGCTATTATGGTGATGTGTAGTGAATTTTTTTTTTTTTTTTTTTTTTTGGTGGTACTGGGGATGAAACCCAGGGGCCTTCTACCTCCAGGATACACTCCCATCCCAGCCCTATTTTATATTTTATTTGAAAACAGGGTCTCTTAAGCCAGCTGAGGCTGGCTTTGAACCTGCGCAATCCTCCTGTCTCAGCCTCCCAAGTGCAGGGAATACAAGCGTGCGCCACCACGCCCGGCTAAATTTTCGCGTGGCTTTTGTTAGATGGGCTACAAATGATGTAGAGACAATCCTCAAATATTTATTCTGAATTTGGATGTTGTGTTTGGAGTGACCGCTTGAATTTATCTCCTCTTTTTTTTTTTCTATTGGGTTGTCATCTTTTCTTAAAAATTGAAAGCAGTCCCCTAAATATTCTGGATATAGATCATTAATCAGATATTTGAAGTACAAATGTTTTATCTATTCTGTGATTTACCTTTGTATATCTTTATTTTGTTTATTATTTAGAACCCAGGGGCCTTCTACCTCCAAGCTACATCCCCAGCCCTATTTTCTATACTTTATTTTGAAACAGGGTCCCACTGAGTTGCAAAGGGCCTCACTAAGTAGCTGAAGCTGCTCACAAACCATGATTCTCCTGTCTCAGCCTTCCAAATGCTGGGATTACAAGCGTGCGCTACCACGCCCAGCTGCTGCTTCTTCTTCTTATTATTATTGTTATTGTTATTATTATTATTATTATTGTTATAATTATTATTTTGGTGGTACTTGGAATTGAACCCAGGGACATTCTACCTTTGAGCTACCAACACCCATTGTCCTTTTCAGTTCTGTATTTTGAAACAGATATCTCACTAAATTGTGGAGAGGGTTTTGCTAAATTGCTGAGGCTGGCCTCAAACCTGTAATCCTCCTGTCTCCACCTCCCAAATACTGAAATTATGGTCTTGTGCCTCCATGCCTGACTTTACCTCTGTATATCTTGATGGTATTTCAGGTAAGCTGATTTCTAAGCATCTCAGCTCCTGGATTGCCAGTTGCCACATTCTGCTTCCCAGTGGGGTCACCCTGCCTCCGCTGGGCTCTGTCTAAGGCCGATGCCACCAGTCCCCTTGTCTCTGGGATGACATCCCCTGCTGACCATGTGGAGTGCCCTCAGCGTTCAGTGCACCTGTCCCTGTCCTTCCAGCGCTGTCCCAGGGGCAGCTCTGGTTCCAGGTTCTGACACGTCCCAGTCTTCTCAGACTTCCCCAAGTTAACTAGCTATGCCTAATCGTGTTCCAAAAATAAGTTCAGGATGTCCAAACAATTGACTTATAAGCGCACGTTGGGAATCCATGACTCCGTGTCCTGGAAGAGTCCTGTGTGTTCTGCCTTCGTCACCAGGACCAAGTACTGCTATTGAAAGAACTGAAACATTAAAACCACGACCTTGAGTCACCTAAACACATCTGCAACTTAGTACCAGCCTGTCAAACCATGAGACGGACGACACCATGGCAAAATGAAACTCTTAGCCAAATCGAGAAATTGAGAATGTCAAGATAGAACTATGGAGTACCCGAGAGGCATCAGGCCACTGCTGCGGACACTGCAGAGTAATCAAAGAAAAAAGCCAGCCAGGCATGGTGGCACATGCCTGTCATCCCAGAGCCTGTGAGGCTGAGACAGGAGAATCTCATGCTTGAGGCCAGCCTCGGCAACTTAGCAAGACCCTGTTTCAAAATAAAAATAAAAAGGTCTGTGGATATGATTTGGAGGTAATTTGCCCTTTGGTTTTAATACACAGGAACACACACACACACACACACAGAGGCAGACATCAATCTATGCAGTTGTGGTATTTGTCTGAGTCAATATTTTTGCACACTCACCGCTATTATCCCAAATGACTGACTATGCAGCTTAGAGGAAAGAAGATGTATTTGCTCGCACCTTTTGGAGATTCAAGGTTCAGTCCGTGTGAGGCTCACATCTGATATCCGGGCCCGGCAGCCAGAAGCAGAGTGATCAAAGTCACGGAGGCCTGAAGCAGAGAGAGCCAGCAAGAGGGGACCCAGACAGAAGCACAGTCCCAAGACCACAGCCCCCAGGGCACACCTTCTCCAGCCACACCTCACCTGCCTGGGTCGCCACGCAGGAAATCCACGATGGTGCGTCCATCTGCTGCTGAGGCTACAACTCTCGTGACTTAATTACATCGACTTTGAATATGAACACAGGGGCTCCTCAGGGGACGTGCTAAATCTGACCATGACGGCATTTGTAGCTTAGACTGAGCGACAGACAGTAAGCAAGGAAAATAAATAAGACATTTAGCACAATAGGCAATATCTGCTAAAGGCAGGGAGATGGGAGTCTGACAACGACTAGTTGTGGATCCTTGGTTTCAGATGGAATTTCCAGGTAAGGGCCCATTAAAAAGGTGAAATTTGAGCAAAGACCCAAAATAAGGAGATTCTTGTGAAGAAACATAACTGGGGGAAGTGTGTCTAAGGCCTCATGAGACCCTGTTTCAAAAAAAAAAAAAAATCGGGCTTGGGGTGTAGCTTAGAGGTAGAATGCCCCTGTGTTCAATCCCTAATTCCTCCAAAATAAAATAAAATTAAAAGAAGATCCATGAACCCCCCAAAGGAGCCTTCTCTCACTTTTAGGGTGGTCTGCAACTCCTTTGAATGTGTATTTCTTACACTCTTAACTAAATCTCTGTTTATACCTCTGATTGACAAGTGCTGAAACCCTTCAGTCACTTAAACTGAGCACTCCACTGATCCGGAGCTGAGGGACTGACCCTTCTCCGTGACAGGAGAAGGGCAGAAGGAAATAGGAGAAGAGGTCAAAGAGATATGAGGACAGGGCTTCTAGGTCACTGACCCACAGCGAGATGTGGGCTATTCTAATTTGGAATAGTGATACTCAGGGGCCAAGTTAGCCTAATGTGTACATAAAGTATATGGCTGTAACTTGGGAGTTGTTAAGCTGCGGACTGCAGTATCAGAAATAGCAAGTTATGCCAGGCGTGGTGGCGCACACTTGTAATCCCCGCACTTGGGAGGTGGAGACAGGAGGATCGCACAGGTTTGAAGCCAGGCGTGCTGGCTTAAGAGACCCTGTTTTCAAATAAAAAAAATATATAAATAGGTCTGGGAGTGTAGCCCGGAGGTAGAAGGGCTTCCAGGAACCCCAGTACCACCAAAACAACAACAAAAGAGAAATAGCAAGTTATATGCCTTAAGCATATGCAATTTTTATATGTGAATGATATCTGTTATAGTTGGATATAAATTGTCCCCGGAAGAGTTCATTTATTAGCCAGGTATGGTGGTGCAGGCCTGAAGTCCCAGTACTTGGGAGGCTGAGGCAGGAGGATCTCAGGTTCAAGGACAGCATCAGCAAGCAGTGAGACTCTCATCAACCTAGCAAGACCCTGTTTCCAAATAAGGAATAAAAATCAGGGTAGAAGTGTATCTCAAAGGCAGAATACCTCTAGGTTCAATGCCCAGTACCACACAAAATAAATAAACTTAGCCATTGTTTTCAATATCCCTGAAAAGGGTAGATTAATGTTATGGTAAGAGAGAGAATGTCCCCTGTAAAGCTCAGATATTAATGTTCAGAATTGATATGCTTAAGTTATGAGAGTTGTAATCTCGTTAGCAGATAACGCCATTATTATAGACTTACTGCGTGGTCCCCTGGGCAGGTAGAGTGTAGCTGGGAAGCTGGGTCCCTAGTAACGTGTTCTTAAGTTCATTCCGCTAGGAGAAGCAAGTTATCTGGTCTCCTCTCCCCATATCTGCAATAAAATGGGGGAAAGGCATAAAATAACACCTACAAACATCTCCATTCAGTCTCTTGTCCATAGAAATACTGAAACCCCGTGAGATAAAGATTGGGAGTTCCTTGATTCCGTGTCAAGGCCTTGCAGCTCTTGTATCTGCCCCTTGGGTCTTAGTTTCGCAGTATGGATCCCTGTTTTCTCGTGAAAGGTACCGTTGAGTCATCCCGTAGGTCTGTTTCCTGCCAGTCCTGCTGGGCAAGGGATGTGAGATCTGACACTCTGTTTGTTCCTTTCATTTGAAGTTGGCAGTCTTTTTGCTAAAATAAGCTTCTGAAGTACTTTGTGGATTCCCTGGGAATTCTTCCAGCTCCCATTCTATCAAACAAAGGCCACAGCCACAGACTCTGTTGCACCCCCTACCTTCGGCCCTGCTGAGATGGCGGATGGACGGTGAGGTTCTGAGAGGCACCTGTGTAGCTGTGACGACTCTTGAGGCTCAGCCTCATTCTCCAAAAGCCTCTCCTGTGACAGACTGTTACCCTGGGCCTCTGACCTTCCTGCGGTCTAAACAGAAGGTCCCAAGGCACCACCCTCTGCCTTTTCTTTAGCTGACACCTTCCTGACAGTGCTCTGAGGCCATTTCTCTCTTTTAACATCTTGGAAAGGCTGAACATTTTCAAAATCATAGAGTCCTGGCTGCCCTCGGTTTAATCATTCTTCTCTCGTTTTGTCTCTCTCATCTCCTATTTTACAGATCGGCAAGAAACAGGTGGCACCTTCAACACTTGACTTGGAAACGTCCTCAGCTCAACAACCAAGTTCATCCTTTGGAGGTTCTGCTTTTCCCGTAACTACTGGCAACCAAGTTTCTGCTGCTTTGTAACCAAGATCCCCCTTCTTGCAATTCTGATAATATAACCCTCGCTTCCTTTTGAGCACTTCCTGGCTGTGTCCTCCAAGCCCAGATTTCTCCTTACAGTCTGGTCAAGATAATGTAGGCTTTCCTTTGTGTCTGCCTGAAAATATTTTCAGCCTCTGCCCACTGCCTCTTCACAAAGCCACACCCTCCTGCTTTTAGTTGTGCTACCGAAGCACCCCACTTCTGGTACTGAAATCTGTTCTAGTTATTTCGAGTTATTTATTTCTGTGGAGTAGTACCACAAACCGAGTGGCTTGAAACAACATTTATTTATTTACTTACTTACTTACATACTTATTTATTTTGTGGTATTGGGGACTGAACCCAAGGGCATTCTACTGCCAAGCTATACCCCCAGCCCTATTTTTATTCTTTATTTTGAAACAGGGTCTCACTGAGTTGCAAAGGGCCTCATTAAGTAGCCGAGGATGGCTGAGAACCTGGATCCTCCTGTCTCAGCCTCCCAAGTACTGGGATCACAAGCGTGTGCCACCACGCCCGGCTCACAACACATATTTATTATCTCATGGTTTCTGTGGATCTGAAGTCCAGGTCCAGCTGAACTGGGTCTTTCGCTCCTAGGGCCTGTGTCTCATGAAGCCAAAATCAAAATGTCAGTTGGAGCCGCAGGCTCATTTGAGGCTTGACTGCGGAGGGATATGCCTGCAAACGCATGTGCTCATTGGCAGTATGCAGATCTTTGTGGGCTCTGGGGATAAGGGGCTCAGTATCTTGCTCGCTGGATGCCACAGATAGCTGGAAACTTCTTTCAGTGCCTCACCATGCAGATATTCCTAATAATATCTTCTTTCTTCTTCAATGTCCCCAAACCCAGCAAGGGAAAGATACTCCTTGCCAGATATACATCACATGCATAACTAGTTCCGTGCACATAATTCTATCACCTGGGCTACACTCTATTAGTTAGAAGTAAGTAAGAGGCCCCGCATGTACTCAAGGGGAGACAATGAGATAAAGGCATGAAAATGAGCCACAGAGATTATGGGGACGACTACAGCATCTTAGCTTCTGAGTGCCAGGATGACTAAGCGCACACATCCATTCAAAGTCAGCCTAGCCTAGGGCGATGCAGGGGTTTTAGTGGAACACGTCCTCCCTGGATCCTCTGCTTGTTGGTCCTCAAGCAACCATTCCCTGATGTTTTTGGCCTCCAAGTTTTTTCTTGGTACAGAGAGACAGCTGAACACACACACATACACACAGCAAGGAGTCTGCTTCAATCTAACTGCAGTTACCTGGTATCTATAATGAGACATACAAAATGAAGGTAGAAGAAGTGAGCGTCACTCGGACGCAACATCCCAAAACTCCGTGTGTGTGTGTGTGTGTGTGTGTGTGTGTGTGTGTGTGTGTGTCTACATATATATCACTATATGTGTATCCCAATATATTCATATATATATATATATTCGTACAGATATATGTATATCTAAAATGTTGCATGTTTTCAACAGCCTAAATGTTAGGAAAGTATTTAAATAAGTTAGGAAACCCATAAGTTATAGTGCCCTCCAATTATGTAGATATTCAGAGATTATAGCATGCAAAAATGTTCCTGGGAAGAGACAGTTTACAAAACAGAGAGTTACAAATGTACTCCTTTGAAATATATGCAGGGATATGTGTATGAAAATGTTAAAAGCAGTTATCTGTAGGTGGTCAGGATAGAGGATGATTTCACATTTCTTCCTTTAACTTAGCCTTATCCAAAATGTAAAATGAAATGCAGGACTTTTGCATTCAAGGGATCAGCTTTAAAATTTTTTGCTTATTTTGATTTTAGAATGTGAGCTATTTGAGACTTGGGACTGTGTTGTTCAGCTTCCTATTGGTAGCCTCCAGCCTAAGTCCCGTGGATATTGTATCCGTCAGCATTCTCGAAGCCATAATCTCAGTATCTGGCCATGTAACTTAGAGCAAAGAAGATTTATTTTTTCTTACGGTTTCAGGCTCAGTCAGTGTGAGGCCGGGGACTGAGCACCTCAGGGCATGGCGGAGGAAGAACCCATGGCTGTGCTCCTCACATTATGGAGGCCAGAAGCCAGAGAGAGAGCAGGCAGAGGAGAACCCCTTTATATAATCCCCAAGGCCACACCCCCAGGGACCACCTCCTTCAATCACATCCTAGCAGCCTACCAGGTACCACCAGGTAAACCCATTACAACAAATTGATCAGCTGCTGGGCTTACAGCCCTCATGACTCCACTATTATCAACCCTGCATATTCATAAATGAGCTCTTTAGGGAACACTTTGTATCTAACTTTAACAGATACATTAGACTCAACCAGTATCTTTGAACAAACACATGAATTTCAGAAGGTTCCCAAACTAAAGATTATTTTGTGAACATGAAAATAGCAGTAATTTATATACATCATCACAAACTAAACAAAAACAATATTTCCTAAACCTGAACTCTTTATCTTCAAAGAAACCAGCTCAGCTGGGCATGGTGGTGCACGCTTGTAATCCCAGTCCTTGGGAGGCTGAGACAGGAGGATCGTGCAAGTTCAAAGCCAGCCTCAGCTACTTAGTGAGACCCTGATTCCAAATAAAATACAAAATAGGTCTGGGAGTATAGCCCGGAGGTAGAAAGCCCCTAGATTCCATTCCCAGTACCAAAAAAAGAAAAGAAAAGAAAAGAAGGAAGGAAGGAAGGAAGGAAGGAAGGAAGGAAGGAAGGAAGGAATAAATTAGCTCTATCCCACCCCTCAAATGAAGTCAAGTATTATATCTCAGGGGCTCAGGGGGAGGGTGTTATGTGGCATCATTGTCAGTTAAGGATGGTTTAGACAAGGGAAACTTACAGAGAATCTAATATTTTCTGATTTAGTCTATAGTTTCACACTGTTGTCTCCAATATGACCTTTGAAACAAATACTAATAAAAACTAATGGAGTTAGCTGGGCGTGGTGGCGCACGCTTGTAATCCCTGCTCTGCACTTCTGCAATTGGGAGGCTGAGACAGGAGGATCACACAGGTTCAAAGTCAGCCTCAGTTACTTAGTGAGGCTCTCAGTAACTTAATGAGACCCTGTTTCCAAATAAAATATAAAATAGGTCTGGGCGTATGGCCCGGAGGTAGAAAGCCTCTGGGTTCCACCCCCAGTACCACCAAAAATAAATAAATAAATAAAACTAATAGAGTTCTCATTACATTTTCTATTTTTCCACTTTTACAGAAATTGGTAATGAACTTTCAAATGATTCTAAGCTTTAAAATTGAGAGGGAAAAGAAATAGGGTCAATAAGTGACCCTTGTAATATTGGAAACTTGCTATAAATAAATCCTTGCTATTTTGTTACTTCCCCCAAAATAAACCATTACTCACCGGGGATGAATGGGGAAGAGATCGTCTGCTCCAGAATACTAGCCAGTAACACGTCATGGTATGTTTATAAGTGATTATTTCATTGCGCTCTAGTGTGGCTATTATTTTTAAGATTTAATAGGGAAAGCATGACTTAACGACTCTTTATTATAGAGGGGGAGATCGGGTACAGAGTCTAAAGAAATTTTACAAGATGATATAGAAGGTCAGCGGCCCAGCCAGGCATGGTGGCGTACACTTTTAATCTCAGCATCAGGAGGCTGAGACTGGAGGACCATAGTGGAAAGCCTCAGCTACTTAGTGAGGTCCTTTGCAATTCAGAGACCCTGTTTCAAAATAAAGAATAGCCGGGCGTGGTGGCGCACGCTTGTAATCTTCGTGCTTGGGAGGCGGAGACAGGAGGATCGCGCAGGTTTGAAGCCAGCCGCGCTGGCTTTAGAGACCCTGTTTCCAAATAAAAAGTATAAAATAGGTCTGGGAGTGTAGCCCGGAGGTAGAAGGGCTTCCAGGAACCCCAGTAAGAAAGAATAAAAAGTTGGGTTCGGGGTGTAGCTTGGAGGTATCTGGGTTCCATCCCCAGTACCACACACACACAAAAAGGTCAGCGGCCCATCAAATGATAGGAGTCAAGTGTCTGACCCTTCTATCACAGAAGTTCAGCTAAGACTCTTTCACCTCCTACTCACCACTTTATTGATATCAAAGAAAAGAAAATAACAAATGCCTAATTAATTAGGGAATATGACTTTTTCCCCTATGTGTATTCATCAGCATTCTTGCAGCGATAATGTAAAAATTTGACCACATAACTTAGAGGAAAGGAGATCTATTTTCTTAGGGTTTTGGGCTCAGTGCGTGTGAAGCTGGGGACCGTGGATCTCCGGGCATGGCTGCTGCGGGCAGAGGCAGAGGAAGGGAGAGCACACGGCTGTGTTCTTTATATCCCGGGGGCCAGAGCAAGAGAGAGCAGGGGCAGGAGGAACCCTTTATATAATCCCCAGGGCTGCAACCCCAGGGACCCACCAGCAGCCACACGCTACCAACCCAGGTAAATCTATTACAGGAACTTAGGCACTTCGGGGATTATAACACTTATACTCCACACCAGCTCCAAACATTAGGTGAGCTCTTTAGGGGACATTTTATACCTAACTATAACCCTATGACTCTAAAGTTTTATGATAGCTTATTTTCCACTCCTATGCCAGCTCCCAAGTACTGGGATCACAGGCATGTGCCACCACACCAGGCTGCATGTAAAATTTTATTTATTTATTTATTTTTGAGGTACTTGGGATTGAACTCAGGGGCATTCTGCCTCTGAGCTACACCCAGCCCTATTTTTTATTCCTTCTTTTGAAACAAGGTTTCACTAAGTTGTGGAGGGCCTCACAAAATAGTTAAGGTTGTCTGAAAACTTGTAATCCTCCTGTCTCAGCCCCCCAAGTACTGAGATTACAAGTGTGCAACACATGTCCGGCTGTGTATATGTATATGTGTATAAAATACACGGCAAGTGTGTATTTTAGTTGACATTCTCACTGTTGTGACCGAAACAGCTGACACGCACAACTCTTGAAGAAGAAAGACTTATTTCCACGTGGTTTTGGACACTTTGTTTTATATTAGACTGGCTTCAAGGAGAGGGGACCGTGGATCCTCAGGCTTTATGGAAGAGAGCGGAGAGAGAAGGGTCAGTGCTTGTGTCTGCTCACGATAGCAGCAGAGAGAGAAGAGGAGGGAGCTGCACCTGCCAGCCAGGGAAAACACTGTCTCTGGCCACATCCCAAGGGACCCTCCCCAGCAGCCAAGCCCCACCTCCAACATGGCTGCCGCCAGCCCATGAGGTCTGGGTGACATGTTAAATCCAAATTATGGCAACATGTTTACTGAAGAGTCATAATCTGGGCTACACATTTCCTTGTATCTCTTTTTTATTTAAAATGCTATTGGAACATTTTCCATCATAATCAAATATTCTTTTAAGCTCCTTATGTTTAAAATCAACCTTTGGGTTTCTCTCAGATATTTCTCCTCGTATGTTAATTGGAATGTGGGAGAATAAACCCCATCATTATGGCCATTTTTAAGGAATTAAAATGCTCTCTGTACTTCAAATTTTGGGATCAGTAAAAGGAAACACAAGATTTATTTATTTATTTATTTATTTATTTATTTATTTATTTATATGGAAAAAGCTAATGTGGCCACAGATCTTAAGGTGAAACGCAAATCCATAGATTTAATTACTTACCTTAATAGAGAACAGTGGCACTCTCCATCACAAATAGCAAAACGTGGCTAAAAATAGTGGTCGTTGAGTAAGACTGCAGGAGATATTCTAACAGCAGATGCGGAAACATGATCGCGAATTCCTCTGTCCTTTGCAAACAGACTTGTGTTCTGTTGGAAAAGACCACGTCTTCTGTTCATCTGGAGAATAATGCTCAAGGTTTAACTTTCTTCCTGTCTTTGGGGGACTAGCGTTTTAGAGAAATGGTCAGAGTTGGCCATATTAGTAGCTCTCAAGGCATATCTTCCTTGAGGATAAAAATTGTATTTAGGGAGAAAGATATTGAGTGGAGATGTAATTGGCCAAGAGGCTCAGAAATTTACTCGCCCTGGGTGTATTCATTCGGGTCACCCCTCCATGCCACTCTGGCATGGGGCTGTATTTCTATTTTCTGTATTTCTTTCTTTTTTTTTTTTTTTTTTTTTTTTGGTGGTGGTACTGGGGATAGAACCCAGGGGCTTTCTACCTCCAGGCTATACTCCCAGACCTATTTTATATTTTTATTTGAAAACAGGGTCTCACTAAGTTGCTGAGAGCCTCACTCAGTAGCTGAGGCTGGCTTCGAACCTGTGCGATCCTTCTGTCTCAGCCTCCCAAGCGCGGGGATTACAGGCATGCACCACCACACCCAGATGTATTTCTATCTTTCTAATAAACTTCTTTAAATCTTCCAAAAAAAAAAAAAGAAAAGAAATTCACTTGCCCTGATAAATGCGGTAAATCATCTATCTTATTTACTATATTAAGAAATACAAAGCTGGGCATGCTGGTTCACACTTGTAATCTCAGAACCTTAGGGGCTGAGATGGGAGGATCGGAGGTCTGAGGACAGTCTCAGCAATGCAGTAAGACTCTCATTAACTTAGTGATACCCTGTCTCAGAACAAAAAATAATAAAGTGCTGGGTGTGGTTCAGAATTAGAATGCTCCTGAGTTCAATCCCTAGACCAAACCAAACCAAACCAAACAAAAATGAAACCAAACTGGATCTTCAGGAAGGCACAGGTCCAGTAAAGGTCTCTCTGGACCTTGGTTTAGTAGAAAAATAATTTGACTGGGATCTGATAACCTGGGGTCTAGTCCTGCCTCTGTTGCTAACCAGTCAAGGGATTTGAACAAGTTACTTCACTTCTCTGAGCCTCGGTTTTTTCTTCTGGAAAAAAAAATAAAGGACAAAAGCAATATACACTCATTATAAAAGCATTAAGCAATATTTCAGTATATAAAGTAAAATGTATTTTACCTCCCTGTCTGAGGCCTACCCATGATATGAACTCTGAAAATGTGGTATGCATCACTTTGTACTTTTTATCATAAGCATTTGAATAATTCTTTATAAAATGAAATCAAACAGCTGAGTGTGGTAGTGCACACCAGCCGTTTCAGTACTTGGGAGTCTGAGAAAGGAGGATTACAGATTTGAGGCCAACCTTGGCCATGTATTGAGACCCTGTTTCAAAATTTGTAGAGATTCTTCTCTGGGACTTGGGAGGGAGAGACCTGAGAGGGGAAAACGAACAGCTACCTGATGGGCAGCTGCCCTGAACACCGGACAGTTGCCTGATGAGCAGCTGCCCTGAAATGAACGCACGGACAATCGCCTGATGAGCAACTGACAAAGTTTATTCTCTAAAACCAAAATCTTATACCCTTTACCAGTGAAATTTCTAATAGAAAAGTGTAAACACCAAAGAACAGTAGTGGGGAATTAAGTGAAGGACATGTAAATCATGAACAAGACAAAAGGAAGGCCTGTGACATCACTGGTCTTGTGATTAAGATCAGACCCCTGGCCTTGCAGGTGGGTCTTAGGGGGCAAATTCCGGAAAGGACAGGAGTCACACCCAGAGTTTGAGAATTCATTCCTCAGGCTTCTTCCATGTCCTCCATCAAAACTTTAAAAAAACAGTTCTGAGATGAAGCTCAGAAGTAGAATGCTCCTGGATTTAATCCCCAGTAACACACACACACACACACACACACACACACACACACACACTGCTCCCCTTCATCAATACTGGGTATCATAAATCTTTTTTCATATTTTGCCAATCTGATCAACGAAAAGGAATTGTGTTGAAATTTTCTCAGTCTAGAAAATGAACAGTTAGATCGAATGATCTCCAGGGACACGTTGGCTTCTAGGAGGCTGCAACTCTGTCGAATTAAGAACAATATAACTGCTTTACCTCAAGACGGAAATGGCTGGTGCCGTGGTGGACTTGTCCGAGTCCTTTATGACTCATCTGCAAAACCAGAGGGCACAGGCCTAACAGTTTCCACCGCGCGTTCCAGAGGGCATGGGGCATCCAGGTGGACGGTATCGACAGTAGGCCCTATCCATCTCATCTGAAAGGAAGGATGACTTATGTTACTATTTTCAGCAATTTTAACTAAAAGAGAGAAAACTTCCTAGGAAGACAACGACAAAAGCCCATGTAATCTTTCGATACTGCCTACCATCCCATAAGACCTGGCTTTGCAGAATCCCCCACTGGGCCAGGATTTGATATCTAATGATAGTAACTGCCCTGAGAAAGTTATCCTCTTAACGTTTTCTTCGCACTAGATTTTGGGCATGTAAATACTGTGCTAATGCGGGCCAGACTTTCAGTTAGCCCTAAGAAGAAAGGAAAGATTTTGACGGAGCCACGGAAGGCCTCCGGGGGCAAGTTATTTTGATTAATGTGCCCTTCTGGCTCCCAACTCACCCACTCAGTTTTTCCACTTCGATTTATGAGTCTTATGAGTGGCAGATGGGAGGCCTTCTCCCATACTTAAGACACTAGTGAGCGACATCTGTTTCATAGAGGCTAACTTCTTAGTTACTGGGGTGTGTGTGTGTGTGTGTGTGTGTGTGTGTGTGTGTGTGTGTTACTGGTGATTGAACCCGATTTTTTTTAATTTTTTATTGGTGCACTGTATTCATACATCATAATGGGAAAAAATAACTTTTGTAGACATACATGCACACATCGCCCAGTCAGCCCCCACCCAATCCCCACCCCATTCCCTCCCCATCCCTCCTTCCCATGCTTGGCTTAGTGGTTGACATCTAGTATTATAGCAATTTATCCAAAATTAAAAATAATAATCTCACATAACAGTTTCATTTGTCTGATACCAAGCTTTTGATAACTTAAAGATAACATTTCAATATTTCTTTTTGCTTTCTTTCTTACCAGAGAATATTTTTTCTTTTTTTTTTTTAGGTGAAACTATCATATATTTATTTATTTATTTTTCAGAAAAAAAAAATCTATTCTTATTTTGACACAGGGTGCTAAATTGCTGAGCTTGGCCTCGAACCCAAGATCCTCTTGTCTCAGCCTCCCAAATACTGGGATTACAGGCATATGCCACCATGCTCAGCTATGGTTAGTTTTTGTTTAATACCTTCTTTTCTGGTAACTGTTCTTAGTTCATCAAATCCTTGCATAGATTTCAAATCTTTAATTTTTTTTTCAATGAAGAAAACTATAGGAATGGAAGAAACCTTGTGTATGTGGTGTCTGTGGGGAAATGCCAGGATGCTCTCACAATCCCTAAACGTTTACAGGCACCTCTGTACTCTCTCTCTAACCGACAACCTTCGCCCCTCTCATCTGACTGCTACGTCTTGGCCCAAAGAAACCACCTGCAGCTCGGACGGTCCTCCATATCTGACCTCCATCTTCTGCTCCAACCCCTTCCTCAGTTTCTCCTCGAAGCGTACCCTGGGTTCTAGTGTGAACCAGCCAGCCGCTCCCCAAACCTGCAGCTTCCTGCCTCTGGGCCTACCGACTGTCGATCCCTCCCTGTGATGGCTTATCCCCAGCTGTCAGCCTTTTGTTTGTTTCTAGTCAATCTTTTAAGTCGAAGCTGGATGTCACCTGCTACTGGAAAGAGGAACTGACCCAGCAAGGTTAACCGCTCTATGGCCGGCCAAGCAGACGTGACGGGTTACTACTGCTTTCGCCTCCGTTAACGCTTCTTTCTGGCTAAACGCAGGGTCCGGGTGTTGGTCCTCTTTGTATCACCATCAAGGTTCCAGGCATTTCGCAGATGTCTATGTAATGTAGCGGCATAATTACTGCTAATTGAGTTGACTCAAATTCAATTAGGATGTGGTGGCGATAAACCCAAGATTATTTACTAAGCCGGACATGGTTGCGCACACTTGTAATCCCAGTACGTGGGAAGCTGAGACGGGAGGACAGCCTCAGCAGATAGTGAGGCCCTCATCAACCTAATGAGACCCTGTTTCAAAATTAGAAAAATAAAAAAGGGCAGGAGGTGTAGCTTTGAGGCAGAATGCCCCTGGGTTCAATCCCCAGTACCACAAAAATAAATACATAAATAAATACATAAATAAAATGATATAAATAAAATTACCATAAGAATCATTTTATTGGTGACATAGATATAAGTTCCTATAAAAGTATTCTTTTTTCAAATAAGCCACACTTAACCAATTATGGAAACTACCAATACATCTTGTTTCTAGGTAACTATCAACTGGCAGTGTAAGCCCAAACTCTTTATTATAGGAAGATTGAGGCATGAGAAAGATTTTGTTATTGATTCAATAGTTTCCCTTGAAAAGCTTCTTGTACAATAGCCTTGGCTCTCTAAAGACTCTGAGACCTTTCCCAAGGTTTGAAAGCATGTTCAAAGAGACACAAGACCGAAGTCTCCTCATGTGGAAATGTAATAGACAATCCTTTGCTGGCACTCAACCAGTTAATTTCTTAAAGGTACAGCATCGTCCTTCCAATCTTCCAAATGTTCAAGAGATTCCCACCTGTCTGATTCCAGAGTATTTAAAAATATGGATTCCCCCTGTACCTGCTGATAGTATAAAATAATAACTGCCTTAGATGTAAACGTATCTGCCGTGAATCTAAGGCCTTAAATTCTGTCTGCCATTATACTTGTAGCTTACATTTCTTCCACATTTCTTTGACAGAAAGGTCCTCTGAGATACATAGTGAGGAATTTCTCGATGTATTCAAGGGAGTAGGTTTACTGCATTACTCCTCTGTTAGAGAAACCTGACTCCGAGGATTGAGTATCTTTTTTAGGGTGTGCTCTTTGAAGAAAGCGTAACTCCAAACAGACATCACTATTTAAATAACCATTGTGCACTGTTTCTAGAAAGTTATTTATACGTGGTTATTTACGGGGAAAATGTTAGCTATGCTTACTGAGGTTTAAATCTTAGAAGCTGGTTTAAGAAGGAAATGAGCTTGGTGTGGCGGTGCATGCCTGTAATCCCCGTACCTGGGAGGCTGAGACAGGAGGATTGGCAGCCTCTGCAACTCAACAAGACCCTGTTTCAAAGTCGAAAAATAAAATAGATATAAACTTGGTATGCGTAGATGAATTAGAAAAAGACCCTTGATTACTGTTTAAAACTATCAAACCGTGGTTTCAAATTTATATTTAAATATATACACTTATGTTGACTGTCTTTATACCTACCTATATATAACTACATATTTTTAAATCCACTATCCCACACGATAAAGTGATAATGGTCTGCTCATAGCTGCGGAATGTTGAGTTGTCAAAGACTTCCAGAAATAAAATTAGAAAGCTAATGGGTAGGAACATATTTTGAGTTCCTCATGCATATTTCCAAATTACTTCTGAAAGGGCAACACCCCTTTAGAGTATTACTGGTAATATATGAAAACAAGAATTAAAATATGTCTTTGCCGGGAATGAAAACAATATTACTTTACATCCTATTGCTAAATATTAAATTACGATTCTTAAATAATGATAAGTATTACCTTAGAAAACTTTATTACTTGTATATCTTTAAATTTAGTACCTGTGATACTTATGTGTGCAAGGCACATAAATATCTTTCATGTCTCTAGGTTTTGGAACATATAGAATACAGGTATAATACTAGCTCATTCGCTGGGCATGGTGGGCGCGCTCGTCATCCCAGTACTCGGGAGGCCGAGGCAGCAGGATCGCCAGTTCGCAGCCACCCCCAGCTACTTTCCTTGTCTGCTCCAGCACCTCTGCCATGATCCTCTTGTCATACTCATGATCCTCTTGTCTCAGCCTCCCGCGTACTGGGATGACAGGCATGTGCCAGCAGGCTCGGCTCATTCTTTATTGTTTATTTATTTATTTTTGCAGTACTGGGGATGGAACCCAGGGGCATTCTATCTCCAAGACACACCCCTAGCCCTATTTTTGATTCTTTATTTTGAAACAGGGTCTCATTGAGTTGCAAAGGGCCTTACTAAGTAGTAGCTGAGGCTGTCCTCGAACCGAGTTCCTCCCGTCTCAGCCTCCCAAATGCTGGGATTACAAGCGTGCACCACCACGCTGGGCTTCCTTCTTTATTTTTAAAGCTCTGACCAGCACTTTGCCGAGCCTGGAGGGAGGGGCCCCTTCTCAGGTCTCAGCGCACTCTGTCTCTCTTCCACAACCTCCAGCCCCTTGTTCTCCTCCCCCTGCCCCAGTATCATTTGTTGAATTCACTGAGCCAGTGGCCCACACCTGTTATCCCAGTACTCTGGAGGCTGAGACAGAAGCTGAAATTAGCTAATTTAGCAACTTAGAGATGCTGTTTCTAAACAAACAAGGCTGGGAGTGTAGTTCAAGATAGAATGCCCCCAGGTTCAATCGTTAGAAAATATAAGGAGACTCTAAAGCTGTACGTTTTCCTGACATTTCAAATTCCTCCTCTGGTGGGCCAGTCTGGAGATAAACCAAAGCTTCCGGAGACTGGCGCGGGTGCAGGCTTTCCTGAAAGTTCCAGGAGGCTGTCTTTCTGTCCAGATACACACCACCCTCCGAGCCTTGGACACAGGTTTGAAGTGTCGCTACCTGGGAGTCCTACAGCGCCCTCCGGAGGACTCGGACGCCTATAGTCGGGCTGGGCCTGTCCTCCCAGGCAGAGGGAAGTGACCCCGGGGACGGCGACGCCTTGGACCTGGGACATAGTTTCACTTTGCACGTTCATTTGCTAAAACACCTCCCACTGTTCAAAATGAATACGTTCCCTTATTGTTTATACATCATTCCTCAAGCCGGGCGTGGTGGCGCACGCTTGGAATTCCAGCATTTGGGAGGCTGAAACAGGAGGATCGTGGTTTGCGGACAGCCTCAGCCACCTAGTGAGGCCCTTTGCAACTCAGTGAGACCCTGTTTCAAAATAAAGAATAAAAAACTAGGGCCGAGGGCGTCTCTCGGAGGTTGAATGCCTCTGGGTTCCATCCTCAGTACCGCAAAAAAAAAAAAAAAAAAATCATTCAATCATTCCTCAATAAAGTTCATTTAAATAGAACAACAACTTAGCCAGGAGCGGCGGTGCACGCCAGGAATCTCAGTACTTGAGAGTCTGAGACGGGAGGATCTCAGGTTCTTAGGCCAGCCTCTGTTTCAAAATAAAAATAAAAAACCAGGGCTGGGGTTATAGCTGAAAGGTCCAAACCTTCCTGGCTTCAATCCCGGTATAAAATATAGTTAATTAATTAATTAAGTGGCGAATAACTAAAAGAACACTCCGTGCGCTTGGGGAATGCGCAGGCAGCGGGTTGCCAGGGTGGCCCCGGGCTCCCGGGCGGCGGTGTCCAGCACTTACTTACGGATCAGCAGCTCGTCCCGTGAAGAAATGGCCGGCCTGTCCTCACTTTATAAAGCAAGTAACAAACTCAGACAGGTGACAGGAGGCGGGGCGGGGGGAGTGGCTCGGCGCTGATATTTGAACCTGGCACGGCGACTTTAAGCCTCAGGCTTTTAGGGACTGCGCCACGCTGCTGGGTAAATGCACACGGGATGAATGGCAGCAGCTGCAGACCCTTAAAACTTTCGAAAGTCCCCTTCAGAGACTGGCACCCAGGGCGTAGCCCGCGCACACCCTGCTGCACGGCCGCCGGGGAGCAGAAAACACAGCCCGAAGCCTGGAGATCCTCGGGGGCGTGGCTTTGGCTGAGGGGCGTGGTCGAGGGCGTGGTCGCAAACGGGCGTGCGCGGGAGGGCGGGGCTATCGCCTCTCGTTTCTCACAGACTTGTCCCTCTTCTCTTGCCGTAGCGCCTGAAACCGGAAGTTCCTCGGAGACAGGGCTGCGGGCTTCCGGGCGAGAGCAGCACTCCTGCTACCATGTGGGACCCGCTGTAGAGAGTTGTTGGCTTCCAGGTCCTGCCCGATTCCCGCGCTCCGGGTAAGGAGGAGCACGCTGTCGCTCCGTGTGGCCGCGGATCGGGGCGGTGGACCCAGGGCGGGTAGGGCGTCCGCGGGTTTTGCGGGTATCCGTGGGGTCCGGGTTGAAAAAAGCCTTGGCCGGCCCCCTGGGGCTGGGATCAGGGTTGTGGCTGTTGCCAGAGCGTTTGCACGTCGGGGACCGGCGAGGCCGGGCACCGTGGCTTGCTGTGCCCTCGAGGGCGCCTCGTGCAAAGGAAAGATGCTTGTGCGCGTGGCATCTCCGGGCACCTGTGGTCTCCTGCCCATCGCTCCCAATGGTTAAGCCTCTTCGTCGGTGTCTTTAGAAATCGGCTGGTGTGCAAGATGACGTCCTTAGCCCAGCAGCTCCAGCGGCTAGCCCTCCCTCAGAGTGATCACAGTCTCCTGTCCAGAGATGAAGTTGCGTCTTTGTTGTTTGACCCCAAGGAAGCGGCCACCATCGACAGGGACACGGCCTTTGCCATCGGTGAGGACTTGGGAAGCCTTTGAAGCCTTTGTTTTCTGGATGCGGCTGCCTTTTTCCCTCTGGCCCTGCTCCCTTCCTTAGCAGCTTCTAATCTGCTGACTTACTTGGTTAAGGGAACGAGAACAACCAGGTGTTCGATGCTTGGAATGTATTTAGGTAATTGTATCTGAATTTCACAAACGAAGAATGAAGGTTAAGGACGTAAACTAATAAATAAAAAGGAAGAATAGCAGCTGGGCCAGATGGTTCTCACCTGAAATCCCAGTACTTGGGAGGCTAGGATAGGAGATTGGCAGGTTCACAGTCAGCTGCAGCTGCTTAGTGAGGCCCTCCACAACTTAGTGACACCCTGTTTCAAAATAAAGAATAAAACCAGGCGTGGTGGCGCACACTTGTAATCCAACATTTGGGAGGCCAAGACCGGAGGATTGCGATTCAAGGACAGCCTCAGCTACTTAGTGAGGCTCTTTGCAAGTCAGTGAGACCCGGTTTCAAAATAAAGAATAAGTAAATAAATAATAAATACGGCTGGGGTATAGCTTGGAGGTAGAATGCACCTGAATTCAATCCCCAGCACCACACACACACACACACACACACACACACACACACACACACAAGAATGAATAAATAAACATAAATAAAGGGGCTGGAGGTGTAGTCGGTGGTAGCATACCCCTGAGTTCAATCCCCAGTACCACCAAAAATAAAGAGAAAAAATAGCTTAAAATGGGACTGAGGGAGTGCCTGGGATGGAGGATGCCTCTTCAGAAGGACAGGCCTAGTTATTGTAGGAGAAGTAAAACAACAGGAAAAAGAGGAGGAGTGGCTCCTCACCGTGAGGTACTTTCTGTTTTTCTAGTCTTCTAGTTAGTGAGACAGGGTTTTTTTTCTCTGTGCTGAAAACTAGGAATCTGAATTTGGGACCGTGTAACATAGTATATATGCTGTAGACTTTAGGGGTATGTCAGAGGGGTTGGGGTGCTTTTGTTTGCAAAGAACTGTTAATTGAGGCTGCCTTTTTCTAGGGTGCACTGGCCTGGAGGAGCTGCTTGGAATCGATCCCGCCTTTGAGCAGTTCGAAGCACCACTGTTCAGCCAGCTGGCGAAAACCCTGGAGCGCAGCGTTCAGACCAAAGCGGTGAACAGACAGCTGGACGAGAACATCTCCTTGTTCCTCATCCACTTGTCCCCTTACTTCCTGCTGAAGCCAGCGCAGAAGTGTCTGGAGTGGTTGATTCACAGGTAGCCAGCGGGACTCCAGAGAGAACTGTGGCTAACCACTTGGCTCTTCTCAAAACTGAAGTAGTTGAGGATGCCTAAGGATTTAAAGCTGGAAAGTTAGGTGTGGTAGGAGATCCGTGTGACGTCTAGACTGTGAAACCAGCGTGCTCCTCCATTAAACACACTGTTGGACGTACCGAGGAAATGATCCAGCCTCAGTAGTTCTCAAGAGCTCGTGGCATTTTGCTATTACCGATAGCTCCATTTCACTCGGGGTAGAAGGTGTTAAACTTCCTTCTTGCCAGAGTAGCAGGTACCATTATCCCCTACCATAATAGAAGACAATCAGTAATAGCGAATGTTTATCGAGCATTTATACACTGTGCTCTGAGATCTCCCTTAATCCCACAACACTCCTATGGGGAGACGCTTGTATTCTCCCAGGTACGCGTGAGAAAACAGGCTTAGCACGCGTCAGTTGCCAGACTCATCCCATGAGTGGCAGAGCTGGGATACGACCGAAGTTTCTTTCCAAGACCTGCTCTGTGATCAGCTCTGAAAATTCTGTTAGGAAGTTTCCTTGGCTCGTTTTCTCACTTACTGGCCTCAGACCACAGCTTACACGTTTTCGGTATTCTCCCAGTATATGTCTTTTTGAAGTAGAAAGCTTTCATTTCATGAATGGAGATGTTCCAGTCTAGTGGTTTCCTTTTAAGCAGAAAGTGAATCATTGAGAAATGTAACTTTAACTTGGATCTTCTGATTATCAGAACATTAGACTCATGAGATAAAAAAGAATGTACAAAAGTCTATAAAATTTCCTTTTCTCTTCTAGCATTTAGTTTTCCCCAATAGTTCATTAATACAGGAGAATGTTTGCATTTGGTTTTTCGTCTGTTTCTTTCTGTAACTCGTTCAGCAAATACTAAGTCTGATACAGGGACGAGCATGTCGCTCTTGGGTACTAGTTTGAAGGCAGCATCTAAACAGAGGCCTGTGTAGGATGTGGGTGAGGAGACCGGAGTGGTTGAGGAAAGAGCTTCGTAACGTCAGGTCTCGACTGGTGCTCAAGCTGTATGTGCAACTAGTGCGCGGCAGAGCGCAGTGCTAGTGTAAGAAGCACGCCCGTGAAAGACAGGATGGTTCAGACGGACACGAGAGGGCACTGGGGGGAGGACCAGGAGAGCACCCGAGGGGCGGGCGTGAGCGAGGGACCCAGGACCGAAAGGATGTGATGAGTGATGCGGAAGGAATAAATCTGTTTTACGATCTTAGGGTACAGAGATTTATACAAAGTTTTAGGATGTTCGTTGCAAATTCTGTAGTGTGATTTCATAACTTTCATTCAAGGACATCCCTGTCTTTTTTTTTTTTTTTTTTTTTTTTTTTTGGTGGTACTGGGGTTTCTGGAAGCCCGTCTATCTCCGGGCTACACTCCCAGACCTATTTTATTTTTGGAAACAGGGTCTCGTAAGCCAGCACGGCTGGCTTCGAACTTGCGCGATCCTCCTGTCTCCGCCTCCCACGCGCGGGGATTACAAGCGTGCGCCACCATGCCCGGCCATCCCTGTCATTTTTTAATTAATGTTTGTAGATTGGCCAAGAAAGCTGTGAAGACGACTGTCGTCTCCTTGGCCAGTTGGTTTTCTTTTGGTTTGACTGGGCTAAACCCAATTTCGTTCAAGTTGAGAGAAAGGGGAGTGTAAATGTTGATATTGATTATTAAAAAATATCATTGCATAAGAATTTGCAGAAACATGTTGAGCAGAACTTGAAATGCAAAGCAGAGGGTTCATTTACGTGCTGTGACCTTTGTTTTTAGTGATTTTCATCCTTAGTGTTTTTAGCTCATTGATACCGGTCCGGACGCACCAGGAAGCGTGTGCCGGCAAGCCTGGCGTCAGCTGGAATCATTGGCTTCTCCCCTAGGTTCCACATCCATCTTTACAATCAGGACAGCCTCATCGCTTGTGTCCTGCCATACCACGAGACACGGATATTCGTGCGGGTCATACAACTTCTAAAAATTAACAGCCCAAAGCACAAGTGGTCCTGGCTGTTCCCAGTTAAGGTAGGATTGTTGGGTGGGATTAATCTGGATGCAATCATGACATATACTGATTATGGGATATAATTTGGAAAAGCTAAAAGTCTTAGTACTCCTGGGGACAGTTCAGTAGTCCCTACATCATTCTTATTTTCTAACTTCCAGTTGAAACTGTTATTAATAACCTAGTTACATTTGGCATTTATATCTGATATCACCCTAGGTGGTTTACATTGTATTATCTTATATTCTTACTTTTTTTGTTGTTGTTGTTGTTTTGTTTTGTGATGCTGGCGATTGAATTCAGGGGTATTCTATCTCTGAGCTATACCCCCGGCCCTGTTTTATTTTTATTTTGAAACAGGGTCTCCCTAAGTTGATGAGTCTCACTACTTGCTGAGGCTGTCCTTGAACCTGCAATCCTCCTGTCTCAGTCTTTCAGATATTGAGACTAAAAGCCTGTGCCACCATGCTGGGCTCCAAAATTCCACTTTTACAGATAAGGGCAGGCTTCGAAAATTAAGTTGCTTGCAGTAGTTGATAAAACTATAAAGTGTTCACAGTTGAGATGTGCACTCTAGCCTGATGCCTGTGTCTTCCCCTGCGCCATGATATTTGACATTTTAAGTTTGGGAACTAGAGAACTGAAAGTTGGGGGTGAGACATGGCTGAAAATATTTAGAAAAATTCAAAGGATAAAGATGACTTGAAGAACTGAGAAAATCATTAAAAATTGTGACTAAGGTGTTAGGAATTAATTTACAGATGGCACTTGCCCCGCAGGAAGGGTCTGGTAGATCAGATAGCACACAGTTATAGTCAAACCAACCTGCCGTTAGCCCTCTGCAGCGCATGGTAGGGGGCGTAGGTTTCAAGGTTGTTAGCAAGCACTTTCCTTTAGGCTGAGCATGGTGAGCCGGGCTGGGAGGATGGATCGCAGGAGCAAAAGGCTATGCAGAAGACAGGCTTCACGATGATGGTGAGGCCGGTGAGCAGAACGAATCAGAGAGCTGGAGCGAGGGACTTTGTAATTGGAAAAAGAATTTCAGAATCTGGATATGAAGCGCTGGAGAAGGTTGGCGCACAACCAGGCGTGGGAGCACACGCCTGTAACCCCAGTACTTTGGAGGCTGAGACAGGATGATTGCAGGTTTGAGGACAGCCTCAGCAAGTAGTGAGATACTCATCAAACTAGTGAGACCTTGTTTCAAAAAATAAAAACCAGCCAGGGGTGGTGGCACACGCTTGTAATCCCTGTGCTTGGGAGGCGGAGACAGGAGGATCACGCAGGTTTGAAGCCAGCCGCGCTGGCTTAAGAGACCCTGTTTCCAAATAAAAAAATATAAAATAGGTCTGGGAGTGTAGCCCGGAGGTAGAAGGGCTTCCAGGAACCCATTATGACCAGAATAAATAAATAAATAAGTAAGTAAATAAAAATAAAAAATAGTGCCGAGGGTCTACCTTGAAGGTAGAATGCCCCTATGTTCAATCCCCAGTACCGCACAAAAAGAAAACAAAGAAGCCTGAGTTAGGATAAAAGTGCTCATCAGAAAACACCCTTCCCAGCAGCCCCGGTGCTCGTGGCATCGGGAACCTTCCCCTGGCCTGCACATGACCCTGCTTGTCCTTAGGAACTCGTATCCCAGACAGCCAGACCCAGCTCACTAAAAGTTACTTCTAGCCGGGCGTGGTGCGCACGCTTGTAATCCCCGCGCTTGGGAGGCAGAGACAGGAGGATCACGCAAGTTCGAAGCCAGCCACACTGGCTTAAGAGACCCTGTTTTCAAAAATAAAAAAGTATAAAATAGGTCTGGGAGTGTAGCCCAGAGGTAGAAGGGCCTCCAGGAACCTCAGTACCACCAAAAAAAAAAAAAGTTACTTCAAGCTGGGCATGGTGGCGCACGCTTGTAATCCCAGTACTTGGGAAGCTGAGACAGGATAATCTGTTTTGCAGCCAGCCTCAGTTACTTAGGCCCTCCACAACTTCATGTGACCCTCTTTCAAAATAAATAATAAAAAATAGGGGTGGGGGTAGCTTGGAGGTAGAATGCTCTTGGATTTAACCCCTAGTGTTTTTGTTTGTTTGTTTGTTTTGTTTTGTTGGTGGTACTGGGGGTGGAACCCAGGGGCTTTCTACCTCTGGGCTATACTCTCAGACCTATTTTATACCTTACTTGGAAACAGGGTCTCACTAAGTTGCTGAGAGCCTCGCTAAGTAGCTGAGGCTGGCTTCGAACCTGCGATCCTCCCGTCTCCGCGCGGGCATTACAGGCGCGGCCACCATGCCCGACCAGCGTGTTTCTTTTCTAGCATTTGTTCTAAAGCAGTGACGACTCATCCCATTGGCTCAAAACCAAATCCAACCAGTAGAATTGCTAAGCAGCTGAAGAATTCAGATTGAGTTCCTGTGCCTTCATTTTGGGCCTTCTTTTGAATTTCTAGAGCTTGCCAACTTTATAGGTTACTCTCCTCGCTGCCACCAGTGATCAGGAGAGGTTATCCCTTGCATTCATGGACTGCAGCATTATAAAGATGTTGCTGGGGTGGGTACTTGAAGATAATCATCGATTGGTGAGCATTCTCATAGCTTGCTCTTTCTTTCAACGACAGCGATCGGGAGTGCCCTTAGCGAGGGGCACCTTGGTCACCCACTGTTACAAAGACCTGGGATTCATGGATTTCGTTTGCAGTCTCGTGACCAAGTCTGTGAAGGTGCGTAGCGTGCTGTGTGTGCCGAGTGTGTAGGCCCACGAGGTGCCCGCGGCTCTGAGCGGAGCCAGGGTGCCATCGGCCTTCCTCAGGAGCAGCGGCGTTTAGAAGAAACTCCCGTGTCTGGTGAGCGCTGTTCTGGAGCGTGCGCTTTGAGAGCCGGTGTTTTCTCACCGGAGGTGTAGGCACCGTGCTGTGTCAACAAGACCCACTAGCGGCGTCAGGAAGATTGTAAGGCAGCAGCCTTGTCCCAGTGTGTATTGGTCATTGCTGCCCGGCAAAAACTAGCAGGGCAGAGCCGCCAAGGAGAGCGGGCAGCTGCCCACGCCCCGCCGCCCGCCTGTGAGTTGTCCGCGTCTCTCCTGCAGGTTTTCGCCGAGTACCCGGGCAGCGCGGCCCAGCTGCGAGTGCTCTTGGCATTCTACGCCTCCACCATGGTGTCGGCGCTGGTGGCCGCCGAGGACGTGGCGGACCACGTCGTGGCCAAACTGTTTCCCTACGTCCAAAAGGTTGGTCCTGCCGGTCTTCAAGTGCATTGTTTTGCACCTACGGGAATGTTCTGGCTAAGGGAATTCTCGTTTAGATAAGAATGCTTTGAAATTGGTAGTGTATTTCAGACGGTTGACAAGATTTTAGGTTAAAAAGCGACTTTATCAGACCTTAGTTTGTTCTCCCAAGGATAACCATGGGCCCTGCTGCTGTCTCCAGGGGAGGGGGCACACGCCCTCTCGGGGTGCTCGGCGCTGCTCCTGCCCTCGGTGTCTCTTCCTCCCCGGGCCTGGCCGCCGGCTCCCTCCCAGGCACCCGTGGGCACAGCTTTGCAGCTCCACCAGCGGCCCAGACCGCGCCTGTACTCAGATGCTTTGGATTTCTGTTAGTGATGGGGTACAGGTAAAAGCAGATGTCAGGACGTAGAGCGGACGTTTGAGGGAGGAGGCTTTTACAGATCTTCTCTCTCTTGCCCAAGAGGCCTGTCTCTTCTCTGAGTCCACTCAGGAAAGGTTTAGCACATGGAGTTTCTGCTTCAGAAGAGTGATTGACTGGCGGTGTGTGTTAGATTTTATTAATCTCTACCTTATGGCGTGTGTGTGTGTGTGTGTGTGTGTGTGTGTGTGTGTGTGTGTGTGTGTTATACTGGGGCATTCTACCTCTGAGTTACACTCCCAGCCATTTTTTATTTATTTTTTCGGAGCAGGCTCACTAGGTTGCTGAGAGCCTCTCTATGTTGCTGAAGCTGGTGCTGAACCTGCAATCTTCCTGTCTTAGCCTTTCAAGTACTGGGATTACAGGTGTAGTCCACCAGGCCTGGCTAGACTTTTTAGAAAATTACTTTAATGGAAACAAAAATGTACTTATTTATGGGGTATCATGTGACGTTTAGCCGCCTTTGTGTGGGGTAGTGTTTAGGGTAGACATCTCTGACTTCTCTGGCATTGACAGTTCTAATTTGTTGTGAAGTAACATCGTAAGTAGAAGATAATAATTCTGTGCTCTGTCATTCCCTTTTGTTTTAAACCTGTGTAGGGATTGAAGTCATCCTTACCGGATTACAGAGCTGCGACCTACATGATCATCTGTCAGCTTTCGGTGAAGGTGACGATGGAGGACACCGTGGTCAACACGCTGGCCTCGCAGCTCGCCCGAACACTGAGCAAGGCCCCCTCCCTGGTCAGGGACGGGCTGGGTTGCCTGATCGTTCTCCTGCAGCGACAGAAGCCAGAGTGCCTGGGGGAGAGGTGCGTGTCGCCAGTGCAGAGGCGGCGCTGGCCCGAGGACGGGCTCCTGTGAGGGCTCTTGTGCGGTGAGCGACACGCGGGTTTTAGTTGTCGGTTGTCCTCACCTGTCACGTCGTATGTCCTTGTTCCTTCCAAGGCTGTTTTCTCACCTCTGCAATGTGCCCGATCTGATCGCCACGCTCGGCGGGATCTCGGAAACGCACGACGTCAGCCCTCTGCTGCGCTACATGCTTCCTCAGCTGGTGGCGGCCATCACTCGGGACGTCACAGGTATGGCGTTCCCCTCGCGTCTAGAGGCCGGCTCCCGGGCGCGACTGCCTGCCCGGAGCCGCACCTGCCGCACCCTTAAACTCTAAGCCCTCTGCTCTCCAGCTGCTCCTGTGCAACGTGGCTGCTGTTCTTAGATGAGGAGTACTTGGCGTAGGGAGTGGGTTACTCCAAAAGAGATCCCATTACTGAGTGAGTTCTCAGAATTCTCTTGCCCCCGCCTGTGTGTTCTTAGTCTCCACATGAAAAAGACTGGAATTGTCCTATAGTGTATGGCCGAGGAAGCCTTTTCCACTTGGTACTTGATGACTCATTCACATTAAATATGCCACCCAGCTGCCAAAACCTTTTTCTTCTCAGAGTCATTAAAAATAGAAGACCAAGAGCTGGGTATGATGGGTAATATATTAAAAAGGGTTTGAAAAATATAAATCACTCAATAGGTCATAGATTCTACCTTCAGGAACAGGTAAAAAACTGAAGAGCAATTTAAATGTTTTAAAATTATTCCTAGAAAGATATTCTGAAAGAAGTAAATTTAATCATGTGCGCACACAGCAGCACTTTCCCCAACTCCATTCTAATTTGTTACGTATCAAGGAGAGGAAAACCAAGGAGTGGACGGTCAGATCTGCAAGAGGCACTTAGAAGCCATACTTACAAAAATACCACTGACGGACAACTTGGACCATTTGTTGGCTAGGTGAGCGCCGCTGTTAATGTGCATTTGACTGGCATACTCGTGGCTCAGTACACGTTTCAGAGTTGGTTGGCATTTTCTTAATGTCCCTTCTTTAATGTATATCTTGCTTTGTCTGTTTCATTTTATTAATTACAAGTAGTTAGTCCTATAATTGTGGGCAGCATAAACATCAAAAGTGTTTTTTCTCCCATGTCTTTAAAGCTTACAGAAAAAAAGGGAAGGGTGATGGTTTAGCTAAATTTGGTTATAACTAAATGGACAATAATGCCTGATCACAACTGATACTCATTTGGAATCTTGATATAGAGGATAAACACCGAGTAAAGATGCTTTCTAGTCAGTGTAGTTTAATGCCTATAATCCCAGTTACTTGGGAGCTGAGGCAGGACGATTGCCTGAGCACATGAGTTCAAGGCCGGCCGAGGCAACATAGTCACGTCCCGTCTAGAGGAAGAGAAAGGATTCTTTCTTTTCTGTAGCAATACTTTAGTCTTCCTTTTGTCTTTTCCTAATTAAGAGCAACTTGTGCAGCAAAAAGAACGTGGCAGTGTAGTCAGAGGTGGGGGCGGGGCCCCTGCCACTTCCGGGAAGTAGGAAGTCAGAGGCCAGACTTCCGGGCTCTGTCCTGGACACTGTCGCGGGGACAGGTCTGTGTCTGCGCTCTAGTTTCTTTATCTGTAAAGTAAGTGCTACAATTCCCAACCGGCAGAGGCCTGGGAAGAGATGACGCTGTAAAGGCGCACGAGGTGGCCCAGGCCAGTGACTGGTCACTCATACCTACCGTCTGCTTTCTTTGCAGCCGCCTTTTTGAGGAGTATATTTCATGTAGTTCACGAGAGGAACTCGATCCTCATAAAGTATCTGTGCTTAATGAACAGTTTCTTCCACTCATCAGACTCTTGGAGAGCAAGTAGGTTGTGTGTAGGGGGGGGGGGTTATTTTCATGTGCGTCTTCTATAAGGGCAAGATTCACCAGTTTCGGGCTTAATATAGTAGGTTATAAAGAGACTCCTTATTTTTCCGTTTTACAAAGGAGGATTTAGATATGCTTGAACTACAAGAGGAAATAGGGGCTCCGTGGGGACCGTAGAGACTAGAATTTTTGAGACTTTTTGTTCATGCAGTCAGCAGGGTGCCAGACATGATCCGTGCCCTTTGAGTTTGTGTATGCCATTTGTTTAAATTTCAAACTCGCTCTCGGTCATTTTAAACATTTCATTTTGATGTTTTTCCTTTATACATGTGTATATGGTTGAAGGTTTTATTAAGAATAGTGGATGCGCGCTTGAATCCCAGCACTTGGGAGGCTGCCAAAGGAGGATCGAGGTTTGCAAATAGCCTCAGCTACTTAGGCCCTTTGCAACTCACTGAGACCTAGTTTTAAAATAAAGAATAAAAAACAGGGCTGGGGACATAGCTCAGAGAGATAGAATGCCCCTGGGTTCCATCCCTAGTATGTCAAAAAGAAAAGAAAAGAATTGTGAACGAGCTCTTAATTTCTTCCCAGATACCCCAGAACGTTAGATGTCGTATTAGAGGACCATCTAAAAGAAATTACAGGTCTGAAAAAGCAGGAGCTTTTCCACCAATTCATTTCTCTTTCTACAAGTGGAGGAAAGTATCAGGTAGGTTGTTCTTCTCCAGAGAATTGTGACCAGACAAAACTAGAACATTGCGTGCCCTTCAAGAGCCCCAGATGGAACTGTCCTGCCTGGGTCCCTTTGGGAAAGTTTCCACAGAGATGAGACTGTACAGTTACCTGAAATAAGTCTTGGGGGCAGGGACTGGATAATTGAAAAAAGTGGAATAGTTTTCAAATAATTGAACACGATGTTTGTGTCAGGAAAGTGGTTGTTGGGGAGTTTCACATATGGCGTTCGTCAGCGGCGCCAAAGCGCCACCTCATTGGGCTCGTGTCCATCTTCTCCTGGGTCTGCGCCTTCTAGTGCAGTATCTGCTGGCCACATGGGCCCGTGTGAGTCACTGAGGAGAAGAGATGACGATCAGCCAGGCGTGGTGGCTCCAGCCTGTAGTCCCAGCACTTGAGAGGCTGAGACAGGAGGATCGCAGGTTCAAAGCCTGCCTTAGCAACTTAGCAAGACTCTGTTTCAAAATGAAAAAAATAATAAAATAGGACTGGGGGTGTAGCTCAGAGGTAGAGTACCTCTGAGTTCAATTCCTGGGAGCACACAGGCACTCAAAAAAGAAATGGATGAAGAGCAGACTAGAACTTTCTAGATCTTTTGGTGATTTCACCCCAAATCTTACTATTAGAAGTTCGACGCAGAAGTTCTTAAAATTAGCTTTGAAAATGGATGTTATGAAGAGAAATATGATTGACTTTCCTTCTGTAACTAGGCTCTCATCTCTAACGGTGTCGCACTTCTAAACCATAGGTTGACAGGTAGACTTCCTTTTCACCTGTAATTACATAAATGAACTAAGTTGTCACTGATTCGAGTGTCCCTCAGATTCCGTCTTCAGTGAAGCGCTAATTTGGTGATTTTAGATACTTTTCACTGGGAATTAGATCCCCATAAAAGTCCAGTTACTTTATAGAAGTCCTTCACTAAGTCAGCCACACCTTCAGGTGCGCGCATCGCACCCTGACAGTGCAGACATTCTCCTCTGCTAACCGCGCTCCCGGGGTCGTGACTGCTCCTGGCTTCCGTGCTTTCCGACGGGTGCTCCCGAGCGTGGGGGGCAGTCTGGGGTGTCAGTGCTCTCTCCTTAGTCATATGCTGCTCAGACTGCGTCGGAGCATTGAATAACTGTGCTGGACCTACAGTTTTTAGCGGATTCTGATACCTCCTTGCTGCTCAGCCTCAACCATCCCCTGGCACCCGTGAGACTTCTGGCCGTAAATCATCTGAAAAACATCATGAAGACGTCAAAGGTGCGTGCTTGAGAACTTTTGGTTGTGTTTTTTTTTTTTTTTTTTTTCCTTATGGTGTACTGTTATTCTAGAATAAGGAGTGGACGTTACCATTCCTTGATACTGGGTAAAGGGAAACTGAAATTTATTGCTTTTTATGGGGCATTTATTTATTTATTTATTTTTGGTGATGCTGGGGATGGAACCCAGGGGCATTCTACTTCTGAGCTACACCCCCAGCCGAGTTTTTAATTCTTCATTTTGAAACAGGATCTCACTAAATTAAGGAGAGCCTCGCTAAGTAGCTGAGGCTGTCCGCGAACCGCGATCCTCCGGTCTCAGCCTCCCAAGTACTGGGATTACGAGGGTGCCCACCACGCCAGGCTAGAAGTTAAATTTATTTCAGTACTGGAAATTGAACCCAAGGGTGTCTACCGCTGAGATTCACCTTCCAGCACTTTTTTTTGTGTGGTACTGGGGGTGGAACTGAGAGGCTTTTCTACCTCCGGGCTATACTCTCAGGCCTATTTTATATTTATTTGGAAACAGGGTCGCACTACATTGCTGGGAGCCTCACTAAGTAGCTGAGGCTGGCTTCGAACCTGTGTGATCCTCCTGTCTCGGCCTCCCAAGCGCGGGGATTACAAGCGTGTACCACCACGCCCAGCATATTTTTAAATGAATATACACTGAGATTTCTTTTTGTTTCATTTGCAATTTAAAAAAGAATAGGGTATCTATTTCTGGTAGACTCTGCAGTCTTATAAAAAATCTAGATAATAGTAGCAGCTAACTTTTTCTTTCTTTTTTTTTTGGTGATAGGATTAAACTTACTTCAGAGTTACACTCCCAAAATAGGCTTTATTTATTTATTTATTTATTTATTTATTTATTTATTTATTTATTTATTTATTGGTGGTACTGGGGTTCCTGGAAGCCCTTCTACCTCTGGGCTACACTCCCAGACCTATTTTTTTGAAACAGGTTCTCTTACGCCAGCGCAGCTGGCTTCGAACCTGCACGATCCTCCTGTCTCCGCCTCCCAAGCGCAGGGATTACAAGCATGCACCACCATACCCGGCTAATTTTTAATAGTACGTGTAATGTTGTGAAGCACTGGCACGTATTTCTAAAGCCTCTAACAACCCTTTGAGCCAGGAGTTGTGTTTATAGATGCCATCAGGGAGGCCTGAGTTGAGGAAGTTGTTCCCACGCCTCGTCGACTGGCAGAGCTACGTCTTAAACTGGGCACAGTCCTGGAGCGCATTCACTTCGGTATCTGGGCTCTCAGTTGGATAAGATCAACTCCTTGAATACAGAAATTATGTTTGCATTCTATGTATTTTATATTTTCAGTGGAAACCAGAAGTTTGTACGGAGCAATTACGAGTCTCCGAAAGCCTGTCGGCGCTGCCCCGCTCTGGCCGCGCTGCCTCCCCTCCAGGGCGGCTGGTTTCCCGACGGGTTCTGGGGTGCTTTTTGAGAGCCGCGCTGTCTTCTAGCTGTGGTCGGAGGAGGCGGGGCAGCAGCTGAGCCACGTTCTCTTCTCTTGCTCAGGGGGGCGTCGATGAGGCTTTCGTAACGGAAGCAGTCCTCACCCGACTGGGTGACGATAACTTCGACGTCGTGTCCGCGGCTCTGAGTGCTTTTGAGGTGAGGGATTTGCTATTCGTGGGTGCGTCCATTGGGTTTGAAAATGCTCTCCCTCCCTTCTCACACGGGTCTCTGCTCTAGGCAAGTACGTACGTACACACTGCCATCTTGGAAGTTTGTTCACTCGAGCACAGACTGAAGTCTGGCTAGGGGAACCTCAAGTCGATGGTTAGACTGTACACTGTGATGTATACGGAAGGTCTTCCAAACGGAAAAGTGCCGTGTGACTTTTGATATCCCTTTTAATACGCATGTATCAATAGCAAATACCTAAGTTGAGAAACTGTTCTTATCAACTTGGAAGTTACATTGTGGTTGTTGGGAGCAATCCTGTGTAATAATTATTTTTTAAAGTTCCTCAAATGCCACATGCATTTGAGGCCAGTAAATATTTACTCATGAGTTTTTTCCTTCTAGACTTTCCAACAACACTTTAGTACGGAAGTGACCGTGTCGACCCTTCTTAGCCTCTTTCAAAGAGCGGAACTGTCAAAAAATAGGAAATGGTATGTGTCCATTCCTCCCTTTCCTCATGCTCACCTGGATCAACGGAGGTCTTGTGCCAAGTACATGTTGATTTAGTTACACGACCTTTTGGTCATGGTCAAGGATGGATCCTGATGCAGTGCTCGCTTGCATTAAAAAAGCTGGTTTATTTGGGTTTATATGTGTGCATTATACTCTTTTCTGTTGTTGAATTTTTTTGTAATAAAATGCAGTAGCATGAAATGTAAGGTACAATATTAGGGGAGTAAGAGAGGGAGAGTTTTTTAATTTCCTACTTCATGTGCTTGTAATTAAAAACAAATACAAGTATATTGAGCAAATCGTAAGCTCGGAGGCAGGTGGTACACTCTGTGATGAGTATTTAATGGGTCCGGTTGTCTCGGTTTTGGCACCAAAGCTTTTTGCGGGGGAGCTGTGCAGCAGCATCTGGGAGCGAGGCAGCATGTCGTGTGCCTGCATCTGCCACGTGGTAGGCACCACTCATGGACACCAGAGACCCGTCACTTGGGGTGTCACGTAGGCCATGCTCCGCTGATGCTTTTGAATCCATGAGTGAATCTGATACATGGGTGGAGTTGAGGCATCCAATGAAATACCATCTGTATTATAGTTAACCTACCCAGTGTGTGTGTGTGTGTGTGTGTGTGTGTGTGTGTGTGTGTGTATGTGTGTGTGTGTGGTGCTGGGGATTGTACCCAGGTGCATTCTACCACTCAGCTACACCCACAGCCCTATTTTATTCTTTATTTGGAAACAAGGTCCCGCTAAGTTCTGGAGGGCCTCACTAAGTTGCTGACCCTGATATCCTCCTGGCTCAGCCTCCCAAGTACCGGGATTATAGGCATGTGCCAACGTGCCCAGTTAACCTGTTGATTTGATATCTAGAAAAAATTATCTAATAAGGCAAAATTACTAAAGGTAACTTATAATAATAATTTCTTATGCATATTTAAAAGATGATTCTTAATTAGCTTGGGGGGAGGGGTTGTGCGTTGGTCTGTTTTTCTGGGTATTGAACCCAGGGGCATTCTACCTTTGAGCTATACCCCAAATGCTTTTTGTTTATTTTTTATTGGGAAACAGGGTCTCAGTAAGTTGTTAAGGGCCTCACTAAATTGCTGAGGCTGCTGTCAAACCTGTGATCCTCCTATCTCAGCCTCCCAAGTATTGGGAGTAGAGCCTTGTACCACCATGCCCCACTAATTGGCATGGATTTTAAGTGATGTGCGGGTAGCCCTGAATTGCACTTTAGGCGAGGAGACCTGGATGTTGTCCGTTGAGCTGGAGCCACATAACGGTGAGTCTTTGCTGAACTGAGTCTAATGTCTCTCAACCAAATGCGCTTTGGCTCCTTTTAGGTACCGGGTCCTTGAGGTGGCAGCAGACATACTCATTAAAGAGGAGCTCCTGGGTGGGAGTGAGCAGTGGTCCAATCAGGTGGCCGTGCATTTGCTGCCTTTTATGGTCGTCACTAGCGACGACCCGGAATCCGCTGAGATGAAATTTGCCGTGTATTTATCAAAATCCGGCATCTGCTCTCTGCATCCGCTCTTCAAAGGCTGGAAAGAAGGTGAGGAAGTCAGGGACGTTTCGGAAAGAGCAAGCAAATGACCCTTTAAAAAGTAAATTTAAAATGAGCTATATTTGTTATTTGCGTTTGTATTTGTTTTATGTTAACATTTTTGCTAAGATTAAAAAGTATAGGATGAAAGGAAGCCGACTCCCATGCGGAGTCAGAACTGGCTGAGAGGAAAAGTAAAAAGGAAACTCTGGAGGGAAATACTGAAGTTTTTACCCAAAAGTCTTTATACAAACATTGTAGCGTAAGGGCTCTCCGTGTGCATAATTTTTTTTTTTTACAGTTCTGGAAAATGTGATTAGAAGCACAAAGTCGGGCAGACTGATTGGTGTAGCGAATCAGAAGATGACTAAGCTGCTGGCTGACAATATACGCTCGGGAGGCCCTTCGTCCATGTTGAAGATGGTAGGTGCGCGGTGGAGCCCGCGGCTTTCCTTCCACGCTCTTCTTAGGCTTGGCTTCTGTTCTTCTAGATTCTTCTCTATTATTTTGGATTCTTTTCTTTTACATGAGCCTTTAGAATGTTGTGATTTTTCTTAAGAGTGTGCTATATTTCTTCCTAAAAAGTACAGCCTTTTTCATTTTTTTATGCTTTTATTGGTACATTTTAGTTATACATCCTAGTGAGGTTCAGAGTGATACAAACATCCACACACACATCACGTAGCGGCTCTGTCTGTAGCCACCCCGCTCCCTCTTCCTCCCTCCGCACGCGTGTTAGCGGGACTGGCAGCGACACCCCCTCTGGACAGAACACTGCCGGCGACGCCCCGGCCCTCCTTCCTCGCAGACCCCTTGCACTGCTCTGTTGGACTTGCTTCCAGTATATCAACCCTTGATTTTCTGAGACTGGCCGATCACATCTATCATAATATTCTCTAGTTCCATCCATTTTCCTGCAAAAGTGACATAATATTGTTCTTTATGATGCGCACACACACTTTCGCTCATTTTTATCAGTCAGCTGTTGAGGGACCCCTGGGCTGGTTCAATAATTTGGCTCCTGTGAACTGTGCTGCTATAAAGTGGGTGTGTATGTGATACATTCCGGGTTCACGTTGATTGTCTTACTTTAGTCAAGTAAGACTTGTCTGGCACGTGCACAGAACGTTTGAAACCCTTGCTCTTCTGTTTCGTTGTGGCTCTGTATTGGACGAGTGAGAACAATGGATCCTCTTCTTCCTTCCTTTCTTTCTTTCCTTCTTTTTTTTTTTTTTTTTGGTGGTACTGGGGTTCCTGGAAGCCATTCTACTTCCAGGCTACACTCCCAGACCTGTTTTATACTTTTTTATTTTTGGAAACAAGGTCTCTTAAGCCAGCACAGCTAGCTTTGAACTTGCGCGATCCTCCTGTCTCTGCCTCCCAAGCGCGGGGATTACAAGCGTGCGCCACCACGCCCGGCCAATAGGTGCTTTTCACCTTCATCCTTTCCCTCTGAGTTTCATTTAAAGTATTCAGGTCTTTTTTGAAATTAAAATAGCAAAGCATAATCTTAAAAAAAGGAGAAAATTATTTGTCTCAGTAAGTAAACCTTTATAAAGAAATTGGCTATGGGATTGAAATGCATTTAAGTGCAATTATGTTCATTACCGTTTCTGAGAATATTTATTCTTATAACTACTTAAAAATCAGTGCTTACTACATTTTTTAAGGCTTTAATTTGGCATCTTACTTTTTGTGTAAAACACATAATTCTGGTATAGACCTGACATAGAAAAAGTTATCTTAGAGCCAGGCGTGGTGGCGCACGCTTGTAATCCCCGCGCTTGGGAGGCTGAGACAGGAGGATCGCGCAGGTTCGAAGCCAGCCTCAGCTACTTAGTGAGGCTCTCAGCAACTTAGTGAGACCCTGTTTCCAAATAAAGCATAAAATAGGTCTGGGAGTGTAACCCGGAGGTAGAAAGTCCCTGGGTTCCACCCCCAGTACCACAAAAAAAAGAAAAAGAAGAAAAAGAGAAAGTTATCTTAGGAAAATGGGGAGCTCTTAGTAACAGAGTGTCTACGTTTTGAAGGTGGAAGATTTAATAAGCGCCGGTGAAAAGGAGTCTTTGACTCTGAAGCAGAAAGTGACATTTCACGTGATCGTGGCTGTGCTCGTCTCCTGCTGCTCATCTTTAAAAGAGACGCATTTTCCATTTGCAACAAGAGTCTTCAATTTGTTGCAGAAAAAAATAAAGGCGTTAGAAAGCGTCATCACCGCGATGGTAAGGAGCGCGGGGCGGGCGACAGTGGCGCGGCCCCGCCAGTCACAGCGGGCTGAGAGCCCGGCCGGCCATGTGCTAGTCAGGGACTGATTGATTCAAATAAAAATAAAAAGGGCTGGGGTGTCACCCAGTAGAAGAACACCCCAGATTTGGCTCCAGGAGCGGAGGGAGGGAACGAAACATGCCTCTTTATTCCTGCTCTTTATTTGATACATTTATAGGAATAAGGCTTATTTTTAGAGAGAGCGCTTTAAAATAAAATAAAGCTATGTTTAACTTACCAGTGTTTTTTCTTGTAAATACTAAGAGGCCTCTCTTAAAATCTAAGTGACAGATACTAATCCTCTCCCCACCAAAATGCACTTAAAGGCAAAGGAAAGGAACACACCGTCCGGTGCCCTTTGACCCCTGGGGTGCCTGATAGTTTTAGTTTCTTTCTACATTTCAGGAAATCCCCGCTGAGTGGCACCTGGAGCTGACGATAGACAGAGGTTTGCCGGAGGAGCTGTGGGCACATTACGTACAGCAGCTCCAAGGTGCCCGGAGGGTTGCGATGGAGGACTCGGTTTTACTTCTGTTTGCCTTGAAAAATTTTATTTATGCCCTGAAGCCTCCCAAATCTTTCCCTAAAGGTAAGGTGCAAGTCATGAGTCTTTTTCAAATGATTGTCTGCAGAATCGAATCCCTAGCCCCACGTGTTCACACAGGTTATTGCATCCCCTCCCTCCCCCGTCTCTCTAGACGACACGTGGTGGAATCCCGAGCGCCTGGAGGACGGCGGCAGGTGCTACCTGCGGCTGCTCATCGGGCTCTTCGAGGTGACCCTCAGGGGCGCCGGAGCCCTGCACTTCAGGGTCCTGATGAAACTTCTCTTGAAGGTACCGGGCTCACCCCTTTCAGTTATTCTTCCTTGAGAAAGGTATAAGGTTATTTTGGTTATGAAAGTAAGCTGGGTGTGTCTGTGCGGCCCTGGGGATCCAACCCAGGGGCATTCTGCCAGAGCTATACCCCAGCCCTATTTTATCTGTTTGTTTATATAGAGTCTCACTAAGTTGCAGAGGGCCTCCCTACCTCGTCACCTGGAAAGCGGTTTGCAGCCATGACACCAAGCAGTAGTCAGCCCTGAGCAGACTCTAGCATGACCACCTGCTAGTCTTAGGTCCGTTCATGGGCTTAAGAGACACTAGTCCAGTCTGTTTGGCTTTTTTATTTTTTTATTTTTTGCGGTACTGGGGATGGAACCCAGGGACATTCTACCTTTGTTCTACACGTCCAGCCCTGTTTCTTATGTGGAAACAGGGTCTCACTGACTTGCAAAGGGCCTTGAATCACAATCCTCCTGTCTCAGCCTCCCAAATGCTGGGTTTACAAGTGTGCGCCACCATACCCGGCTCTGTTTGGCTTCTAAAGGTCATTTTCAGACAGGGAAACACGTTCAGAGAGCATACACGGCCGCGCGGGAACCCATCCTGGGCACCGTGCCGCCGTGTCCCAGGACTTGGTTCTGGTTCTTGGCTGGCTCACTCTGTCCACGGCACTCGACACCATTGGCATCAGTCAGAGACCTAGAGATTAGAGCAGAAACTCTGAAGTCACTAAACGAAAAGGCCCGATTGCACCGCATGCCCCTGGCAGACCCCCGGGGACCCCCGAGGCTCAGAAGACGGAGCCTTGGGGCACCGGCCTCGGTGTTTGCTCAGTGCCTCCATCCTCTGCAAAGTGAGCCCGAGCGCGGGTTGCAGTGGGGCTTCTGGGTTTCCTCTCTGTGGGTTTCCTTCCTCGTTGGCGCACCGTGCATTGCGGGCACCTTAGTGGTAAGAGGCTTTGGAACCGCCTCATTTAAGCAGGAGTTAAACGTCACCTTCTTCCTTCTGTCAGGTCCATCTGCAAGACGCTGCCCAGCTATTCAGGTTCTTCTCTGTCTTGTGGACCTACGGCTCCAGCCTTTCAGACCCGCTGAGCTGCTGCGTGACGCCCGCACTGCAGACGCAGGCCCTCTACATCGGCTGCGCCCTGCTCTCCTCTCAGAAGGCGCAGAGCAAGCTGCAGCTGGCCTCCACGGCCTCCCCAGGTACTTAACCACGCCGTGCGTCAGCCCGGCCGACTGTGACGGCGCTGTGTGGTCTGCGTGGCTCGGAAACTCTGAGCTACCTTTCTTTTTCCTTTTGGTCAGTACTGGGGCTTGAACCCAGGGGCGTTCTACCTCTGAGCTACACCCCCAGCCCGATCTTATTTTTTATAAGGGCCTCACTAAGTTGCTGGGGCTGAACTTTGTACCTTTGAGCCTCCTGTCTCAGCTTCCCAACTACTAGGATTACAGGTGTGTGCCATCACACCCAATTCTCACTGCGTTTTAAATGGAAAAACATTCCTAAAGGCTCATTGGCTTAAATCATGTGTATGTTTTATGTTGGATTCTAGGGCCTTATTTACCCTTGATAAAATTAGCACTTTGGTTTTGTCTTTTAATTTGACTTTTTTAGTCTTAGCTACTTGAGATCTGAGGCAGGACTGTAAGTTCGAGGCCAATCCGGGCAACTTAGTGAAATCCTTTCCCAAAACAAGAACAGAAAAGGTTGGGGATATAACTCAGTAAGAGCGTGACACAGGGTTCAGTCCCCAGTAGGCGTGTGTGTGACACACATGCACACACACACACACACACACACACACACTGAATTTTGTCATATAATTGACTATATCAGTATCGAAGGAGAAAACTCATGCTCAAAGATCTTTTCAGATCTAAAAAGGCATTGGTTTAAAAATCGGTAATTGCTCCCAATTAAGTAACAGCAAAATAAGAGTAACAGGATAAAAGTATTGCTCTAAACCTAGCGTTTTTATTGCATAACTGGGAAAACGCAGCATTCTTGACCTTCATCAGTTTCACTGAACATGGCTCTACAAGTACCAGCTGGTAGGAGGAGATTCCTTCCAGGTGCTCATAGAATGAACAAATAAAGCTGAAATCCAGATCTGTGGCCAACCGCTGGGAAACAGCAGGAACTTTAATCCAACCTCATTCTGTGTCCAAAGATTCCATGTGACCTAGAGATTTACATAAAACAGGCGACTGCATTTGTAGAAAACAGAATGTATACTCTCGGTCTCTAAATAAAGGGATAGATACTTTTCTAACTCTACTTATAGTGGGCAGCCCTTATGAACAATTGAAACACTAAAGAAAAAGTGACTAAATCTCTGACCAAGCCAGGTGCTGCGGTGCCCGCCTGCAATCCCAGTACTTAGGGAACTGAGACCGGTGAGTCCGAGGTTCGTGGCCAGCCTCAGCAATTCAGTGAGAACCTGTTTCAGAATAAATCATAAAACAAGGCTGGGGGTATAGCTCAGAGGTAGAATATCCCCTGGGTTCAATCCTCAGTACCCAAAATAAATAAATAAATCCTGCACCAGTAAATAAAGTCAAAATACTTGCAAAGCGAACTGCATCAGTGGATGACTTCCTGCGCGTGCCCACACGGGGTGGCCGGGCGTTTGTCGCACCGTCGTTCTGAGCCCACCTGACTTTAACAATAAGGTGTGGTTTGAAAGAGGAAAGTAACAGCTGAGGAGAATGCTGTGAGCCAGGCGTGGTGCACAACCTGTGATCCCAGTGCCGGGGAGGCTGAGACTGGAGGGTCACGGGTTCAAAGCCAGCCTCAGCAATTTAGCGAGATTCTCAGCCAAAGTAGGGCTGGGGGTGTGGCTCAGAGGTAGAGTGCCCCTGGGTTCCACCCAGCACCGCAGCACACGCACAGAAAGCCACGTGCTTGCCTCTGGAGAACACTTCCGATGTGCGTGGGCACACCGGGGCAGTTGGCTGAGACAGGTGTGCTCGCCTTTGTTTATTTGAAAACGAATACACCAGAAAACACGGCTCACCTTTTCCTGGAAGAGCAAGCAGAGTTAAACAGTGAGGCGTCTTCAGGGAGGACTGAGAGTTGGCGGAAGCTTAACCGCCCTCCCCCGTAGCTGCACACGCTCAGTGAGTGCTCTGCCCTGCGCTGCGTCCCCGGCCCCACCAGGAACGTTTTTCACCATTCGCATCTCAACACTTTTCATCCCTGTGCCTACTGAAAATTTGCACTTTGTTTCATCTCTGAAAATTGTCCCTTTCATTTCCCCTTTGCTCAGTGGTGGCGTCTCTACTCGTTACCCTGGGCAGCCCCGTGAAAGAAGCCCGGAGGGCCGCCGCGCAGTGTCTGCGGGCCCTGAGCGGGGTGGCGTCGCCCTTCCAGCTGGTGATGGAGCACCTGGCTCCTAAAGCAGAGGAGCTCACCTCCGACGCCGCCTACGTCATTCAGGTAGGCGCGGGCGCCCGTGTGTGGATGGGAGCGAGGCACTCCGGTCCTGATGTCTGCCCCGGAGGGTTTTGATGGGTTACGTTGCCAAGTTTATAAACTGGCATCTCTTCCCCCGCTTCTAAAAGGCTGCAGTATCGTATCCCAGCTCTCTGCCCTTCCCGTGGATAGAAGGCCTGCGTTAACTCTTCATGTTGAGCTCGCTGTGGGCTGTTGATACTCTTTCCAATTAGCGCTTTCAAGGGAAATGCAAAAGTAAAAGCAGTCTCGGATCCTGTGGGAAAGAATCTCCCACAGTTAGTACTGTTAGCCCTTGTAGTTTCTTAACATCTTGTTAATCTGATTTTTTATTTTATTTTATTGTCGTCGTAGGATTTGGCTACTTTGTTTGAGGAGCTACGCAGAGAAAAGAAACAGAAATCTCATCAGAAACTGTCTGAAACTTTGAAAAACCTCCTGTTCTGTGTATATGATTCTCCATCTTATATTGCGAAAGAGCTGATGAAGGTATTTCAGGAGGTCAACAGTGAGGTACGTGTCTTTGGAGAGCATCGAGCACTCCACGCGATGTTACTGAAGAGCCATTGCAGCCGCTGTGTGAGGGAGGCGCGTAAGAGCTACGCGTGCCTCAGGGGGATCATTTCTCAGTAATGTGGGAGGAAGAAGTGGGAAGAGTTAGGGTGGAGAGAGGGGTCCAGGATTCAAAGCACGCACTGGTGAGTTTCTTTCATTTTAAAATTCAGCATGTCATCCCCATCTTAATCGATTTAAAAATCTCACAGGAGTGGACTACTGAAAGAAGCGTTGATGTGCCTCCACGTTTCAAGTGGAAAGCCTCCACAAAGTAATCAGCTCTGAGTCATGCCCGGTGTAGCTTAGGAGTCACAGGTGTCAACATGCATCTCACTCTGGGAAAACACGGGAGTCTTGAGTAAGGGACTAGGTAGTGAACATAGCCCTCCTCACCTATGGGTTCAGCCAACCTCAGACCGAAATGTTTGGGGGGAAATGCATCTGCACTGGACATGCGCGAGCTTTGTTCTTGCCATTTTTTCCTAAGTAATACAGTACCATAACTATTTATATGGCCTTTACATGGTATCAATATTATAAGTAATCTAGAGATGATTTTAAAGTATACAGGAAGCCGGGCGTGGTGGCGCACGCTTGTAATCCCCGCGCTTGGGAGGCAGAGACAGGAGGATCGCGCAGGTTCGAAGCTAGCCGCGCGCGCTGGCTTAGGAGACCCTGTTTCCAAATAAAAATGTAAAAATAGGTCTGGGAGTGTAGCCCGGAGATAGAAGGGCTTCCAGGAACCCCAGTACCACCAAAAAAATAAAATAAATAAAGTATACAGGAAGCTGGGCGTGATGGCACATGTGTGTAATCCCAGTATTTGGGAGGCTGGAATACAGGGATCGCAGGTTTGAGGCCAGCCTCAACAACTCAGCAACTTAGTGAGATACTTTATTGAAATAAAAAAAGCTGGGGGTATAGCTCAGAGGTAGAATGCCCCTGGGTTCAATCCACAGTATACACACAATAAGTGTGTGTGTGTGTGTGTGTGTGTGTGTGTGTGTGTGTGTGTGTGAGATATGCGTTGGTTATATGCAAACCCTGTGATACTTCGTATGAGGGGTCTTGGACCAGTTCCCCGCAGACGTTGAGGGACACTATTTCAGGCCCCAGGGCCAGCATTCACTGTTGCAGCCAGAGCTCACCGCGGCGTCAGGAGAGCAGGTGCAGCTGGAATGGAAGCGAGCGAGCGTGGCTGTCTGTCAGTAAACACAACATTTACAGAGACGGGTCATCTGCGGATTTGACCACCTGCCGTGGCTTTCTGGTCCCTTCACATACGTCAATTGAATTAAGACCAAATTTGAAACAGTATATAAGGGAAGTGTATAGTGTTTGAGGGAGTGCTAGAATATTATGGTCCAATTTAGTTTGTATTTGTGTTCCCAAAAGTCTTGAGGAAACACACAGACCAGCTCTCAGCTCCACTCTGCAGGGTTTAGAGCATCACAGGCGAACACTCAGGACCGACTTCATGTGGACTCGTAGCCCTCCCCCGCGAGAGCCCGCACGACGGGTCTCCTCCAGCGGAGCGCCTCTCCCACCGCGACGTCTTTGGGCGTCTTTAGAGCAGCCGAGACCTCGGCACTGGCCGCCATTGGCTAACGCGCTTCTCCATCTTCAGATGGTGCTTTCTCAGCTGCTGCCTCTGATGGAGCAGCTGCTAGAAAAGGTGGAGAAGGAGCCCACGGCCGTGCTGAAAGACGAGGCCGTTGTTTTGCATCTCGCTCTGGGGAAATACAATGAGCATTCAGCTTCCCTTTTACACAAGGACCCAAAGAGTCTGGAGCTGTTTATAAAAGCTGTGCACACGACCAAGGAACTCAACACAGGATCGCCCAGCACGCAGATCACCGCTCTCGAAAAGGTGAGCGGCTTCCGCCTACGGCTAAAGTTTAAGTGGTTAAAGGTTTATAATATAAAAGTTTAAGTGGTTAAAGGTTTATAATATAAGTTGTTGATACACTGCAGGTTTTAAAGCATGATATATTTCACCTGGTGTACAAAACTGATTGTCATACAATTGCAAAGAATTACATTTTGAATGAGAACATAAAATGGGGAAGGGTTTTATAATGTGAGAGAAGATGGTACAGGAGTCATCCTTGGACTTCAGCCTTGCTCATGGAATTCAATTGTTTTTCTACCCCTGCTAGATTACAAAGCCATTTTTTGCAGCAATAGCTGATGAAAAGGTTCAGCAGAGGCTTCTGCGCATGATGTTTGATCTGCTGGTGAACTGTAAGAGCCTGCACTGCGCTCAGACTGTCAGCAGTGTGTTTAAGGGGGTAAGTGGCAACTTGCTATAATTGTTAATGTTTTGTCTTTTCTAAATGGCACCATGTTTAACTGTTCTGCATTTTACAGTGAGAGGTCAAATGTCATCATTAGCAAGAATTATGGAAACATAGCTCATAGAGATGTATGAAATGAACATTACAAGTCTTCCTCCTTTTTTAGTAGTATGTAGTAGTATGAAATAGTATGAAGTAGTTGCAGGACGTGTGTGCTGTGTTCACTTGGATCCTACTGTGTGCAGAGCGTTCTGCCTGCTTTATTTATGGACTAAGGAAAACTCAGGGCTCACTCTTGAGCCAGGCAGCACTGTTCTACTTAACCAGTGATATGCCGTGACAGGGCATGGGTTCCATGTATGCTGGAACCTAGCTGATGTCAGAATGTCACCTAATCATTCTGTTTTTTGAATTCACAAGTACAGAAAACAGTGTGGCAAAGTATGGCTATCCAGATTGAGCAGTCTTCCAAATTTAGCATTTTTAATCTTTCTCTTTGCCAAAAAGATTTTAAAATAAATCTCAAATACTATTTACTTTTCATCCTCATATACTTAAGGATGCATCCTTTAAAAGAGTCATTTTCTTACATGACTACAATGTCATTATTACACCTTAAAAAAACAATTCTTTGATATTATCTAATACTCAGTCCATAATCACATTTCAAAAATACTTCTTATATTTTCTTTGAATCAAAATTCAAACATGTATTTTCTTTTTCTTTTTCTTCAGTACTAGGGATTGAGCCCAGAAGCATTCTACCTCCAAGCTACACCCCAGCCCTATTTTGTCTTTTTTTTTTTTTTTTTTTGGTGGTGGTGGTGGTACTGGGGTTCCTGGAAGCCCTTCTACCTCTGGGCTACATGCCCAGACCTATTTTATATATTATTTTTATTTGGAAACAGGGTCTCTTAAGCCACCACGTCTGGCTCCGAACCAGCGCGATCCTCCAGGCTCCACCTCCCAAGCGCAGGGATTACAAGTGTGCGCCACCACTTCCGGCTTATTTTTTATTTTGAAAACAGGGTTTCCCGAAGTTATGGAGGGCCTCACTAAGTAGCAGAGGCTGGCCACGAACCTGCAATCATCCTGTCTCATCCTCCCAAGTATTGGAATTACAAGCATGCACCACCATACCTGGCTCAAACATATATTTTCTAAAGAAAGAGATTATTGATTAATCTCTAGGGGTACGCCGGGCGTGGTGGCACACGCTTGTAATCCCCGCGCTTGGAAGGCGGAGACAGGAGGATCGCGCTGGTTCGGAGCCAGCCTCGCTGGTTTAAGAGACCCTGTTTCCAAATAAAAATATAAAAACAGGTCTGGGAGTGTAGCCCGGAGGTAGAAGGGCTTCCAGGAACCCCAGTGACACCAAAAAAAAAAAAAAAAAAAATCTCTAGGGGTACAAGAGCGTGTGTGTGTGTCTGTGCCTGTGTTTGTGTCTGTGTCTGTGTGTTCCTTCCTAGTTGATTAGGACAACCTGGTTTGGCACATACCCTCTTTCTGGGGGTATAACTTGGAGGCAGAATGCCTCTGGGTTCAATTCTCAGTACAGACAAACAAAAGTATAAGATAGAGCTGGAGGTATAGCACAGAAGTAGAATGCCCCTAGGCTCATTCCCCAGGACCACAAAAACCTGATTGGTTACTGAAAGCAAAATGTGAAGCCAGGTTCCTCTCTCCTAACATGGACTGGAGCGCATATGAAGAATTTGCAGGCCTGCCTTGTCAGCCAAGGATACCTTGGCCTTAAATGTAAGGGGATGGTACTTCTCATCCTAACAGTTATTTTGACTACCAAGATACAGTCCATTCTGTGTATGTGTTGATGCAAGTACCTTCCTGAGGTGCCAGAGCAATGTGTATCTCTGTACAACTACTGGTATATTGGAAAACTTCTCAAAGGTTACTTAAATTTTCGATGGTCTTTGTTTTGGGGGATTGGACTGGACTTTAGAGTGATAGAAAAAATGTGAAAGTAGACATAGAAGTCTTCACTTCCATCGTATTTTTTTAAATCATTGTCTGTTGCTGTAGTCTCATCTCAGTGAATTAATGTCACTGACCATTCTGCCTTTAATATTGCAGATTTCCGTTGATGCTGAACAAGTCAGAGTAGAACTGGAGCCGCCAGAAAAGGCCAAATCCTTGGGCACGGTTCAGCAAACAAGACGGCAGAAAATGCAGCAGAAGTAAGCGCCGTGGACGCCCGGTCTCCGCGTGTTAGGAGACTCCTGTGGTCTTGGCTCCCTACGATTTGTTTTAACTCAGTATCGTCGTTTGCATTTCCAACTTTCTGTCTTCTCTGTTTTCCAGAAAATCACACGATCTTGAGTCTGTCCAGGAAGTTGGAGGTTCTTACTGGCAAAGGGTAACCCTCATCCTGGAATTGCTGCAGCACAAGAAGAAGCTCAGAAGCCCCCAGACGCTGATGCCAACTCTCTTCAGCTTACTGTCAAGGTGACAACAGAGAACGGGGCTTGAATGAGGCGTGCACCTTACGCCACAGTCCTTTTTCAGTGTACTCCCTTCTTGTTGAGATAGTCAAATGTAATAAAGTCAAGCACTGTGGTTGAAAGAGCCAAGGAAGGGTTTGTGCACTCGTTGCCCGTCCCTGTGACCACTCAGCTTTCTGCGTTAACCTCAGGCTGTTGTTACTTACGTTTAGAGATAGTGTGACCCCGACTATAATTTTAAGTGTAAATTATCAGATAACCGTAGTATATGCCACTGAATTGTAGAATGTACTGTCATCTAAAGAGGAAAGTGATTTTTAAAGTTGTCCTCAGTGATTCCGAATAGATTAGTAGAAAGTACAAAAGGAAAGAGAATTCGATGTCAGTCCCTGTCTGTATGAGAAAAAGAGATCTTACATCTTGTTTATAGACTTACATTTAATGGTAGTATTGTAGTCATTCTATCTCCTACGTGTTACTCGTAAGGTGAAGTAAGTTATGTAACTTGTGTTTCCCATCGCTTCTCTTTGGGGCACCCCAAGGTGCTTAGAGCCTTCAGCGCCAGAGCAGGGGGGCATGGAGTACACCAAGCAGCTCATCCTTAGCTGTCTGCTCAGCATCTGCCAGAAACTCTCTCCAGATGGTGGCAGGATACCTCCAGGTGTGCTTGCGGGTGTGTGGGGGGCGCCCGCGGTCTGCTATGAGTGTGGATGTGTCTGCCACCAAGTCTTTCGTGTCTCACCGCTCCAGATGTCCTAGATGAGGAGAAATTCAACGTGGAGTTGATCGTGCAGTGCATCCGCCTCTCGGAGATGCCTCAGACCCATCACCACGCCCTCTTACTTCTGGGTACCGTTGCTGGAATATTTCCGGTAAGTGTTAATGTTTAAGACTGTAGCAAGCCGGGCATGGTGGCACACGCTTGTAATCCCAGCATTTGGGAGGCTGAGACCGGAGGATTGTGGCTTGCAGACAGCCTCAGCTACTTAGTGAGGCCCTCTGCAACTCAATGAGACCCGGTTTCAAAATAAAAAATAAAAAATAGGGCTGGGGTGTAGCTCGGAGGTCGAATGCCCCTGGGTCCCATCTCCAGACCCGCAAAAAGAAGACTATAGCAGCTATTTCTGTGTGTGTGTGTGTGTGTGTGTGTGTGTGTGTGTGTGTGTGACTGAGGATTTTTTCTACCTCCAGGCTATACTCCCAGACCTATTTTATACTTTATACTTTATTTCAGAACAGGTCTCACTAAGTAGCTGAGGCTGGCTTTGAACCTGTGTGACCCTCCCAAAGCGCTGGGATCACAAACGTGTGCCGCCACGCCCGGCTGTAGCAGCTGTCCCGTCTGTTTTTCCAGCGTAGAATCGCATTGGCACTTCCTGACTTAAATTCGTCAGGCTGGGCTGGGGTGCGGCTCGGTGGCAGAGCACGTGCCTGGCTTGCGCACGGCCCCAGGGTAGACCCCAGCACCGGAAAATAAAGATAGAAATAGATGAGTGTTTTCTCACCGGGCTCTGGGACCTCCCAGCACCGCTGGGCTCTTGGACCTGCCCCTGTGCCTCGAGCACTGTGGGCCAGATGACCTTGCTGGGCTTCCGTTCCCCTGTTTACAAAGTGAAAATAGTAATTAGCGTCTTCATAGAACTGTGGTAGGAACTCAGTTGGATAATTAATTCCTGGTTAGCTCTGAGCACCCAGGCACACTAGCGTCCAGTAAGGTACTGTGTGTTAGTGTTATTTGGAAAAAAATTAATGGCCCATTAATCTTTGAATAGTCCTCTAATCAGCCGGCAGTCAGTGTGACAATTAGTTTGATTGTAATCTCTTATTTGGCAAACATAATGTCCCTTTTGTTACAGAACACATTAATTAAAGTTTTTTTTTTTTAGGAAATCTAAGTTATTTTCCTATCAGAGATTTAGGTCATTGGGGGCCTTAACCTGGGGCTCTTCATAAGCGCTAAGAGGCCTTACTCTACTGAAATCACATGTTGACTTTGTGACGAGCTGCCAGGCTGTTTCCCAGAGTGGCTGCACCATCCTGCCTCAGCAGCCGGGCCGGTGGCTTGTCTCCCTACTCCTTGCGGTACTTGGTCCCAGGTGCCCGCAGCTGTGCCGTCTCCCCTCCTTGCGGTACTTGATCCCAGGCGCCCACAGCTGTGCCGTCTCCCCTCCTTGCGGTACTTGATCCCAGGCGCCCGCAGCTGTGCTGTCTCCCCTTTGCGGTACATGGTCCCAGGCGCCCGCAGCTGTGCCGTCTCCCCTCCTTGCGGTACTTGGTCCCAGGCGCCCGCAGCTGTGCTGTCTCCCCTCCTTGTGGTACTTGGTCCCAGGCGCCCGCAGCTGTGCTGTCTCCCCCTCCTCTCAGTACTTGGTCCCAGGCGCCCGCAGCTGTGCCGTCTCCCCTCCTTGCGGTACGTGGTCCCAGGCTCTGCAGCTGTGCTGTCTGGTGCTTTGGAGTTTGCAGTTCCCTAGGGGCTGGTGTTGATCATCTCATATGCTTTGACCATTTGCACGTTTTCTTGGGAGGAGTGTGTTTTCCAATCTTTCACCTATTTATTTACTTGTGGTGGTGCAGAGGATCAACTTAGCGCCTCGTACGTGCCGCGTGTACATACACCGTGCCCCTGAGCTACAGCCGCGGCCCTCGCCGCCTTTTAAAGCAGGCTGTTTCTCTTTTTATTGGTGGTTTGTAGTAAGTTCCTGGCACTTGATATATTTGAAATGGAAAGTGTTGACAGTGTGTCTTCTTTCAGGACAAAGTTCTCCACAACATCATGTCTATCTTTACATTCATGGGCGCCAACGTCATGCGTCTAGACGACACTTACAGCTTTCAGGTTATTAGCAAGACCGTGAAGATGGTCATCCCAGCGCTGATCCAGGTAAGCAGAACACCATCGGCGTCACGCCCGTCTCGAGGGTTATCTGTCCCGCTCACGTCCCCACTTGCTGTTCTGCAGTCCGATAATGGAGACTCCATAGAAGTCACAAGAAACGTGGAGGAGATCGTGGTGAAGATCATCGGTGTGTTCGTGGACGCGCTGCCACACGTCCCGGAGCACCGGCGCCAGCCCATCCTCGTGCAGCTCGTCGAGACGCTGGGCCCAGAAAAGTTCCTCTGGGTCCTCCTGGCCTTGCTCTTTGAGCAGTACGTCACCAAAACCGCGCTGGCGGCCGCCTGCGCAGACAAGGTGGGAGCGCAGTGGGCGGCAGGGCGGGGGGGTGGGGCTTCACATTGATCTGTGACACTTCCTGTGCGCTGCTTAGCAGTGCTGGCCCAGAACCTTTTCTCAAAGGTTTTTGGCCTTCTTTAGAATTGTTTCCAGAGCTCGTGGCCCTGGGATATCCTCAGTAGCAGCAAAACGTCCCCCGGGGGCAAGTCAACCTGGCCTAGAGCAGGCCTGGGCCACGCTGGGTAGAGCCACGTGGCGCCCGGCTGCGCAGGGCCTGGAGCAGCCAACCAACTCTTGCAAGCCCTTTGCAGGTGGCATTTTGTCAGGAAAAGGAGCACCCATGTGCAGAGACACATACCTGGGCAGAGGCGGGCAGAGCTGGGTCAGCACTGTGTGCACCATGGCTGAGACGGTCCGGGAGCAGACCCAGACAGCGGAATCGTGACGCACGGCGACCTGGAGCTGGCCCGCGCTCACCTGGCGGCCTGAGGAGAGGCGCGCGGTGCTGGCGCGCAGGGCCGCTTCGCAGCGTGCTCCCTCACGACATGGGCCGGGTCCCTTCCTCACGTGTGTCCCTTCTCTCCATGCAGGATGCCGTCTTGGAGGCAGACACTGAATTTTGGATTTCAGTCTGCTGTGAATTTAGTGTCCAGCACCAGATACAGAGCTTGCTGAATATCCTGCAGTACTTAGTAAAGTTGCCAGAGGAAAAAGAGGGTGAGCCTAGGCCCGTGGAGGCCGCCCCGCCTGCAAGCAGGGAGAAGCAGGATGGAGGTCCCACCTGCGAGCAGGGAGAAGCAGGAGGGAGGGCGGGTCAGCCTTAGAGTATGTCTTACGCGGGGCTTTTAGCCAGACGTGGAGGGCGCTCGCGTGCAATCCCAGCACACAAGAGGCTGAGACGGGAGGATCACAGGTTCGCAGCCAGCCTCAACAACTCTTTGAGGTTCTCTGCAACTTAGCAAGACCCTGTCTCAAAGAAAAAATAAAATAGGTCTGGAGATGTAGCTCAGAGGCAGAATGCCCTTGAGTTTAATCCTCAGTATCACACACACAAAAGAAAAAAAAAAACAGGGGGTGTCTTGTATTTGCACATTAATCGTTTTTAGTTGGTGCATATGGCTTCTTGAGTCCAATGGGACAGAGTCTGTGGGAACCTGCCTCCCCCACCCCCGTGCTTTTATACCTCTGCCTGCGCACGTGTGTTGGCTGCAGAAGGTCCCCTTGTCAGATGGGCCGCGCTCAAGTGAATGCTCGTAGTTCTCTGCCTTGGCGCCAGAGTGGCCAGGTGCTCGGCCCGGGGACTGCTCTCTGTGTGGCGGCCGTGGCTGTCGCCCTGCGTGCAGTGGGCTGAGTTTGGCGGGAGGAGGGGCCGTGGAGAGCTGTATGTGGCAGCGTGGTTAAAGGAATCTTCATGGAGCCATTCTCTAGGTTAGCAGGGTGTGTGCGTGCATGTGTTGGCACACCGGGCTGCACATGGAACCCAGAGCCATATGCATGCTCAGCAAGCACTCTCCCACTGAGCTACGTCCAGCCTCCCGTGTAGCTGGGCTGTAGGTGTGCACCACCATGCCTAGCAGGACGGTAGTTTTTAAGTGACCTGCTGTGGACCCCTGATTACTGAACCCCTGGCCCTGTTTCTATTAGATACATCTGGATAAGCAAGCCTCGTCTAAAGTTGAAGGTGTAGGACAAGCAGCTTCAGACCTCAACTGAGGCTTGCGGCTCGAGGCGGCTGGGGTCCTGCTGTGTGGGCTACCAGGGAAGCGCCCTGGGGCTCCAGGACTCGATCCAGAGCCAGCATCAAAGACTGCTTCTGCTTCCCATTTGATTGTCCCAGGCCATTAGGGTTTTTTGGGGGGTCCTCCTGCCCTCTTCTCGGGGGCACTTTTTGGCAAGCACACCCCATCGCTCACTGACTTGGAGAGGAGGCGCTAGAGGCAGCTGCGCTCCTTTCCTGTGAAGCTGTACCACTCACCCCGCCCCGCTGGAGCTCATGGCGCCGGGGGCGGGTTAAAGATGAGGAAGGCCACTTGTCTTGTTGCTGCGTTTCAGAAACCGTCCCCAAGACCGTTCCTACCAAGCCTCAGGAGGACTGGCTCCAGGTCTTCAGCGTGGACACGCACACGAGCAAGCAGCTGCGGCACTTCAAGTTCCTGTCGGTGTCCTTCATGGCCCAGCTCCTGGCCTCCAGTCATTTTCTGAAAAAGGTGATGTGGTTCTTAAACGTGTTCATGACAGAATTATTCTGCTCTTTCTAAGGGAACCATGTTTTTAAACTAGTTAAAAATAGCTTCTCAAACAGCTAGTGAACACCCAGGCGTGCCTTTAAAGACAGCAGGGAAACTTTGCCATGAGAAGCGGCTTGGTGTGATCCGCCTGGGTTGAATGTATAAAACCCAGGACCCAGCAACGTCATTGGAACGCAGCGTGACGGAGTTAAGAGAAGCAGTGTTATGGCTCAGGGAGGGCGCTGAGCCCGATTAAATTGTGGTGTGAGGAGCAGTCGTGGCGGGGGTTTGTGTGGAGAGCCTGGGCCTTCGCAGGACCCACTGGAAGCACTCTCGGATCCAGTGTCCTTGCGGTCCTAATGGAACTCTCTTTGAATCTCAGGTGGTCGAAAGTGGGGGTTCGCAGGCTCTAAAAGGCCTGGAGCAGAGGTAAGTTACGTTCCTGCTTTCACTTTCTTTCTGGAAGTCCTTGCAAACGTACAGGCAATGGGAAGGGATGGAGCGTGAGACTCAGCTCCCGCAGCCCCGCTGCCGCTGCCAGGCTTGGCCGCACGTTCCTGATCATTCTCTGCAGACGCTTTTAGTCTCTGCGCCATTTGAAAGTAAGTTATAGATATTATGGCTCTTTCCTCTGATTAATCAACATTTCTTAAGAATAAGAGCCGTTTTTTTTGTTGTTGTTGTATTAGAGATGGAGTTCGGGGGCGTCTTCCTCTGAATTATACCTCCACCATTTTTTATTTTTTGCTTTGAAACAGGATCTCGCGAGGTCCCTGAGTCTGGGTTGCTGGGGCTGTCCTCAAACCTGTACTCCTCCTGGCTCAGCGGCCCACACAGTGGGATTACAGGTGTGCAGTATTGCGCCCTGCCAAAGCCGTCCTTATAAAACCAATCTGGTTACCAAGTTCCAGAGCCAGAGTGAGGGGTCCTTCCCCACAGAGGCTTAGTTTACTGCTTAGTGGGATTTCTCTGCGGTGATGACCCCTCTTTTCTCTCTAATTGTTGATATCGTTCAGTACAGAATCATTAGCCTTCTTTAACCACCCCACTCGGGCTGGACTCATGCGAGTCCTTAGATGCCTTCAGCTGCTGTTTGCTGAGTGCGTCTCCTGTGTTCAGGTTGCTGGAGACAGTGCTTAGCTATATCAACGCTGTGGCGCAGTCCATGGAGAGGAACGCAGACAAACTCACCGTGAAGTTCTGGCGCGCACTCCTGAGCAAGGCCTACGACGTGCTGGACAAGGTGGGCTCTCGCCGCCCCTAACTACCACTGTGCCTTTTACTGTTTCTTAGGTCATCGAGAAACTACTGAACTTGAAGTTTTACTTTAAAAATAAGTCTAGCCACACCTTTGCTATTTGATTTTGTTCTTGCTGTTGTTTTGAGGTACTAGGGATGGATCCCAGGGTATTCTACCCCCGAACGGCACCCCCAGCCCTGCTTTTTATTCTTTATTTTGAAACGGTCTCACTGAGTTGCAAAGGGCCTCACTAAGCAGTAGCTGAGGCTGTCTTCGAACCATGATCCTCCTGACTCAGCCTCCCAAATTGCTGGGATTGTAAGAATGCGCCACCACTCCCGGCCCTTGCTATTTAATAAAGTAAAGCTCAGAATTTCCTTGAAAAATAATCTCTGGGTCCTGGGTTCCATCCCCAGCACCACACAAAAAATCAAAAATAAAAATGTTCTCTGGGTGACTAGAAACAAACTCTCTGGGAGAAAAGAAACATTTTCCTGCAGTTATAAGAATATTCACCTCGAGTCTGATGTTGTTAATAGTCACGTAATACACTACTTCATTGACGTAGAATAAAATTAAAACATCTATTAGGCGTATTAGGTCAGTCACCGGCCTTGGAATTAGGATTGCCGTTCAGATTCACCCACATGGCCTTGAGCGGTTCATCATTCCCAGCACCGAGCCATTTGTTTGTTTTGTTTTAGTTAATTGTGGTTAGCAATGTCTACCTGGAGGTTATTTTATGAATTATGTAAAAAGTGTATAAAACTGCCAGGCACCCAGAGGTGTTCAGCAAACAGGCTATCTCCATCAAAGTTGATCTTTTTCTTTTTTTCTTTTCCTTTTGTGTTAAATATAAAACTTCTCTGTAGGTCAACGCCTTGCTGCCCACGGAAACCTTCATCACGGTGGTGAAGGGCCTGGTGGGCAATCCCCTGCCGTCTGTGCGCCGGAAAGCCCTGGACCTTTTGAATAACAAGCTCCAGCAGACTGCGTCCTGGCCGAGGAAGACGGTGCGTAGCTGCTGCCGCGCCGCAGGCCTGGGTGCCCGCTGTGTTTGAGAGAGCCGTGTCTGGCTGGGCCTGGGCTGCCCGCCTGTGACCTCAGTACTTGGGAGGCTGAAACAGGAGGATCGCAGGTTTGAGGACAGCCTCAGCAACTTAGCGAGACTGTCTAAAAATTTAAAAGTAATACCATAGAGCTTTGGGTGTAGTTCAGAGGTAGAACGCCTTGGGTTTAATCTCCAGTTACCCCCCCCCACACACACACACACACACAAAGAGCTTTATTTAAGACTCTGAAGCTTTTTTGTGGGTTTTTGTTGTTTTGTTTTGTCTTTTTTGGTGGTACTGGGGGTGGAACCCAGGGACATTCTACCTCTGAGCTATACCCTCAGACCTATTTTTTTTATTCTTTATTTTGAAACAGGGTACCTCCAGACCTATTTTTTTATTCTTTATTTTGAAACAGGGCCTCACTAAGTAGCCGAGGCTGGCTTCCGAACTTGAGCAATCTTCCTGTGTCAGCCTCCCAAATGCTGGGATTACAAGCGTGCGCCACCACACCCAGCTCAGTGGTAGCATTTAAAATTAAAATATACTAGCCGGGCGTGGTGGTGCACGCTTATAATCCCAGCATTTGGAAGGCTGAGACAGGAAGATCGTGGTTCACAGACAGCATCAGCTACTTAGTGAGGTCCTTTGCAATTCAGTGAGACCTTGTTTCAAAGTAAAGAATGAAAACTAGGGTTGGAGGTGTAGCTTGGAGGTAGAATTCCCCTGGGTTCCATCCCCAGTACCGCAAAAAATAAAATAAAATTGAAATATATTGTTATCCTAACATAATACTGTGTTGTGTGTGTGTGTGTGTGTGTGTGTGTGTGTGTGTGTGTGTGTTTTGTTTTGTTTTGTTTTGTTTTTTGGTGGTACTAGGGTTCCTGGAAACCTTTCTATCTCCGGGCTACTCCCAGACCTATTTTTATACTTTTTCATAAACGGGGTCTCTTAAGCCAGTGAGGCTGGCTTCGAACCTGCACGATCCTCCTGTCTCTGCCTCCCAAGCGTGAGGATTGCAAGTGTGCACCACCACATCCGGCATGTGTGTGTTTTTAAAAATGGGATGTTAAGCTGGGCGTGGTGGCGCATGCTTGTAATCCCAGCATTCAGGAGGCTGAGACCAGAGGATTGCAGTTTGCGGACAGTTTCAACTACTTAGTGATGGCCTTTGTAACTTAGTGAGACCCTGTTTCAAAATAAAGAATAAAATATAGGGCAGAGGGTGTACCTTGGAGGTCAAATGCCCCTGGGTTCCATCCCCAGACCTGCAAAGAAAATAATAATTAAAAAATAAAATAAAATGGGGTGTTAATTTAATAGGGATATAGATATATTGTACGATTGTTAAAGTAGAATTCAGCATAATGGAACTCTTGCTTGACAGGGATCTTACCTCGCCTTAGCCTAATTTCGACCCCCTTTCCCACTGGGGCGGCCTATAGAAATCTCAGCACCGCGTTTGCTTAGTAGAAGGAAAGCAGGTGGAGACTCTGGCTGGAGCCTAGTCATGTGGCCGGCCCCCCTGGGGCTGCGAAGGTGGGAAAATGGGCTTGCAGTTTGTGCGGCTTTAATTACTTCGTGATTTGTGTGTCCTCCTCAGGTTTACCGTTTCCTAAAACTGATTCCAGTCCTGCTGGCCATCGCGCAGCATAAGAAAAAGGAGACGGAAGAACAGGCCATCAACAGGCAGACGGCTCTGTACAGCCTGAAGCTTTTGTGCAGGAATTTTGGCGAAGCCAACCCCGAGTCTTTCGTGCCGGTGCTGCACGCCGCGGTGAGGCTGATCTCTCCGGAAAGGAAGGAGGAGAAGAACGTGCTGGGCAGCGCCCTGCTGTGCGTCGCAGAGGCAGCCTCCACCCTGCGGGCCCTGGCCATCCCTCAGCTGCCCAGGTGCGCGCTGTCCCCGGCGGGCGGAGCCGTCCTGCTTCAGCGATTCTCGGCGGGAGTAACATCAAAGTAGTGTTTTCTCTGTGGCGCGTGGGATTGAGCCCAGGAGGACTCTACCTCGGACCACGCCCCCAGCAGTTTTTTTTGTTTTCAAATCGGGTCTCGCTAGGTTGCTGAGAGCCTCACTACGTTGTTGGGGCTGGCCTTGAACCTGTGATCCCCCTGTTTCAGCCTCCCAGGCACTGGGATTAGAGGCGTGCGTCCCCATGCCATGCTGTAAGAGTCGATTTTTAAACAACTGGTCAAACTGGAAAACCCGGCATTACTGTGTCTTCGGACGCTTTGCCCTGTGGTGTTGCTGGCCCCCGGTTCCTCTCCCCTGCACCAGCTGTGGATGCAAAGCCGAGGGAAAGCTTGCTCATAGAGGGCCCAGGCCATGTGGTCTATCCCAGAGATGGACCCCCACCCCAGAGGGTTTGTGTATTTGCTGGGGATTGCACCCAGGAGCATTCTACCTCTGATCTACATCCCCAGCCTTTTTTTTTTTAACTTGGAAATAGGGCCTTGCTAAGTTGCTAAGAGCCTCGTTAAGTTGTTGAGGCTGGCTTTAAACCCATGATCCTCCTGTCTCAGCCTCCCAAGTCCTGGGATCACAGGCGTGCGTCACCACTCCCAGCTTGACATTGCTATTTTTAACAGTGTTGTCTCAGTCCTGCTGGCACTGGCGGCTGATTCCTTGCACTTCAGTCACATGAAATGTATAAACAATGCTTTGCACACTGGGACCCACCGTGCAGCCGGGGACGCAGTTGGGGCTTTTTCGTGGCAGCCCCTCTCTGCTCCCGTCTCGGTCTCAGCTCGGGCCCTCTGACGCTCGCTCCTTGCCCCCAGCCTGATGCCGTCGCTGCTGGCTGCGGTGAAAAGCACCAGCGAGCCGCTGCACAGCGAGGTCTGTCTGCTCAGCGCCCTGGCCGCGCTGCACAAGGTGGTCGAGACGCTCCCGCACTTCATCAGCCCCTACCTGGAAGGTGTCCTGGCCCAGGTGAGCGTGCTGGCGGCCGTAGCAGAGGATTCTTACATTGCAATCTCCTTTCTTAAGTGTTAAGTTTCTACTGATTGATAGATTACTTCTAAAAAGAACTGCCTGTCTTTACTCAACTCAAACACGAGCCTCTTTTTGTCTTCCGTCATCCTTTCTGCTTCATCCTGAACTGGCAGGGCCACTTTTCCTGGTTCTCCTCGTCTCTGCGGAATGTGTTGTGTTGCTTTGTTCCCGCCGCGGCGACTTTGGGGTTGGTCAGGAGAGCTGCCTGTCTTACCTTTTGTGGGAACTGGTGCCCGATAGGAAAGGTTTCTTAACCCTAAGGCGTTTGCACGGTGGAATTCCTGTTCCGCGGGTCAGTAGTTACCTGCCCACACTGTGGGCAACTGGCATTTGATCAAAAGTGCCCGCGAATGTGGCCAGCTCGTCCCTGGTTCTCGCTGTTGGGTACCGCTCCTCATTTGCCACTTAGGAGGTTGGAGCCTCCGCTGCCACTTACATGGTGCGCAGGATTTCCCAGCTCACACTTGACGCCAGGGCTCACACGTCGCCGTCTCCGGTGGGGTGACGGTCAGTGCAGAGTGCTTGCTGGAGTGACCCCCACACAGGAGGCCGGGCCGTGGGAGCGCCCTCCGTGTCTTGACGAGGAAGGACCTGGGTCTTCTCAGGATCCGCGGGCCTCCCTGTGTGTCTCCACGACAGCCATGGCCTTCAGCCCTGGCTCCCACTGGGAACGAGGCGTGTGCCCAGTGGTGCCTGCACTCAGGCGCTCAGCGGCCCACAGCTCGGGGCTGGCTTTGACAGGGATTCTGGCCGTAGCCGGGATGCATTCGGCGTCTGCCAAACACGAGCATCTGAACGACGTGGTGTCGTCGCCGCGCCTGTCTGAGCGTGGCTGTCAGCACAGATCTGTAATGGCCCCAGTCGCTGTTCTTTGTATTCCTGTAGGTGATTCGTTTGGAGAAAGTCACCAGGGGAATGGGTTCTGCCTCCCAGGCGAACACCCGCCTCACATCTCTTAAGAAGACCCTGGCCACCGAGCTGTCACCCCGAGTCTTGCTGCCGGCCATTAACAAAACCTACAAGCAGATCGAGAGGAACTGGAAGGTGCGGTCACATTGGGTATTGGCCCTGACGTGGTAAAGTTTCCTCTCCGAGAAGAGTACGGCTACCTAGTCCTGTGAAGACATTGCCGAGTCTAGAATACTAAAATGGCCTGTCTCTGCTGTCGTGTAGGACAACATGGGCCCGTTCATGAGCATCTTGCAGGAGCACCTCGGGGTGATGAAGAAGGAGGAGCTCACCTCCCACCAGGCCCAGCTGACCACCTTCTTCCTGGAGGCCCTGGACTTCCGGGCCCAGCACGCGGAGGTGAGTTGCCCTCCGCACGCTGGTGTCCCAGAGCGCCAGTCTCCCCAGGCAAGAGCCAGAGAAGAGTCTAGTGCAGCAGTCGTGCTTGCCAACACCCTAGAGTCGGCATTCCGGCTAGCAAACAAGCCTCTTCTATTTCCAGGAGGACCTGGAGGAAGTCGGGCCGACTGAGAGTTGCATCGTTGACTGTCTGGTGGCCATGGTCGTGAAGCTGTCCGAGGTCACCTTCAGGCCCCTGTTCTTCAAGGTGAGCCGCCCCCCCCCCCCGGCTTCTCCTTCATGCTGAGGTGCAAGGACAGGGCGAGTGGACAGCGCTCACCTGCTTTGTGGTTTTAGCTGTTCGATTGGGCTAAAGCAGAAGACGCCCCAAAGGACCGGCTCTTGACGTTTTACAACCTGGCGGACTGCATCGCCGAGAAGCTGAAAGGGCTTTTTACGCTGTTTGCTGGCCACCTGGTGAAACCTTTTGCTGACACCTTGAACCAGGTGAACATCTCCAAAACAGGTTGGTAGCTGCCTCGGGTCAGCACACGGCCTTGCTCTGCGCGCCTTCCACGGGCACAGCCAGCGGGAGACGGCCGGGGCTCGCTTGTTCTCCGGCTCTGGGCAGAGAAGGGTGAATTTGCGCTTAATTGGTGTCAGGTGCTGCATCGTGAAAAAGTGTTGTTATTAGACTAGTGAGAAAGAATAAATAGAGCCAGGCGTGGTGGTGCACACCTGTTATCCTGCACTTGGGAGACAGGAGGGTCACAGGTTCCAGGACAGCCTCAGCAAGTAGTGACTCATCTAGTGAGACTGTTTCCAAATAAGAAATAAAGTGGAACTGGGGCTGTAGCTCAAAGATAGAATGCCTCTGGGTTCCATCCCCAGTAACACACACACGAAATGGCCATTATTAGTAGTTATTGGAAGTAAATGTCAAACATTAAAATTGGGGCTAGGGATGTAACTCGGTGAGACAGAGATTGCCTAGTATGTGCCGAGGCTGGGTTCAGTCCCCAGCAGCACGCATGTGCGTGCGCGTGCTCCCCCCCCCCCCCGCCTATTCTCTACTGCTAATAAGTGACCCAGCTGAAGTAATTTAACTTGTCAAGCTTAACTCCAAAAGAAGAAAAAACCCTTTTCCGAAAGGCCCTCTATTTTACTTCGTCCGATTGTGACTGCTGGGTCATTTGCGCAGTGCCTCTGAGTGGCTTGTTTTCACTGTGGTCCACTCCTCGGTGTTGGGGATTGGACTGTGCGCTTTGGTTTTGGTGTCGCTGAGCTTCACTCTTCCTCTCCCCGCATGCAGATGAAGCGTTCTTCGACTCCGAGCAGGACCCTGAGAAGTGCTGCTTGCTGCTGCAGTTTATCCTGAACTGTTTGCACAAGATCTTCCTCTTCGACACCCAGAACTTCATAAGTAAAGAGCGAGCGGAAGCTTTGATGATGCCATTGGTGGACCAGGTAAGCGCGGCGCCTGTCACCGGGAGCCCGAGGCACTTCCAGGGTGCGGCTTCTCTGCATTGTAGAGCTCACAGAGTTTACTTTAGAATAGCTTAAAAGAGAGAGGTAGCCGGGCATGGTGGCGCACGCTTGTAATCCCAGCGCCTCGGAGGCTGAGACAGGAGGATCCCAGGTTCACAGCCAGCCTCAGTTACTTAGTGAGGCTCTCAGCAACTTAGTGAGACCCCGTCTCAAAATAAAGAATTAAAAAAAAAAAAAAACCAGGGCTGGGAGTGTAGCTCAAAGGTAGAATGCTCCTGGGATCAATCCCCAGTACTGCAAACAATACGTATAAACAAAGGAAATGGAGCTGGAGGTGTGGGTGGGGTAGAGTGCCCCTGGGTCTGGGTCTAACTCCTAGTCTAACCAAACAAGTGTGATTTTTTTTAACTGGGCCTCCTAGGGAACCTCTCAGGGCTTGGCTGCCCCTGGAGAAAAGCGCATCCAGGATTTTCTCCTTGTGGGGGAGGGCTGATGCTATGGGCTATGAGGGTCTGAGTTCCAGGAGGTTAGAAATTCACTCAGGAGAAGTACTGGACCAGACCTTATTTCTGAGCTGTTCATATCAGAGCCACAGGGGAAGACTCGAGGCGGGGCGTGTTTCCAGGCAGAAGGAAATCGTGGCCTGTGGCTCACGGTCCTGTTGCTCTTCACAGCTAGAAAACCGGCTTGGAGGGGAAGAGCGGTTCCAGGAGCGAGTGACCAAGCACCTGATACCCTGCATCGCGCAGTTTTCGGTGGCCATGGCAGACGACTCTCTTTGGAAACCCCTCAACTACCAGATTCTGCTGAAGACAAGGGACTCCTCCCCCAAGGTTGGCAACTGGGGCCAGCTCTGGAGCTACACTGTCCCTGCATCACCCACTTGGCCCTGGTGGCCTTGGGTGCAGGCCCCGTGTGTGCCCAGCAGGGGGAGTCGTCGCCCACATGGCCCAGGTGGGGTGCAGGCCCCTGTGCCCCAGCAGCGGGGGGTATTGTCATTTGCCATCTTGCACCAGGCTCAGGACTGCTGTGCCCCCAGAAACTCAACCTGAGACTTATTTTTCGACCTCCCAGGGTGTTTATAGAGATAATAGCAACCCACACACACCATAGTTTGGGAGGCGTAAACACTCGAGTGCTTCCTGAGGACTCCTAAGTCCTGAACAGCAGTCTTGCGTTTCTCCTTCCGTGTGATTGTGAGTGTGAGGAGATGCTTTCCTTTGGTCGGTCCCCAGGGCCCCCCTGGGCTAGATGGAGCAGCGGTCGCTCCTCTGTCGGCGTGTGGCTTAGGCTTTGTTAAGTGACGGTGACAGACACGACTTGAAGATGAAACCCCACACCTGAAGCTTCCAAGTGGTGTTAGCGGTGAATCGCCATTGCTCAAACCGATCACCCCGTTAGACCTGCACTGGCCAAACAGACCAGAGCTGACTCTGGTTCGCAGGATTTATTGGTTCCGATTTATAACGTTTCTTTATAAATCAGGGCGTGAACACAGACGGTTGTGAACGCTCATCTTAAGTCGCAGGTTCTTCCATACTCGCAGCATCACATTTGTTTTATCTTTTGGTTGTAAATTATCAAGAAACCCCTGGTGGACTCTTAAGTAGTTCCAGCAGTGTTTCCAGGCTGGAAAGAGAGCAGTTCGATCCCAGCGTGGTTTGCTGGCAACCGCTCCTTGTCATAGACAAGGCACAAGAAAGAAAGACACTTTTTTTTTTAATTCTAAAACTAGGATGTTGTGTCGGTGTTTTTCTCATCAGCACTGAGATGAGCGTGTAGCCACGTGTGGCCCCGGCCCCTTCGCGCCAGGGCAGTGGCGACCGTGTCGGGGGTGTGGGCGGGTGTCCTGCGGGCGGCCGAGCCTTTTCAGCCCAGGTCGGCAGCATCTCGGGCGCCTGGCAAGCTGGGCCGCTCCGGGGCAGTCAAGTTTGGTAACATGCTTGAGATGGCACGTGGCATTTTATTTTATTGGAGGTGACCGAGCTTAATAATGAAGGGAAAGGAGTGCGGGTGAAATAAGGTTGAGTTAGAGCTTGTCTCGCCGGGCGTGGTGGCCACGCTTGTCATCCCCGCGCTTGGGAGGCTGAGACAGGAGGATCGCGCAGGTTCACAGCCAGCCTCAGCTACTGAGTGAGGCTCTCAGCAACTTAGTGAGGCCCTGTTTCCAAATAAATTATAAAGTAGGTCTGGGAGTGTAGCCCGGAGGTAGAAAGCCCCTGGGTTCCACCCCAGTACCACCAAAAAAAAAAAGAGAGCGCGCGCGAGAGCGAGCTTGTCTGTCCCCGTGGAGACCTTATTAAACCCAGCAGGACCCGCTCAGTGAAGGGCTCCCTCCCCACTCGCACCACAGGTCCGCTTCGCCGCCTTGCTCACCGTGCTGGCCCTGGCGGAAAAGCTGAGGGAGAATTACATCGTGCTGCTCCCGGAGTCCATCCCTTTCTTAGCAGAGCTGATGGAAGGTAGGTCCCCAGCTCCCAGGCAGTCACTGCGGTAGGACGGTGTGGGAACGGTGCGGGCGGCGGGCGCCGGCCGGGCGTGTGTGCACACGCGCACATTCATACAGACTCTAGTTGTCTTCGCTCACGTCACAGTTTTTATGGGTGAATATCTTGGACCCAGTGTGGGGTAACCATATCAAAATGCCTAGTGCCGCTAAGATGCAGTGGGCGCCCACTTTAGCGATGACCAGCACCTACTGGGCGCCGCCGTAGCTGCGCTCGTTCCGTCCCACCGCGTGAACGGCAGAATCCCTGTTTTACAAAGGGGAAAACTAAAGGCTTATGTGTTTTAGCTTGCGAGTGGGAACAGCCGGCGTGACGGGCCGCACGCTGGCTGGACGCACACCCCGCGCCGAGGCCTGTGGCTGTGCCGGCTGTGTCCTCAGTGCTCCGTCCTCTCGGCCACCGAGGGCGGGCCCATGGCCGTGCTCCCTGGCGCCATGTCTGCAGAGGACGGGGACCTGAGACGCAGGCAGGCCCTGGAGACGGGCGCCCGACACCCACACTGACGGGGGCTTTTTGTTTCCTTAGACGAGTGTGAAGAAGTGGAGCGTCAGTGCCAGAAGACCATCCAGCAGCTGGAGGCCACCCTGGGGGAGCCGCTCCAGGGCTACTTCTGAGACCCCGCTACCTCACTCTCCTGAGAGTTGCATCTTTTATTTTTATGTTGGGGTGTCTGGCACCATGTTGCTTTTGGTGCTCTTACGCCCCTGGGACGCCTGCAGGCCCCTCATGGCTGCTTCGCAACGTCCCCTGTGCGGCCACCTGCACAGCTGTTGAATAGTAAACAGTACATGACGTATTTATAGACTGTGTTTTCGTTGAGTGTGCTGCAGTCTTTTCTGAGTGGTGTTAGTATGACGGGCAGCTCCTTAGCCCACGGAGCACTTGCTGTTCCCGTGGCTCCCCCTGGCTCCCTCTGGATCCCCATGCCCCCCTCCCCGGTGCGGTGTCTGCAGTGCTGGCAGCCATGTCCCCTCAGCTCACCACCCCAGGCAGACGGAGCCTCCCAGGGTTCAGCAGGTGCTCCCGACTGTAGCCGCCAGCCCCGCCCATGGTGAGAGAGGCCGCCACTGGCGCCTTCACCTTGTCGCGGCTCTGGATGGCTGCTCTGCACCCCGATCGTCCCCTTTCTCCATGGACCTTTGGGGGGCGGGGACAAGCAGTGTGGAGCTTAGAAGACAACCCGCACCTGGTGGCCACAACAGCGGGGGCCCAGGAATGGGTGGCACGAGGGCGCCCTCCATGAGGAAGACCGATGGTGCGAGGAGGTTACGGCACAGCTTCCCCGAGTCTGCAGCTCTCGGGGTGAAGTCGCAAAGTGAGGACTCGGGTAAGATTAAACCAGCACTGCCGTGCGCTCAGTAGAAGAGGTGGAGACCTGCCCCTACAGTGGCTGCACTGAGACGGGGCTTTTGTCCCAACAATACAGAAACCGCAGAGTTGACACGCGCACGGCGGCCTGCGGGCAGCCACAAAGCCACTAGAAACGCTTTCTTCTTCAGGACCGTCCTGGTAGGTTCACTAATAAATACCAATAGCATTCTTGAAAAAACAATCTTACAAGCGGGCGTGGTGGGCACGCTTGCGATCCCCGCGCTTGGGAGGCGGAGACAGGAGGATCGCGCAGGTTTGAAGCCAGCCATGCTGGCTTAAGAGACCCTGTTTCCAAATAAAAGAATAAAACAAAAAATGGGTCTGGGAGCGTAGCCCGGAGGTAGAAGGGTTTCCAGGATCCCCAGTACCACCAAAAAAAAAAAAAAAAAAAAAATCTCAGGACTCTGGGTCTGTTCTATCAAAGAATTAGTCTTAATAGCTTCATATAAAACAAAAATGAAGATGACGTTAAGACTTGCTGGAAACGATATTGGCAGGCTTGTTTCTCCCAAGCGCCTTTCCGGCTCTAGCATCTCTGCTAGGCTTGTGCACCCTGGTGTTCTTTGTGGACACAGAACCCTGGGGGATTCTGGAGCCTTCTTCCCTCCAAACCCCCATCCCTCTACGTCTTCATGAATTTGGCAAGACTCCACACAGTATGTTAACATGGAAATAATTAAGGGCAGCAGTGTAAACACAGTACTTGGTTTAAAATAAGATAATGGTATTCTTTTCAACACATGGATACAAGGAATATCTAACCAAATCTGTTATGAAGGTATTCCTAAACCCTGGCAAAATTCTGTCCGGCAGAATCTGATTTTAGCTTTTAGCATCTCTCCACCCAAGCCTTTGAAATCTTTTGTAACAAGATCTAACCTGTAAAGATTCTCACAGAACTTCTGCCAACCTTTCAAATGATAGAAAACTTACAGAGACGCAACAGTTTAGCCTGCTGACACAGGTTTCATTTTAATCATTTGGAGCAGAACGACGTCTTGGTCTCGGCCGCGCGATGCTGGGCCAGGAGAGCAGAGGCGAGGGTCGGTTTGCACCAGAGACATTTTTCCGTCACCTCTGCCTGGTCGTTGGTCTCTCACGGTGAGACTCTGCTTCCCAGCAGTGCTGTTACACGCTCACCAAGTCTCACCCGGACGGGGCCTCATCACGCACAAGCACTTCACAGCCTGAGCTGGTCCAGCCTCTGCGCACTGGCCAGAGGTGCACAGACTTTGACCTGCTCCTCAGACAGCTGTCAGCTGCTTGGCGCCGCATCATGGTATTTGGGTTTTGTCTTGTTTTGGGGTTTTTTTTGCCTTAATTTTATGGTCACACTTAGATGTTATTCAGTAAAGCTTACAGCGTGGACAGCTAGGTGGTTTTTTTTTGGGGGGGGGGGTCTGGGGATGGAACCCTGAGGCATTCTACCTCTGAGATCTACTCCCCGCCCTATTTTTATTCTTTATTTTGGAACAGGGTCTCACTACGTTACGGAGGGCCTAAGTAGCTGAGACTGCGAAGCGCGATCCTCCCGTCTCAGCCTCCCGAATGCTAGGATGACAAGCGACGCCCGGCTTAGCTAGGTGTTTCTTACACTAAAGATGGGTTTTGAGATGAAAGCATCAGCTCTTGTGGGGTAGGACAGATGCTGAAGGTTACGAAGGCGGTCGCTGGGGAAGCAATAGTGTCTTCTCTAAATTAGTATTTCATGTAACTTACAAGTGTGAAACCCTTAACCTCGAAGGAGCCCGGGCGCATGTGTGCACAGTGCTCACCTGAGCAGCAGGGGCAGGGGCAGGACCGCGGGGGACACCCAGCTCCCAGCACGGTGCCTATGAGCTACTGTGGCACAGCACACGCTTCACGAGGACTTGTTGAGTGGTTTTAAAAGACAGGGCCGAGGGGGAGAGAGGAGCGCCCCACTGCTCACGCTGCCGTTGCCCTAAGCTCCCTCCTCCGGTGCTAGACAGGACACACTGTGGCGAGGCCGAGCCCCGGGGACTCGATGCTCAAGTGAACAGAGACGGCGGGTGGCAGTGAGGTGCCCGACGCGGCCTCGGCACACAAGCATCTGTATTTGAGGTTGCTGCGTCACAGCACAGCAGCTACCAGCTCCTGACTTCTAGCAAGTGGATGTCGCCGTCGATGGCCAGCATGTCGATCCGGCCCAGTTCTCGGTATCTGTGTTTGTACTCCAGGCTGTGCACCCCGTTTACTGCAACCTTGAATTCTCTCACGTCACAATAAATTATCATCTGAAAGAAAAGGCAGCCCCTGTTAGGGTTTCCCCTGGTGGATGCTGGCGCTGCCTGGCTGCAGTGGGGGAGGAGCCCGCAGGGCTGGCTTGGGGCTAGAGAAGCCCTGCTCGCTTCCCCGCCTTGGTATCCGAGGGAGCAGGAGTGGCCCCTGTGGCCCCACCTTGGCCCTGCTCCAGGTCGCTGCCCTCAGTGCTTAGGAACTGGCAGGAGGACCCTACGGCTGTCTCCGCCCTCGTTCCCCGAGAAGTCAGGAGAAGTAGGCACTGTCCCGCCTGCTAGCCCTCACCCTGTGGTGACAGGCAGAGTGAGCGGCTTTTATGCGGTCTCCAGGGGTTCCCCGGGCACTCCCTTCTGTTTACTGGCGGAGCTGTACCCACGCAGGCAGGCCTGCCACCAGGCCACCCGGGGAGCGAGTGCTCACTCTGTGCCATCTGGACCCCGTCAGACCCAGAGGCTGTTACTGAGGAAGCCATTTAAGCCACACGTCTTAAGGAGACCTTCATCTCTGCTCAGCATCCCACAGCACTGGGGAAAGGCACGTGTTACCATCGGGACTCGGGCCTCTCAGTGCCAGGGTCTGGCGTATGCTTCCTTGAATACAGAGAGATAGGACTGAGTCGTGAGAAGAAAGGGCTGCCACCTGAACTATGGGACAAGACAGCAGATGGCGGGCGCGCACAGGTTTAGGTCCTGCGCCCTCAGGTCCACGTATTAGACATACTGCTCCAGTCGTGAGACAAGGTTCTCGTGAAAATTCCTATTGATTGATACAGGGCTACACAAATCACTTTTAGTGGTTTTCAATATGATGACAAATGTCAAATAATTCTAATGCAAATAATGTGCTACTGCACCGCCGCTGCCGTTTATACCGATGGCCTGTGTCATAAAAGGGGACCCTCAAATGAGTCTCCAAGGAAACCCACACTCAGGTCTCCACACGGGCTGGCTTGACGTAGACGGCCCTGCTCCTGCCCTGCTCCGGGCTCTTTCCTAGCCCGTCCTCAAACTCTGTAATCTTCTTTTCTTTTTTTGTGGTATTGGGGATTCTACCTCCAAGCTGCACCCCAGCCCTATTTTTTATTCTTTATTTTGAAACCGGGTCTCACTGAGTCGCAGAGGGCCTCACTCAGTAGCTGAGGCTGGCCGCGAACCGCGATCCTCCTGTCTCCGCCTCCCAAGTATTGGGATTATAAGCGTACACCACCGCGCCCGCCTCAAAACCTATAATTTTACCTCAAAGTACATCCCAGGACTAAATGGAAAGCAGGTGATGTTTCTCTCTTCTTCTCCCCAGGACTCCTGAAGGAAAGAATTCCTCACGAATGCTTTCATATTCAGGCGTGGGTTCAAGTGTAGCGCGATATCCTTTGATTTTCCTGCTAGTAGATCAACATTGAAGCTGTTGAGAGAAAGAAATAAAACTGCATGAACCAAGGAAAGCCTCGTGGCAGAGCCTGCCGTCCTTACGGCCACACTGAGCTACGGCTGTAACGACGCACTCAGACCGGGGAGCAGGAGGCGGAATTCTCGGGTGGGCCCGCATCCCACCTCACGCTGTTTACAGAGTGGAAATACAAAAAACTTTGATGTCAGTGTTGAGGCCGAGGCCTGGCTGGGCACAAGCTCGAGGCTCAGTGCTCCCAAGCCAAATGACTGCTTTGAGCTGGGGGCCGGGCCCTTTCGTGCAGGTACTCATTTATTTATTTTTGGTGGTACTGGAGTTCCTGGAAGCCCTTCTACCTCCGGGCTACACTCCCAGGCCTATTTTATATTTATTTGGAAACAGGGTCTCCTAAACCAGCATGCGTGGCTGGCTTCAAACCAGCACAATCCTCCTGTCTCCACCTCCCAAGTGCAGGGATTACAAGCGTGCGCCACCACGCCTGGCTTCGTGCAGGTATTCTATCCTATTCTTCAGTGTTCTGACTTTTTCACGAGGCTGGGACCCCCACCCATCCCCTTGCCCAGGCCGTTGAGGCCAAAGGCGGCGGCAGACATGGCAGGCGCCGGCACGGGCCCTGGTGCCCTCGCCATACTGACCCCTTGGCGTTGGTCTTCACTTCTCCTTTGATGACGACGGTTCGCCCGGGGCCCATGGGGGAGTTCAACCTTGCTTCAAACGGCAGAGTCTGAAAAGAAGCCTCCGTGAGAAGCAGGAAGCTGAAGGGGCCTCGTGAGGACACCGTGCGCATGGCGTGGGAGCCCTGAGCCCCGCGAGGGCGGGATACGGCTCCAGTGCTGACTCAGCCGCCGCGCTCTCCACCTAGAACCCTCAGTGGTGCTCACTCCTGCAGAGCCACTGCGCTCGGGGTGTCGGGGTCCTGTGTCCTGCCTGAGGGGGACAGCCAGGCAGGGAGGAGCTCCGGAGACACCGTGGGTGGCTCAGAGATGCGTGCCCGGCTGCCTGCACATCCCTCCAACCACAGCGCCTGGACGCAGGGGGCTGCTTTGGGCTTCTACCAGGGATGGAGGTCACAGCCCGCTCCTTGTGACTTAACCGTTATACAGAATTGAGAAAACTACGGCCTCTCAAACCTTTGACAAACAGTTGGTAGGTAGAATTTTGGTGCAAGTCAGAGTGTGATTGGCAGTCGGGTCTCGGCTCTTGGTGTAGACGGTTTTGGGCACGCTTTTAGAAATGTCTCCTTCTCTATGACTAAGCTGCAGGGAAACAGTTCTACAGTGAGGTAAACACGAAGCGGGGCTGCCCTCCAGGTTGCCCTATGGTCTGGGAGGCAACTTAATACTACGCTGCTCAAGGGACAACCGGGGAAGATACTTACAGATTGTGAAGCACCAGACTTCAGTACCTTTGGAGAGAGAAAGGAAAAGGAGAATGTTTACATGAAACACTTGCATTTTATAATCTGAGCTAGTTGGTCGCACTGAACTGAGCCCGGCCACAGCCTGAGCCATGAATGATAGATAACCAGGCAGCCAGGGCTTTACCACGGCACCGGGACTCATGAGGGCCCACGCGGGCTGAGCAGAAGTGACAGCTGGAGCCGGGTGTGGTGGTGCACGCTTGTAATCCCAGCATTTGGGAGGCTGAGTCAGGAGGAATGCGGTTCGTGGCCAGCCTCAGCTACTTAGGCCCTCTGCAACTTAATGAGACCCTGTTTCCAAATAAAGAATAAAAAATAGGGCTGGGGGTGTAGCTTGGAGGTAGAATGCCCCTGGGTTCCACCCCCAGTACTGCAAAAAATAAAAAATAAATTAATTAATTAAATAAACAAAAAATAGGGTTGGCGATGTAGCTCGGAGATAGAATGTCCCTGGGTTTCATCCCCGGTACCACAGGAGGAGAAGTGACGGCTCTGTTCACCTGAATCAGCCCTCCACCACAAATGGACAATTTTTTATAGGACTGGGCATGAACTTCAAACACATGTTGCTTATTTTCCAGGGTTGCCCCCAAATATTGAGGTTACATGCTGTGAGATACGAGTGGGTTAAACGGTGAGACTCCCCCCGCTAACAGCCAAGATGCCATTTCAGACTGCTTGACTGCTTGCTCCCACAGAACTGAGGATGGCTATGGAAGTCCATCTGCGACGCACTGGCTGATGATGATGCGAGTAATGCCTCAAGCCACGGCTGCTCAACAGTGAGGCAGGGGAGGGGCTTTTAAAAATATATATATTTGCAAGCCATGCGTTTCAAAATAAAGAATAAAAAATAGGGCTGGGAGTGTCGCTCGGAGGTAGAATGCCCCTGGGTTCCATTCCCAGTACTAAAAAAGAAAAAACCCAGCCAGACTTCCACTTGACATCAACTAAAAGAACTGATAGTTTTTTCAAAGATTTAATACTTACATTGTCTTGATTGATCTGTGTCAGTCCCACGGGAGACGCTGAAGTACTCTGTACATCCTGAAGGAAAGAGAACAGATTCGTGTTGGACACCCGCCAGAACCTCTTCTAAATACTACCAGTTCAGTGTGTCAAAACATTAGAAATGGTGCTAAACTTGGGAATGATGGTCACCAAATGCCGGCCCGCATCTCCCCAGGGCAGGCACCGAGAGGAGGCCTAGGGCCACAAGCTCCTGGGCAGTGGAGCCCGGGCTGTACTCGCCTTCCAGGGCAAGCTGGCAGTGTCCACCCACACGCAAGATGGAAACGCTCTCACTCAGACAACCCATGTCTAGGAAACTGTCTCACAGAAATACCCCACTGTGAAACAAACACGTCCTGCCCAGCCAGAGTCGTTTGCTTTGCTAGAACCATGGAGATGCGGGAGCCCACAGACAGCACAGGAAGGCCCTGGTCAACAAACAGCTTCCAGCGACTCAGAGTCACTGCCAAGAAATCTGCACTCAGGTGAGGCCGAGATTTACGGTGCTTTTATCCCGCTAGATGTTCATTAAAGGTGTTTTCAGAAAACACCCTGAGGCAGAGCCCGCCGTGTGGGGGGGCACTCACCGAGCTGAAGCGGAAGCCCACCGAGTGGACGTTCACTTGGCCGTAGATGCCCAGCGTGTCTATGTTCTCCGGGCTGATCCTGTGCACGTACAGCAGAGTATGTTTCCCATTCACAGCCACCTGGACAGACACAGGAGAAGGCCCCCAAACAGTTAATGAGTCATCCCCAGAACTGAACATGCCCTCGGTTTCACGTCACCTTTCCCCACGGCCGACCCGGCCCTGGTGGGAGCAGCCACGCCAGGGTGCTCCTGAGCGCTCTCCTCCCTGACACGATCACACGCCACAGACCATCTCCCCAGAGGGACACACGTGCCAGGAAGACGTGCGAGCAGGTGTGCGTGCACCCGGGCGTGCACTGGAGCCGTGTGGGCTCAGAGGCCCCTGGGGCCGCACAGGCGCCTGAGACCAGGAAGCCCAGGTTAAAGACCAGCCCACGCCTCCCCGCACTGCTGAGGCCCACACTAACAGATCACCTACGGGGCAGACACCCAGCGTGCAAAGGGAATGGACACGCGAGTATCCCCGCTCATCTGGGATTGGGTTTCCTTATCTGTAATTAGGAAGGAGCTCACCCTGAGGGGCAGCACCCATGGGGAGGTGATAACAGGGTGTCTGTAAGTCCTCAGCACAGAGCTGTGGCCAGACACAGCATGGGCCTCAGACTCTCTGCCCTCCCAGTGCCGGGCGCCATGTCAGGCTACATGCAGAAAACACAGGCAGACGCCAGGGTGGCGGTGACACCTGTAATCCCAGTACTTGGGAGGCTGAGACTGGAGAATCGCAGGTTTGAGGCCAGCCTCAGAAACTTAGCAAGGCCCTCGGCCTCTTAGCAAGACCCTGTTTCCATATAGAAAGGGTATAGTTCAGAGGCAGAATGACGCTGGGCTCAATCGTCACAGCACGGCCTCCAGTGCAAAGAGCCTGACGCTGCCGGGAGGAACAGGACCAAGTGGGATGAGGCCGCGCTGGACCTGCGTTCCTGGCAGATGGGAAGGACAGCTGGGCCCACCTGTGCCCCTCTGCAGGACGCCTGTGCCCCTCTGCAGGAACCTGTGCCCCTCTGCAGGACGCCATCAAAGCCCCGCTTTCTTGTGCGCCTCGCTCTGCTGCAGGACCCACCTGGAACTTGTCCTTCAGCACCATGACGACAATCTCAAAGGACTTCTCCCTCCGGAAGGGCGTGTCGTAGGTTATCTCCTCCCAGCCCCACTTCTCGTTTACCAGAGTGTTGCAGACGATGCAGCCGGACCTCTTGAAGCGGGGGTTGAAGTGGAAGGCCACGTCGGCACGAGGCTTCGTGCTGTTCCCGCACTGGAAGTCCACCTGGAATCTGCAAGAAAGAACAGGCCCAGCGGAGCCGAGCAGGGAGGCTGCAGGAGACGGCCGGCAAGCGGGCAGCCCAGGATGCGCCTCACCTCGTCCCCACCCGTGGCCAGCACCTCGAGTTGCCGCACTTCCTGCCCTGCTTCAGCAGAACAGAGCCGCTGAATGTGAGCGGGGCCGTGGACCCAGAATAAGAGCCTCCCTCTCCCAGGCTGCCTGGCGGCTGGGCCTGGTTAAAGGTCCACCAATACACAAGGTGGGTGCCCTGGAAAACTCCTGGAAACTGCCTGAAAAGCAAGCAGACATCTGCCCTTGGTCCACCCTGCTCCACTGGTCCCTGAATCACCATCTGTGGCCCAAATCACAGAGCCTGGGGTCTAGCTGCAAAGACCCCAGAAAGAGGGCCTCCCCAAGGGACAGCGCGGTGGGCCAGGAGCCCAGTCCTCTGTGACTCCTCCAGGACTGGACAGAGTGGACCGCAAAGGTCACAGTGATGCCTGAGCCTCGGACTCCACATCTGACTTAGGCCACCGATGTCTGGGTGTCTGTCACAGAGCTGAGCCCAACTCTGATTGATGTCTGGGTGTCTGTCACAGAGCTGAGCCCAACTCTGATTGACACGCCCCAGGCCAGACTTTGCACCCACACAAGCACACACTAAAGCCCCCGAAATAGTCTTGAGAGATGCTGTGGGAAGGTTGGCCCACGCCTGGACCACCTCTGCCACCTGCCAGCGATGCCCCTTTTTGCCAGGTTATCTGATCCGTCTATTAAAATCACAGCAATGACGTAAAACTTCCCACTGGCGCTCGGCCATTTGCGACGTCTCCAGGACCTTGGAAGGGCTGTTGATGAAACCAAGCCGGGCCTCCAAGTGTCAAAGTGGTCTCCCCCACATTAGTTTTTGCCATTCCGCAACCACAGTGAGAGGCCTGATCGGCTCCTCCCGTCCAACACAGGGCTCTTACCTGTCTGAGTCGCTGGGAACGTGCCCTCGGATCACAACCAAGGATCCAGGCTCCAGCTGCTCGGAGATGGTGCTGACATAAGGGATGGTCTAAGGGGGATTTAATAAATGCATGATTAAGTAAACAAAATCACTCACCAAGCAACTGTAACCATATCCAGACAGTGACTGTGTTTTTATTTATGTTTGTAGTACTGGGGATTGAACTCAGGGGTGTTCTGCCTCTGAACTACCCCCCAGCTCTATTGTAGTCCTTATTTTGAAACAGGGTTTTACTAAATTGCCCAGGTTGGGCTAAAACCTTCCTCCATCCTGTCTCAGCCTCCCTCAACCTCCCTGGTCCTGGGAGTACAGGTGTGTATCCCCAGACTGGTGTGGCTGTTTCTGTAAAGGCTGCATGTGACCCGCAGGGAGCCCAGCACTGTCAAATCACCATCACTATGCCAGCTGCCACTGGGCATCAGCAGAGCTGCCGGGGACACCCCATGCTACAAGCCTCTCCGTGTTCCTCAGCTAGAAAGTCACACAGCACCGGGCGTGATGGTGCAAGCTTGTAATCCCAGTACTTGGGAGGCTGAAACAGGAGGATCCGGGTTTGTGGCCAGCCTCAGCTACTTAATGAGGCCCTCTGCAACTTAGTGAGACCCTGTTTCAAAAATAAAGAATAAAAAATAGAGCTGGGAGTATAGCTCTGAGGTAGAATGCCCCCGTGCTTGTACTTGGGAGGATATACTTGGGAGGCGGAGACAGGAGGATCGCACGGGTTCGAAGCCAGCCTCAGCTACTGAGTGAGGCTCTCAGCAACTTAGTGAGACCCTGTTTCCAAATAAAATATAAAAGAAGGTCTGGGACTATAGCCCGGAGGTAGAAAGCCCCTGGGTTCCACCCCCAGTACCACACACACACAAAAAAGGAAAAGTCGCACAGTGTTTTTTGTATACAAGAGAGTTTTGTGGAATAAAACTTTTGACTAAAATGTTTTCTTGTGTTTCTGATACTGAGGCTTGAACTCAGAGGCATTCTACCTCTGAACTATATTTCCAGCCCCATGTTTTATTTTCTTTATTTTGAAAGAGGGTCTAAGTTGCTGAGGCTGGCTGCAAGCCTGTGATCCTTACAAGCATGCGCCGCCACACCCAGCAATAATTCTGATAATAGAGAAAACCGCTTGCTGGGCTGTCGTGCTTCCCATCCCTTTCCCACCGTTCCATGGATGATCCCAGCATGGCCCAGGACCCAGGCAAGCGCCCACCGCCTCTGAAGGGTTCCAAGGTAGGCCACCCCACACCCCTGCCCTTCACTGGACCTCAGCCACAGCCCAGACTGCTAGAGCCCCAGCCAGGCCCCTAAGGAGGTCTCCAGGGCGCATCACCTGCCCTGGCGCGGTCTAGCCTGAGGTCAGGCACTCCCACAGCTGGCCCTGCCCAGCGTTCAGGTCTCAGGCTGCCCCTTGCTGGCCTGGAACACAGCCTGACCTGCGGCCGGGTCTTCCCGCTCCCCTTTCCTGGACCTGGCTCCCCCGTCCTCATGGTCTCTGGCTGGGGACTCGTGCCTGTGGCTGCATCACACACAGCCCTCCCCCTTCTCCTCCTCCACTCAGAGCGTCCCGGCCCTGGGCCACGCTCACCACCCAAGGGCTGAGCCCATGATAGAGCCGACCCCCGTGAAATGAGATCGCCGCAAGACAGGACGCAAAGAGAAGCCCAGGATGCTCCCAGAGGGGCCTGAGCCCAGGCTGAAGCGTCCAGCCCTCTCCACAAAGCACTTCAGATTCTGTTTGCTGGCACACAGCTCTGCCCCGACCCCGAGCCTCACGGGCAGGCCTGGGTGGCCAGCTCTCCCTCCCCAGGAGAGGTCAAGAGATGATGGGTAATTCTGGTGAGCACATGGACTCTACCACCTCATTCCAGGAGATGCAACCGGGCGGCTGCTGAGCTGGGAGCCGCTGCAGGCAGTGCCAGCAAGCAGACAAGCCATCGGGGAAGACAGTTATCCTGCCGGTACCAGGGCAAATTGCTGAGGCAGAGCAGGAGTCAGAGGCCCCCGGGACTGGGAAACAGCACACCGCTCAGCGCACAGCCCAGCGTGTGGCCCCTGGCAGCAGCTGCTCGCAGATGAGTGGCTGGCTGGCTTGTGGCACAGAGAAGGGGGAAGGAATCACATCTCTCAGCTCATCTTTTGGGGCCTGGCTGATTCCAAGAATACAGAGCAGCATCTTCTGTAGTGGGAACCTTTTTTTTCTTTTTTTTTGGTGGTGCTAGGGGTGGAACCCACAGGCTTTCTACCTCCAGGCTAAACTCCCAGACCTTTTTTATATTGAAACAGGGTCTCACTAAGTTGCTGAGAGCCTCACTAAGTAGCTGAGGCTGGCTTCGAACCTGTGCGATCCTCCTGTCTCAGCCTCCGAAGCGCGGGGATTACAAGCGTGCGCCACCACGCCCGGCTAGTGGGAATCTTTTGAACAGGTTTTGTAACATCAAATTTCATATATGTTAAGGTTATATTTTGTTATGCTTTTTTTTTTTTTTTTTTGAGGGGAGATACTGGGGACTGAACCCAGGGGCATTCTACCTTCAAGCTATACTCCCTCCCTTTTTATTTTTTTTATTTTGAAATGGTGATGGATGCCTGTAATCCAATACTTAGGAGGATGAGACAGGAGGATTACAGTTTTGAGGCCAGCTTCATTGAACAACCTAGCGAGACCCTCATAAATCAAGCGAGACCCGTTTCAAAATAAAGGAAAAAAATGAAAAGGGTTAGGGGTATAGCACAGAGGTAGAATGTCCCTGGGTTTAATCCCCAGCGCCACAAAAAAAAGGACTGGTACCTAAATTTTGGGGTGTTTCAGAGGCCACCACCACCCTAAACAATCAGGATAGATTCCTCTGTCTCCACTGTTGAAGCAATGTTTGGTTATGCTCAATGCCTGCTTTCTTTCTGGGAGTCTGGATTTTGGAATGTGGAGGAGGACAAGGGGGGCTCACGTGACCAGCCCCCCCAGTAAGGCCCAGAGTGCTGAGTCTCCCATGAGCCTCCCTGGCAGACAACACCTCTGCTGTGCTGCCGAGGACAGAAGGCGACCTTGGGACTTCGCCCCAGATGGCCCCTGGACCTCACTCCGCCCCGCCCCTTTTCCTTTTACAGTTTGGCTGTGTATCTATCTGCCCTTGGCAATAAACCCCAGGCAGTTAAGCCCCAGCTACAGGACAACTCTGTGCTGGTGAATCAGCAAGGCAAGGAGTGGAGCCGGCGGGGGTGAGGGAGGAGGCGGGAAGGGCACCATCGTGGGGGCCTCTGGAGGGGCCGCTTTGCAGTACCAGGTGGGATCAATGTTGACAAGCAGTTTACTTATTTTTGTGTGTGTGCAGTACTGGGGATGGAATCCAGGGGCATTCTACCCCCGAGCTACACTCCCAGCCCAGTTTTATTTTTATTTTGAAACAGGGTCTCACTAGGTTGATTGAGAGTCTCACTACTTGCTGAGGCTGTCCTTGAACCTGCGAATCTCCTGTCTCAGCCTCCCAAGTACTGGAATTACAAGTGTAGGTCACCGAAACAGGGTCTCACTAAGTTGTTGAGAGCCTCACTAAGGAGCTGAGGCTGGCTTCGAACCTGCACGATCCTCCTGTCTCAGCCTCCAAAGTACTGGGATTACCAGTGTGCACCACCACGCCCGGCTTCTGTGTAATTTCTTTTTAGCCAGCTAGCATTTAATCACATCCTAAGAACTCCATAGAGAAGAGCAATAATAAAATATGTAGGTAGGGAAGATAATGAACGGGCTAGCAGATCTCACAGAGCACCTCAGGTCCAAAGATTACTCACGCAATGTGAATTGAGAGCAAAGGGAGTCTGACAGAATTCTATCATCGGAACTACTCAGAGAAATATGCCAACTTAAGGAAAGGAAAAAAAGGCCAGTTATTATATTTGCTCCATTCTTTTCTTTCTTTTTTTTTTTTTTATCCACTGTTCAAGTCTATATAACGGCTTATCTCATGGGGAAGAGAACACCGGAATAGGTTAGACTTGCTTGCTATAGCAAGCTCAAATTGTGTCAGACAGTTTTGATCATCTGCCACAGAGTGTTGCCTGCAATGCTCCATTCTTTTCAAGAACAGTATGAATGGAGTTTTCACCAATATGAACCAAAAATTTTAAAACATTAAGGAAATAAAAATAAAAGGTACAGTTCTGTGTCTTCATAAAGCCCAATAAGGAAATAGGTAAAATTCAATAAACACTTCCTCACTGTTTGAACTGATCACTAACAAAATTAAATAACTACGACACAAGAAAACGACTTTCTAAAGTCTAGCTTGTATAAAATAACCTAACTGAGCCGGGCGTGGAGGCCCACGCTTGTAATCCCCGCGGTTGGGAGGCGGAGACAGGAGGATCGCACAGGTTCAAAGCCAGCCTCAGCTACTGAGTGAGGCTCTCAGTAACCTAGTGAGACCCTGTTTCCAAATAAAATATAAAATAGGTCTGGGAGTATAGCCCGGAGGTAGAAAGCCTCTGGGTTCCACCCCCAGTACCACAAAAATAAATAAATAAATAAATAAATAAAATTAAAATAATCTAACTGATTTGTAACTGCAATACAATATGCTACTCAATATCATGAATTTAACCATGGGGAAATTTAAAGACAGAGAAAAATGTTATTTTTGCCATGCAGGTCAACCTTTCTATCTCTTGCCTTTTGTGCCATTTTGTAAGAATTCACTATAAAACAGAGAAAATAAAAAATAAATCAATTTGCCTAGAACATTTTCCTTGGAAAAACACTGCTGACCCTGAGGCCGGCTCCCAGGGCTCAAGGAGTGTCTGGTCTGGGGCGCACTCTCCAGGCCCCTTCCTCTATAAAGGAAGTCTCCTTATTTCTGTTCCAACTCTACAGTTTAAGGCACTAATTGCAGAAATTCCAGGAATCAGCAGTATGCTGGACCAAGATGTGCGGGAACTTTAATCTATTAAATTGCTTTCTGTCTGACAGTTAAATAAAGTGTCTCTGTGCGTGAAGGGCGGGACCCAGCAGTGGCACCGGCTGTCCGTCTGTTCAGCCTGCCAGCCAGCCAAGGTGACACCTCTGTCATGCTTGGCAGGCAGCCTGCTGTTCTTTTCAAATCTTTGCAGCAAGTCGGTCTGCAACCTTGAGATGCTCTTAGCCCTCGCATGCACAGAATCACGCCCAATGTCTCCCCGGCTGCAGCTCAGCAAAGTCTTCCTTGTTCAGCCCACCGCTGCGCTGGCGAGCTCTTCTACAAGGAAGATGGGCGCTATACCTCATTCCTACACAATGACACTGAAACTTAGGGGCGGGGAATCAGCTATAAAGTAATTAACAAAACTCTGAGCCCACGCACACTAACAACACGGTCTAAGGACCCTCACTCTCTCTTGCCGCAGGGCCTCCTACGGGTCTATCAAAAATGAAGCTGAACTGAGCCAGGCGTGGTGGTGCACGCTGTAGTCCCAGCATTTGGGAGGCTGAGACAGGAGGATCGTGATTTGTGGACAGCCTCGGCTACCTAGTGAGGCCCTGTGCAGCTCAGTGAGACCCTGTTTCAAAATAATGAAAAAATAGGGCTAGGGGTATAGCTCGGAGGTAGAATGCCCCTGGGTTCCATCCCCAGTGCCGCAAAAAAAAAAAAAAAAAAAAAAAAAAAATACAACTAGAGGAAAAAATCCATTTTCCTTTAAAAATGACATTTTATACTCTTGCCGCCTCTGTTATAACACTATTCAAGCCACCTCCTATTTCACTCTGACCTCCGTCTCCCCGAGAGGACAGGAGCCCTACCTGTCTTTCAGCAGCCCCAACACAGTCCCTGTCACATAGTAGGCACTTTACCGAGTTTTATTCTTGCCCTATTGCCCAATGGATAATTATTACTTAATTGGATTCGTTCTCAGTCCTGCCCTAGGGAGAAAGTGAGTTGACAGCAATCAGTTACCGGGTTATAGATGATGTTCTGCAGGTTGTTTAAGGACAACATCATCCTTTTCCAGTCTCTCGTTGGTTTTGTTGACTGGAGTGTCTCTTCCGTGTATAGGGTTTTAACCACGTTTCATTTAAAGGGTCCTCAGACTGAAACTGAGGTGCTAGCCCTGTGTGAAATAAAACAGAGAAAAAGAAAAAGAAGCATGCATCATTTTCTTTACATCATAACTATTTTCATACATTATAAGTTATTTTAATGACATTTACCAAAAAACAGGATGTGGCTGCAATTCTTACTAATGTTACTAACGTACAAAATAATTCTGGATTGTGAGTATGGGAAGTCTTTTTGAAATATATCAGTAGAAAATTTCCAATGTGAAATTTATTACTAAAATACTAAAACAAGGCTGCGGACATCGCTCAGTGGTAGAGCACGCTTAGCTTGTACAAGATCCTGCACACACACGACTAAAATAATGACAAATGCTAACCAAATAGTCCTGCGCAAACGGAGGATGGGGGCGCACGCTTGTAACCCCAGTACTTGGGAGGCTGAGACAAGAGGATTGCGGGTTCTCAGCCAGACCCAGCTACTTAGTAAAGCTCTCTGCAACTTAGTGAGACTGTTTCAAAATAAAAAATAAAAATAGGGCTGGGGATGTAGCTTGGAGGTAGAATGACCCTGAGTTCAATCCCCAGTACCGCAAAAAAGAAAAAGAAGAAAAAAAGTCCTGTACAACTATCAGGGTATCCATTTAACTTCCCTGTCTAAAATGGGAATGATCACAATAGTATACACGTGGCGGGTTTGTACTGAAGACTGAGTCAATAAAACAGTAGGCCAGTCATTGCGATGTGTTAGTTGTTATTAGTAATGGGAGGGATTGCGCTTTCTCCTCCAAAGTAAAAACATCAACAGGAGAAGAAATCCATGCAATCTGTAGAATACTAATCAGAAACAGTCTTCTCTGTTGCTAAAATAAAGGGAGTATCAGCCATTCTCGAAGCTGAAAGTTCCCAGGAACGCCACCATCTGTGGCTCCAGGGAAGACGTGGTGGCTCTAGGTCGTCTAAACGAGAACCGAAACTAGAGCTTCCTACATCTTCCTTCCAGCAATCCCGTGGCTCCGCTGCACAGCAATGCGCACGGCCCAAACCCACGGAGGAAAAACAATGCGCATTCCTCTTGGCTTACTACCTCATGTAACCTCAGCCCAAGCCCTTCACTCACACATTAGCAAAGCCTCCAAGCACTTCGTGCTCGCTGCGACTTAAGCAAGCACGAACTAGAGCCCAAAAAATGCAGACAGCAGGGCGTGGTGTCCCACCCCTGTGATCCAGTACCTAGGAGGCCGAGACAGGACAGTCACGGGTTCAAGGCCAGCCTCAGCCATCTGGTGATACCCCCAGCAACTTAGACCGCTTTCAAAAAAAAAAAAAAAAAGGCTGGGAGTGTAGCTCGGGGACAGAATGCCTTTGGGTTCCGTCTCCAGTACCAAAAAGAAACAAAGAATGCAGACAGCGATAGCACGGCCACATTCATAATGCATGTCATGACCAGGAGGGAGCCGACTGCAGCCCTCCGCGCACCCCCAGGAGCCATCCCGGTCCCTGCGGAGGACCCCGGGGCTCGGCCTTCCCTGCTGCACACTGCGGGCAAGTCCTCAGCGTCTGGCGGTCGTGTCTGGGGTCGTGGAGAGCCACCGAGGTCTGTCCCCACGCTGTCCAGGACCCTCGCCCCTCCTCCCCAGGCCGGGACAGGGAGGGCGCAGGTGGGCAGCGGCGGGGACGGCGGCCTGCGCGAGCGACAGCCCCGGAGCCCTGCCCGATGCCGGTCAGCGCCGCCCCGGGAGGACCGGGACCCCCAAAGACCCTCCTCGCCCCGCGCTGGCTCCGGCCCGGCGATCGCGGACCGGGGTGCTGGACTCGGTGCCGCCCATCAAGCTCCAAGTTAGGGCCGGCCGCGTCCCACTCCCTCCGGGGCTGCGCGACCCCGGGGCAGCCTGTCCAGGCCGCCGACTCACCGCGGCTGGCGCGGCGCTCCGCGGCGGGGATTGTCCGCAGCGGCTCGCCGTCCGTCCGGCTCCGCGGCGGGGATTGTCCGCAGCGGCTTGCCGTCCGCCGGCGTCCGTGGCGACTGCGCGCGGTGGGCGGGGTCAGTCCGCGCCCATTTCCGGTGCGCGCCGGGGACTTCCGCTCTCAGCACCGCCTCCGCCTCCGCCTCGGCCACGGGCTTCCTGGGGCGACCAGAGGGGCCCGGCGGGGCGCTAGGGTGGAAAGCGCCTCCGCGTCCCGACGGCGAGGGAAGGGAAGGGCAGCGGGCCTGCCCCTCCGCCCTGGCCGCGCCCCGGACCCGGCGTGCCCCGAATTCCCGGCCTCGTCCGCCTTGGGTCAGGGGCCAGACATCTCCGGACAAAACAACCCGCCCATTAATTTATTTATTTATTTTCAGTACTGGAGATTGAACCCAGGGCTTTCTACCTCCGAGCTACACCCCTTCCCCTGTTTTATTTGTTTGTTTGTTTGTTTGTTTGTTTGTTTGTTTGTTTGTTTGGGGGGTCGAACCCAGGGGCATTCGACCTCCGAGCTATACCCCCTGCCCTAATTTTCGTTCTTTATTTTGAAACAGGGTCTCACTTAAGTAGCTGAGGCTGTCCTCCAACCGCGATCCTCTGGTCTCAGCTTTCCAAATGTTGGGATTACAAGCGTGCGCCACCACGCCCGGCTTAGTCTTGATTTTTATTTATTATTTTTTTGTGGTACTGGGGTTCCTGGAAACCCTTCTATCTCCGGGCTACACTCCCAGACCTATTTTATACTTTATTTTGGAAACAGGGTCTCTAAGCCAGCCCGCGCGCCTGGCTTCGAACCAGCACGATCCTCCTGTCTCCGCCTCCCAAGCGCGGGGATTACAAGCGTGCGCCAACACACCAGGCTTAGTTTTTATTTTTGAAACAGGGTCTTGCTAAGTTGCAAAGGGCCACGCTGATTTACTGCGGCTGGCCTCGAACCTGCAACCCTCCCGTCCCACCCTCCCAAGTACTGGGATTACGGGCTTGTGCCACTGCACCCTGTTTACAACCCACCCCCCTTTTTTTTCCTTACCAGAACACAGGTTAGTGCTAGGGAAACCGGTTCTGTCCAGCTACTGTCCCCAGCTCAAAGCCATCCAGGTAGTGAGAGCCGGACTAGCGGCCACTGGCAACTACTGCCAGTTGGTATTTTGGAGTGAGCTGAGCTGGTGCTGGAGTAGAAGACAAACGTCATGGGGAGTAATTCTGAGCACTTTAGGTGCCGAAGGAGCCCACATCAGCTGATAGTTTGACCTGTTGTCTATAAAGACGTGGCTGAGAAGTACAAAGAAAACCTTGCACACTGCCTTGGCCTACTGCTGGTTTTGAGGTTTTCTGTACTCACATTTCTGGGACATCTGTTTTGAAAGTCTTGTTTGGGGGTCATCCCGGTGGGCTCTGTACGCCCTAACTTTTGCTTATATTTGTCTTTATTTATGTGGTACTGGGGGTCGAACCCAAGGGCATTTTTACCTCTGAGCTACACCCCCGGCCCTATTTTTTTTTTTTTTTAATTTTCAAATAGGGTCTCACTACATTGCTGAGGCTGGCCTCCAACCTGCAGTCCCTGTCTCAGTCTTTGAAGTAGTGGGATTAGAGGCCTATGCTATCCCATCCACTTCGTTTTTAATTGAACTAATTACAAGCCTTATACTAGCATATTCATGTTCTGATTCACTATTACTTTTTCCTCCGTGTGTGTGTGTGTGTGTGTGTGTGTGTGTGTGTGTGTGTGTTGGTGGTGCTGAGGGCCAAACCCAGGGCCTCTGCACTGCAGACCAGTACTAAGCAAGTGAAATAATTATATTGCCTCAATATTTTTAGAAATGAATAAAGTAATGAGTTGTAAACTATATATGCTCTTGCTACTTGACAGGATTGACCTGTGCCCACCATATTTCGTCAGTGATGTTAAGCATATCAATTCAAGCTGAGAAACGTTCTAACAGTGGTTTTGCTTAATTGTGTCATGCTATTTTTGTGATTACTATAATTTTTCATCTTTTTACCTTCCAGTTTTTAGAGAGTGGAGCCAATGCTGAAAATATTTCCCAAATCAATAACTTGGGGGCACAGATCAATAAAACACCATACAAGCCAGGCATGGGGGGGCCCACACTTGTAATCCCAGCACTTGGGAGGCTGAGACAGGAGGACCCAGGTTCAAGGACAGCCTCAGGTACTTAGGCCCTCTGCAGCTTAGTGAGATCCTGTTTCAGAATAAAGAATAAGCCAGGCGTGGTGGCACACACTTTTAATCCCAGCTTTACAGAGGCTGAGACAGGAGGATCGAGGTTCACAGACAACCTCAGCTACTTAGGCCCTCTTCAACTTAGTGAGACCCTGTTTCAAAATAAAGAATAAAAAATAGGGCAAGGGGTGTGGCTCAGAGGTTGAATGCCTCTGGGTTCCAGACCCACAAAAGAAAGAAAGAAAAAATTTAAAAATAGGGCTGGGGGGGTGTAGCTTGGAGGTAGAATGCTCCTGGGTTCCATCCCCAGTACCACACACACACACAAAAAAAGACAATATACGGAACTTTAGACAACTGTCTTGACATAACATGCTGTAAATTAAGAAGCCGGACAATAGTTTAGAGCCTGTGACAATACTGATAAAAAGTGTTAAAGCAAAAATGTATCAACAGATTTAGATTAAGAGTTCTGAGAACGCTGCTTCCTATATCTTCCCATGGGAAAAGTAGTCTTGAATTATGTAGCTCTTAAATTATCAAAAGTCTTAAGCCAGGTGGGGTGCTGCACTCTTGTAACCCCAGTACTTGGAAGGCTGAGACAAGAGGATCGCAGGTTTGAGGACAGCCTCAGCAAATATTGTGACTCTCAATGTGGGGAAACCCTGTTTCAAGATAAAAATAAATTAGGGCTGGGAGTTTAGCTCAGAGGTAGAATGCTTCTGAGTTCAATTCCCAGTACCACACCAAAAATTTAAAAACTTTGAAAAGTCCAGAAATTCATTTTTTACCAAACCACAACACCCAGCCTCCTGTACCGATGGCTGCTTCCCAGGCATCTTGAGGGTTGGTGTCCTCTGCCTCTGGATTATCCTCCCCACCAGATTAGCCCCCCATTTCCACACCCCAGGGACACGGAACCTCCTTTTCCCCTCCAAACTCTGGTGTTGAGCTTGGCCAAGCTTACCTCTTATGTTCTACAGGTTCATGGCCCAGATCTCGTCTTGTGAGCTGTGCTGCAGAGCTTCTAGAACTATGGTTTTGTCATAAAAGAATCTTAGTGATGGGAGAGGTCTGAAGAGGGGTGTGAATTCATCTCAGTGGCTCGCAAGACAATACTGACTAGCTCTGGGCCTTCTGGCAGGAGTTAGACCTTGATTACACATACACGTATTTGACAAAGTACAAATGAACGTTTGTACCTGTAAACACGCGTTGATCTTTGCCCCTGGGAAGTTGCTGAGACTCATTAAAAGCCCGCCCTCAGCAGCCCAGTCTTAATATTTAACCAGCCTGCTTGCACATAACGAATCCATCCCCAGCTTGTATTTGCACGGCTCTTTGTAAAATAGAGCGACAGGTGAAACCCTGTGAATACTCGTGACAGGTTAAAGCTAGCAAGAAATGGATGTGGCTTCCAAACAGGAAAGCAATGTTACTGAGTCGCGGTGCTTTTAAGAACACCTTTTGATAAAGCCGTGAGAGTGCGTGCAGCGTGCTGGCCCCACCCCTCATCGCGCCCTGCGCTTCTCCACACAGCCAGCCTTGTTTCGTGGTACCTCCCCGCTCCCTGCCCACCCCTGGCTCATTCTAAAGCAAAGCTCTGGTTTCATCTAAGCCACAAAAATCTCAAAACCGGTTGTTACACTGAAAGGCCTCAGTTTTTATCACAAGACTTCATGGGTAACACATCTCCAATCACAACTCATTTTTCCATTTTGATGACATCAAAATTGACTAGTGATGTCAGATGTTATTAATTGGTCCAACCGTTAGAACGCTCCCTTCTGTTCGGGGTCTAGGTGTCGCTGACCATTGTCTACCTCCGTATTGTGTTAGGAACTGGAAAATAGCGACCTCAATTCTAGAGGATCGCGCAGGTTCGAAGCCAGCCGCATGCGCTGGCTTAGGAGACCCTGTTTCCAAATAAAAATATAAAAAAATAGGTCTGGGAGTGTAGCCCGGAAGTAGAAGGGCTTCCAGGAACCCCAGTACCACCAATAAATAAATAAATAAATAAATAAATAATAAAAAGCAAAACAGGGTGGGGTTATAACTCAGAGCTAGAATGTCCCGGGTTCAATCGCCAGTACCACAAAAAGAAAGAAAGAAAGAAAGAAAGAAAGAAAGAAAGAAAGAAAGAAAGAAAGAAAGAAAGAGAAAGGAAGAAAGAAAGAGAAAAGAAAGAAGGAAAGAAAGAAAATGAAAAGAAAGAAGGAAAGGCCAGACAGTACTTACCTACACACTCCCTTTATAGTCAGTTAGGACAGAGGTGTACTAAGATACAGTCACCCCTAGATTTGGAGCCATTGTCAAGACCACCAGCAATAGCTTTGGCCCTGGGAGCTGCCCCTCCTGGGAGAGGTTCCCAAGTAGGAAGCCCCCGGGTAATGAGGAAGCCAGCTGTCTCTGGAAATGCCCCCTTTGCTTGTGGATGAGCTCAGGTGAAGTTTTAAGTCCAACTTACACCCCAAGCAGTGAGTGTACTAGTTCCTCTCAGTGTGCAAGAGTGCAACTCCCTGAGCGTGACGGCAGCTCCTGGGGGAGCCAACCCCATTCCTCCTGAGAGTCCTTCAAGGATGGACCCAAAGATCTGGAGATGGAACCGTGCCTGGCCCCGAGCACTGGCTGGATTTACAACTGGATTCATTTAGAAGCCAACTATTTTGAAGAGGCGCCGGCAACGAAAACCCCAAACGACCCCAGAACTCATGTCTTCCTCCTGCTCCTTTCTGCCATCCCATAAACTTAGGGGGGAAAAGACATAAAGAGTTGTCTTACATCTGGACGTGGTGGATCCGGCCTATCTTCCCAGTACTTGGGAGGCAGAGGCAGGAGGATCGCAGCTTTGAGACCAGCCCCAGGAACTTAGCCAGATCCCATCTCAAAATAAAAATAAATAAAAAGGAGTGGGGGTGGTCTAGCTCCGAGGTCGAACGCCCCTGGGTTCAGTCACGTACCTCTTCCTGTAATGGTTCGGGGTGTCGTGGTGGGTTCTTGTTCTTACCTAGTTTAGCAAAAAATAGCCAGAGCCACACTGCTGCACGCTTAGCAAAGCTTTGTTATTACAAAGATAGAAAGAAGCAACAGAACAGTTAAAGCACTGAGTCAGAGGGACGCGGTGGAGGGCCTTGAAAGTAAGACACTGAGGTGTCTGAATACATACACTCTTATAAGGACTTATCATCTTTCCTTTCCCATACAGTCTAGCCTATAATCTTTGTGTTTTTCCCAAATGCAGGTGCAGGCCCGCTAATGATCTCTGCTAGGAAGCCTTTCTTTGTTAGGCCTCTGTGTCCATCCACACAGGGACAGACAGGTCTGACATCACCCATCAACGTGTGTTACTTGGTTAGCAGGGTCAGGGCTGCATGGCATACGCCTGCTTTTTCTTTGGTTTTATTTTTACTCCTAAGTTTAAGGCATGTATTGTCCACTGTGTCCTTGGCGAGTTCTAGCTTTTTTCTCTGTCTGCTAAAAATTACTTATGTTGAAAATTTGTTTTATAATAAAGAAAACACAGGAATATAGTCTTTCAAAGTATGGAAGGTTGGACTATAACTATTTCGTGTTATTAGTAATAATTGGGTTAATATAGCTTGCTTTTAAAATCTTTCAACAGTCCTCTAAACTACCGTGAGAATCTATATAATTTTTCCTAAGTGTAGGCATTTGTGTCTAAACATTTAATGTTCAGCTGGGCTAACAGCCAACTTTTAGCTGACTTTGGTCAATCCTGGCTGCAGCTCTTGGCTGACAGCTTAGAGGCAGAGAAAGGATTTTATTCTTCTGCCTAAGTATGAAAGCTCGTTCTCATTAGCAATTAATACAGTTCTTCTTAACAATCAGTACAGGTTCAATCCTCACCACCTCCTTCCCCCAAAAATAGAGTGTCTTCCCGCCTAACCCCAGCAGGATGAGGGGTCAGGCGAGACGAGATGGGCGTGTTAGGCATCGGTGCTGCCTTCAAAGAGGGCACTTACTTCAGCGCTGAGGGCCCAGGCCAGGAAACTGCGCTTTTCTATTTCAGCACAGAAAGTGCTAGGTTGAACCATTTGGTTATTTTCCTGGGTTAACTGCGTTAACCACCGTGGGGAAAAGAACCCACTTCCCATGCCCTCTTCGAGAGCAGGCATCTTGTTTAGAGGCTTCACCCTGCTGCCCTGCCCTGTGGGGAAATATTGTTTTGCTTTAAAAAACAGGGTCAGAGCCGGGCGTGGTGGCACAGGTTTGTAATCCCAGCATTTGGGAGGCTGAGACAGGAGGATGGCGGTTCGCAGACAGCCTCAGCTACTTAATGAGGCCCTTCACAACTTAATGAGACCCTGTTTCAAAACAAAGGAATAAAAGGGCTTGGAGTGTAGCTCAGAGGTAGAATGCCCCTGCATTTCATTCCCATACCAGGAGAGAGGGGGGGGGAGGAGAGAAAGAGAAAAAGGGAGAAAAAAAAAACCCAGGGTTTTGCTAAATTGCTAAAACTGACCTCAAACCTGCAATCTTTCTGTCTCAACCTCCCGAGTCTTGGGATTACAGGACACCTGTTTATAATTTTGGAGCCTTTAGGATAATGTCCATCTCTGATAAAATACAAACTGCACAGTCCATAAAAGAGTCAAAGAATTCATCTTATATAGATAAACTAGATTCGTCACCAGCCAGTATACGATGTGTTTCTCATCTCTACACATTTATTTATCAATTCTTTTTTTTTTTTTGATACTGAGGCTGGTTTTAAACCTGTGCGATCCTCCTGTCTCAGCCTCCCAAGCGCTGGGACTATAAGCGTGCACCACTATGTCCGGCCTATTATCAATTTTTTTAGATCTATCAAGATACATTGGCAAGACAATTAACATGTATGTATAGTAAAGTACAGTAAATAACCCAGTTTCTGGGAGGCTGAGACAGGAGGATCTTAGGTTCAAAACCAGCCTCACCAATTTAGTGAGACCATTAGCAAGTTCTCAAGACCTTGTTTCAAAATTAAAAAAAAAAAAAAATAGGACTGGACGTGTAGCTCAGAGATAGGACACCGCTGGGTTTAATCCCCCATTATTTACGTGTGTGTGTGTGTGTGTGTGTGTGTGTTCTCCAGTTCCAAAATAAGTACTATAGCGAGTAGACTTAACACCTGGAGAGGTGCAGTGGGCCCTGCATGCCTCCTTATCTGAGGTTTGGGTTTACACAGTTTCCGTTACCCACAGACAACTATAGTCCAAAAGTATTAAGTGGAAAATTCCAGAAACAATTCATGAGTTGGAAATTGTGTGTCTTTCTGAGAACTGTGGTAAAATCTGTGATAAAATGTGACCCTCTGCCGGATCATCCAGCTGCCCTTCCCTGTAGATGCCTGGAGGCGTGGCCTCACCCGGGTGTGGGCTGTGTCTCTGCTCCCGCCTGGCGCCTAGTGGCCGTCCTGGCCATTCGACCAGCTCTTATGGATCGCCAGTGCCGGAGCCCGGTGGACCCTTCACAGAGTAGCCGAAGGCTGCCACGATGTCTCTCCCCTCTTCCTCTCACCACGCAGACATTTTATCATCCCACATCGCCACAGGAAGAAGGGTGATGGTGTTTTGCAAGAGACAGACCCCATGCACGTAACATTTATTAGTATCATTATCCTGGTTCTATTTTATTATTGGTCGTTGTTAATTTCTCACTGTCCCTAATTTATAAATTAAAAGCACAGGTACAGACGTATGGTAAAAGACAAATCACGGAGGGCCTGGCGCTGCCCGGGCCTCAGGCGTCCACTGGGGCTGGGAATACGACATCCCCGGAGGATGGGGCCGGCTGCCTCATGCACTGGACTCTCTTCACAGCTAATCTGTGAGGTGGGTGTCGTGTCTAAATATTTCAGGTCACTTCTGGCTGTTCAGTGTAGAAGTCTTGGCTTTACCTGACAGGCATCCTGCCAGGCGCTAGAGCAAGCCTAGCCAGACGACTGGCTCCGCCCTACACAGTCCTGTGGGCGGAAGGCTCTGTCCCCAAAGGGCACTTGGCCTCTCCTCCCACCCTTGTGCATCTCTGCCAACCTTGAAAGGTAAAGACATAGCTCATCAAAGGGAGATTCGGTGCGCGGCCTGAGGATCTGCAGGTTTACCGCCTGGCTCGTGCCCGCCCCTCCCTTTAACGGAGCAGTGTGAGCCCCTGGCCTCGCGCTCACACGGGGAATTGGGCAGCGTGGCACGGATGGAAAGGTGTCTAACTGCAATTGTACACTTCACTGGTGTGCCCTTCCTGTTCTACCTATGAGGCCTGAGTGAGCCCTGGGGCATTTCTAGTCTTGAATACGTTTCCTGTTTATTTTGAGTAGAAACTCCAAGGGTTGTTTCCTGTTGCAAGGGGGGAGGGTTGTCCTTATCCTTCTATTTTTAATGAAATCAGTACCCTCTGCATTTTGTGTGTGGGTAGTTCTTGTTATGTAGACAGTGGAACAAAAGAACTCTCGAGGGTGGCCATGGAGGAGGAGTATCTTCATATAGAAATTAAAAGACAAAACTGCACTCAGGCAAGCTACTTGAACTTTCTGGGCCTCAGTTTCTCCCTAGGTAAAGTGGCATGTGTAGAGTACTTGCCTAGGTCATAGGGCTATGAGGGCTGAGTTAACATACAGGACACGCGGGTGTGCTGGTACACACCTGTAATTCCAGTCCTGGGGAGGCTGAGACAGGAGGATTTCAAGTTCAAGGAAGCCTCAGCAACCTAGTGAGACCCTGTTTCAAAACAAAAAGTGAAAAAATAGGGCAGGGTATGTAGCTCAGGGGTAGAATGCCTCTGCGTTCAATACCCAGTACAGGAAAAAAAAAAAAACTCAAGATATAAATATGTGGTAAATGCCACAGGAACATTAGCTAATGTAGCTTTAAAAATTGCAGAAATGCAGCTGGGCATGGTGGCACAGGCTTGTAATCCCAGCATTTGGGAGGTTGAGACAGGAGGGTCACAGTTCTCAGACAGCCTCAGCTACTTAGTGAGGCCCTTTGCAACTCAGTGAGACCCTGTTTCAAAAAAATCAAAAGACTAAAAAATAAACAGGGCTGGGAGTGTAGCTCGGAGGAACGATGCCCCTGGGTTCCATCCCCAGTACTGCAAAAAATAAAATGAAAATGAATTAAAAAATAGGGTTGGGGGTGTCACTCGGAGGTAGAATGCCCCTGGGTTTTATCCCCAATGCCACACACCCAAAAACTGTATTACAGAGTTGGTCCTTCCTAGGAGTCTTCTGGTGCAGTCAGTCCGGCTGGCATACGTTTTGAGAACTGCCTCCTGGCTAGCTTGGCGGGGGAAGCCTGCCTGGCGCAGCATTTACGGGAACAGGCGGCACTGGCAGAGGCCCTGGACGGGGCCGTGCTGTCCTGTAAAGTGGACGCTGGGTCGAGGGTCACGCTGGACAAGCTCCTCTGGGGCTGGCATGGTGCCTGTCCTCCGGCATCGGCTGCTGAATGAATTAAGCTCTTGGGAACTCTCCAGTGAATCCGCCCCTCTTACCTGAAATCTTTCTAATTAAATATTTAAGGTTACCTTGGAGCAAAGCACCACCTCCATAGTTAGCCTGCTTGTTCCCAGGTAAGCGGTCATTGGTAAGAACAGGTAAAACAACGTCCATTATGTATCTCCTGATGGGGGCCGTGGGGGTGTAAAAGGACTCTGTTTCCAGACTGGGGGGGAGTAAATTGAATCCATCAGGAACCTGAGCAGAATTTTGTTGCTACCTCCAAGAGTGTGTTTGGCTTGGACTGGATTTCAAGCCTGTTTTTAAATTGGATTTTACATCGAGTGTTGAAATCATAATTGGACGATAGTAATGATAAGGTCTCACCATGGAGGTTTGAGTCCAGCTGGGATCTATATTTTCAGAACAAACATATATCAGGCCCTTGGAAAGAGTCACAAAAGTCCCCTCGCTTACAGGGTAGTTATTTTATTTGGCTGGTGACGGGCGGCATGGGGAGCAGCCGGAGGCAGATGCAGGGACTGAAGCGGGCGGTGGCTTGATTCGACTTGGGGTCCTCTTACATTTGGAAACGGGTCGATCAACTTGGTCCTTTCAAGTTGCACCACTGGCCACTCTGGTCAGTTCAGCTGTGGAGCTGACTGCTAGGAGACAGCGCCAGCTGGACACGGACACCAGCCCCGCATCCCTCCACAGCCACCGGAAGGAAGGGCACGGGCGCTTCTCTGCCGCGATGCTACCAGTCTAGGTGGTGGGCACGCTTGTGGGTCGCGTCCACCAGCCCTGAGGCTCCCGGAGGTCCAGCATGTGGCCCGGCATCTTGTCCATGATCCTCCCTAAAACCTAAGGGAGGCAGGACCTGCATGAACCACTTAGAACCAGGCGTAAGGGCCCCGAGGTGGGGGTGGGAGATGAGAGAACACACCACTCCATCACCGTTTCCTGCACGTGTGTATCTCCGCGTATCAGTTACCAGCTTGAAAATGGCTTCAACATCCTTAGGTCCAAAGCATCATTAAAAATAAAGGGCAAGCCAGCAGGGTGGGGCACACTTGTCATCCCAGCGCTTGGGAGGCAGAGACAGGAGGATCACACAGTTCAAAGCCAGCCTCAGCTACTGAGTGAGGCTCTCAGCAACTTAGTGAGACCCTGTTTCCAAATAAAATATAAAATAGGTCTGGGAGTATAGCCCAGAGGTAGAAAAGCCCCTGGGCTCCACCCCCAGTACCACAAAAAATAAAAATAAAAAAGAAACAGTAAAATAGGGCACAGGGTAAAGCTTAGAGGTAGAATGCCTCTGGCTTCCACTCCCAGTCTTTCTCTGCCCCCCCCTGTGTGTGTCACACACACACACACACACACACACACACACACACACACACAGAGGAATAAAAAATAAAAATAAAAAGGCAGCCGGGCATGGTGGCACACACTTGCAATCCCAGCATTTGGAAGACTGAGACAAGAGGATCACAGGTTCATAGCCAACCTCAGCTACTCAGTGAGACTCTGTCTCAAAATAAATAATAAAAATATAAGTAAAATAAAAATGGCAAGGAAGAACTGGGCATCATGGTGCACACCTGTAATCCCAGTACTTGGGAGGCTGAGACAGGAGGATCACAGGTTAGAAGCCAGCCTCCATAATTTAGTGAGGCTCTCTGCAACTTCATGAAATCCTGTTTCCAAATAAAAATACAAAATAAAGCTGGGGGTGTGGCTCAGAGGTGGAATGACCTTGGGTTCAATCCCCAGTAACCCCTCCTATAGACACACTCAGAAAGGTAAAAGGGCAAACCTGCTGGCTTTAGTCACTAACCTTGCATTTGAAAGTCTATATTTTTGTGGCACACGTGGAGGGAGAGGCCGTGTGCCGAGGGGAAGTCAGACCTTTGGCCACTCGGTGTCACGGCTGCTGAGGGCACCCCGATTCCTTGGTGCTACACCAAAAGGGAAGGAGACCAAGTACCCACAGCTCCTAACCCTAGCGCCACAGGGGGGGTCCGTGCGAGCATCCAGGTCCAGAGGGTGAGGCTGGCTTTTTTTTTTTTTTTTTTTTAGGTGCTGGAGATGGAATCCAGGGGCATTTTATCTCTGAGATACACCCCCAGCCCTTTTTTTTTTTTTTTTGCAGTTCTGAAGGTTGAAACTTTGAACCCAGGGGCATTCTACCTCCGAGCTATACCCAGCCCATTTTTTTATTCTTTATTTTGAAACTGGGTCTAAGTTGCGGAGGGCCTCACTAAGTAGCTGAAGCTGGCCGCGAACCGCGACCCTCCTCTCTCAGCCTCCCAAATACTAGGAGTACAAGTGTGCGGCATTATGCCCAGATTACAAGTGTGTGCCTCCATGCCTGGCTGGTGAGGCTGTTTTGAGTTGAATCACAGGTGTGCACTGCAGTGCGGGGTGCAGGGGGACAGGAACCCCGTCTCAGCCAACCCGCCCACATTCTGCCTGGGCCTGCCAAGCTGTAAGGCACCAGCACCCTCCCTCCCTCGGTGAACCATAACGCCAGGCCCCTAGTTGGCATCAAGCAGTCCTGGCCGGCTTCAGCAAAGATGCGAGTGTGGACCTTATACTCCAGCAGGGGGCAGCACCACACAAAAGTTACTACAGGACACCTGGGGGCAGCGTCTTTTATCTATGGCCACAAACACGTGATTTCCTTACAGTTTATCTTTAGGGTATTGGTGGGAAATCCCAGAGAAGCTCACGCCCTAAGAGTGTAAAACCATTTTCAATACCACGTGCTTTCTCCCTCCTCCAGCCCGGGTGTCACTGGCTGTGGAGGTGTGTTGATTGGGGGGCGTCCAGGGCGGCTTTACCTCCATCCCCTTTGGGGTGCTACTGATTGTAATCAAAGAAAATGCCTGTTACGCAGAGCTGGGCCAGGGAATGTTCTGTAAGGGAGTTGTTTTTGTTTGGTACAAGGGATTGAACCCAGGGGCATTCTACCTCGTGTGTGTGTGTGTGTGTGTGTGTGTGTGTGTGTGTGTGTGTGTGTGTGCGCGCGCGCGCGCGCGCGCGCGCACGCATGAGCGCTACCGGGAATGGAACCCAAGGGCATTCTACCTCCAAGCTATGCCCCAAGCCCTGTTTTTTTATTATTTACTTTGAAACAGGTCTCACTAAGTTGCAGAAGGCCTCACTAAGTAGCTGAGGCTGGCCTGAACCTCTGATCCTCCCGGCTCAGCCTCCCAAGTACTGAGATTACAACCGTGCGCCACCACGCCCGGCTTCCTCTGCAACTTTTATAGTGAGGCCCTCTGCAATTTAGCAAGACCCTGTTTCAAACTAAAAAATAAAATAGGGCTGGGAGGGTGTAGCTCAGAGGTTGAATGCCCCGGGTTCAATCCCTTGTACCACAGAGAAGAAAGAAAGAAAGAAAGAAAGAAAGAAAGAAAGAAAGAAAGAAAGAAAGAAAGAAAGAAAGAAAGAAAGAAAGAAAGAAAGAAGAAGGAAGGAAAGAAGTGAGTAAAGGAAGGAGGGAGGGAGGGAGAGAAAGAGAGAGAAGAGAGAGAAAAGAGGAAGGAGACGGGAAGAGAGGGAGAACGAGAGAGAGGGGGCAAGTTCAGCCAGCATACAAACAATAGCCGTGTTCCAGCTAGAAGAGGTAAGTTCAGCTTGAAGTCTGTCTGCGGGCTGGAATTTTGAGGCCCGCTTGTCAGCAGCCCGCGCCTTGGTTAGAAGCAGCGTCCTAGGGACCTGTTTTCTGAGGCCGGACACAACAGCTTGTCCTCCAGAAATTCTTGACGTGTGTGACTTGAACTTGAGATACTGGGCCTTCCAGATTTGAACTTGATAGAATCAGGTCCTCCAGATTTGAACTTGAGAGAGCCGGGCCCTCCAGCAGCTCAAGGTCCCCCAGGGGGGTTCTTCATCGTCTTCTCCAGATTTTAAATCTGGACGAGGAGGAATACTCTAGAAAGTTCTCACCCATGTTGCTGCTGCGGCCCCTGGGAGGAAGTGGAAGCCCTTTTCTTTCCTGGCAAGCCACCGAGGGTGGCCCTGTGGCTTCCTACAGCAGGGCTTCCTCGGAGCTGGGGACTCCAGAAAGGCGCAGGGGAGGCCCCACAGAGGAGGGGTGGGGGCCCTTCAATCCCTCCCCTCTCCACACCCACCTCCACCCTTTGGACCCTCCATGGGGGAGTCTCTAAAAATGAGAGGCCCTTCCATCCTCCCCCTAGTGACGATGGCTGGGGTGATGCGGGCCCCAGCCACCCTTCCTTGTTCTCTGTCTTCTTGGGGGAGGGGAGGCTCGGGCGAGGGAGAAGGAGTGGGTGGGGGAAGAGGGCAAAACGGGGGTCCCCCCACCTCTTCCCTCGCCCCTGCCCAGCGATGGCCGTGGGGGGAGGAAGGGGCTTTCTGGAGCCACCAGCAGGACATCTGTCCTTCTAGGAGCTCCTCCCTCGCCCCAGGAGGAGGATGCCAAGATGACCATCCATTCAATCAAGCTAAATACTCACAGCCTTTCTAGTTCCATTTTGAATGCCAAACATTTCCACGTTCCCACAGTGGGTTCTGGGCTAAAAAGTCAGAGCCAGTCATTGGTAGCTTAATGATGTGAGAATATAATTTCTTTCTTTCTTTCTTTCTTTCTTTCTTTCTTTCTTTCTTTCTTTCTTGTACTAAGGACTGAAGACAGGGGCATTCTGCCTCTAAGCTATACCACCCCCAGCTCTATTTTATTTTTATCTTGAAACAAGGTCTCACTAGGTTGATGAGAGTCTCACTATTTGCTGAGGCTGTCTTCGAACTTGCGATCCTCCTGTCTCAGCCTCCCGAGTACTGGGATTACAGGTACGCACCACCACGCATGGCTAATTAGATCTTTTTTTTTAATCAAAGGAATAGATAGCTCAACTTAGGCTCCATTTTGTAAAGCGGCCATTGTGTATCTTTGTGTGTGTTCATTTTTTGTAAAGATAGCATTCCTTGGAAACCGTGGGCACCATTCCCTCCTCCAGCATCCCCTTCAGCCAACGGCGTGAAGATTGTGGGGCTATGTTCCCACCAGTAGAAGCACAGCACAGAAGCCCCTGCTGGAAAGAAAACCGGCCAGCAGTTTTCTGCCATGCTGTTCCTGCACACCTGACTTCCTAGTGCCAGGATCCCTTTTTGCAAAAACTAAAATTCACCTTACTGAGCTGATTTCAAATATGTGTCTTTTCTTATGATGCCACAGAAATTGTCTTTCTCTTTCTCTCTTTTTGTTATTTTTTTATTTTTGTGGTACTGGGGATAGAACTCAGGAGCATTCTACCTCTGAGCTATGCCCCTAAAGGTACTTTATTCTGAAATAGGGTCTCACTAGGTTGCGGAGGCTGCCGTGAGCCTGCGATCCTCGTGTCTCAGCCTCCCAAGTACTGGGGTTACAAGCATGGGCCACCATGCCCAGTTTAGAAATTTATTTCCAACAATAAGAACTTAATATATCAAAAAAAATTTATGGAAGATCAGTATTCTCTCTAGCTAGCTCTATGCAGAGCCCGGATCCTGGCCAGTGTTATGCATTTAACAACCACCTCACTGAACACCGAACTTGCCAGGAAACCATATTTAAAAATCTCTACATGGTGGCGCACGCTTGTAATCCCAGTGCTTGGGAGGCTGAGACAGGAGGATGGCACAGGTTCAAAGCCAGCCTCAGCTACTTAGCAAAGCTCTCAGCAACTTAGTGACCCTGTTTCCAAATAAAGTATAAAATAGGTCTGGGAGTATAGCCCAGAGGTAGAAAAGCTCCTGGGTTCCACCCCCAGTACCACAAAAAAAAAAAATTAAAAATTAAAATCTCTACATTTAGAGCCAGGCATGGTGGCGCACGCTTGTAATCCCAGCATTTGGGAGGCTGACACAGGAGGATAGTGGTTTGCAGCCAGCCTCAGCAACCTAATGAGACCCTCTACAACTTAGTGAGACCCTGTTTCAAAATAAAGAATAAAAAATAGGGCTGGGGGTGTAGCTCAAAGGTACAATGCCCCTGGGTTCCATCCCCAGAACCTTTACATTTATCCAGATGTGGGGGCACACACCTGTATTCCCAGTCCTTGGGAAGCTGAAACAGGAGGATCACAGGTTTGAGACCATCCTCAGCAACTTAGTGAGACCCTGTTTCCAAATAAAAAATAAAATGTAGCTCAGAAGTAAAATGCCAATGGGCTAAATCCCAACTACCAAAAAAGAAGAAAAAAAATCTACATTTTATTACTGGCTGTTCCTTTAAGCGCATCTGGCGCCAGGTCATTCCTCGCTCAATCTGCCCAGGGAGGAGGAGCGGAGCAGGGCGTGCTAGCACAGAGTGAGGAGTGAGGAGGGGTCTCCGCGGTCGGTAGGAGCTCACACTGGGGCGGGAGGCTGGCTCTCTGTGTTAGCAACCCAAGAAAACCACTGAAGTCGTTACCAAGGAAACGGTGGCTTAGGAAGTGACTTTCTTTCGGGCTGATCCTAATCTTTCTGTTGAACTTGGTATTGTTCATCATTTTCATTTTAATCAGGGACTTAATTATAGTGCCGGAACTTTCTAAGCCCACAGTCAGGAAAAAATGGCACATCCATGGTACTGCCAATTAGACCTAAGTTTTGCCAGCTGTCTCTTTTTTTTTTCCCCTCCAAAGAACCTAGAAAATCCGACCTCTCTAATCACCAACCCTCTGGTTCCACAAAGCCCGTCCCCCAAATTATCTAGCAGGAACAACACTGGGTATTTTGTGCGTGCGTGCGTGCGTGTGTGTGTGTGTGTGTGTGCATGTGTGTGTGCGTGCATGCGTGTGTGTGTGTGTGTGTGTGTGTGTGTGTGTGTGTGTGTTACTGGGAATGGAACCCAGGAGCATTCTACTTTCGAGCTACACCCCCAGCCCTATTTTTTATTCTTTATTTTGAAACAGGGTCTTACTGAGTTGCAAAGGGCCTCGCTAAGTAGCTGAGGCTGGCCAGGAACCACGATCCTCCTGTCTCAGCCTCCCAGATGCTGGGATGACAAGCGTGCCCACCGCGCCCGGCTGAACACTGGGTATTATTTAAGCCACATTTTCATGTGGTTTAAGAGCCTTAAAAATGTGTACCGGATGCCTACCTTTGCTCCAGCATCCGCATACAGCCTCCCCCTGCATCCCCATCCCCGTGTCGGTGGGTCCCGTGCTCAGCTCGGCGGGGACAGCAGGTGCTAGAGGAGGTTACATGTCACCAGAAGGCCAGATGGTTTTTATTTATTGATTGTTCAAGTTTCATCTCAAGGATGAAGGACTCAGCCTTTTATCAAAAGAAGAAAAAGTAAGTATTAAACTAATTTCTTTGAAAAAAAAAACAGCTGGGTACTGCAGGGCCTGATGCTACACATCTGAAATCTCAGTATTTGAGAGGCTGAGAGAGGAGGAACACAGGTCTGAGGACAGCCTCAGCAGTGTGGCGAGATGCTGTTTCAAAATAAAAAATAAGATAGAGTTGGGGGTGTAACTCGGAGGCAGAACGCCCCAAGGTTTTAAATGCCCAGAGGTTCTAATCTCCAGAGCTTACACACACACACACACACACACACACACACAGAGTTATGGGTACTAACAGAACATTTTGAGTCCTTTCTTAACAACCGTTTCCACGGCACCTGTTAGCACGCCAGTTCCTCTGTGCGTTAACTCTGCCCCATGCAGCGACCACCAATTTGTGTATTTCTTTAAAGAACACCCAAGCAATGTCTAGTATGGCTGAGCCCCTGGGCTGACCCCAGCACCCACCCCACCCTATATTTACTACAGTATGAAAGGTAACTTGACAAAAATACCAAAGCAAACGACCTTGTCAACAGCCCGCAGATCACAGGAGCATGTGCAAGGAGAGCTCGTGTGCGCCGCAGCGGAGACCACGTCGCGCAGGCGTCCTGCGAATGACCTAGGCGATTCACGAGCAAACCCAAGCGAGTGGACAAGGTGGGCTGGTAGTCACCTCCAAGCCGTGGACGCCGCCGACCGCAGGATCTTGGTGTGTGGTCACGCACACACCTCCGGGGCCGTCAGCAGTCTCCCCGAGATCTTCAGTAGTATTTAAAATAAGGGACCATGGCACGAATCCATTCTGATCGTGGGCTCTGGCCCTGAGGTGAGCTTTCAGAATACTCTTTCCCAATTCCAAATTCAAATATTAAGTTAAAGTAGCCGTGCAAAAAAGAAAAGAAAAGAAAAGAAACCAACCAAAAATATCTGCTACCCACACCGACCTTTCCCCTCCACGAAACCCACCAGCTCTGGAGAAACCAACGTCCACCGCTCTGCGTCCTCGCCCTAAACTCTTAAGAAGGACAGGTTCACGTTCCCCCGCGGCGCGGGTCGCTGCGTTCGGGCGCACGGAGGCAGACGCGGGCTGGGCGCTAGGAGTGCGTGGGGTGGTCCGCGCGCCCCCGCCGGGGCCACTCCTCGGCCACCCACCTGCACAGCACCTTCTCCACGTCCGCCCTGTGGTACAGTCTGCAGAGCTCGATCAGCTGGCCCACCGTCCTCTGGTTGTTACGGAACAAGAACTCCAGGGTGGGGCTCTGCGGCCGCTGCTCCAGGAAGCACAGTTCGTCATAAGGCATTCCCCATTTGCTGGCAAAGTTCCTCCAGTTCTTCACCGTGGGGTGACACGGGTCCAGCTTTATCCTGATCACATCCAGCAAGTCTTGGTCATTGAGCAAGTCACTGATGGTGGGGGCCCGGAGCGAGCAGGAGGAGCACCGGCAGCCTTCTCTGCAGGACTCGTCCTTACCGTCACCTGCAGGAGGAAAGAGTCGCGTGTCAACAAGAGGTCGGACGCAGCCGGGCGTGGTGGCAGGTGTCTGCTTGTAATCCCAGTACTCGGGAGGCTGAGACGGGAGGTTGCTAAGGCCAGCCTCAGCAACTTAATGAGACCCTGTTTCCAAATAAAGTAGGGCTAGGGGTGTAGTTCAGAGCTAGACTGCCCCTGGGTTCAATCCCCAGGACAAAACAGAACAGGAGACCTGATGCAGTGCTCCTGGCGCGGCACTCCACAACATGCCTGTCATTCTTCACAGCCCAAGACGGCTTGTTCTGCCGGCACCAGCAGTATGATTTCATAATGCCAGTCTTCATATCTGTCCAAGACTCTGCACTTTCCGGTGCCCACGGATGGGACCACCGGCTGGATGAGGACTTGGGAACAAGGCTGTCCTGGGGGCCAGATTCCACCCACCCACACCTGTGAGCGCCCCAACCTGTGCCCCTGACAGTCTCTCAACACCAGATGTGGCAGGTTGGGCTGGAACACATTGCGTAATTCTTTCAAAGTCCTTTAAAAAAAAAAACTGGAATATCCACTCCCTTTGCATATTTGAAAACAAGTGATAATTGATAGCACCAGAAAACCTGCTTTTTGAGTTTATAGCTGTCTTATCACCCTGAGCCTTTATCTCTGTTTTCTTCGCCCACAGGGCTCCCTCTGAAGTGGAGCCAACAGCCCGGGGCACACACAGCGGGATGCGCTGCCAGGGCACACCCCTCCTGCCTCCTGTCCCTGTGAGTAGGAGGACAGAGTCAGCCAGTGCCAGCAAGTCACGTACAACAAAGCACTGGGCGCCGGCCCACACGGCGTGGCAAACCGCGCAGCTTAAATTTGGTCTCGCTGATTCATGGTCCCTGACTCTGGGTTTTACCAGCCCAGGGCTACTCTACAGGTCACTGGCTTGGAAGATCCTGGCAGGGTGATGACAGTCTGTTGTTAGCTCTTCACCACTGAGACCTGGCGAGAGCAGCCGAGAGGAGGAAAGGCTTATCTGGGCTCACGGCTTCTGAGGGTCAGTCCATGGTGGGCCGGCTCCACTGCCTAAGGCTGGAGCTGAGGCAGGACATCATGGGGGAAGGGCTGGCAGAGGAGAGCTGTTCCGCTCATGGCAGCGGAGAGCAGACAGGGGAAAGAAAAAGGCCAGAGAGAAGACAGCCCCTTCCAGGGGGCACTGCAGCAAGCTGCCACCAGGTCCCTCTGCCCAGCAGTCCTTTTGGCCATCAATGGATTGAGCTACTGATGAGATCTGAAGCCTCACATGATCCTACCACTCCCCAAAAGCCCCACCTCTGAACCCTCTGCAGTGTGTGTGTGTGTGTGTGTGTGTGTGTGTGTGTGTGTGTTGCTGTGAATGGAACCCAGGGGCTTTTCTACCTCTGAGCTATACTCCCAGACCTATTTTATTTATATTTACTTATTTATTTATTTATTTTGGTGGTGCTGGGGTTCCTGGAAGCCCTTCTACCTCCGGGCTACACTCCCAGACCTATTTTTACATTTTTATTTGGAAACAGGGTCTCCTAAGCCAGCGCGCGCGGCTGGCTTCGAACCTGCGTGATCCTGTCTCTGCTCCCAAGCGCGGGAATTACAAGCGTGCGCCACCACGCCCGGCTCCCTATTTTATATTATATTTGGAAACAGGGTCTCACTAGGTTGCTGAGAGCCTCACTCAGTAGCTGAGGCTGGCTTCGAATCTGCGCGATCCTCCTGTCTCAGCCTCCGGAGCGCGGGGATGACAAGCGTGTGCCCCCACGCCCGGCTCCTTGCTGCCTTTCAACGGAGACTTTTGGGAGAGACTCCAGATCCAAATGATAGCAACCTTTATGAAACACAGTGCCACAGTGAGCCTGGGCCTTCCTCACTTAGGAAAGTGAAGGATTTGGATAGATAGGTCATTTTGGTGATCATACATGGGGGACTAGCAATTCTAGTAAAAATTTAAATTAAAAGGCAACAAAGCAAAAGTCATAAAAATTATGCTCAGATTCTATGACCTATGAGTGGCCTCTGGGGTCCTAGTCCAAGAAGACCACCCAACCCATGTATGTCCGTGAACATGATTACAGTGTGAGTATAGTGTCCAATTGTTTTTGGTACTGGGGATCGAGCTCAGGCACATTCTATCTCAGGGCTTTATGTCCTTTTATTCCTGTTTTAAAACAGGGTCTCTCTAGGTTTCCGAGAATCTCACTAAATTGCCGAGGCCGGTCTAGAACTTGTGATCCTTCTCTCTCGGCCTCTCAAGTACTGGAATTACAAGTGTGGGCCGCCACGCCCAGCTTATCATATCAACTTTTAAAAACGACTTCCATACCAAAGATAGGGATAAATGATTGTACTACTTGATGGAATATTATTTAACTAATTATGAAGAGTATATGAGAAATACTTGTCATGTGAAGTGAGAAATGCAAGGTGTACATAATCCATGTTTAAAGCTACACGAAAGCTCAAGGCATCACACTACGGGAGTGAGTGTACAAGGGTAATAATGGCTACTGCAGTAACATGGTAGGATGATGGTTCTGTTTTCCACCTTTCTTGGGCTGGTATTGTGTTTCTGGATTAAACAGTGTTTTATAATCCTGGCGTGGTGGCGCATGCTTGTAATCCCCACGTGTGGGAGGCTGAGACAGGAGGATCGCACAGGTTTGAAGCCAGCCTCAGTAAGGCTTAGTAAGGCTTACTGCTTAGTAAGGCTCTCAGCAACTTAGTGAGACCCTGTTTCCAAATAAAATAGAAAATAGGTCTGGGAGTGTAGCCTGAAGGTAGAAGGCTCCTGGGATCCACCCCAGCACCAATAAATAAATAAATAAATAAATAAATAAATAAATAAATAAAAATAAAGGAAAGAAGGAAGGAAGAGAGGGAGGGAGGAAAGAAGGAAGACCATAACATAAAGAAGTAGTCAACAAGCTGGCACACGCTTGTAATCCCAGTACTTGGGAGGCTGAGACAGGAGGATCGCAGTTCATGAACAGCCTCAGCTATTTAGTGAGGCCTCTACAACTCAGTGAGACCCTGTTTCGAAATAAAGAATAAAAAATAGGGGTAAGGGTGAGGCTCGCAGGTAGAATGCCCATGGGTTCCATCCCCAGTACTAAAAAAAAAAAAAAAAAAAAAAGTCATCAGCCAGGTGTGGTGGTGCATGCCTATAATCTCGGTATTCGGGAGGCTGAGACAAGAGGATCTGTGGTTGGCGGCCAGCCTTGGCAACTGAGTGAGACCCTGTTTCAAAATAAAGAATAAAATAGGGCTAGGGGTGTAACTCAAAGGTACAATGCCCTTGGGTTCAATCTCTAGTACCATGCACATACACACACAAAAGAATTAATCAAATCGAACCCCCCTGGGTTCTAGATAGCACCATGAGGTGCTATCTAGAAATTTTCAAACTCTCTGACACCATTTTTAGCGCTAACTGGGCGTACGCAGGCGGAGGAAGATTCCTGGTTGGGGTGGAGCAGGGCTCCAAGGTGAACTCGCAGGTTACGTGGCCAGTCTCCCAGCACAGTGCAGGTGCGCGGCTCCAACAGCCGACTGAGCACACAGAGATAACCACACCTACCTCGCAAGGTGGTTGTGAGGATTAAAGAGATAATCCAGGAAAGCCCTGTCCTAGCACCAGGTAAGCTCAGTAATAGCAGAGAGCCGTGGATGAGGGATCATAACCAACAGCTCTTAAAAGCAGCCACTTCTCACTGAGGGGTGCTGCGTCTGCTGGGTGATTAAGAGTCCTTGCATCTAAGCCGGGTGCCGTGTTGTGTGCCTGTGGTCTCCGCTACTCGGGAGGCTGAGGCAGGAGGCTTGCTTGAGTCCAGTTCAAGACCTGCCTGAATGGGTTAGGGACTGTAGCTTAGTAACCAGTAACAGGGCACTTTCTAGCATGCTCTGAGGCCCTGAGTTTAATTTTTAAAGTTTTTCGGTCCTGGGGATGGAACCCAGGGGCATTCCACCTCTGAGCTATACCCCAAGCCCTATTTTTATTCTTTATTTTGAAATAGGGTCTTACTAAGTTACAGAGGGCCTCACTAAGTAGCTGAGGCTGGCTGGGAACCTGCACTCCTCCTGTCTTAGCCTCCCAAGTACTGGGATTACAAGCACGTGCCATCATGCCCAGAGAGGCCCTGAGTTTAATTCCCAATACTGGAACAATTAAACAAAAAAGCAACACTGAATAACAGACCTCTTCTTTAAAAAAAAAAAAAAAAGGAAAGAAAGAAAGAGAAAAGGCAAAAAGAAGAGAGTCTCTAGATACTTAAAGTTTTCACCCTCACGAACAGACGCATGGATTTCTCCAGGAAACACTTTCTCTTTTATCTCTCTTTCCTCTTCAACCTTCCTCACACCTACATTTTATACTTGAAAGAAGAGTTCCGGAGTCTAGCCTATGAATAGCATTTAGACAACTCCTCGGTGCCAGGCGTGGTGGCGCGCGCTTGTAATCCCCGCGCTTGGGGGGCGGAGACAGGAGGATCGCACAGGTTCGAAGCCAGCCGCGCTGGCTTAAGAGACCCTGTTTCCAAATAAAAAGTATAAAATAGGTCTGGGAGTGTAGCCTGGAGGTAGAAGGGTTTCCAGGAACCCCAGTACCACCAAATAAAATAAATAAATATATAAATAAATAAATAATAAAAGAATCCTCAGAAGTGGTTGATGTCCAACCGGTACCACGTCTAACTCTTACCTTTGGGCTGGCGGGTTATGAGGTGTTGATTAATTAACGGTTAATTGTGAACTGGAACAGGATTCAAACTTTGCAAAGATCATGACTAGTTAAGCCTAGAAAGGGCTCCAGCCAGGGTGCTGGCAGTGGGTAGGATCACAGTGGGCTTCATGTGTCTCCCTGCAAGCGAGCTGCTCTTACTTCAGAGCACTCTGGCTCCCGGAGCTACCCCACCCGGGCTTCCCGCCCCAGCGCTCCAGGGTCCCTGTTAGCTCTCAGATCGGTTCTAATGATGCTCCCCAGGATAACGAGGCCTTGGATTAGCTCAAACAGTTAAACAGTCGGCATTTTATGTTGGCAACTTGAGAGCTAGCAAAGTACTGTGGTTCTGAAGACCAGGTATCTATAGATTATCAGATTTGAAGCCTGCAAAATATTAAGTGTGAAAGTGGAGTCACCAAGTTCTGTAGTTACATTGACAAAGGTTGCAAATCCGCGCCTTTTTCCCGTGTGTGGTTTCCACTGTGGTTGAAAGTAAATATGTTTATTTATTTTTGTTGTACTGGGGATGGAGCCCGAGACATTCTACCTCTGAGCTATGTGCCCAGCCCTCTTTTATTTTGAAACAGGGTCTCGCTAAGTTGCTGAGGGACCTCACTAAGTTGCTGTAGCTGGCCTGAACCTGTGACCCTTCTGTCTCAGCCTCCCAAGTAGTGGGATTACAGGCATGTGCCACCACAGCTGGTTGGAAATAAATATATTTATATATTTAAGTAGCTTTTTCTTTTTCTTTTTTTTTTTTTTGTGGTACTGGGGGTGGAACCCAGGGGCTTTCTACCTCCGGGCTATATTCCCAGACCTATTTTATATTTTATTGGGAAACAGGGTCTCACTAAGTTGTCGAGAGCCTCTCTAAGTAGCTAAGGCTGGCTTTGAACAGTGTGATCCTCCTGTCTCAGCCTCCCAAGCGCGGGGATTATAAGCATGCACCACCACGGCCAGCTCGGAAGTAAATATATTTAAAACACTAATTTCTGGGTTGGCTCGTCGTTGGGGCAGGCACACACCACATGATTTATCACAGGTAGGAGTGTATGGTCTAAGCTGGAAGTGATGAAGAACTGTTTTTATCTACGAAGAGACTGACTCAAGGGCTTTGGGTGGGTGTTTGATCTCTTAACCAAAGGGTAAAACAACCTGGATTCAATTTCTCTCTCTCCCAAACTCCTCTTTAAGGAGATTTCAAACTGGCAGCCACACCAGGGAGTCTCACCAACACAATTGAGTGGGTCCAGGCAAAAAAATTCCCCACCCGGGGGAGGATTCTGGTTTGTCGACCTCAGCTACTTAGTGAGGCCTTTTGCAACTCAGTGAGACCTTATTTCAAAATAAAGAATAAAAAAATAGGGCTGGGGGTTGAACTCTGAAGCAGAATGCCCCTGGGTTCCATCCCCAGTACTGAAGAAAAAAAAAAAAAAAAAAGGAAGGAAGGAAGGGAGAGAGAGAGAAAAAAGAAAAAATTGTAAGATCTGTGCTGGGCATGGTTGAGCAAGCTTGTAATGTCAGCTCTTGGGAGGCTGAGACAGGAGAATCACAATTTTGCAATCAACTTCAGCGATTCAGTGAGACCTTGTTTAAAAATAAAAACATTAAAAGGACTGGGAGTGTAGGTCAGAGGTACAGTGGTTCAATTCCCAATATCAAAAAAGAAAAAAGAAAGAAGAAAGAAGAGAGGGACTAAGACAGAGACAGAAAGAGGGACAGGAAAAGGGAGAGGGAAGAATCCAGCAGTGCCTTCATGCAGGACTTAGTGAGTACTTCACATCCGCGAAGTGCTTAGAAGAGCGTCTGATACATGGAAGGTGCAAATCGATGTTTGCAAGTGCAACAGAATAAAATAAATCTCACTGAGGTCGCCACCCTGTTTCAAACGGGAATCACTTTGCAAGCTTCTACCAGCTTGCAAGGAGAATCAAAGCCATTACATCCAAGCCTCTCATTTATTTGTTTACGAAACACAAGATAAAATAAACACCTTTCACAAGCATATGCGTGGGGTGGGCTTCCAGAAGCCATCCCCTCAGGCACTCAGAGAGATGCAGAGAATTGTCAGGCAGGAGCCAGAGAATCCAGATGTGCACACTGGTACCAGGTTTGACAGCACTGCCTGGCCCAAAGGCATGAGGATTGTCCCACAATGTACCAGTGCGCGGTTGTCCAGGAAACGAGGGTAACAACTCACCAGAGAAGCCCTGTGAATCACTTACCCTGTGCCCACGCATGCTTTCAAAAATCTCCCACCAATATAGATGAGAACTAACCTCTGATTGTCCGATAAAGCAATAAAGCCACACACACATTCACGTTCTCAGTATACCCATTCTCAGATCAACTTCGGCCATGCCAGCTCTCACCGTGGCCCCGATACCTTTAAAGTGGAGCCCTCACCTGAAAGCGGTTCTCCGGTACTGTCTGGAAAGCCGTTCTCTTCTTCCTAAAAAACAAAAAGCAGCCTGCCTTAAAATCTCAACCATAGGTGAGTGGTACTGTCCACGTTCCTCTTTGGGTAATTCCCAGCAAGACCTGGGGAAGGAAAGGCACTTTGATGGGGGTGAGCTAAGCGGACTTCTGGATCTACAGCTCCTCCAGGGAGCAGCTCTTGCTTAGCTGTTCCCTGTGCTATGTCTTTCAAGAAGCAACTAAAACCTTCAGTCAGCCGATATCACCCTCCATCCGACTACCGCAGAAGCAGCTCTGGAGCGGCGCCCAGGGCCCGGTGTTCCAGCTTCGGGCATTCAGCAGCACTGGCCCGTTCCTCCTGTGTGTACAGAGGCGGTTGTGGGATTAGCGCAGCTCAAGAGGCCTCTAATTCTCAAGTCTCTGAGTTTCCCCTCAAGGAAGCGCTAACTCCATTGTGTCCATGTACATGTTAGAAACAGCCGTCTTTTTCTCTTAATCTTCTAAGAAGCCTTTCTCCTCCCTCTACACAGGCAATCTCCCATCTCACGGCTGTTTACTTAATCATAAGTCTTCTCTCCACCCCAAAGCGCACACAGAATTCCTATGTTTTACAGCTTAGATTTCCCCTCTCAATTATCTAAACAAGTCTTGCCTTTGCTTGAGTCCTCCTTGCTGCTCCTGTCTTAACAAGATTATCATTACCATCATCACCATCACCATCATCATAAAAAACATCACCATCATCACCATTATCATCATCATCATCACCATCGTCATCAACACCATCACCATCATCACCATCACCATCACCATCATCATCATCACCATCATCATCATCACCATCACCATCATCACCATTATTATCATCACCATTGTTATCAACACCATCACCATCACCATCACCATCACCATCATCACCATCATCACCATCACCATCATCACCATCACCACCATCACCATCACCACCATCACCATCATCATCATCACCATCATCACCATCACCACCATCACCATCACCACCATCACCATCATCATCATCACCATCATCACCATCACCATCACCATCATCATCATCACCATCACCATAACCATCATTATCATCACCATTGTTATCAACACCATCATCACCATCACCATCATCACCATCACCACCATCACCATCATCACCATCATCACCATCACCATCATCATCATCACCATCACCATCATCACCATCACCATCATCACCATCACCACCATCACCATCAACATCATTATCATCAACAACAAAACCGCCTGCTTACCACTATTCATACAGTTTCTTTTCATTGTCGTGAAGTTTTTTTTTTTTTTTTTGTGGTGCTGGGGGTGGAACCCAGAGGCTTTCTACCTCCGGGCTATACTCCCAGACCTATTTTCTATTTTATTTGGAAACAGGGTCTCACTAAGTTGCTGAGAGCCTCACTAAGTAGCTGAGGCTGGCTTTGAACCTGTGCGATCCTCCTGTCTCAGCCTCCCAAGTGCTGGGATTACAAGCGTGTGCCACCATGCCTGGCTCCTGTATTTTCTTGAAGTTGTACATTTCCCTTACTAGGTATGTGTGTGTGAGACAGAGAGAAAGAGAGAAAGGTAGAGACAGGCAAAGGTACAGAGGTGTGTGTGTGTGTGTGTGTGTGTGTGTGTGTGTGTGTGTGCACGCACGCGTGTAAGAGCCTCAGGAAGTATCTGCAGAAACAGAAATGTCTCTACACAGCCTGGCACCTCACAAGGACCCCCAGGGCGGCGCTCCCTGACCCCAGGCCTGCAGCGCCTCTGCTCGGCAGCGCCCGCGGCTGAGCTCCGGCAGGCCCCCACGCGCTCCCCACCAGGCATTGTACTGACTGCGCTGCAAACCCCAGCCGTGGAACAGGAACTTCAGGCCGTGTGCAGAGACGCGAGCGTTAGAACTTAACAGATTTCATGGTATTTGAGGGCTCTGCTAAAACATGATGCTTCCCCAGAAGTAGAAACTGTTAAGTGGCACATGTGACTCGATTTCTTATAATGCAGAAGAAACTTTACTGAAGCCGATGTCCATCCAGGACCATCCGTGGGATGAAGACGGGAACAGGACTCAGAATTACCATGAAGCGGTGACGTGAGTGTCTCGGGTCTTTGTTCTTAGCTCTCTTTTTAGGTTAGTCGTCGTCGTTGCCTCCTCCTCCTCCTCCTCCTCCTCCTCCTCCTCCTCTCCTCCTCCTCCTTCTTCTTCTCCCTCCTCCTCCTCCTCCTCTTCCTCTTCTTTCTTCTCCTCCTTCCTTTTCCTCTCCTCCTCCTCCTCTTCCTCCTCCTCCTCCTCTTCCTCCTCCTCCTCTTCATCCTTCTCTTCCTCCTCTTCCTCTTCTTTCTTCTCCTCCTTCCTCTTCCTCTCCTTTTTTCCTTCTCCTCCTCTTCCTCCTCCTCCTCTTCCTCCTCCTTCTCCTCCTCCTTCTCCTCCTCCTTCTCCTCCTCTTCCTCCTCCTTCTCCTCTTCCTTCTCCTCCTCCTCTTCCTCCTCCTCTTCCTTCCTCTTCTTTCTTCTTCTCCTCCTTCCTCTTCCTCTTCCTCTTCCTCCTCCTCCTCCTCTTCTTTTTTGGTGGTACAGGGGATTGAACCTAGGGAGGGACATTCTACCCCTGAGCTACACCCCAGCTCCCATTTTTTTTTTTTTTTTACTTTTTATTTTGAAATAAGGACTCCTGAGACTGGCCTCAAACCAGGGCTCCCCCTGCCTCAGCCTCAAGTACTGGGATTACAGGCATGCAGCACAACACTCGACTAATTTCTAAGCATGAAATCAGCATGCCTGGTTAGTTTTCTAAGAGTAAAACAAGAGAAGACTTATTTTGTGAGGTTTTTTTGGCTTGAGATGCTGGTCTGTGGGGGCTGTAAACATGGGGCCTGGGAGAGGCCCAGGCGGGGCAGGGAAGCCGAGATGATGATGTGGCTGGGAGGGGAGGCGGGCAGTGGAGAGCAAGCTCTGAGGTCACTACCTCAAGGGTACCCAGGGTCTACATCTGGGTGTCAGCCGAGGAGAGCTGGGCACAGTGGCACACGCCTGTCATCCCAGTCGTTGGGAGGCTGAGAGGGAAGGATCGCAGACTGGAGGCCGGTCTCTGCAATTTAGGGAGACTTTGTTTAAAAAATAAATGAACAAGCCCGGCATGATGGTGCACGCTTGTAATCCCCGCACTTGGGAGGCGGAGACAGGAGGATTGCCCAGGTTCGAAGCCAGCCGCGCTGGCTTAAGAGACCCTGTTTCCAAATAAAAATATAAAATAGGTCTGGGAGTGTAGCCCGGAGGTAGAAGGGTTCCATCCCCAGTACCACCAAATAAATAAATAAACAAACAAAATAATAAATGAACAACATAGGGCTGGGGTGTAGTGCAGAGGTTGAGTTCCCCTGGGTTCAAGCCCCAGTACAAAAAGACAGTTAACTGAACTCAGAGTCACGGTGCCAAGAGACAAGGAATCCGATGGGGTTGGAAGGTGAAGGTAAAGGCTGGGGGCAGGATGTGACGGCAGAAGGAGGGGTGCAGGGATGCCAGGGAGGAGCAGGCAGAAGACAGGCCCCAGGGCCAGGAACGAGCCTCAAGGGGGAGGCTGACTGCAGGAACCCACCACAGGCCCAGGCAGAGGACCGAGGGCGCGGGGCTTGGCTCAGAGGCCTGCCTGGGCCGTCCCAGGGTGTGGGAATGAGCGTGTTGGGTCTCAAGAGCCGGGGAGGCTGCTGCTTGAGCACTTGCTGCTCCTGTGGAAACTGGGTCAGGAGCACTGAGAAGGGAGTCGTGGATCTGAGCAGCAGTGCGTTTGGCTGTGAGAAGCCAGAAGAGCAGCATGAATCGGGCTTAACATGCTCCCGCTTTTGGGAGGCTGAGACAGGAGGATCGCGGGTTCGCGGAAAGCCTCAGCTAGTTAGTGAGGCTCTCTGCAACTCAGTGAGACCCTGTTTCAAAATAAAGAATACAAAATCGGGTGGGGGTATAGCTGAGTAGAATGCCCCTGGACTTAACCCCAGTACCACAATACATAAATTAATTAATTAATTAATAGAAGCTAGGCATGGTGACGCATGCCTGTAATTTCAGTACTTGGGAAGCTAAGACAGGAAGATTGCAGGTTCAGAGGCCAGCCTCAGCAATTTAGTGAGACCCACAGTAACTTAGTGAGACCCTATTTCAAACTAAAAAAGGTTGGGCCAGGCATGGCGGTGCACGCTTGTAATCCCAGTACTTGGAAGGCTGAGACAGGAGGATGTGGGTTCGCGGACAGCCTCAGCTACCTAGTGAGCCCCTCTGCAATTCAGTGAGACCCTGTTTCAAAATAAAGAATAAAAAATAGGGCTGAGGGTGTAGCTCAGAAGTAGAATGCCTCTGGGTTCCATCCCCAGCACCACAGGGGAAAAAAAGTTAACTTTGTGTTATGGGTGTACACTCACACACACATGAGCACACGCACACACGTGTTCTCTCAAGTGATTGTGAGCAGAGGGAGGAGCCTGCGTGACATGACCCAAAGCGGGTGTCAGGGAAAAGCGCACAGGGACCATTTTGTAGTGGGGGAGAAGGTGATAGGGTGCCACCTACAAGTCACTGTCGTCTGTGCCTTCACATGTGTGCAAAAGAATTCAATGATCTACACCATACAGGGCTTGCTATGACTTGGATGTGACAAATCAAATTATTTATTAACGCCATAGGGGTCTTGATATGGTTCCTATGTGGCAAATCAAATTAATAATTTACTGGCCAAGCATGGTGGCACAGACCTGTAATCTCAGAACTTGAGAGACTAAGACAGGAGGATCTCAGGTTCGAGACCAGTACCAGCAACTTAACAAGACCCTGTTTTTTTTGTTTTGTTTTGCTTTGTGGAACTGGAGATGGAACCCAGGGGCATTCTACCTTCGAGTGACACCCCCAGCCATGTTTTTTTTTTATTCTTTATTTTGAAACAGGGTCTCACTGAGTTGCAAAGGGCCTCACTACGTAGCTGAGGCTGTCTGCAAACCGTGATCCTCCGGTCTCAGCCTCCCAAATGCTGGGATTACAAGCGTGCGCCACCACTCCCGGCAAGACCCTGTTTTAAAACAAAACAATAAAATAAAAAGAGTATGGGTGCTCAGAGGTAGCTGGCTCCTAGGTTCAATTCCCAGTACCACACACCACAAAGAATAAAACCCAGCCATGGAACAGAGATGTGTACATAAGCATCGATATTACAGCCAGGCGTGGCCGCACACACTTGTCATCCCAGAATTCGGGAGGCTCAGACAGGAGGATTGCAATTTGGGGACAGTCTCAGCTACTTAGTGGGGCCCTTTGCAACTCAATGAGACCCTGTTTCAAAATAAAGAATAAAAAATAGGGCTGGGGGTGTTGCTTGGCGGTAGAATGCCCCTGGGTTTCATCTCCAGTAATGCAAAAAAAAAAAAAACTGCTATTACTGGAGTCACATGTTAAAAAGCAGAGAGAGAGAGAGAGAGAGAGAGAGAGAGAGAGAGAAAGAAAGAAGAGGAGAGGAAAGAGAGAGGGAAGAGAGAGGGGAGAGAGAGGAGAGAGAGAGAGAGAGGGGAGAGAGGATAGAACAAACCCGGGCAGATTCTGGACTGAGGATGAAAGAACCCAACGGGCAGAAACAACAGTCTGAAATCCTTGCTGGGGGCCCAGCTGGAGAGCAATCCCGGCCCTCCTCCGGTGCGGAGCTTCCTCCCTGACTCTAGCAGGCGGGGCCGGGCCGCAGCTTCTGGAGTTGAAGCGGGTCAGATTGCGGCAACTTGCTGCGACTGAGGCCGGGCTGCCCGGAGTGATTTCACGCCTCTGCGCCGGTTTCACAGATGAAGATAAGCGGGCTTTCCCTTTGTGTGTGAAGTACAGTTGATTCTTGTTCACAAATATCACGGAGCGTTTTACAGGAGATTAGGGTTTGTGCATGAAAACGCAGCTGGACCGTGGGGACACTGATAGGTCCAGGAGGCGGGGCGTGTGGCCTGGATCCATTTCACGCCCAAATCCCAGCTGCCTGGCAGGGCGCCCAGCCAGGAGGCTGCAGGTGAGGGAGCCCCAAGGAGCTCTCCTCTCTGCCCTGGAGCGTTCCTGGGTGCAGCTCTGCCTGTCACTTGGCACCCTGTGAAAGTGTTCTGAGCCTCAGTACCATCTAAGCGGTGGGAAGGGTTATTCCAATACATTTTTATTTTATGAAAACCCCAAAACACACAAAAAATAAGAAACTACTCAAAATTATGCTGTGCGTGTGAGTGGTACTAGGGACTGAACCTGGAGACGGGGGAGAGTTTTATGTCTATCCTCAGCCGTATTTAATATTTGTTTTTTAATCTAGGGAACAAGGTCTTGCTACGTAATAGCTTTCTGACCTCTATCCTGTGATCCTCCCATCTCAGCCTCCCGAGTACTGAGATGATAGGTGTATGCCTTTTTTTTTCACCCTTAACAAAGCAAAAAGAGATGCGGTCGTCTTTTCTCTTTCAGTCTCGCATCCCGTCTCAGCCCCACTGGTCCCCGGTGACAGTCTGTGCACGGGCTCCATGCTCACAGCAGCCTCACCGCTTGTATGGAGACATATTTATTTATTTATTTATTTATTTATTTATTTATTTATTTGGTACTGGGGATTGAACCTAGAGGCATCCGATTTTATTTTATTTATTTATTGTGGTACTGGGATGGAACCCAGGGAAATTCTACCTCCAAGCTCCACCCCCAGCCCTATTTTTTTTTATTATTATTCTTTACTTTGAAACAGGGTAAAGGGCCTCACTAAGTAGCTGAGGCTGTTCCCAAACTGTGATCCTCCTGCCTTAGTCTCCAGAATGCTGGGATTACAAGTGTGCGCCACCACGTCTTACTTTTTTTTTTTTTTTTTTTTGGTGGTACTGAAGTTCCTGGAAGCCCTTCTACCTCTGGGCTACACTCCCAGACCTATTTTTATATTTTTATTTGGAAACAGAGTCCCTTAAGCCAGCGAGGCTGACTTCGAACCAGCGGGATCCTCCTATCGCCGCCTCCCAAACTCGGGGATTACAAGTGTGCGCCACCACGCCCGGCTGGCTTTTTTTTTTTTTTTTTTTTAAACATGGTCTTTAGGTTGCCAAAGGCCTTCCTAAGTTCCTGAGGCTGGCTGGGAACCTGTGATCCTCCTGTCTCAGCCTCTCAAGTACTGGGATTATGAGTGTGTGCCATCACGCTAGGCTATCCAGAGATTATTTTTAAGCTCCAGATCATGTGAATCTATTAATCACTTTATCTAGCTGGTCGTGGTGGCGCACGCTTGTAATCCCAGCATTTGGGAGGCTGAGACCAGAGGGTCGCAGTTCGCGGACAGCCTCAGCTACTTAGTGAGGCCCTTTGCAACTCAGTGAGACCCTGTTTCAAAATAAAGAAGAAAAAATCGGGCAGGGGGTGTAGCTCGGAGGTCAAATGCCCCCGGGTTCCATCCCCAGACCCGTAAAAAAAAAAAAAAAAAATCATTTTATCTGTTTAATAATATATCAAGGAAATTGGAGTTCTGTATTTGTTTTTGGTACTGAAGCCTGAACCCAGGGCCATTCTACCTCTGAGCTACACCCCCATCTCTATTTTACTTAATTTGTTTTGAAATGGGGTCTTGCTAAGTTGCTGAGGCTGGCCTTGAATCTGAGATCCTCTTCTCTCATCCTCCCAAGTACTGGAATTACAGGTCTGTTCCACCATATTTTGAGGGGGGGGTCTTTTTTTTTTTTTTGTCTTTTTGGACTGGGAATGGAACCCAGGGCGGTCCACTTGCCAGGAAAGTCCTTTGCCACTGAGCTACATCCCAGCTCTGTTCCACCTTTTTTTTTTTTTTTTTTAACACCAATGGTCTCGCTCCTTTCTAATGGTTTAATAATATTACAGAGCATCCTCACACCATAATTTATTCTCCCAGAACCTATTATGTCACCATGGTGCCATAAATATCATATCTTATTCATGGCTCCTGACGCCGAGCATGGAAGACCTTCGCGACCCTATTTTGAATTCCACGAGGTGTGGCTCACACTCTGATGGCCGTGGAACTGAGTCCTTCCAGCAGGGCTGCTGGGCGCACAAGCGATCGGTGCAGCCGAACAACTTTCTAAGAAGGTGCAGCAGCTCATATTCTCGGCTGTGCACCTGACGCCCGTAACCGAAGTCTCCCGGGACTCCCGGGGCCTGACAGCCACAGGCGCTGAGGGAACACACGAGGGAAGCCACAGAGTCAAACCACACCCGTCACACAGGAAGTGTCCCAGTTCACTTGCCATTGTTCAAAAGCTTCTTTTAAGCCGGGCGTGGTGGTGCACGACTATAATCCTCATGTCTGGGAGGCTGAGACAGGAGGATAGCAGCTTTGAGACCGCCAGCTTCAGTAGTTCAGCAGGGCCCTCGGCAATTTAGTGAGACCCTATTTCAAAATAAAAAATTAAATAGGATGGCGATGTATCTCAGAGGTAGAATGCCCCTGAGTTCAACCTCTAGTACCACAAAAAAAAAAAAAGAAAAAGAAAAAGAAAGAAAGAAAGCAAGCATCTTTTACGCTGTCCTTAGGTTAACCGAGAGCTGGACAGAGGCCTTTTTGCCCCTTGGCTTGTACATGCCTTTTCACAAACAGTTCATCTCCACCTGGTCCCCAGATGGAAATAACTCAAAGCCCTGGGCGTTAATAGACTATATATCAAATGAGAATACTATGAGTTTTCTTATAAATCGTCATTTCTGGGAAACTGCGTTACAGAAAAGAAGTCCACTGGAGTTAAAAAATACCAAAGACAGGCCCCGGGCAAGTTTACAGTCTTACCCAACAGCACGGGCTCCTCATTCAAATAAACCTCGTATCAGAGCTGAAGTAAAGAATTTCCAAATAAACCAGGGCCCTCTGATATTTCCCCCTTAGAGAAGAAAGCGAAGGGACTCACCGATCCACTAAGCAGATCGTGTTGGAGCTTGAAGGGATTGCTCAAACTCAGGAGGAGCAGGTAAGGGCCTGCCGGGCCGACTGCTGTCAGACACCACCTGCGGCCAGCGCGGCTGGGTCCACGCCCTGTCATTATTACGCACCCGTGGCCTCGGGTTTACGGGGGTTCAGGTGGGCCGCTGTTCCACCAGGGCAAAGAGGCTCCAGGAAGGGACTCCTCTGCCCACTGCTCTCAACCCCAGGTAAAGAGAGGAGGGACGCCTCACTGACCAGTTTCACTCCGGTACCATTCACCAGTGCTACTCCGCAGCCCCAAACCATTCAGAACTGCGGGCAAGCCCAACATCTCCCAGACTTAGCCACGGTGACATCGGTAGCACCGACTGCCCCCAGCTCAGAAATGCTGGGCCTCTGGGGCAGCACCGGACACAGCTCCAGGTTCCACTTCTGCCCCCTCTCCACTGTCTCAGGGTTCCTCTTCTGAGAGGGGGTCGAGGACACGGCCTCTGATGTCTTCTTCAGTTCTATCTCAGTCTGTTTTCTGTGGCTATCACTGAATACCATGAAGCAGGTAACTTAAAAAGAAAAGAGGTTTGGCTCATGGTTCTGGAGACTGGGAAGGTAGAGGTGGGGAGGGGCTACACCTAGAGAGGGCCTCATGCACTAGAAAAATCACGGGGGCAGCTAGCTGCCCTTTGTTAAGAAGCCGCTCTCATGGTCACTAACTCATTCTTTCAGATTGGCACTAATCCATCCATGAGGGGGCCGCCCCCGTCACCTGATTGCTTGCCCCTTTTATCGTAGTACTGGGGACTGAACCCAAAGGTGTTCTACCTCTGAGCTATACCCCCATCCTATTTTATTCCTCCTTTCTTTCTTTCTTTCTTTCTTTCTTTCTTTCTTTCTTTCTTTCTTTCTTTCTTCTGAGGGCCTGGGGATAGAACGCAGGGGCATTCGACCTCCAAGCAATACCACCTGCCCTACATTTTTTTTTAATTCTTTATTTTGAAACAGGGTCTCACTAAGTTGCAGAGGGCCTCACTAAGTAGCTGAGGCTGTCCACGAACCCAGATCCTCTTGTCTCAGCCTCCCAAGTACTGGGATTATAAGTGTGCGCCACCTTACCCAGCTTGTGTTTGTTTGGTGAATGATCAAGACATACATAAAACAAGTCCCCACTTCTTAAGCAGCGACATTAGTTTCATTATTAACTAAGATAGTTTTCCAAGGTACAATAAACTGAAACCTTTGTGTTGGCCGCCATATTGTACTGTAGGATACCATTAACAGACCCACACTTATTCTGGGTAACGTAACGGAGAACTTTATTTTTTTTTTTTTAAGACTTGTTTAATTTCCAAGAAACCAATTGCTTGCTGGCTAAGCTTTCAACAAGCAAAACAGCATCCTTTGCTTTTTTAGTTTTAGCTTTGCTTTGGGGAGCACTGTGTCACTTAGAGAGGTCTCAGAGCTCTTTGGGCTTGCTTACTGGAAAAGTGCACCGAAGGTCTGGGCTTAGATTTGTTCCGTAAACACAGATAGTCGTGTAGTCTAAGGAAAGAGTCTCACCAAAGCCATTATCAGAAACTGACATTCAGATGTTCACCTAATTCAGAACAGCAAAGTGACTGAACAAAGTCAGAGCCCCATTAATAGGAAAATGTTTCTTTTTAATGGTGCTGGAGATTGAACCCAGGGACATTCTACCTCCCAGCTACACCCACATCCCTGTCTTATTTTTTACTTTGAGACAGGGTCTCGCTAAGTTGCTGGAGCTGGCTTCCAACCTTTGATCTTCCTGCCTCAGCCTCCCAGGTACTGGAATTACAGATGTGCACCACCACATCCATTAACAAGGAAACGCTTAAGTACCTCTAGGGCACAGACTATATAATAGAACCTGCTGTAGAGAGTGTGAGATCGGATGTTTTCCTTAAGAGTTCTGATGGGGGCCACATTCTACGGAGAGACGCCGGAGAGGTCCCAAAAGTCCAGCTAAGAGAGGTCCACTATACCCAACTTATTTGCAGCTTTTTAATAATTATGCACATAAAAATGTAGAAAGGGATAGAGATATTAAACTGACAAATAGAGTTGTATTAAAATTGTGGAACTATGGGTGAGCTATTTCATTTTTCTAGAGTCAAAATTTTATACAATGGGTTTTTTAAGAAAATTTTTATTTTTTAACAGTTTTAGATTTACATAAAATTTGAGAGGACAGTATGAAGTGCTCCTATGTAGCCTACATTCAGTGTCTCTTATTAATAACATCTCACATTAGCGTGATTCTTTTGTATAACTAAGTAAGCCAATAATTAATGTGGTTTCTAAAACTTAAAAAGAGAGACTTAGCCGGGTACAGTGGCGGATGCCTGTAATCCCAGTACTTGGGAGGCTGATAGAGAAGGATCACAGGTTTGAAGTAAGCATCAGAAATGTAGTGAGGCTCTCAGCAACTTAGTGAAACTCTGTTTCCAATTAAGAAATAAAATCGGGCTGGGGATGTTGCTTAGTGGTAGAATGCCTCTGGGTTCAATCCCCAGTACTACCAAAAGAGGGAGAGGGAGAGAGAGAGAGAGAGAGAGAGAGAGAGAGAGAGAGAGAGAGAGAGAGAGAGAGAAACTTGGTTTGTAAAACCAAACAAATCACATAGAGGAAAAGGTCTTTTCACAACCTCTAATTCCAATTTAGCATCTTATCCTAATGCTATTTTCCTTATATGCAGTATTACTTCAGACTTCTCTTGACATGAATTCTTGGCTACAAATGGGAATGAATTTTGCCTTGCCCCTCATAAGCCATATGCTTGGGCATGCAGAATCATTTAAAGTGTTTTTGTTCAATGAGGGTCATAGGAAATATCTTCATTAACATAAAGCAGCATGGGCCCATTTAAGTGCAGGAGCCACGCCCACAGCCTAGAATCTGAGGTTGTGTGTGCTCCTCTCCAACAAATCTGTAAGCTCTGCCTGGTCCCTCACCTCCCTTCTCCCCTTCCTGCTTTTTTATGCCCAAGAATACTCCATCCGAGAGTTGGAGACACGGCGCAATGGCAGGTCGCTTGCCCGGCGTGTGGGAGGCCCTAGGTTCCATCCCAAGACCACAAGACCAAACCAGCCTCAGGCGGATGGGCTCCGACTGGGTGCTTGATAAGGCCCAGTTGTAATCAATCGTAGAAGCAGGCTAGCTGGAGTAGATGGCTTATCCATTTTCAACGGCTAAACATGAAGAGTTCCTTATAAGATTTTGTCTGGGACTTTAATTTCTGACACTAGACGCGACGGCGCTTTTCCTCTGAAGGACTTGAGAAGAGGCGGCTGCAATTCAGCCTTACGGGAAGAGGATTTTAGTTTTCGAATGATGAAGGTCATTTCCAGCTGGCTTTGAATTTTTAAACTATGGAAAATACAGAGTGGGCTGCTCCCCCCAACTCTCTCTCTCTCCTAAATGTTCCTTCCTTAGTGAGTTTTCTTTGTTCTAAGTGCCAAGCCGATTTCAAAGAACCTTTCTGCGCATCTAGCAGTTAGAACAAATCCTATAGATTATACAGAAGGATAACCAACCGAAATAGCTAGCTTGCGGTCCTGACTTTCGTATGAACAGACATCATTCTGTATTTAAATACAACTTGAAAAAAGAAATCTCGAATAGGTCTCTCCTTCCTTGATATTTCCATCATTTTAGGCTAGTCTTTAGTGATAGAGCCGGCACAATAACACCAAGATTAGGGAAAACGTTGAAGTGTCATGATGTATATCTAAACCTACTCTGAAGTGGTTTCAGGAAAATCCCTGAAAACAAACAAACAAACAAAGCCTCGGCATTCTTTTATCTTCAAGGAAATCTCCATCACGCCACAGAAAAGCTGAAGAGAAAACCTTTGTTAAAGATATCAACGATGACAAACGGCGCTAGCAATTTTCAAGAGAGCCGCCCTTCCCAGTGGAAACGACCCTTCCTATCAAATTCTGTTTGCCTTTGTCTTGTTACAGAGGTGACTTGGCTACCCAAGAGTAGTCTTCCTAAAGATTTACCACTGACTGGTGATTTTAAAGCAAGATTAAACAAAACTCGTTGGAAATCTGATGGGTGCATGAGAGGAGCAGGTGTCTGAGATGAGACACACTTTCTGAGACAGTGGAGTTGATCAGATTAAGGTCTTGCGCAACTTTGCTAATGGGATTTGAGTAACTCAACAGAGGTGGACGGGCCAGGACAAGAAGTGACTGAAGCCCGCGGCGGCCCAAGGAAGCCCCTGGAAGGGTCTCCAGCAAGGGCAAAGCAGTTCTCAAAGGGCCTTTTTATTTCCTTGCACAAGCTGAACTTTAAAATAATAAACCTTTTTTTTTTAAAAAAAAAAGATCAGAACACAATAAACATATTTATTTTTGGGGACAAGACAATAAAAATAACACGTTAAAGTTTGGCTGCTGAAATATGAAAAAAAAGTATTTTTACACACCATTACGGGAAATGTGATAGCCCACTATCCAGTTGTGTTGGGTCTTTAAAAAGACCTTCTCCCACCCACATTGTACCAACTACATACAAAGGAAAGCAACCCCTCTTTTCTAAGTCACTCACGCTGATTTTCTGTTTTTGACAAGTAGGCAAATATTTATTTCAAAGAATGAACTAATGCTGCCACAGTTATTAGAAGTAACAAAAGCTTTATGGGAATGCGACCTTACTGGGATACTTAAGGATCATTTTCAAACCTAATGCATTATTGAGAAATCCTGCCCATCTTTTTTTCTTTTTTTTTTTCCTTTTTCTTCTTTTTGGTACTGGGGATTGAACTCAGGGGCATTCTACCTCTGAGCTATGCCTCCACCTCTACTTTATTTTTTATTTTGAAACAGGGTGTCACTAAGTTGCGGAGGGTCTAGCTAAATTGCTGGGGCTGGCCGTGAACCTTTGATTCTCCTATTTCAGCCTCCCAAGTACTGGGATTAGAAGCCTGCGCCACCAGACCTGGCTCATTGTTTATTTTTAAAGCTCTATCAGATCACTCTTTAAAGCATTCTAGGTGGATTATCATGTATCTATGGGGGTAAAAACAAATAGTTGAAATTATCCTTACCTGATGCTGCTCATTGGAATTTGCTGGGACGTTCAAAGTGATGGTATCACATTCTTCAACTACGGGAGAAAGAAAAATAATGACTCAAAGTTTGATTTTAAAAAAAAAGCACAAGCTCTGGTGTAAATGCAATTTGTGTGTGTGTGTGTGTGTGTGTGTGTGTGTGTGCGTGCGCGTGTGTGTGTGTGTGTTTTACTGGTGATTAAACTTAGGGTCCTTCTACCTCCAAGCTACACACCTACCCCTGTAATTTTTTGTTTGTTTGTTTGTTTGTTTGGAAACAAGTTCTCACTAGGTTGTTAACAGTCTTGCTAAGTTGCTGAGGTTGGTCTTGAACCTGTAATCTTCCTGTCTCCACCTCCCAGGTACTGGGTTATCAGTGTGCGCCACCATGCCCCGCTAATATGCAAAATGAAGGCTGGATATCAGGTGCAACCTTGACACCTGGTTCAACTTGCAAGGGCCTTGGTTTCCCAGCTGCAAGTTCCATTCCCAGCTCTCCCCCCAAGATGAGGTGCCCTGAGCTACACGAGCTCCTTATCCAGGGGTCAGGCACGATTCTGCCCATCCTTCAGTAGCAGATTTTAGTTCCCCACCAGCTCATAGGATTTTTCAAACCAGCAAACCATGTCCTCCCATGGGAACCAGAAGCCCCGCACCCTTTGGATTCTGCAAAGCCAGCCTCCCTCCGCCCCTGGCTGTTCACTCTGTCCCCAAGAGCAACTTGGCATGGCCCTGCACGGTGCACCATCCTCCTCCCCGGGCTGTGCATATATGCAGCTCATACAGAGCTGTGATTCCTCTGTGCAGTGCTAGTGTTGTGTGCCTTGCCATGCCCCTCACCCCAGGATTGGATCCCTCCCTCACTGATTGGGCAAGAGAAGGGAATCAAAATCACTGGCCTAGAGAACAGGGGCCCAACCACACACAAGGCCATCCCGTCAGGTTTAACTAGCTGCTCTTGGCTAACTAACTTCACACATATGGCTGCCTGGAGCAGACCACTGTTGCTGGTGCACATGAACCTTGGCCTCTACAGGTTCCTTAGCCTTGACTCTCCTCTAAGTGCTCTCTAGAGCCTGGCCTGGTGGCTCATGCTTGTAATCCCAGTACTTGGGAGGCTGAGACAGGAGTTTCACAAGTTTGAGACGAGTCTCAGCTATTTAGTGAGGCCCTCTGTAACTTAGCAAGACTAGGTTTCAAAAATAAAGAATAAAAAATTGGGCCAGGGGTATATCTCAGAGTGAGGATGCCCCTGGGTTCAATCCGCAGTACTGGGGGGAAAAACAAAACAAAACAAAACAAAAACTCTCTAAATTGTCATGGACTAGCAAAAAGTGGTGGTGCACACCTGTATTCCCAGTACTTGGGAGGCTGAAACAGGAAGATACAGGTTCATGGCAGCCTCAGCTACTTACTTAGGCCCTCTGCAACTTAAAAAAAAAAAATCAGTCTGAGGTGTAGCTTGGAGATAGAAAGCCCCTGGTTTTGATCCCCAGTACTGCAAAAAGAAAAAAAAAATAGGGCTGGGGGTGTAGATTAGAGGTAGCATGTCCCTGAGTTCAATCCCCAGTACCAGAAGAAAAAATAATGTAGATTCTGGACTGCTAAAGAAAAAAAAATTTAAAGTTCAGATTCCTCAAAATCATCTACCATATAATCAGTCCACTTTATTTCTTTTCACCTTTTTAAATTCACTATTTAAAAAAATCTTTTTTTGAGCAATGGAAGGAGAGAAGCAGCTACGTCAGAAAGAATGAGGATGATCAGGCCCAGACAGATCTGAGTATTTATCTGCGCAATTTTCTCCCTCAGTGAACAGTGGCTCAAAAGAAAAACGAAAAGGTTTTCCAAACACACACGTCTCTCAAAATGTGAGGAGCCACGTTCCCTTCAGATCACGCAAGCCAGATATTTCTGCGGGACCTAGGTAGGTAAAATTAGCCCCGGTCTCAGGAGTCTTGCAGATTTCCAAAAGAGACTCCAGAAAAGAGGTCTGACAGAACGCACCCTAAGTCTCCAAAACTGGGGGGCTGCCTGAAAAGAAAACTCTGCATCTGTCCCCCACGAGAAAGCAGGTGCAAGCATAATTTGGACACTGGTTGCCAAAATTACACCAGCTTTCCACGGTCAACTTATGGTAAAGCTACATTACTCAAAACCACTCTAGCCGGGCGTGATTTCGCATGTTTGTCATCCCAGCATTAGGGAGGCTGAGACCGGAGGATCGCGGTTCGCTGACATTCTCAGCTACTTAGTGAGGCCCTTTGCAACTCAGTGAGACCCTGTTTCAAAAATAAAGAATAAAAAAAGGGCAGAGGGTGTAACTCGGAGGTCTTCCATCCCCAGACCTGCAAAAAAAAAAAAAAACCCAAACAAAAAACACTCTACTTTGGCCCATGCTAAAGAACAGCTTTAGACTGTTCAGGAGTAAAGTGGGAATATACTGGTGAAACAGTGTTTAGCCTGCTTAAGAGAATGAATTTGGGGGAGTTTTAAACACATGAAATCTTTAATCACAAAACTTTCCACAAAAGCAAACCCTCCCCAAATTCACTTAAATATTGGAATCCTATTTGGTGCTTGATTAGATTACATTTGCTTGCGAGTCTACAGTCTCTTCACAATTCATGTGGATTTTCTTTCTCTAAAAACAACTTTAATGACAAAATGCCCATGTTACGGTTAGATAGGGATATCCCCAGAAGAGTTAACCTGTTAATACTCAGGGTTGATGTGATTAAGTCCTGAGGGCTGTAACTCATTAGTGGGTAAATCCACTGTAAAGGACTCTCTGGGTGGTCACCTAGGCAGGGGGTGTGGGTGGAGGAGGTGTGTCCCTGGGGGTGTGGCCTCAGGGACCATGATTTTGTCTTGGAATCCCCTTGCTGGCTGGCTCTTTTGCCTCCATGAGTGAGAGCAGAGCCTCGCTCTCCCCCTTTCTCTGCTCTTGCCTCCATGATGTGAGAGCAGAGCCGTGCTCTCCCCCTCTCTGCTTCCCACCAACATACCTGAACTCCGTAGATGTAACCTGGCCTAACGTGGACTAAAACTCCAAGATCTCCAAAAAACTGTAAGCAAATAAATCTTCATCTAAGCTGTGTGGTCAGACTTTTTGGACTACAGCAGTGAGCCTATTGACCGAGGCACCATACATTTCTGATGATGGTATTAGCCTTGTTTGTGAAATTAGATAAAAAATACTAGCTGACATTAAACTGATATATGCCTGAATGCAAATGTTGGGGTAAGATTTTAAATCCCTAACCATGGTTCACTTACGTATAAAACAATGTGTTTATCTGGAGATAGGAAATTATGCACTTAACATTGTTCATCAGGAACACGGGCAAAGAAAAGTCTGGGGTATGATTTCAAAGTCACGCTTCTTGTACACTCATTCATAATGATTTTAATTAGGGGTCTGTTGCTAGGTGTGGTGGCACACACTTGTGTTCCCTGTACTTGGGAGGCTGCGACAGGAGGATCGCAGATTTGAAGCCAACCTCAGCAGCTTAGCGAGACCGTTTCCAAATAAAAAATAAAATAGGTCTGGGGGTGTAGCCCAGAGTTAAAAGGCTACATCTACTACATGGGTTCCATCCCTAGTACCACAAAAACAGAACAAAAAACAACAAAAAAAAAAAAACACAAAACAAAAAACCAAATAATAAGGATTCCGTGTAATTCTAATTCGGTACAGTAAGCAAGCGTGGGATTCAGTTGCTAAGCAACAGTCGTTTCCTTTCAAAACAGGAAATGGCACTTAGGGTTGATAAAGAAAGGTCAGAAGCAAAGACACCTGACCAAGAAACTCCCATGTGGGCTGCGCACTGGCACCTTTGATAGTTCTCCACCTTGACCTCGATGCCAGCTCTCCCTCCACCATCTGCTGCCCACATGTACCAGGTGCTGCTGTTGATACTCTTTGCTGTTTTCTCAAGGGTACTTTGGGGGCTGGCCCCTGACCTCGTCCTCCCCGCAGACCGGGAAGCAGGGACCCTGAGACGTAGAGCCACCGCTGGGGCTGCTCAGAGCCAGCGCTTGGTTCTCTCTGCCACACTCCCTGAAGCATTTCAGGCAGGCTCTAGGACCAGGTCTGTATCCCAGCCGCAGAGCAGTATGGACCGCTGGGGAAACTTGGGAGGGTTGGGCAGGCCTGCCTCCACAGGGAGCAGGGGGCCGAGCCTGCCCCCCTAAAACTGGGCAGATCCCACAGCCCCCACCCTGCCCTCTGCCCTGGGTTGTTCACAGAGGAGAAGGCAAATGCTCCAGTGTGACACGGAGCAGCTTGACCTCCGTAACAAACACCCAGCCTGGCAGGTTTCCACAGAGGGGATTATGAAAAGCCAGGGTGTGGTTCCCTGGATAAGCCTGAGGCCTAAATCTGAGACTATGGATTATAAAAGAGCTTTATTAAAATTATTTACGCCATGCATGGCGGCACACACGTGTAATCCCAGCATTCAGGAGGCGAAGACAGGAGGATCGCGGTTCGGAAACAGACTCAGCTACTCATGAGGTGCTTCACAACTCAGAAAGACCCTGTTTCAAAGTAAAAAATAAAAATAGGGGTGGGGATGTGGCCTGGAGGTAGAATGCCCCCGGGTTCCATCCCCGTTACTGCAAAAAAATTTTTTTTAATTTATTTTTTGTGATACTGGGACTTGAACCCAGGAACATTCCACCTCTAAGCTATATCCTAGACCTATTCTATTTAATTTTCTTATTTTGAAACAAGGTCACACTAAGTTTCAAAGAGCCTCATGAAGGCACTGATGTGGGCCTTGAATCTGAGATCCTCCTGTTTCAGCCTCACATGTACTAGGATTCCAAGTAGTCACCACCACCACATGGGCTATAAAGGAGCCTATTTTTTTTTCATTTATTTTTTTTGTGGATTGTATTGAAAATGGCATACATTTAGATGGCTTGATGCCCTCTCCCACCCCTGCTTCCCCTTTACCCCCTCCCAACAATGAGCGTCCAGGTTAACCACGCTACATTCATACTTTTACACACATTCAAATGTAGCTCTTCCATCAACCAACGTCAGCCTTCTTCCTCTCCTATCCTTCCATTCTAGCTTTGCTGAGGTTTCCCCTCCATTATCTGGAGTCCCTCTGGCATTCCTAACACTCCCTAGTTTGGGCATATTAGAGAAAACATATGTCCCTTCTCTTTCTGTGCTTGCCTAATCTCACTTAACATAATGTTCTCCAGGTCTTTCCATCTTCTTGGGAATACTATGATTTTGTTCTTCTTTATTGCTGAGTAGAATTCCATTGTGTGTATTTCCCACAGTTTTGCTATCCACTCATCTGTTAATGGAGACCTAGGTTGGTTCCATATTTTGGCTATTGCAACTTGTGCTGCTATGAACATGGGTATGCATATGTTACTGTAGTTCTCTGATTTCAACCCCTTTGGAAAGACGCCCAGGAGTGGGATAGCTGGATTATATGGTGGATCCATTCCCAGTTTTCTAAGGAATCTCCACACTGATCTCCATAGCGGCTGAACTACTTTGCAGTCCCTCCAACAGTGCAAGAGTTCCTCTTTCCCCACATCCTCGCCAGCATTTGTTGTTATTTGACTTCTTTATGCTTGCCACTCTGATTGGGATTAGAAGGAATCTCAGCATAGTTTTGATTTGCATCTCCCTGATGGCTAATGATGTAGAACATCTTTTCATGTATCTATTGGCCATTTGTATCTCTTCTTTTGTGAAGTGTCTATTCAGTTCAGTACCCATTTCTTGATTAGGTTATTTGTTTTGCTAGTGTAGAGTCTTTTGAGCTCTAAAACAGTTTATTTTTATGCATGTGTGTGTGTGTTTCACTAGGGATTGAGCCCATGGGTACTGTACCTCCAAGCTACACTCCCAGCCCTATTTTTGATTTTTACTTTGAAACAGGGTCACTCTAAGTTGATGAAAGTCTCACTGCTTGCTGAGGCTGTCCTCGACCTGTAATCCTTCCTGTCTCAGCCTCCCAAATACTGGGATTACAGGTATGTGCCATCACGCCTGGCTGAGGGGTGCCCTACTTCTTCTGAGCTACACTCCTAGCCCTCTTTATTTTGAACAGGGTCTTGCTAAATTTTAGAGGCCAGCCTCAAACCGGCAATCCTCCTGTCTCAGGCTCTCAAGTACTGAGATTACAGGTGTGCACCACCACTTCATCTGACTTGAATGAGCTTGTCTGGTTTGCTTCTGTGCCTGACCAGCAGCAGCTCTTGCCCCTTTGTCTAGCCTCAGAACACTCTTTTCTGTGGTTGGGATGGAACGCACTTTATAATCTCCCCACCCAACCTCTAAGCTCAGACCTGGCCAACCTCCTCCAACCCCTGGTTGATTGAGGAATGGGCATATGACCCAGGCGAACCCATCACAGCCAGCCCTATAATTGTGCCAGAGATGCTGGGGAAGGCGTCGCCCAGCTCACAGCTTGAGCAGCACGACCTGAGTGCAGTGTCAGGGGCCACCTTTCCCTCCTGCAGGGAGAGCCTGCCTGAGAGCCTGATGGGTACAGAAGGCAGAGCTCTGGGGCAGAGAGACTGAGCCCCAGAGCATCCTCCATGCCTGGGTCCAGCAGCGCCCAGGGGCCCTGGGCCAGCAAGTCCCTCCCAGCTAGGTTTCTGCCCTTGAACCCAGAGTTCTGGCTATCTTTATTTTATACCTGGTTAAAAATAAACCTAAAAAATTACTGTATAATTTGATAAAACATAACTTGTACTTTTAAATAAAATTTCATTTCTGAGATAATGTCTGTTTTATGACTTTAAATAATGAAAAACAAGTCACTTTGACTCGTGCTTTGTTCAAGACATTAATCACAAGTTCACGTCGTCTGTGAAGTGTACATACCTTTAGGGAGTCCCGTGTCTTGAATGGGATATTTGTCTGACTGTAGAAACCAACAAAAGAAGAGTTATTTTTCAATGCCAGTTGTAAGATCAAAGTAAAAAGAAAGCTTTGTCTTGGGAAAGGCCTGGCTGCAACTTAAAACCCTGGAAGTTTAGCCTTAGACTGGTCCATGGACCTGACCCATTATTGGCTGTTTAATTAAGTAATTTATTTATTTTTGCAGTACTGGGGTTGGAACCCAGCGGCATTCTATCTCCGAGCCACACCCCCAGCCCCATTTTTTATTCTTTATTTTAAAACAGGGTCTCACTAAGTTGCGGAGGGCCTCACTAAGTAGCTGAGGCTGGCCAGGAACCCACAATCTTCCCGTCTCAGCCTCCCAGGTACTAGGATTACAAGCGTGTGCCACCACGCCCGATGGGATTGCTTTATTCTCAATCTGTGGACGCGACTGTGATATCAAGGTTGACAAGAAGCGAACGTTGGGATGTGAAGCAGAACAAGTCTTCCTCTGGTTTCCTCCCTCTGACCACTAACCCACACTTCCTCTTCTACGATACACCTTCAAGTGGAGGGGCCTCTGTTCTCAACACCACGGGGCTGACCCGTTCCTTCTCAAACTTTCTGTAGCCATCACTCAGGACAAGGCGGCACTCGCTAGCTACAGCTCCGACCTGGTCTGAATCCCAGAACAGGATTCCAAAGGTAACCATGCTGTGGCTGCCCCAGAGCTAAAACCCAGTTACTAATTACACCCAATTATGCACAGCCCTCAATGCTCAACGTACAGGTAGAGGTGGGGCTGCTACAGGAGCACGGTTACAGATGCTCCTTCCTACGCACATGTTTAAATGTGTTTACACTCATCTCTCGGCCTCCAGAACTCCAGAAACTTATTTCAGATTAAACAACACAGCCATTCTCTTCAGACTTGCACGGAGAAGTGGGACTATACGCCCTGGCCCTGTCCTGTCCTCCCCCATCCCAGCCCGGATCCCACTCCCCTCCACGTCTCCCTCCCCCGTCCTCCAGCCCGAACAAAGCTACGCCTTCCAAACGTCCTGCAGCCGGCTCCAGGTCCTCTGACAGAGCAGAACAAGAAGTAAGAAAGCCGGGCATGGTGGCGCACGCTTGTAATCCCGAAAAATAGGGCAGGAGATGTGGCTCGGAGGTCAAATGCTCCTGGGTTTCATCCCCAGGCCCGCAAAAAAAAAAAAAAAAAATTCAAAAAAATGAAAAAGAAAAAGGAGAAGGAGGAGGAGAAGGAAAATGGAGATGGAGATGAAGAGAGAGAAAAATTCGGAGAGGAGACTCAGGGAGAAGGGGCAGGCGCTAACCAAGTGAGAGGGCGGGGAGATGCTTCTGCAAGCCAAGGACTGGCCAGGCTGCAGGGCAGAGACGGGAAGCCAGGAAGGCGTGTTTCCTGCAGGTGCCAGAGGGAGCCCCAGGTGACCTAGGACCTCCAGCCCGCAGAGCCGAGCCAGGCCGCACACTGCCCTTTCAGTGTGTGGCGTTTCGTTACCGCAGCTCTAGGAAATGATTAATGGGGAAACATCACTCGGTCCCCAGTGTGGCAAGGTGACGTGGCGGGCGTCTGGAGGTACCACAACCCACGGTGAGCAGTGAGAAGGGCTCCGTGGGACGGGAACCTCGATTATCCCAGCGGGGGCAGTGGGAGGGGAGGGAGAAGGTGGACCCGGTGGTATTCGGTAGAAACCCAGGCTGCGGCGGCAGCCCACACCGGCAAGCAGGGCTGGCCTGCGCTGTCATTCCTTCCATACGTATGTTGAGACAGGGGAATTTGCCGTACACATTCCCACCACGGGTCAAAGTCAGATGCCCTTGCCCTCCACAACTACCCGACTGTAGTGGTGACAACAGGAGAACCAGGACACCCAGGCAGAGACGGTTCATCTAATCTGACAAAGGCGATCTTACGTCGTTCTAACTGAATCAGGCAGGCGCAACTTTGGAGGACTCCGTGCATGCTCTCCCCGCAACCCGGGCGATAAAAGGCACACGGCTTCCACTCCGTGTCATCAAAGAGCCCCGAGCGGGTCCTCCAACAGGCACAGGAGAGCGGGCCTGGTCTGTGTGACTCCGCGGATCAGCCTGCTGCCATTTCTGTAGGATGGAGACAGGAACTCCTGCCCCATCATCTCACAGGCTGTTTGGAGGATGCGAAGGAACGCATGTGAAATCTTTGGTGATATGAAGCCGGAACGTGAAAGGTAGTGCCAGGGGGGTGGAGCGAGGCTTGGAGCCAGTTTCTGGGATTAGTGCGATTCAGAGGTCAGGCGAATGGCAGGGCCCGGCTCTGCTCAGCCACCGCAAAATGGCCCAATGTATTCCTTTCATCGCACATTAGATATTTTGAATTTCAAAGAATAGATGGTAAAAAATAGACTCCAAATGAGCTGGGGGTGTAAGAGAGTGGCACAGCACTGGCCTGGTATTCATGAAACCCTGGGTTTAATCCCCAGCACCAATAAAATACAAAGCCGTGTGGTGGCGCATGCTTGTAATCCCAGCATTCGGGAGGCTGAGACCGGAGGATCATGGTTTGCGGACAGCCTCCGCTACTTAGTGAGGCCCTTTGCAACTCAGTGAGACCTCGCTTCAAAATAAAGAATAAAAAATAGAGCGGAGGGTGTAGCTCAGAGGTCGAATGCCCCTGGATTCCATCCCCGGTACCACATAGACACACACACACACACACACACACACACACACACACACACACTAAAAAACCCAATAGTGTTAAAAGTAGACAGAAGGCCTCACAAAAGATCATTTCTGGTATGCCCCAAACAGGAACAGGCTCTAACACTATGTTTAACCCGGAGAAACCCAAAGTCTATTATGCCACAGAGAATATCATGATAAAGAAGTTTATCTTGGGAAAATCTTACTTTGGGGTTTCTAATCTTCACGCATACACTCCGTAATGAAAATTGCTTCATGTAAATACTCAGTAAAAGAACGCAGCAGGAGGGGAAGAGCCCAGCGAGGGTCGTGGCCTGGGGCCTAAAATGCGGGAGAGAGTGGGACCTACCGTGTGAAAAGATAGCGTGCTGGGGTCTGTGTCTTCCACCGGCTCCCTGGCCGTGGGATCTGTGGAAGGAAGAGAAGAATGTCGTCTTCAGCGAGGGGAGAGCAGAAGCCAGAGCCGGAGAAGCCCCTCGCCCACCCAGGGGGGATGGAGTCAGACTGCAGGCAGGAACAGGGTAAGAATAAGAAACGTCGTCCGAAAAAACCCCTACTATATTTTGGAGCAGGCTATTTATAAATATTTACAAATACCCAAGAGTTATTTACGAATAACACTATGCCCGCAGGCTATTAATCACATATTGGATTGGTCGTAACTTCGGGTAGGAAGGATTAAACTCTAAATTCTGTTTCTCTCCTTACTCTAATTTCGGTAACTTAATTTTTTTTTATTAATGTATCGTACTCCGACCACAGGAGAGGGTGGACCCGGTGGTATTTGAAGAAACCAGGCTGCAGGGGCAGCCCACACCGGTGAGGACGGGGACTCCCTCTGTGGCATTCTACCTCTGAGCTACACCCCGACTGGATTAATTGATTAATTAATTAACTTTGCGTGCACTTGTGTGTGTGTGTGTGTGTGCTGTAGCATTGGAGATTGAACCCGGGGGCTTTTCTACCTCAGAGCTAACCCCTCCGTTGTTTTTTATATTATTATTTTTTACTTTGAAACAGGGTCTCACTAGGTTTCTGAGCATCTTGCTTTTGCTGAGACTGTTCCCGGACCTGTCCCAGCCTCCCAAGTACTGGGACTACAGGAGTGCACGCCCACACCCCACTACTTTAACTTTATTTTAAGACAGGGTCTCCCTACGTTGCTGAAGCTGGCCTTAAAACTGTGATCCTCCCATCTCAGCCTCCCAAGTACAGGGACTGCAGGCATTCACCGCTGTGCCTGGCCCAGCATGGATTTTAACAATTTGTGGATTTGGGGCCAAGGGGGCTATGAAGGCTTTGGAAGGCTGCTATGATACTTTAGTCTTGTTTCCTACAGGAAAAAAAAAAATTGTACAGGAGAAAGGAAAAAGACATACAAGGAGAGAAATGGGGCTGCTGGTAGACGGGGACTCACACCCAAAGCCCAGGAGAGGAGGAAGAGACTGGGCGTGGAGGCTGGGTCTCCTGGCCTCTGCCGGTGAGTAGGGAACTTGGACAGCCTGCTGGCGCCCTCGCAGCCCAGTGCTGTGACCTGTGGACGTGGCTGCCTTTGCAGGTTCTCAGCCTCGGGCTCCCCCCTCCGCAACTGGAGGAGGCTGGGCTCTGGCTGCCACAGGGCTGATGATGGGTATTCTGGTCTGGCGAGGCTTGGGGACCTCCGTAGTGACTGCCCTGCTCCTTCCAAACCTCACCCACTTCCCTGGCATACTCGGGCATGTCCGGGAGGATTCGCAGGCTAGCAGGAAGATAGAGAGCAGAAGACATCAGGGCGTGGCGGCACAAAGCCTGACATCTCTGGTAATACGTGGAACCTACGAAGGGAAGGATAAGACAGGCCCGTGCCTGGAATCCCAGTACTTGGGAGGCTGAAACAGGAGGATCACAGGTTTGAGGCCGGGCTCAGCAACTTAGCGAGACCTTATTTCAAAATAAAAAAGGGCTATGGGTATAACTCAGAGATAGCCTGCCCCTGAGTTCAATCCCCAGTACCAAAAAAGAAAAGGGAGGACACAGCTAGAAGTCAGGGTTCTTAGTTTCCTGCGGTGCGATGACGAGGGGCGAGGGTTTCAGGGAAGACCTGGTGTCCAGAGCTTGCTCCGGAGGTATGTCAAGCCTTCACTCCAAAGGTCCTGGTCCAGTCAGCCTTCGCCACGGGCAGGCTGTGGGTTTGGTTCTCCGTGCATGTCCCCCAGCACGCACCCCGGCCCACCGTGGCGCCCAGCGCTCCTCGGACCTCCGCCGGCCCCTGCAGCTGTGTTAGTCAAAGCCCATCCACCTCTGTTCTCACAGGGCCAGCTCCAGCTCCGTCCCTGCCACAAGAGTTACTCGGGGGAGAGGGGCTGCTCCAGTTAGTTACTCAAGACCGGTCTAGAAGCAGAACACGTTCCTGCAGCCTTTCCTATAGGCCTTGGAGTTTTGTGTGTCTACAAGAGTATTAAGTATAAATCAAATCGTTTATTTAAGTATAAAATCGAATCGTTGTTTATTTAACGCTTTGAAATGTTTGCTTACATAAGTCCCAGGCGCCAACAGGCTGAGCCTCCAAGCAAGCTCTGTTATCACTTGGGACATGGGGCACCAAGGGGTTAAAACTGAAAGGGAGCCCCGAGAAAGGACAGCGCAGCTCTGCTGGAGGTGGGCAGGGCAGCCCCTGTTCCTGGCTAAGCGTCCCTCCCAAAGCTGCCCGACTCCCCTGGGTCCGCAACTCCACAACCCAGGTCCCCGAGTTCCCTGGCCACATACTGGTGGAGACCTCTCTGAGGCAGTGAGGCTGTGCCTCATGGCCCCGGACACCTTCTAGAGAGTTCCTCCAGCTCAGGAGAGGAACCTGGTGACGTGGTACACACCAGGCGTGCCCACACTGTTACATCAGGGGCGAGGGCGAACCTCCGTGTCCCTGCCCTCACTAAAGCCCGTGAGCGGTAACTGGTCGGGCCGCACAGGCGAAAGACCATCCCCAGGCTAAACACCCACAGCTCTGCCCCCCGAAGGGCCGGAGAGAACTCCTCGTCCAGCCTGCTCTGTGCTGCAACACTCTGGTTTCAGAACACACAGGTCTTGGTCTCTGTGCACCTCTTCTGACTCATAACCCCCTCCCCAAGGCAGGCCACAGAAACGCCAATCTTCCCCTGCCTATCTGTCTTGGAGCTGGCCGTAAAGAAATCTGCTGACCGTTCCTGATTGATGGGAGACCGTGAGACACAGAGGAGGGTCCTCTCCCACACCTAGGCTGGGGAACACGGCACAGAGGCCAGGAGAGACCGCACCAGCAGCCTGGCTTCTCATCCATGAAGCGGGCATCAGAGTGGAACCCTACTACATCCTGGATGTGTGTGTGTGTGCGTGCGTGTGCATGTGTGTGTGCGTGTGCGTGTGTGTGTTGCTAGGGCTGAACCCAGGGACATTCTACCTCCGAGCTATACACCTAGTTCTGTTTTTGTTTTGTTTTGTTTTGTTTTGTTGGCAGGGGGTACTGGGAATAGAACCCAGGGGCATTCTACCTCTGAACCACCACCCCCCCAGCCCTATTTTATTTTTAACTTTGAAACAGGGTCTCACTAAGTTGCAGAGGGCTTCACAAGTTGCTGAGGCTGGCCGTGAACCTGCAATCCTCCTGTCTCAGCCTCCCAAGCACTGGGATTACAAGTGTGTGCCACCACGCCCAGATTTTATTCCTTGTTTGGAAACAGAGTCTTGCTAAGTTGCTGAAGCTGGCTTGGAACCTGTGATCCTCCTGTCTCAGCCTCCCAAGTACTGGGATTAAAGGCACGTGCCACCATGCCTGGCTTGTCTTGTATCTAAAATGTCACCCACAGGCCATGCCTTAAAGTCTTGGCCCCTAGCCTGCACTGCTAGTGGGAGACGGTGGAACCCTTGGGAGGCAGGGCCTGGTGGGAGAAAGTTAGGCCATTGGGGGCGTGGCCTTGAAGGGGCTATCTGACCCAGCCCCTCCCCTGCTCCCCGGCATCATGAGGTGAACAGTTTCTCTCATCAGATGCTTCAGCACAAGCAAGAAGCCAAGAGACCATGGGGTGAAATTTCTGCCGCCACAGCTCAAAGAAACTTTCTTCCTTTAAGTTGGTTGATTCTCTGCACGTTTGGGTCCAACGAAAGGAAGCCCACTAGCACACACTCGGTCCAGCCCCAGGTCTAAATGGTTGTCCATCTTCATGAAAACCCAAAGGACAGGGTTTGAGGGGCTTCTGGACATCTGACCAATGGGGGGACCTGGAAAGTGGCACCCAGAGAGGGCATGGAAGCGCCGCACCCTCTCTTCCCTGTGCACAGCTCCATCTGTGCTCTCTGCAGTATCTTTTTTGTTTATCTATTGGTACTAGGGATTGAACCTAAGGGCATTCTACTTCCAAACTATAAACCCCAGTCCTTTATTATTTTGAAACAGGGTCTTGCTAAATTACTGCAAACCCAGCCTTGAACCTGCAGTCCTCCTGTCTTAGCTTCCTAAGTCCTGGGATTATGCACCTGTGCTGCGAAGCCCAGCCTGTAGTATTTTTTATAATAAATTGGTAACCCTGTCTCCTTAAGCTCTGTGAGCTGTTCAAGCAAGCTAGTCAGACCCAAGAAGGGGCTGTAAGGAACTTGCAGCTTACAGACTCTCCACTCAGGGAAAGCAACATGGGGCTTGTGATTGCGGGGAGGAGACGGCCCTGGGGATGCAGCCCTCAACTGTGACATCTGATGCTGCCCCGGTGGTGCCGGGATTAAATTAGCTGAGAGGACGCCTCGCTGGGGTGCACTGAGGACCTGCTCGCTTGCTGGTGGGGAGAAGCCCACACCTTTTGGATCACAGACATCTTTGGGGTTGACTGTTGCACATGAAAGCATCATAGTTAAGCCTCGAGATGGCCCTGAGGCAGGGACCAGGCATCGCCCCTCCTCACACACAGCGCCCGAGCTCACAGGTGAACCGAAGCCCACACTTTGTACCTGAGACTCTGGCTCCACAGTCAGCCTGCTCCCCAGCACCACTGGCTTCTAGAAGTGGCCCATGCGCTCGCCTGACACTCTCCGGGGTGCACCAGTGTGTCCAAAGCCCCTTTCTTTTTATGGGGATGCTAGTCATATGGTTCAGAACCCGCTCTAATGGACTCACTTTAACTTGAGCGCTTCTGGACAAACTATCTCCCCAAAAGATCACATTCTGAGACACAGGGGGTCAGGATTACGACATATCTTTCTTGGGGCACAACTGCAACCTAACAGCCCACTGTCTGTTCCCTATATCCACATCCTCCCACATGCAGGATCTATCCATCCCATCCCGGCATCCTCCAAAGCTTTAATCATTCCAGTGTCAATGCGAGATCCAAAATCCCATCTGCTAAGCCTTATCTCAAGACTTGAGTCTCATCCTCTACCGAATTGGGGGTGGTGGGGGCCACACCGACACGGCAGCCCCTGTGGGGAGGACGTCAGGCACGGGTGGGGCGCCAGGGCGGTGTGATCACGCGCTGACATTTTCCTGTCCCTGTCACTCTCCAGAGGGGCTAATCGCTCCTAGGAGCAGTCCCTCACGGGAGTTCAAACATCTCCAAAGAGGGCCTCTGAGAGGAAACAAAAGAGGGGCGCTTGTCAGTGCTTCCGGGTTCCCCGCGCCCCCAGAGCCCTAAGAGTGGGCCTTCCCTTAGAGCTCCCCAGGGAGGGCCAAGGCAGCTCCCGGGACTTGTGAATCCAGAGTGAAGAGTTCTGATTTGTTTGTCTTTCTTTGAAGGCACAGCTGTTCTCACAATTGGTTATAAAATGGGGTGCAAGTGTGTGCCGGGGAGGGCAGGGTCAGGAGCACCCACAGGGGCTCTCTGGGGATCACACCACATCCCAGTGATGAGGTCTGACAGCAGAGGGGCAGGGGAGAAAGAACTCTGGAGAAAGAACAGGCTTTGTGCTGCGGGTGCTCGTGGAAACAGGTCACCTTGGGCCCTGGGTGCGGCCCTGTGCCACCTTGGACCCACGGAGAGCTGGGGCCAGGGCCCCAGGGAGCAGGGTGCTGCCCTGGGATGGGGCCCCGGAACAAAGGGAGCTGCCTGGCTGGGGCCCCGGGTGTTCGGTTCGCTGCTGGAACAAACGCACACGTCCTCAGCACGCAGCTGCGAGGCTGCGGCCTTTGTTCCGTCTTGAACATCTGTATCAACATGTAGGAACCAGATCAGACCCACGTTTGACGGCGATTCTGGCTCACCCGGTGCCCGGCGGTTGATGAGGGGGACAGGCAGGCAGACAGACAGAATGACAGGGACCGTATAGCCGAGCCTTGTCCTTCCCGGTGACCTCGAAAGTCTGCAGGTTTTCTCCATGCAAAAAAAGCTGCCTTTTAAATTGATTTCCCCACAAACAAGACAACCTAAGTGAGGGGATGGGAGGAGGGAAGAAGGAAATTCTCTAAAACACCCAATGTACTTAAACACCTCAAAGTCAACCACTAAGCCAAGCAAGGGAAGGAGGGACGGGGAGGGAAGGGGGTGGAAACTGGGTAGGGGCTAAGTGGGTGATGTGTACAGGTCTGTCCACACAAGTTTTTACCCCAATATGATGTATGAATATAATGCACCAATAAAAAATTAAAAATAAATAAATAAATTGATTTCACCATATAAGTAACAGCATATCTACTTTTGTTACAAGCAGATGGGAAACATATTTAATAAAAAAAAACTTTACTTCATTAACACATCTAAAAGAAAACCTTTTAGAGCATGATTTTCCTTTATATTTTTCAACAAATGATATTATATTAACTGTGTGTGTGTGTGTGTGTGTGTGTGTGTGTGTGTGTGTGTGTTACTGGGGATTGAACACAGGGGCAATCCACCTCTAAGCTACAACCCTATTTATTTATTTATTTTGAAAAAGGTCCTCAAACCTGTGATCCTCCTATCCCAAACTCCCAAGTCCTGGGACGACAGGCGTGTGCCACCACACCTGACTACTATTTTTATTTTTTTATTTTTTTGGTGGTACTGGGGTTCCTGGAAACCCTTCTACCTCCAGGCTACACTCCTAGACCTATTTTACAGTTTTTATTTACTTGGAAACAGGGTCTCTTAAGCCAGCGCAGCTGACTACGAACCTGTGCGATCCTCCTGTCTCCGCCTCCCAAGCACGGGGATTACAAGTGTGCACCACCCTGCCAGGCTTGGCTACTAACTATTAAATTGACAAAAAAAAAAAAAAGCTCCAAAGATGTTAATATAGGAAGAACATTTTTTTCTGGCCCTAGTTTGAAACACATTTTATCTTTCGTTCACTGAACGGGTGGGTATTTGTGCAGGGTTAACTCTGTGCTGAGTATGGAGTGTTGGAGTCACGCTGTCAGCAAAACAGAGGGGAGCTCTATCAAGGAGCTTATAGTGGGGAGGGGAGACATTAGTTAAGTAAACCTGGAAACATCGAGAGGCACCGGGAAGGAAGGTCACTCTGAGCTAGAGTTTGGAGCCATGGGGGGCAAAGGTGTGTGTGTGTGCGCGCGCGTGTGTGTGCACGCGCGTGTGTAGGAGGCCTTCCAGGTGTGTGTATGTGCGTGTGTGTGCATGCGCGTGTGTGTGTGCGTGTGTGTGTAGGAGGCCTTCCAGGTGTGCGTGTGTGTGTAGGAGGGCTTCCAGGCAGTAGAAGTAACCTGATCACACAGAGTATGGAAAACACGGGAAGACAGAGGATTTGCTGGAAAGTGGTTCTAAGCAGAGGCAGGACGAGCCCCGACTTGTGCCGAAGCGCTCTCCCTGACCACCTCCGGGAGGCTGGCTTGGCAGAGGCAGAGCTGGAGCCTGCCAGCGCCAGGGGGTGAGCGGGCGATCGGGTGAAGCGAGGGGCACAGGCAGCATGGCCGGTGGGGAGGTGAAGATCCCCCGTGAGCAGGTCCACGCGCCCTCTATCTGAGGTGTCGCTGTAGAGATGGAAGGGGCCGGCGGTGTGTCCTTGCGGTTGCAAAAAACTGAATGACATGTTCAAAGGGGGAAAGAGGTGTGTGCGTTGAAATGGAGGAACCCTCATTCAACTGAGGGAATCCCAGAGCGGGAAGGGCCTTGGGGATCAGTTTTCAGAGGCCTGAATACGGTCAACAACGTCTTCTACTGAGGGGAGCAGAGGGCTCTCAACCTTAGGGGGCCTCCTCTGTCTTTGGGAGGAGCCTACATAGTTCACCTAGAGGTTGGGCATGCTCATTAGTTGGCCATCGCGCCCTCTCCCCCCCCCCCCCTCTCTCTCTCTCTCTCTCTCTCTCTCTGGTACTGGGGATTCTATCTCCAGGCTACACCCCCAGCCCTTTTTGTTATTTTTTTGAAACAGGGCTTTGCTAAGTTACTAAGGAACTCAATACGTTGTTGAGGCTGGCCTCGAGAGCCTGCAATCCTCCTGTCTCAGTCTCCCAAGTACTGAGATTATGGGCACGCCCAGCTAGGGGTCTACCTTTTGAAATGAGAGACAGACGGGCCTTCCCTGTTCTAGCCTCTGACCTCTTTCCTGAGCCCTGTTTGGGCTGGACCGCCTGGCGGTGCAGGCACCATCACTGGGGTTCTACTATTCCGGTCACACTGGGCTCTGTGCTGGTCTCGTCACCCCGCTGTGATGCTGGGGTGGGAGAATCTATTTCCCTCTCTGTTTTCCAAATAAGCGGGCGAGGATGGCATGGCTATTCTGATGATTGCTTGCTATCTCCAGTCAATAAAACGCTTGCCTTGCCTCATTTGAAGAAGAAATTAAATCTTTCTCTGAAGTCTCAGGGAAGCCCCCTCGGTGCCAGCTCTTCACAATCCCAACTAGCTGTGGGGTTTAGTCCCTGACCACTGCTAGACGCATCCTGCCTCCTCAACTTCTCCAGCCACACAGGAGCTGAGACCGTCCAGCTCAAGACAGGAGACAAGAAATAGGTCCGTGCCAGCAGCCTGCATCTCCCCAACATTTCCAGCCTCAACAAAACCCAAGAAGGACCGAGGGCACCCCGCTCCTTTGTATCAAGCTATATTCCCAATCCTATTTCATTTTTATTTTCAAACAGGGTGTCACTAGGTTGGTGAAAGTCTCACTACTTGCTGAGGCTGCCCTGGAACTTGAGATCCTCCTGTCTCAGCCTCCCAAGTACTGTGATTACAGAAGTGGACAGCCATGCCGGGCCTGGGGGATTTTAAGTCCGACCGGGAGATAGAGAAAAAACGTCTAGACACTGGCTGGCTTCAGGTACAACGCACAGTGTTTTAAGTTAAGACTGGAGATCATTCTGGCATGGCCTCCACAGGCGGGGGAAGGCTCTGGGGGGATTCGCCTCTGGGTTCTGTGGATAACAGCTCCTAAAGTAGTTCCCAGGGCCAGGGCCGGTACCCAGAAAAGCAAAACCATCCCCAGAACGCGTCAAGAGCGGAGAGGAAGAAAAGGGGACCCGGGGAAAAGGCGCGCCCTTTTCTGCCCGGGTCTGCGGGACGTGTCCCAACCTGGCACCCCGGCCCAGAACAAAAGCGACGGGCCGCGCGTGGGGGCCGAGCGCCCGGGGCCGCGACCCCGCAGGGTCCGCCCGTGGCCCGGGCGCCCTGGGGTCGCCGGCCGGACCGCAGCCGGGCGCCCGCCCTTTACCTGCGCGCAGAGGGTCGTTCGGAGAAGCCATGGGGCCGGGAGGGGGCGATGAGCGCCTCCGAGACCCCGAGGTCAGTGGCACCCGGGGGCCCGACGCCCTGCTGGCCGCGAGCTCCGGCCGGTGCGCTCCGCCGCCGCCGCCGCGCCTCCTCCTCGTCTTCCTCCTCCCCCTCTCCCCACCAGAACTCTGGGGCTCCGTGCACCTCCTCCTCCTCCCCTTCTCCTCCCCTCCCTCCCTCTCCCTCCTCCCCCTCCTCCTCGCACACTAGAACTAGGGCTAGCTGCACCGCCTCCTCCTCCTCCTCCCCTTCTCCTCCCCTCCCTCCTCCTCCTCCCCTCCCCCTCTCCCTCCTCCTCCCCTCCGTCCTTCTCCTTCCATCCTCCGCCTTCCCTTCCTCCTCCCCTCTCCTAATTTCCCCCTTCCCTCCTTTTTTTTTTTTTTTTTTTTTTTTTTTTTTTTTTTGGTGGTACTGGAGACTGAACCCAGGGGCTAGACCCCAGCCATGTTTTTTATTCTTTATTTTGAAACAGGGTCTCACTGAGTTGCAAAGGGCCTCCCTAAGTAGCTGCGGCTGTCCGCGAACCGCTGTCCTCCTGTCTCAGGCTCCCAAATGCTGGGAATGCGGTGTGCACCACCACGCCGGCTTCCCTCCTTTTCTTACTCCTCCTCTCCCTCCTCCTCCCCTCCGCATCCTCCACCCCTCTCCTCCTAATTTCCCCTTCCCTCCTTATCTTACTCCTCCTCCCCTCCCTCCTCCTCCTTTACCCCTCCCTCCTGTTCTCCCTCCTTCTCTCCCATCCTCCCCTCCCTCCTCCTCCTTTACCCCTCCCTCCTGTTCTCCCTCCTCCTCTCCCATCCTCCCCTCCCTCCTCCTCCTTTACCCCTCCCTCCTGTTCTCCCTCCTTCTCTCCCATCCTCCCCTCCCTCCTCCTCCTTTACCCCTCCCTCCTCCCCTCCCTCCTTCTCTCCCATCCTCCCCTCCCTCCTCCTCCTCCCCCTGGCCGCAGCTCCTCCCGGCTCAGTTCCTGCTCGGGCAGGTAGCGCCCCTCCTCGCCGTCCCTGGGAAGGATCCTGGGCGCCAGGCGCCGGCGGCTCCGCTCCCTAGGGCCCGGGCGGCCGCGATCTGGGCTTAAAGGGCCGCCCGCCTGGCGTCCAGGCCGGGTCCAGGCCGGCCCCGCCACAGGGGAAAACGCTCCCCGCGCCCTCGGCCGCTCCAGAACACAGCTCCGGTGCGCTCGGAAATGCTGGGTTAATTGGGCCTTTAAAAATTAAGGTTTAACTTAAACGGGATTTTAAACCAATTACTTAAGTGAACACAGAAGTGGTCAAGATTGCTGTATTTTAATTAAACTTATCAATCATAAGTCTATTACAGGAGGGCTGGGGCCATTTAAATGTAATACGAATTTCTGAAGAGTATTAAATAACCTGTGTTGGCCTTCATCTGTATGAACAGAATCATAAAAACTGGCTTGAGCCAGGCATGGTGGCCCACGCCTGTAATCCCTAGTACTTGGGAGGCTGAAAAAGGAGGATCGCGGGTTCAAAGCCAGCCTCAGCAATTTAGCAAGACCCCCATTTCCAAATTAAAAAAAAAAAAAAAAACTGCCTCATCAACCTAGTGAGACTCTGTTTCCAAAAAAAAAAAAAAAAAAAAAAAAAAATAGGGCTAGAGGTGTAGCTTGGAGGTAAAATGCTCCTGTGTTCAATCCCCAATACAAATAAATAAATAAATACAGCCAGGTGTGGTGATACACGCCTGTAATCCCAGTACTTAGGAGGCTGAGACAGGAGGCCTGCAGGTTGGAAGCCAGCCTCAAAAATTAAGCAAAACTTTCTGCAACTTAGACCCTTTTCCAAATAACAAAAATAAAATGGAGCTGGGAGTATAGCTCAGAGGTAGACTGCCCCTGAGTTCAATTCCCAGCACACACACACACACACACACACACACACACACACACACACACCTGGTTTAAAAAAAGATAACTGTTTAGCATAGAACACCACCCGCAAATTATAAATAAGCAACTCAGGCTGAAAACCTAGTTTTAGAAAATGCAGGAAAGGGCAGACAGCAACGTACCCTCGCGGGGAGCGGGAGGCCGCCGGGCGCCCCCGGCGGGCTGCTTGGTGGTCCGGAGGCCCATGGCCTGCTGGGGGTGGGCTCCTCACTCTCTGGGCTTTGCCATGGAAAATGCCAGAGCTCCGGAGAGGAGGATGCCGGCTGCCCGAGCGTCTCACCAGAGCTCTGCCTTCTAAATGGAAGATATCTGGGGAATTTGTGGGTGGGCGGCTAGGCTTCCTCTCCGTCCGCCTTCTGATCAGAAGGGAAATTCTCTTGCAAGGCATTTTCTCTTAGACTCCATTTCTGAGGTTTGGTTTGTGGTTCTGTCTGTACTTCACACGAGATGGAATTATTTCTGCGGTTTGATTGTCAGGAACCACATATCAAGTTAGACTGTCTTGTTGGCACCGCTTCAAGTGTGGCTCTAATGCAGGCTTGCTATTCTAAACTGCACTATAAGTCACTTTTTGGTTATTTATTTATGTGTGTGGGTGTGGGTGTATGTGTATGTATGTTTTGCTGGAAATCGAACCCAGGGGCATTCTACCTCCAAGCTACACACACCTTCAGACCGGTTTTTAATTTTCACTCTTTTCCAGTTCCAAATAGGGTCTCACTGAGTTGCTGAGGGCCTCGCTAAAATGCTGAGGCTGGCTTCGAACCTGAAATCCTTCTCCTATCACAGCCTCCCAAGTACTGGGATTACAGGTGCGCACCACCTCCCCCGGCTGGAACTCATCTTTTCATCACGATATTCTGAGGCATAGCACCCAGAAGATAGTGCTGGAAATGCATTTTAAGGTTAATATTCCTAGAGGAAGAACGGCTGGGTACGTTGGCCACTGTTCCTCTCCCTTTCATTTTTTGTGTCTTCTTTCCTCTGAATTCACAAACTCCATCTCTCTCTTCCTCCTGTGCTTTATAAGCTACCAAGTATAATGCAAACGGGGGCTGCTATTTTTCTTTTTTTTGAAATTTACAGAAAATGGCAATTTAAAGAGAATTCTCAGCCTGGCGTGCATGCCTGTAAATCCCAGTATTAGGAGGCCGAGGCAGGAGGATTGCAGGTTCCAGACCAGCCTAGGCAACTCAGTGAGACTCAGCAACCTAGCGAGACCCTGTTTCAAAAGAAAAATAATAATAGTTTTTTAAAAGGGGCTGAAGGTGTAGCTTGGAGGTAGAAGGCCCTGGGTTCGATCCCCAGTACCACCAAAATAAATAAATAAATAAATAAATAAATACTTGCTGGGCGTGGTAACACACACTTGTAATCCCAGCATTCAGGAGGCTGAGACAGGAGGATCACGATTTGAGGCCAGCCTCAGCTACTTAGGCCCTTTGCAACTCAGTGAGGCCCTGATTCAAAATAAAGAATTAAAAAAAATAGGGCTGGGGGGGTGTAGTTCAGAGGGTGTAGCCCCTGGGTTCCATCCCCAGCACCACCAAAATAAATAAATAAATAAATACTCTTGAGAATGGGCATGTCTGACACTTTCTAGTAGGACTCCAAAACCCACAAATCTGGGGGCCTCGTGTTGAGTTTTGACGCTGCGTTGCTCGACTGTTCTTCGAGTGACCTCTGATTTTCTTTTTTGACCATGAGGAAAGCAGAGGGGTAATCCGGAGCCAGATCTGCCAGGTGTGACTCACGGGGCTCTAGCCACACGGTGTGTGGCCTTCAGCAAGAAACCCAAACGCTGAGTCTATTAGAGTTTACAAGTTGTGAAAGTTTACTGAAATAACATATATTAAAAAATTCTGCTGGGCGTGGTGGCGCACGATTGCGATCCCAGCCTTTGGGAGGCGGAGACAGGAGGATCACGGTTCGCAGGCAGCCTCGGCTACTTAGGGAGGCCCTTCGCAACTCAATAAGACCCTGTTTCAAAATAAAGAATAAAAAAATAGGGCTGGGGTTGTACCTTGGAGGTAGAATGCCCCTGGGTTCCATCCCCAGTACTGCAAAAAAAAAAAAAAAAAAAAAAAAATCCTAACCAGGCATGGTGGTGCGTACAAGTAACCCCAGGTCTTGGGGGCGGAGACAGGAGGATTGCAGGTTTGAAGCCAGCTTCAGCAACTTGATGACACCCTCAGCAACTTAGACTCTGTTTCCATTTTTTTTTTTTTAATTAAAGAACGGGCTGGAGGTGTAGTTCAGGGGGTAGAATGGGCACTGGCTCAATCCCCAGTACCAAAACAAATAAGCAAAGAAAAATTCCAGGCCGATGACTGTCACATAGTAGGTACAGCCAAGCCGGCTACCTCAACGCAGGATTGTGGCAGGATTGTGGAGCTAAGCGCTTATGGCCTGTTACAAGAAATGTTACCAGATTCTCTACAGAGTTTGTACCTGACGCAGACCAGGGGATTGCTTAGGAGCATTCCTTCCTGCAGTGTTTTTAACCCCATCCATGCACCAAAAAAAAAAAAAAGAAAAAGAAAAAGTCCAACCTTGGGAAAGCCCACATGAATGAGAAGTCCCTGACTCTGACTCTTAGAAGTTTGTGGTCCAGATATGGTAGCCCAGGAGCACAGCAGCGCTCCTGGGGGAAGTAGAAGCACCCAGCATCTGACACATTAGACAACAGGAAGCCATTGCACTCGGGGTGGGTGAACCAGGAGGGAACCCGGGCCGTTTCATCTCTACGGTACGCTATAGTTTGCTGGTGTGAATTTGTGCCTTCATACAAATGTACAGAAGTTTTAAAGTGTGTTGCTGCCCTCTGGGGCATTCGGGGTTACACACAAATCGACTGCCTCGTGGATTTGCATATATGCAAAAGATGACCTGGACAGGTGTCTTCCAAAGTGTTAACAGAATAAATCTTAAATAAACAAAATATTACTTGCTCCAAAGCATTGAATGTATTGGAAATTGTTAACAGGCTAGATCTTTTCTTTTTCTTTTCTTTTCTTTTTTTTCTTTTTGTGTGTGTGTGTATGGTACCTTTGTGCTAAACCTCCAGCCAGTTTTGTTCTTTTATTTTGGAACAAGGTCTCACTAAGTAGCTGAGGCTGGCTGTGAACCTGCAATCCTCCTGTCTCAGTCTCCCAAGTACTGGGATTATAACTGTGCACCATCTTGCCTGGCCTAGAATTTCTTTTTTTTTCTTTTAATGTGGTCCTGTGGATGTAACCAGGGGCATTCTACCTCTGAGTTACACCCTCAGCCCTATGTTTTATTATTTTTTAATATATTTTATTTGGAAATAGGGTCTCACTAAGTTGCTGAGAGCCTCACCTAGTAGCTGAGGCTGGCTTTAAACCTGTGCGACCCTCCTGTCTCAGCCTCCCCTGGCTATTATTTATTCTTGAAACAGGCTCTCACTAAGTTGCAGGGGGCCTCACTAAGCAGCTGAGGCTGTCTGCGAACCGGGATCCTCTAGTCTCGGCCTCCCAAGCGCGGGGATTACAAGTGTGCGCCACCGCCCGGCCATTGTTTTTTGTTTTTAAAGAACAGATACATGTCAAGATCATGACAATGGTTAATATTTGATCTCTCTGCACGGGAGGAGAGACCAGGATTGGAAGAGAGTACACCTTAAAGGAGACTTTAACTTTGTAATGTTCTAATCTTATATGTGCACAGTTTATTTATGCACCCTTGACTTAATTAAAAATCACTAGCCGACTGACAATTTTCACCCAGGTGCGTGTTTGAGAACATCAGACTTGACCCGCCAGCTTCCGGCTCCACTCACAAGGTTTCACACCGCGATCTCCTTGCAAAGATATAATCACCTGGATATATTTCCTTCATTCTTCTCATGTGACTATGAATTGTTTAAACAGAAGTGGAAAAAATAATTAGCTTTTTTTTTTGCCATTTTATAGAAAAAGTCCATGGTCAGTACATTCGGGGCAATGTGAGCCTTTCCTCATCTGTGTTTAATGGTTCGGTACGTCATTCCTTGAGACACACTACTTTGCTCCGGTTTAAAATGCTGACGGTGGGATGCTTTATCAGTGATGTTGGTCTAACCGCGTTTTCTCTAACCTGAAAGCTTGCGAAGGAATTAATGACCCGGCACCAGGAGGTGAAGTGCAAGATATGGACGGCAGGGGGCGCCAAAGGCACAGAGCGCGGACAGGCCTCGCTTGGCCCCGCCCGGTGGCCCCCACCTGCGACAGCAATTCCAGAGGAGGAAATTCAGCAAGTGTCTCACGCACCTGCAGCGCGAGGGTTTTAGCTCAACTGAAGCAGAAGGAGGTGTTTAAATCGTACTTTGTGACATATAATTTTTCATAGGGAAACAGAAACAAATTGACCTTTCTCTAATGATGACTAAGAACTCAGGTCTCAGAAATGCTCAATAGCCGTATTTTAAAAGACGTTCTTGCCCAACCAACATGGTGGCACATGCCTTTAATCCCGGCATTTGGGAGGCTGAGACAGGAGGATCACAGGTTCGTGGACAGCCTCCGCTACTTAGTGAGGCCCTCCGCAACTAAGTGAGACACCGTTTCAAAAATAAAAAGACTAAAAACTAGGGGTGGAGGTGTAGCTCAAAAGGTACAATGCCCCTGGGTTCCACCCCTAGTACTGCAAAAATAAATAAATAAATAAATAAAAATAAAAAATTGGGCTGGAGGTTGTAGCTTGGAGGTAGAATGCCCCTGGGTTCAACCCCCAGGACCGCCAAAAAAAAAAAAAAAAAAAAATGGTGGTCCCTCAATGTCTAGTGACAGTAAAGTGATTCCATTGGTGTACCCGGCACACCAATGACTGCAAAAGTACATCAATATAGCAATGACGTAGTTGCTTTTCTCTCAAATGCTTAACATTTTATAATGGTGAGCCTGCGGGAGCTTGGAATCAGGATGTGTGTGTGTGTGTGTGTGTGTGTGTGTGTGTGTGTGGTACTGGGGGTGGAACCCAGGGGCTTTCCTCTGGGCTATACTCCCAGACCTATTTTGTACTTTATTTGGAAACAGGCTCTTACTAAGTTGCCGAGAATCTCACTAAGTAGCTGAGGCTGGCTTCGAACCTGCGCGATCCTCCTGTCTCAGCCTCCCAAGCGCTGGGATTGTAAGCGTGCGCCACCACGCCCGGCGGAATCAGGACTAATTTAACAAGTACAGTCTCAACAAACGGAAACATCAACAACTCTTGTAAGACTCACTGGAGAAGAGGCCACAGGACTGTGTTCCCAGAAGCAGAGACATAGACCAGTGCACAGAGGCGCCCAGCTCACGGGAGCAGGACCCAGCTCTGGTCAGGAAAGCCTGGGCTGCAGTGACATCGCTGAATTGCCAGAGGCTCAGAGAGAGGTAAACATTCCGGGCACCCTTCTTGTCTGTGCACTTGACCTGCGGGGCCTCAACCAGGCTCACACCAGGAACATGGGAGAAAAATTCCTTTGCGCTTCTAGTAAGGGGGAAAGGACCATTTGAAACGCACCCAGGCATTCTGTTCTTGAGGTCAACCCTTCTGAGAAATTGCTGGACCACAGCCTAAACCCGGGGTTTTATCAGATCCCAATTATGGGGAGGAAGAGACATACCCAGTTCTGGCCAGTCCTAGCTTTCTATGTGGGGAGGGGAAATACCCATCTGAGACCCACCCCCGTCAGCCTGACCCCCCCCCAAGGAAGAGAAAAAACAAACAAACAAACAAACAAACAGGGGTGATGATCACCGTTCAGAGACCACATGGAGACCAGACCCCAAGACAAGAAGGCCTCTCTCCCTGTACACTTTATTTATTTATTTATTTATTTATTCTTGCGGGTCTGGGGATGGAACCCAGGGGCATTTGGCCTCTGAGCTACACCCCCTGCCCTATTTTTTATTATTTTTTTATTTTGAAACCGGGTCTCACTGAGTTGCAGAGGGCCTCACTTAGTAACTGAGGCTGTCCGCAAACTGCGATCCTCCGGTCTCAGCCTCCCAAATGCTGGGATTACAAGCATGCGCCACCATGCCCGGCTCTCCCTGTACACTTTAGCTTCACGTTACTAAAGGCCTATTCGCATCAGTTCCTTTCACCCTGTATATCATGTGCAAGTAGTTAAGAAGAAAATTACAAGCCATACTGAAAGGCAAAAGAGAGAAAACAGTCTATAGAAACAGAGCAAACATCTGAACCAGACTCAAATATAGCTGGGATAATGGAATGACCCAACGGGGAATGTAGCGTGTATGTATTCTTTTTTTTTTTTTTTTTTTTTTTTGGTGGTACTGGGGGTGGAACCCAGGGGCTTTCTACCTCCGGGCTATACTCCCAGACCTATTTTATACTATTTTCGGAAACAGGGTCTCACTAAGTTGCTGAGAGCCTCACTAAGTAGCTGAGGCTGGCTTCGAACCTGTGCGATCCTCCTGTTTCAGCCTCCCAAGCGCGGGGACTACAAGTGTGCCCCACCACGCCCGGCCATGTATGTATTCTTGTGGTGCTGGGGATTGAATCCAGGGACATTCTATCTCTGAGCTATACCCCCAGCCCTATTTTCTTGTTTATTTTGAAACAGGGTTTCAGTAATTTAAAAAGCATATCGGTAAGTTGCAGAGGCTGGCTTTGAACCTGTGATCCTCCTGTCTCAGCCTCCTGAGTGCTGAGATTACAGGTGTGTACTGCCACAGCCATTCGGAAAATTTAAATTTAAATCAGGGTCAAGGGCTCTGATGGGGAGAGTGCATATTATGCTTTCATAGGCAGATGATGGATGTAAGCAGCGAGATGGAGATTCTAACAACAACAACAACAACAAACAACAACAACAACAATCGAAGTGGCCAGGCTTGGTGATACACATGTGCAATCCTAGTATTTGGGAGGCTAAAACAGGAGGAACAAGGGTTGGAGACCAGCCTCAGAAACTTTGTGCAGCCGTCTGCAACGTAGCAAGACACTCTGTTCAAAGTATACAATAAGGCCGGGCGCGGTGGCGCACGCTTGTGATCCCCGCGCTTGGGAGGCAGAGACAGGAGGATCGCGCAGGTTCGAAGGCAGCCACGCGCGCTGGCTTAGGAGACCTTGTTTCCAAAATAAAGTGTAAAAATAGGTCTGGGAGTGTAGCCCGGAGGTAGAAGGGCTTCCAGGAACCCCAGTACCACCAAAAATTAAAAAAAGTATACAATAAAAAGGGCTGGGGATGTAGCTTGGAAATAGAACATCTTTGGGTTCAATCTCCTGTAGCGAAACAGGAATCAAATAAAAGAAAATGCTCAAGATAAAAAACACGGCAACATCCTCACTGGTATAGTGGTGGGTTAAAACATACTGCCACGGAATGAAGAATCTGTCCTGTGGCTCATTTCCAGAATGGACATGACAGAGAGCAGCAAACGGGACCATGAGCTAGAAAAGATGTCAGTAGGAACTTCCAAAACAGAAAAGCAAGAGAAAGAGAGAAAGAGAGAAAGAAAGAAAGAAAAAAAGAAAGAAAGAAAGAAAGAAAGAAAGAAAGAAAGAAAGGAAGGAAGGAAGGAAGGAAGGAAAGAAGGAGAAAACCTGGGATGAGTATTCAAGAACTGCAGGACAACTAAAAATGTTTAACTTATTCACAACTGGAGAAGAAAAAGTGAAAGAAAAAGAAGAAATATTTGCAGCAATAAGGACTCAGAATTTCTCCAAGTTAATGCCAGACACCAAAGCACAGATCCCGGAAGCTCAGAAAACCACCAAGCAGGATAAAATACACCTCGTTGTAGCAGATTCGAACTGCAGGAAGTGAAAGATAAAGGGAAAAAATGACCTTGAGAGAAACTGTTGGGAAACACCTTACACACAGAGGGCAGCGTGGACGGTAGGAGTAATATCAATAGCACCAGGTTTTGCAAAAGAGAGCTTTCTGGCACAGCCAACCCACGAGGAGGCCGGGGACGGGGGGAGGGTTCAAATCAAGCTCAAATCTCCCTCCCAGGTGGGTTGGTGCAGGGGATTCATGGGAAGAAGAGGGAGAAGCCATGTGTGTCTCGGATGGTGAGAGGCGGGATTGGGGTTCTTTTGCGCAGGCGTAGACACTCTTTGAGGAGAGGGAGTTATGTTCTGCTCGGGGATTTTGGTCATTGCCAGGACAAGCTAGCTGCTTCTGCGCATGTCCACTCTAGAAAAGCCCATTTCAGACCGTTCTTGAGTGGAGTCCAGAAGCTTTTCCTGAAAAACAATTTAAGGACTTTGTTAAGAAATTTAGATCCGTGTGCCCGAACCTTAACCGATTTCACTAGCAACTGCTGACAGCTTTTACACACCTGCTTCATGAAACTCAGATACAATAAATGCATGCAGTATGGTTTTTTCTTTTTCTGTTTTTCTCTTTCTTTCTTTCTTTCTTCCTTTTTTTTTTTTTTTTTTTTTGCTGGACTGGGGATTGAACCCAGGGCATTCTACCTCTGAGCTCCACCCCCAGCCTAATTTTTTTATTCTTTATCTTGAAATAGGGTTTCGTTAAGTTGCAGAGGGCCTCACTAAGTAGCTGAGGCTGGCTGTGAACCTGTGATCCTCCTGTCCCTGTCTCCCAAGTACTGGATTACAAGCATGTGCCACCACATCTGGCTTACTTGGTCTTTTAAAATTAACTGTATCATATATTATCATTTAAAAACTGAGCCCCAGTACCAACACACACACACACACACACACACACACACACACACACACACACTCACACGCTTGGAAAGGTTACTTAATGTACCAGAGATTAGTCAACCAAAACCGTAAGGATTCTGAGATTTGAATCCAAGTGCATCTGACCAAATTATAGTTTTTTCCCTAATTTGCACATTTTCTCTTCAAACCCCTGGATCTACACTGGCGCTTGCGGTGTGTGCCTTGCTGTGTGTGTGCCACTGCTGCACGTGCTAGGATTTGCTTCCTGGGTAGGTGGTGCGATATCCACTCGGCATTTGGGCGTTATAGTAATAAATAATGTCCTGTGTCTGTGCTGTATCTCGGCTTGCAGGTATCTGAATAACTGAGAGTTGATCTTCAAAGGAGAAAACCACAGCCTTATAAAACAGGATTCCAAAGGCAAAGCGTAGTATCTTAGAATCTCTAATCCTCGCAACCAGAGAGCAGGAAAGAAGAAATGTTTCCAGTTCCAAGGTGACTAACAAGCCTGTCATTTTGCTAAGCAACCCCAAAAGCTGATTATCTAGTGCCCACTTAAGGCAAAGGGCAGAAATCCCAAGGGGTGAAAAGATGTCACCTCCTTTAACAAGCCCATAAATACTGTATGCAGAGAAGTAACATTACCTTGAATAGGGTCCATTTTATTTTATTTTATTTTATTATTATTTTTTTGCGGGTCTGGGGGTGGAACCCAGGGGCATTTGACCTTCGAGCTATACCCCCTGCCCTATTTTTTATTCTTTATTTTGAAACCGGGTCTCACTGAGTTGCAGAGGGCCTCACTAGGTAGCTGAGGCTGTCCGTGAAGCACGATCCTCCGGTCTCAGCTTCCCAAATGCTGGGATTACAAGCGTGTGCCACCACGCCCGGCGAATAGGGTCCATTTTAAACGACCGCAGTCCAACATCTTAACCTGGCCTCTCTCTGTCAGCGTTCTCCTGCACAGAGCGCTCAGCAGCCCTGCAGGCTCAGAGCTAGAAGGGCCCTCACCACCACCGCGCAAAGCTTTGCACAGACTGAGATGAGATAGGAAGGCCAAAGAGAGGAAGCACTTGCCCGGCCTTGCACTGGTGGGTCTCTTCTGCACGCTGAAACAGAGATGGGCTCTGTGGTGGGCAGAGATGGGATCAGCCTGCTCTGCCTCCGTTCAAGCTCGATTTTAACATTTGGTAACCAAGTTCCAAAAGCTAAATTTCTGGCTGGGTGTGGTGGCACAGGCTTGTAATCCCAGTACTTGGGAGGCTGAGACAGGATGATCGCAGGTTTGAGGCCAGCCCCAACAACTTAGTGAGAGCCCACCACAACTTAGTGAGACGCTGTTTCCAAATAAGAAATAAAATCGGGCTGGGGGTTTAGCTCAGAGGTAAAATGCCTCTGGGTTCAATCCTTAGTGCGTCTCACACACACACACACACACACACACACACACACACACACCTAAATTTCTTAGGGGTACTTGAAGAGTCCTTAATTTCTTGCAAATATGCTACTCTTTTTTTAAAAATATATATATACTTTTATTGGTACACTGTCACCACACATTATAATGAAGTTCAGAGTCACAGGGTCCGCCATGCCCACAGCACTGGGCAATCTTCGCCCGTCCCACCCCAGGATCCCCCTTGCCCTGCACGTGATAATGAGATTGGCGTTGAGAGCGTCATATATAAGCACATCTTCCATCTCGTCTCCCTTCCTAGACCTTCTCCATCGCTCCACCGGGGCTTTTCCTTCTTCACATGGAGTCCCTCCTGTATCCACATTTCTCCTTTGCTTCCGCACAAGAGAAAAAAAAAATATGACCCTTCACTTTCTATGACTGGTTGACCTCACTTAGCATAATGCTATTTTTTCTTCCTTCCTTCCTGCCTGCCTTCCTTCCTTTCTCTCTTTATGGTACTGGGGATGGAACCCAGGGGCCCTCTAATCTCCGGGCTACACTCCCAGACCGATTTTACCTTTTATTTGGACACAAGGTCTCACTAAGTTGCTGGGAGCCTCACTCAGTACCTGAGGCTGGCTTCGAACCCGCGTGATCCCCCCGTCTCAGCCTCCCAAGTGCTGGGATCACGAGCGTGCGCCACCACTCCTGGCAACATAATGTTTTCTACTTTCATCCATTTTCTTGCAAACGACGTAATTTTATTCTTCATACAGTTATTATGACGGCTTTTTGGCACCATGGCACCGGCTTGCTCATGAATGTCCGATGAAAACCCAACATCTATAGGCTGGCCTGGGAGCAACTTCTGGACCTGGTTGCCGGGCAGCAGCCCTTGGACTGGAGCGCTCTGCCAAACCTTACACTCGAAAGGGGTTCGAGCGGGATTCTCCACGTTGCTGTGGGACTCGCCGAGAGGGCTGGCGATGAGGCCACGTCTTCCACGGGTCTGGGGCTCGCTCGGCAGCGCCCTGTGACTGCACCTGCGGGCAGGCCTGGGTCTTCCAGTCTACACCCAGCGGCAGGACCCCACGAATCACCTAGAAGGTATGAGGCCACGAGAGGGGGAGTCCAGGGGCAGCGCTCCATTTCCAGAAAGCCTGGGCCTCTGTCGGGAGAAGTGCTGTGTCCAATGCGGTGTGGAGGGTGGGCTGGGAGGACAGCCCTGTCCCCGGCACCCCAGGCCTTCTGATACCCCTCTTCGTAAACTGACCCGCCCGCCCTTCCTTTCTTCTTCCCTTCCTCTCTCCTTTTCTTCCTTCCTTCCTTCCTTCCATTTCCCTTCCTTCCTTCTTTCCTTTATTTCCCTTCCTTTCCCTTCCCTTCCTTCCTTCCTTCCTTCCATTTCCCTTTCTTCCTTCTTTCCTTTATTTCCCTTCCTTTCCCTTCCCTTCCTTCCTTCCTTCCTTTCATTTTCCTTCCTTCCTTCCTTCTTTCCTTCCTTTCCCTTCCCCTCCCTCCCTTCCTTCCTTCCTTCCTCCCTCCCTCCCTTCCTTCCTTCCTTCCTCCCTTCCTTCCTTCCTTCCTTCCTTACTTTTCTTTCTCCTTCCTTCCTCTGGGGATCAAGCCAGGGATACTCCACCACTGAACTACACCCCCAGCCTTCTTTATTCCTTCTTTATTTTGAGATCGGGTCCTGGTGTGTCACGCAGGCCTGGCCTTCAGCTTGCAGTCCTCCCGCCGCAGCCTCCCGAGCAGCTGAGGTCACAGGCATGGGCCACTCGCCCGCTTTTGCACTCTCTTTTAGCAATGCCAATCATTTTAACTTTATTCCGGGTTTATCTAACTTGTCTTGACTATCTGTCTAGTAAAGAAATTTTGAGTTTTATGGCTGTATAAATATTTAACAAAAACAATGGACTCATTCTGGTTACTTTTCATGTTGTAGACTTGCCAAAGAAAGGAGGAACTAAATATCAGAAATCTTATCACCAACCACAAGGTCTAATTTAAGGCCAAGGCAAGATGCAATTCTTTACATAAGTCATCAGCCTCCTCAGAAGTCTTTGCTGCTGTGTCATATTTCTATTATACCATATAAGTCAGATAGCACTGATCCCAGTATTATACCATATAAATAAGAGCAGTTAGCGGCTGGTATATTAATCACCAGCCAGCTGACTCCCAGAAGTACAAATAGGTTGTTTTGTTGTATTTTAATGTCATTACCTTGACACTAATATAGAGTCAGCGAAATCAAGAACCCATAAAGTCTTAGTAGCAATAATACCGTTGATTGCATCATGGAGACGTGAGGGCCCGGTGCCGTTTCCTTCATGTATACAACCGCTCGGCCCTTCTAGTAATACATGACCGTATCATAGCGCAGCCTGCCAAGAAGAGTCGTGAGCTAGAGGAATTTCCTGTAATTCTCTGGGATAACAAACCCTGCGACGACTACAGACATTCACTTGCCACCGGTGTCTGGGAATCTGCCACGTTGTTTTCTTTTTCTTTTCCTTTTGGTACTGAGGCTTGAACCCAAGGGCATTCTACTTCTGAGCTACACCCCCAACACTTTTTATTTTTAATTTCGAAACAGGGTCTTCCTAAATTTCTGAGACTGGCCTTGGAACTGAGGTCCTCTGGTCTCAGCCTCCCAAGTACTGGGATTACAGGCACATGGGATTTTCTGGAGGACTGGCTCCAAGGTGATCACCTGAGAGACATCCTCCGAGATAAATCTGAAATACAAAACAACATCCAAAAAATGTCTATTAAAACTGTAAGAAAAGGACTTTATCTCTAATTTCATAATATATATATATATATATAATACATCTCACATATACCATATATTTTTATATATGGAAAGAAAATTTTAAATAGAGCAGCCTAATAAATGGAAGAAAGAGTAAACATAAAAATGAGAAGAGTAAACACACACAAAAGAGAAGCCTGGAACTATGGTGCATGCCTGTAATCCCAGTACTTGGGAGGCTGAGACATGAGAGTTGCAGGTTCAAGGCTGGCCTCAGCAACTTAATGAGACCCTTAGCAACCTAGTGAGACCCTGTTTTAGAACAATAAAATAAAATAAAATAGGGCTGGGGGGGTATAGTTCAGAGGTAAAATACCCCTGGATTCAATCCCCAGTACCAAAAAAAAAGAAGAAGAAGAAGAAGGAGGAGGAGGAGGAGGAGGCGGCGGCGGCGGCAGCAGCGGCAGGAGCCCACCACTATTTGGGGTTCTTGAGAGCAGTCATCTGGGCTCTGTTCTCTGCTGCACCCAGAACCCCGCCTGGGTAGCTGCAGCCACTCAAAATCAGTTTGAATGAGTCACGTTGGCCTTTGATAGTGAGTTAGTTCATGATCCTTAGGCAAACGCTAAGATTTGTCCTGGGATCTCAAAAACGGAAGAACCAAGCCGCAAAATCAAGAGGCTAAGTCATGCGCTGATGTCCTCCGCAGCTGAGAAGCTCAGCGATTTCCCTTTGAAAAGGTGAGGCGGGTGAACTGGGCACGGTGGCGCACGCCTGTGACCCCAGTAATTGGGAGGCTGAGACAGGAGGATCGAAGGCTCAGAGCCAACCTCAGCAACTTAGCAAGACCCCCATTTCCAAATTTAAATAGATAGATAGATAGATAGATAGATAGATAGATAGATAGACCGATCTGGGAATGTAGCCGGGCGTGGTGGCGCACGCTTGTAATCTCCGCACTTGGGAGGCAGAGACAGGAGGATCGCACAGGTTCGAAGCTAGCCGTGCTGGCTTAAGAGACCCTGTTTCCAAATAAAAAGTATAAAATAGGTCTGGGAGTGTAGCCTGGAGGTAGAAGGGCTTCCAGGAAACCCAGTAAAACCATCAAAAAAAAAAAAAAAACCATCTGGGAATGTAGCTCATAAGTAGAACGCCCTGGGTTCAGAAAGAGAAAGGAAGGAAGGAAAGAAGGAAGTTAGTGTAATATCAAAGGAGATGTCAAATTATTGAAAGGGAATAGTGAAGAGGCTAATACAAGTTTAATATTAATATTCAACGTGGTTTATAGAATCATGGCCTTTGAAAAGATTTTTTTCTTCCTTCTTTCTTTCCTTCCTTCCTACTGAACCCAAGAATGTTCTACCTCTTAGCTACACCCCCAGACCTTTTTATTTTTATTTTTTAAAAAATTTGAAACAGAGTCTTGCTAAGTTGCTGAGGCTGACCTGGACTCCACGATCCTCCTAGCTCAGACTCCCAAGTACTATAATAACCATGTGCCACATGCCTGGCTGTTTTTGCTTATTCTGGTAAAATGGTACCTTTTCTTTTCTTTTTATACTGGGGATTGAACCCAGGGGTATTCTACCTCTGAGCTATACCCTCCACCCTATTTTATTTTTTATTTTGAAACAAGGTTTGGTGAAGTTGTGGAGGATCTTGTGAACCTGCGATCCTCCTGCCTCAGCCTCCCAAGTACCAAGATAACAGGTGTGCTGCGCCAAGCCTGGCTAAAATGGTCCTTTATTATGTAAGTTTCACTGTGAGCTTTCTATAATGGGCTTTGGCCTGGAAGCGCTAAGACAGAGGTGCTGGCGCCAGAGGAGACGGTTGTGTGTAGTCGGCTGTCTTCGCAGGTGTCACAAAACCCCACTTCAACAATATTTAATGCTATCACTTTTTTGCCTTCTAAAAAGTTAGGAAGGCAGCTAATATTTACCCTGCATCAGAAAAGGCTCTCGGAACTGTGAATCTAGTAGAACAAGACTAACAACTTGCATTGAAGGCAGTCTATAAAGCTTACCCTTGTCTCTGTTTTTTTCTGTTTTTGTTTTTATGGGCATTACTTCTTACCATCCAGGGCCCTTGGGTTTACAAATAGCTGCAGATCCTGCTATAAAAACAACTGTCCCCAATTCCAGGATTTTTTTTTTAATTTTTTTTTTTTTTTTTTTTTTGGTGGAGGGTGTACAGGAGATTGAAGCCAGGACATTCTACTTCTAAGCCACATCCTCAGCCCATTAATTAATTAATTAATTAATTCTTTTTTGTGTGTGGTACTAGAGATAGAACCCAGGGGCATTCTATCTCCGAGCTACACCTCCAGCCCTATTTTTTAGTCTTTTTAGTTTTTGAAACAGAGTCTCACTGAGTTGCGAAGGGCCTCACTAAGTAGCTGAACCCCAATCCTCCGGTCTCAGCCTCCCGAATGCTGGGATTACAAGTGTGAGTCATCATGCCCAGCTCATTTATTCATTTTGAAATAGGTCTTGCTAAGTTTCTGAGGGTCTCAAAAAGTTGCCAAGGCTGTACTTGAACCTGCGATCCTCCTGTCTCAGCCTCCCAGATACTGGGATTCCAGGTATGTGCCACCATGTCTGCTATTCCAGGAATTCTCCATGGATGGGTTCAGGAAGAGACGGGGATCTCAGAATTATTTCCTACTTGAGTTTCAGGGAAATCTAATGTAGTAAATACTCCTGGCTGTCTGCTCATTGGTTTCCACTGCGCCCTCAACCTCCACCCCTTTGGACAGTGGCCTGTTCATACTCACAGGTTTGCAGAAGTGCTCAGAGCCGCGGCAGCAACAGCTGCATGGCCACCTAATCCAGTGTCAACTGCAATACAGCCTGGCGCAGTGAAGGTTTGCAAAGCTGCATAGTAGGAATAGGGAGAGAAAGAATTTAGTGCTCTGTTTCCCAAATATTGGGGAAATAAATGTGGGGCTTACATTTTATGTGTGGTAACTGGGGGTTGAACCCAGGAGCATTCTACCTCCAAACTATATCCCCAGTCCTAGTTTTTTTTTTTTTTTTTAAACTGGGGATCAAACCCAGTGAATTCTACCTCTGAGATATACCCTCAGCCCTTTTTACTTTTTAATTTGGAAACAGGGTCTCATTAAATTGCCAGTGTCAACTTCAAACTTGTAATCCTCCTGTTTCACCCTCCCAAGTACTGGGATTGCAGGTGTGCACCGCTGTGTTCATCCGGGGCTTACATTTTGAAAGTGTTTGATCAAGAAGGATCATAATTTTGAAATTTCTTAAATAAATATATTACTATCAGTATACTTAATCACTGTGACATTTAATCTACTAGATCTGATAATTCTTTCTTTCTTTCTTTCTTTCTTTCTTTCTTTCTTTCTTTCTTCCCTTCCTACAGTACTAGGGAACCCAGGGGCCTCCTATCTCTGAGCTATACCTCCAGCCCTGCTGGCTATGAACCTCAATCCTCCCGTCTCTGCCTCCTAAGTACCGGGATTACAAGCATGCCCCACCATGCCTGGCTAGTTAGTTACATTTCTAACACTCTTGTGGGTTTGCTAGTACAACCTTGGAGCTGACGGCACCCATGCCATGTTACATAAATAGATAAGCAACCCGTGGCATAGTGGCAGGTGATGGTCCTCGGACAACTGGACTCCATGCCTGACTGTTCTAACTCGGAGGGTACTGCAGACTCCTAGTAGGTAGAGGCAGAGCTGCTGCAAACCATCCTACAGTGAGCAGGACCCTCCCAGCCCCCAGCAAACGCACTCTCTGGGCCAGATTGTCTATAGCACCGAGACTGAGAAGCCCGGTGCTAGAGAAGGCGTGCCAGGCCCAGGAGCAAAGGAAATACTGGCTTAAAGCCACCATGCTTGAACTACGTCCCCAGTCAGGACCAAGGAGTCTATTTCTACCCCATTGCAGAAGAGGTTTTTAACTAAGGAAGCCAGGCAACCTGAGGCCTAGATGTTGGTCTCCTTTCCCCCTTGACAACTATGGATACGCTGGTCACAGGGGAAGGACTCTGAGAGACTAGAAAGCTCAGAAAGGCAGACTTTGCATCATAGAAGCCGCCGCTGCTGAGTGTGTGCTTTTCCCAGATCCACGCAGAGCCCCTGGTGCCCTGTCTGGAGGTGACCAGCCACCTGGTGGAATGCCAGGGACTTTTGATTCCTTTCTTCTGGGAAAGGGCGTTCCTTTTCCCTTCATGCAGGGTAGGCCCACTCTGCACTTGGATTCCCCGCTCTGTCTGCCCTGTCTCGGCCATTGTCCTTTTCTGTGGTTTCCCTTTTGCCACAAGAAATGATCAAGGGAGAAGCAACAGGACAGGTTGTTTTGAGGCTGTTGAACAGGGTGGAACATGTTGTCAGGATGATCGAAAGATTTTTAAAGGTCCTAAGTCTGATTAAGAAAAATAGTTTCACGATGGCCGAAAGTGGGTTACTTAGAGAAAGAGAAATTTTATGAGGTAGCAAGAGATTGGGGGCCTTGCTTATGGGATGTTTGGTTTGCAGCTCAAATGTTCTCAACAAATGGCTCTGGTTTTAGGAATTTGGAAAACTGGAATTCCATTCTGAGCAGCGTGCTTTGAAAATAAACTAGAAACGCATGGGTTAAAAGTGGGAACGAGGAGCTGCTAACCCTGATTAAATATTTAAGCGATGTTGCAGAGAGAAAGCAGAGCACCTTCCTTTCAAGACCGCAGGATGGCTAGGAGCTTGTTACCCCAGCACGCTGCCACAGCTTTGATGGCCTTTGTCCCAGTCACAGAATAAAAGCCCTACCCCTAAGTCTCACTGCAATGAGAGGGTCGCTTTTCCCACCCCGGAACCAATCCTAGCCGTTAGCAGTTGTAGCGTGTGACCCTGCGATTGTAAGGCCAGTGGAATGACCATATGTGGTTGAGAGGAGTCAGGACCCTGCCCTGGGACTGGCAATAGGACTGTTAATTCCTAGTCCTAGGTGAGGGGAACAAATGAGCAGTTGATGGAAACTGGGGTTGCGAGGCAAGGAAGAAGGCAGGGAGATGTGATGGGCACGTCTGTAAGAAGCACGCTCCTCTTTCTCTCGCAGAGGGTCAGGGTCAAGAGCGGCTGTGAACACAGTGACCCTAACTCTCTCATGGTCTGTTTTACCGATTGTACAAAAATCCAGGTGCAACCAGGTGGTAGTGCCGGCCTCTGTTTCAGCCAAAGGACTCCACATATCTCAGGATTACAAGCGTGCGCCACCACGCCGGCTCATTGAAGGATTGTAAACATCTATGTCTTTATTTTGTTTTGCTGCGTTGCTCTGGGGATGGAGCACTGGAGATGGAGCCCAGGGCCTGGTGCATGCTAGGAAAGTGCTCCAGCACTGAGCTCTGTCCTCAGGTAAGGATTTGCTTTTATTTATTTATTTATTTATTTTTATTATTACTATTATTATTATTGTTGTTGTTGTTGTTATTATTATTTGCAGTAGTGGGATGGAACTCAGGGGCATTCTCCCTCTGAGCTACACCCCTAGTCCTATTTTTTATTCTTTATTTTGAAAAAGGCTCTCACTGAGCTGCAAAGGGCCTCGCTAAGTAGCTTAGGCTGGCCATGAACCAGGATCCTCCTGCCTCAGTCTCCCAAATGCTGGGATTACAAGCGTGCGCCATCACGCCCGACTAAGGTTTTGCTTTTAGATGCAAGCTAGGGCATGGCTTTGGGCTGTCTCTGATTGATAAGACATGAGATGAGAACGTTCAGTGGAGAAGTCTTGGCTCAGTGCCCTCCTAGTGGTGGGTTTCAGAGCTGCCCGGGCTCTCAGTCCCCTCCCTGCAGGTGGGGATTTGAGCGGGGCCAGCATCCTGACTCCCTCACCCCTCTGGAGAAGTGAGACTAAGAGGGACCCTGCCACATGGGCTCAGGGACCTGAACTCCAGGAGCAAAATTCACAGAGGTCTGAAGGCGTCAGAAGCCGAGTTGCAAGGTCTCTGGAGAAGCTTCTGCTGCTGAACACCCCGATGCGACCTCCATTTTATTTTAAGACCTTATGGTTTAGCACTTTGAATATATAGCTTGTTCGGTATAATTGCAATACCAGCATGCTCCTTTGTTTTGAACAGGTGTGTGTGTGTGTGTGTGTGTGTGTGTGTGTGTGTGTGTGGTGCTGAGTGTGGAACTCAGGGGCTTTTCTACTTCCGGGCTATACTCCCAGACCTATTTTATATTTTATTTGGAAACACGGTCTCACTAAGTCCTTGAGAGCCTCACTAAGAAGCCGAGGCTGGCTTTGAACCTGTGCAATCCTCCTGTCTCAAGCGCGGGGATTACAAGCGCGCGCCACCACACCGAGCTTGTTTTGAACATTTTGATAGCTATTTTTTCTTACTTATCAACTTTTAAAAGCCCTAGTGGAGGTGGGGGAAAGGGAGCTGATTTTTCTTAAATAAATAAATAAATAAATAAATAAATAAATAAATGTTAGCTGGGCGTGGTGGCGCACACTTGTACTCCCAGCATTCGGGAGGCTGAGACCGGAGAATTGTGGTTAGGGGACAGTCTCGGCTATATAGTGAGGCCTTCCTTAACTTAGTGAGACCCTGTTTCAAAATAAAGAATAAAAAACAGGGCAGGGAGTGTAGATGCCCCTGGGTTCCATCCCCAGACCCGCATAAATAAATAAATAAATAAATAAATATTTCTAAAGATATATAAAAATAATTTGTACTCCTTAAACAATTTTACAATTTTGTAGTAATGACTAAATTGAACATAGTGCCCCTCTGAATGTTTGATTGTTACAATTAGTTGAACTTTTGTCTGGAAAAATATGCCAAAATATTAACAAATGGTATATATATATATATATATATATATATATATATATATATATATATATTTATTTATTTTGTGGTACTGAGCGTGGAACCCAGAGGCTTTTCTATTTCCAGGCTATACTCCCAGACCTATTTTATATTTTATTTGGAAACAGGGTCTCACTAAGTAGCTGAGGCTGGCTTCGAACCTGTGTGATCCTCCTGTGTCAGCCTCCCAAGCGCGGGGATTACAAGTGTGTGCCACCGCACCCGGCTATGTACTTCTTATATTTTAAATTTTTATAAAAAGCTTAACAATTTAAAATTATTAAAACTGATAAAGAGTAGTACGATGGAGACTTGTGATATCATGTGCCAGCTACAGAAAGTGCTGTGGACCTAACCCCCTTGGGACCTTCTTCCCCCACCAAAGGAAACAGCTACTTGAAACTTGGGGGTCTGCCGGGCATGGTGGCGCACGCCTGTAATCCCCGCTCTTGGGAGGCTGAGACAGGAGGATCGCACAGGTTCGAAGCCAGCCTCAGCTACTGAGTGAAGCTCTCAGCAACTTAGACTCTGTTTCCAAATAAAATAGAAAATGGGTCTGGGAGTATAGCCTGGAGGTAGAAGGCCTCTGGGTTCCACCCCAGTACCGCCAAAAATTAAACAAAATAAATAAACTTGGGGGTTACTTTTCCTGTGCATGGCTTTATCCTTTTACTCTATGCATACGTAACGGCAAATGATATACAGTCCTGTTTAACTTTCTAAATATGCCATCACATTACACATATTCTTCTGAAAAGCTGCTTTTAGCATCGTGTTTAAGATTTTCTCCATACCTGCCGTTCACTATGAAGTACGTCACTGAAGGAATATACCGTGGTTTGTCTCCATTTTCTTCTTCCTCAACAAAAGCAGCCAGCCCCAGAGGCCATCTGACTGCGGAGTGTCCACGTGTGCCATGTTACCATAACGCCATGTCCCTGAGCACCCTCTCCGTCCCCAGGAAACGAGCCAAGTTAGGTGGGCAGGAAGAGCAGGCCCAGACCCGAGTGTCCAAAGAAACACTACCTTGCAGGACGCGTGACCACTGAGCTACATCCCCAGGGTGACTTAAATCTCTTCCTCGGGGATACTGCAGCCGGGCCACTTGGTGTTATGTGTAGACGGCGCCACACTTGAGGACAGCGTATTCCCTGTGAGGCTGGTCATGCAAGAAAACAAACTCGGCAAATTAATGATGTCGCTGCTTCTGTGGGCTGCCTCGCCTACAGACCCTCTCCCTGTGGCAGCCGGTGCAGAACCGCAGGGCCCTGTGGAGAGAAGGAGGGACACTCGGCCAGCCAGCCGCCACCGGGCGAAGCCCTGCGAGGGATGCTGTTTTCTGGAAGGATGGACGGCGGCCTTGCTCGGCGAGGCCCCCTGATGGCAGAGGCGCTGTCTGTCCAGTACTCTGCCGCTGGACCTCCCTGTACGCTTTTTTCAATAAACCCCATGCCCTGCATGCCATCTCTGGGTATTTTCTTTGGTCTCTCAGCAACCTCTCCCTCTGCCCTACCACAGGGCTGTGGGCAGAACAGGAAGACTGGCAAAGCTACAGAAAAAACTAACCAACCCCCCCCCCAACAACAGATGAGTAGGCCAGTCTCAGCAACCTAGCAAAACCCTCTTTCAAAATTAAAAAATAAAAGAGTGTAGCTGAGTGGTGAGTGTCCAGTTCTAAGTGTTAAAAAAAAATCTCAGTTCAAACTGAGTGTCCCAGTTCAATCTCTAGTAACCTCCCCCACAAACATCTATATAAGAAAGGAAACATCTATTTAACACATTAACAGGTCAAGATATTAATATAAAAGTATTATATTATGTTGTAACATAAGCATATAGATATCATAGTACTATATAAAATATAGATTGATATATAGATATATAGATTAATATGTAGAGATAGTAAGTAATTATATGTACCATATGTATATTAAATAGATGGCTCTCTATTTTTTTCTGATGTACTGTGGTTGTGATGTTTTGTGGAAATTAGAGGTAAGCAGAAAACCTCAGTTGTCTTGTAAATATTTAAAAGACAGAAAGTATTTTAATTGTATTATAAGCATGGGTGAACAAGGACCAGGCCTGCAAATACGAGACTTCAAGCTACAGTGCACACACGCTTCTTGTTCTTTTTTGATTGCACACCTGCTAGTCAGCAATGCTTTCTTATTTCCAGCTGAGAAATGCTAAATCTTACTGCTTTTTATACAGTATCAAATCAGGGGAGGGGACAGGCTCAGACCACATATTCCAATTTGGAGGTTGAAAATTTTCTCATGAAGACTTCTCCTGAAGAAAATCTTCAGCCAGGTGTGATGGCACGTATCTGTAATCCCCGCCACTCGTGAGGCGAAGGGAGGAGGAGCTCAAGTTCAAGGCCAGCCAAGAAAACTTAGCAAGACCCTATCTCAAAATGGAAAAATAAAAAAAAAAAAGGGCTGGAAATATAGCTCAGTGGCAGAGTGCTCCTGGGTTCAATGGGTCAGTTGTGAATACAAGAGAGAGAGAGAGAGAGAGAGAGAGAGAGAGAGAGAGAGAGAGAGGAGGGGGAGGAGGAGAAGAAGAAGAAGAAGAAGGGAAGAAGGAGGAGGAGGAAGAGGAGGAGGAGGAGGAAGGGAGGGAGAGAAGGAGGGAGGGAAAGAGGGAAATTCTCTATCAGACAGTGGTAATGCCGCCAATCCCAGCTGTTTAGGAGGCTGAGGCAGGAGGCTGGCTTGAGCCCAGGAGTTCAGGGCCAGCTTGGGCAACAAAACAAGAACCCACCCCCTTTTATGGACCTGGGGATGGAACCCAGGGGCCTTCTACCTCCGGGCTATACTCCCAGACCTATTTATATTTTATTTGGAAACAGGGTCTCACTGAGTTGCTGAGAGCCTCACTCAGTAGCTGAGGCTGGCTGTGAACCTGCGCGATCCTCCTGTCTCAGCCTCCCAAGTACAGGAATTACAAGCATGTGTCACCATGTCCGGCTCACAAGACCCCTTTTCAAAAAAAAAAAAAAGAAATCTATGAATGACTCTCATTCATTAATGTACGCATTATTTTAGAGGTTTTCCAGAAACAATCCTGTAATAAGTTAACAATCACTGGTGAACATTACAGCTTTCTGCAGCATGACATTTGGGGCATATTATTTATATAATTCTGGCATCTTGATTTATTCATTTCTCAAAAGGGTCATTTGTGAAATGAAAACTTAAAATAAAACCCAACAACCATGGCCTGAAAATGTCTATCTTTTATGCTCCGAAGATGATTGCTAATCAAGCAAGTCCCACATCCTGACAAAAGACCATTTGATAAAATTGCCCTCTGGGTGCCTGCTGTCCCCACCATTAATACTCTTCAGCCCCTTAATGTCCTCGAGGTTTGCCTTTTAGCCAGGCTAAGCTGTTGTCTTTTTACACCTGGATGTAGTCTCTAATTGAGTAAATGAAGCAAGCAGCCCTCTCAAAAAACTGCTAGGCATCTGGCTCCCGGGAAGGGCCCCTGTCGGGGAAGAGCCCTACAGGCTGGACCAGGACGGTTCAGTTGCTATCAGGAGCCGAGAAGTAAGGACTTCGGCGAAATGGGCTCGCGGGGCCGGAGGGCGGTGGGAAGAGGCGCACAGGCCCTTTTGAGGGCTGCGGTTCTGCGGGGCTGGCAGTTTGGATCTAAACGTGGACCGCCCTTGTAGCTAAATGTTGATGAATTCCATGCTTTAAAAATCTGTAAGTCGGCACTTTGCAAGCCAAATAGGATGGTTTTAAGGGAAAAAAGTGGTGAATTTTGAGGACCGAAGTTGCCCTCTTCTCCCGGCAAACTAGGAAAAACGGTTCTTTGTGAACCATCCACCACTGGGCCTTACGCAGAACCTTCTGTAAAGTAGGCCAGCTCCCTCCCCGAAGACAGTTCAAAGCCAATATTCAATTCTTTTAACATCTCTAGAACAGGGACAGAGGCCTTGTTACAAGTCCGTCTTTGAAGGTGAATAAAATCATGGGGTGACTGCCACTTTTTTATTTACTTATTTTGTGTGTGTGTGTGTGTGTGTGTGTGTGTGTGTGTGTGTGTGTGTTAATGGAGATCGAACCCAGGGGCATTCCAAGTTACACCTCCAGCCCTTTTGTTATGAAACAGCCTCTCCCTAGGTCGTTGACAGTCCTGCTACATTGCTGAGGCTGTCCTTGAATCTGCGATTCTCCTGTCTCAGCCTCCCAAGTTCTGGGATTGCAGGCCTGAACCACCGCCTGGCCTGTTGCTTCTGCCAGGGCTTTAAGAGCAAAATATGAGCTATTTACCTTACTCCATTGTACCCCCATATATTGATTAGTACTTGGCTTCTTCCATGAAAAGTCACAGGGAATTCGGACTATGACCGTCGGGGTGGGGGGTTGTGAACAGGCTCTATATCTACTACTAGGTCTGGTACGGTTAACAATATGAGCTTTGTGGCCAATTGCCTGGTTCAAATTCTCATATTCACACCCCAATTTGTGTCAAAACTGTCTTGAGCTTTACCAAGGTGCACAGCCCATCTATAAAATGGTGATAATAAAACACCTACCTATGAGGTTGTGGTGAGGATTAAGTTAGAACACGGCACCAGTCATTTCTAGCTGTTACGGGGAAACATTATTTTGGAAAGTTGAGAAAAGTGGGACTCCGAGAAGCTAACTGGCTTATCCTAAGTCGTACTACTTTTTATAAAAGTAAGTAGGTGCTGGGATTTGAATTCCAGATTGTCTAATTCTAAATACAGTTATTAAGCCAGGCATGGTGGTGCACGCTTGTAATCCCAGTACTTGGGAGGCTGAGACAGGAGGATCACAGGTTTGCAGATAGCCTCAGCTATTTGTGAGGCCCTCTGCAAATTAGTGAGACCTTGTTTTAAAGTAAGGAATAAGCCGGGCGTGGTGGCGCACGCTTGCAATCCCCGCGTTTGGGAGGCGGAGACAGGAGGATCGCGCAGGTTTGAAGCCAGCCGCACTGCCTTAAGAGACCCTGTTTCCAAATAAAAATGTAAAAATAGGTCTGGGAGTGTAGCCCGGAGGTAGAAGGGTTTCCAGGAACCCCAGTACCACCAAAATAAATAAATAAATAAATAAATAAATAAATAAATAAATAAAGGAAGGAATAAAAAAATAGGGCTGGGCATATAGTTGGGAGGTAGAATGCCCCTGGGTTTAATTCCCGGTACCATAAAAGAAACAACATTTTAGTTTCTTGTCTTTTTATTGTAAATTTCTCATGATAATGTTGATTTGTTTGATTATTTAGTACAAGTGAATTGTGTAGGACCAGTGTTTGCATTTGAACTGAGTACATTATGGTAATCAATGGAAATAATTCTAGGCAAATAGCCTTCTAAATGGTTAAGATTGACTAGAGCCGGGTGTGGTGGTGCGTGCCTGTAACCCTAGTACTTGGAAGGCTGAGACAAGAGGGTCACAGGTTGGCCTCTAGCCTCACGAACCTCAGCGACTCTGTAAGATCCTGTTTCAAAATCAAAATTAAGAATAGAGCAGGATATAGCTCAGATGCAGAATACCCCTGGGTTCAACCCAGTACCCACCCCTCACACACACAGACTGAATAGAAGCAGGTTCTCAGCGAAGTTGGCGTAGGTCCTATAACTCAGACAGTGGGGGAAGAAGTCTTTCAGAAGCAGTGGGCTCCAAAGAAAGAGGATTGTCTTTTATTTTTTATTTTATTTTATTTTTTTTTGTGGTACTGGGTTGGAGTACCACTGGCTTTCTACCTCCGGGCTATACTCCCAGACCCATTTTATATTTTATTTCGAAACAGGGTCTCACTAAGTTGCTGAGAGCCTCACTAAGTAGCTGGGGCTGGCTTCAAACCTGTGGGATCCTCCTGTCTCCGCCTCCCAAGCGCGGGGATTACAAGCGTGCGCCACCATGCCCGGCTAATTCCCTGATTTTAATTCCTTTGGAAAGATACCCAGGAGTGTTCTCACTGGATCATAGGGCGGACCCATGAAGGACGTTTTAGTGGTTAAAACTGAAAGCCTTCCGATGGGTGCTTGTTTGGGGATGGGTTAGAATCAGTTCAGGGTGAGTAACAGTGAAACTTAGAGATCACTCATCCTCCAACTACGTGGCTTTGCAAAATTCATGAACACCAGCCAGTTGGCGAGGACACATCAACACGCACTCCGTATTTTTCTTCAACAAAGGCCTTCTAACTCACAGGTCATCATGGTCATAAGCCTCTGCATCAACGCAGTTTGATGATCACTTACGGATAAGGAAGCCCTGGCTGGGACAGATGAGGGACTTAAATCAGGTCATCCAAGGTCCTGATTTAAAAGGTCCTTGATTTGAAAGGTGAAAGACTAGACCCCAGGCCCATCCCTGTCTGTGGTGAGGCCTGTGAGCCCGGAGCCAGGTGCGCAGAGCCAGGCTCTCCGCGGCCTCTTGTTCCTCTGTTTCTCTGGAGGAATGGTGAACTGACCTGAGCTTCAGCTCCCTTGCGTCTAAGTTGGGAAGCTGTAGGGAATAATGGCGCACGCTTGTGATCCCAGTACTTGGGAGGCTGAGACACGAGGATCACAGGTTTGCAGCCAGCCTCGGCAACTTACTGAGGCCCTCTGCAACTTAGCAAGATTCTGTTTCAAATTAAAAAAAAAAAAAAAAAGATTAAAAAATAGGGTAGGGTGTAGCTTGGAGGCACATTACCCCTGAGTTCCATTCCAGGCACTGCAAAATAAATAAATAAATAAATAAATAAATAAATAAATAAATAATAAATAATAATAGGGCTGGGGGTGTAGCTCGAAGGTAGAATGCCCCTGGGTTCCATCCCCAGTACTGCAAAAAAAAAAAAAAAAAAATTAAAAATCCCGCTTTCCTTAGCCTATACCCCAATATGATGTATAAATAAAATGTACTAAATTAAAAAATAAAATAAAATAAAACCTCCTTTTCCTGTTTGTAATTTTGGTCAGGCGATTGGGCTGATAATCACTGATGCTTGATACGGTAACGACTTACCAGCTGATTTCTCTCAAAAGCACATCACGCAGAAAGAACGAAGAGAAACCACTTTGGGCTAATAATGGGTTTGTTGTTCTGCTTTAGTCTATGTGGTTAGAATTAATTTAGCTAATATGGACTTTTACATTTGCGACATAAGCTCCAGGGTAGGAAGCTTATTTTTAAAAAGTATTTCAGCCGGGCGTGGGGGCACATGCTTGTAATCCTAGTACTAGGGAGGCTGAGACAGGCAAATCACAGGTTCAAAGCCAGCCTCAGCAACTTAGTGAGGCTCTCAGCAACTTAGCGTGACCCTGTTTCCACAGGAAAAATAAAACAGGGCTGGGAGTGTAGCCCAGAGGTAGAAGGCTCCTGGGTTTCATACCCAGTACCATAAATAAATAAATAAATGAATAGTATTTCAAGGGGGAAGATGAGAAGAAATAGATGGAGCACAGGGGATTTTCAGGGCTGTGAAATTATTCTGAATGATTCTACAACAGTGGGTACCTGTCATTACAGATTTGTCAAAGCCCATAGAATGCACCATACAGGAGTGAACCATGAACTTTGGTTAATAATGTGCATCACTGCTGGTTAACCACGAGAAATGTAGCACTCTGGTGGCAACGTTGCTTTCCGGAGGCTGTGCCTGCGTGTAGGAGGTGTACATGGGAACTTTCTGTACTTAATTTTGCTGTGAGCCTACAATTGCTTTAAAAGATAAAGTCTATTTATACAATGATTTCACTAAGCTCTTGGGTATAAACACATTTGTGAACAAGCAGGCCTTCTGATTTTCAAGATGCTGTTTTTGTTATTAAAGATCATAGCCGGGCGTGGTGGCGCACACTTGTAATCCCAGCGTTTGGGAGGCTGAGAGACAGGAGGATCGCACGGGTTCGAAGCCAGCCTCAGCTACTGAGTGAGGCTCTCAGCAACTTAGTGAGACCCTGTTTCCAAATAGAATATAAAATAGGTCTGGGAGTGTATCCTGGAGGTAGAAAGCCTCTGGATTCCATCCCCAGTATGACAAAAAAAAAAATATATATATATATATATATATTTATATGCTATACTCCCTATATATAAATATATAAATATAGCATATATATGCTATATTCCCAGACCTATTTTATATTTTATTTGGAAACAGGGTCTCACTAAGTTGCTGAGAGCCTCACTCAGTAGCTGAGGCTGGCTTTGAACCTGTGCGATCCTCCTGTCTCAGCCTCCCAAGTGCTGGGATTACAAGCGTGCGCCACCACGCCCGGGTTAAGTGCAGGGTTTTTAATGAAGCATTCTAAATGCAAGATGATTGTTCTGCTCAAGTAGGAGAAGCTCCTCACAGGATGTGACTGGAAGAGGGGTCGTCAGATGTCCCTGCACAGAACAACGAAAACCACAGAAGATGGAATACGGCCAAGTCCAGTTATTGGCAGATGGGCAAGATGGACAGATGGGAGGCCAGCATCCTGCCCAATGGGGGCTGCCTGGCCCAAGGGATGGTGAGGAGGGTGGTAAGGTCGTGGGAGAGGGAGGTGCTCATTACCGTGACCCTTGGAGAACATCCTTGGTTGAACCCCAGGAAAAGGAACAGAATTTGGAAACATTTGAGGTTCCCAAAGGCGTGGAGCGCAGCTGGACCGAAGGAAAGGATTCAGGAGCGTCAGCACAGACCACCATCCTTGTGCCCTGTGATGCTCTTGGTCTCCTCTGCCTGTCCCCAGCTGTGCTCATCTCCACGGCCTGTCCCTCCCTCGCCTGTGATGCTTGTCCTCACGTTAGAGAAACGTGGGTGATGTGAGCCTTCACTGCGGTTATCTCTGGGCCCCCCGAGTGGAGTGGGATTGAGAAGGGGAGGATGTCAAGTCCCCCGATGTTCTGGTGGTAGGTACAATTCTGTGAGCATTTGAAGGCTTTCGCATTATAGAAGTTAGGTGGAAATTGGCAGAATTATGATTCTAGTTCATTTGGACTTCCGCTCTCCCCCTGGAATTATATGTAAACTTCCAGCACACTGCTATAACATGTTCGTTACATAAAGTAAGGTTTTATCCAAGCTGTATATATCGCCTTGTAAAAAAGCCTTTAGAAATACTTTTAACCAATTCGACCTTATCAGCTTTAATGCTATTAAGTGAGAGTACTTGAGATTGTCACAGCTGGGCAAATACTAAAAAAAAACAAGGGAAAAACAAGGTAGAAAAACTACCAAGGACTGTAAGCTAGCCAAGTTCTTTGATTGTAGTTACTTTTAATCTCTATTACTTGTCAAAAGAAAAGGGGAAGAAATCCCCTCAGTAGAATTCAAAAATGTGATCACGGAGCCGAAATTCCCTTCTAAGAACTCACAGGTGGGAGTCCAGTTTTTTTTTTTTTTAATTGCCATGGTCAGCTGTTGCCACACCAGGCCTGTCTACAAACACACTTGTTCAAACACGACAGATTGCCATCACTCTGCGGGTCCATTAATCACAATTGGGCTGGCTATCAGGAAAGAAAATTACTGGTGTTATTAAATTTCCACCCCATTACCTTGACTTATATTTAGAGTCATTCATCAATACTTTCCATCTTCATTAGGAAGCCACAAGTTAACCAAGCCAGGAAAGCATCAAAGAAACACAATACACTTGATGGTATCTTGGAAATAGAAACGCTCGCTTCCGTTTCGTCCAATCACAGCTTTTCTTAACCATTTCCGTCATCTGTTCAAGACGGTTCTTAAGCCTTTGCGCCCGAACACGTCGGTCATGGGTCATGGATGTATCAAGAGGTGTTTGAGGACAACTCTTGGTTCCGAGATGGAAATCTTCTAAGGTGAACTGAGAGACACCCTGAACATGAACCAGCCAATCAACACGTGTTTACTGACAGCTGCTCTTAGGAATTAAAACAACACTAAAGAGAACATATTTCAAGAAGATAGGGCTTTCCAAAACTTGGCACGAGAGATGGGCTACAGTACCCACGGGGAGAAAAGCTAACTCTAACGCAGCTAAAGGACGTGGAGTGGGAAGAAAAAAGCAGTAAGGGTGGGGAGAAGCATTTGTATTTGAGAGCAGAATGAATAACTATGAATCCACTTTGTGCACAACGCTAAACATGCAGCTATGTTTCCAATACAAGGAAGTACACCTGCCATTCCTCATGCAGAAAGGCGAGGGACGCTCAGGTCTTACTCTAGCTCCATTGAGACTCGGTTGGTCCTCGTGGAATTAGCATCTGTGTTGATCTCGGTTCGCCCCCTCCCATTATCGATTCCAACCAAATCAATGCGAAATTGTCACTGTTGGTAATGAGGGGTTCCTGACTGACATGGCTGGCCCTGGCCCTTCTCAGAGAAATAGATCTGGGAGGCTCGAAAATTGTGCTGTTCAAAAAATGCAGCCAGAGAATTGGGTCCCTCTAACCCAGGTGGTGTTACTAAATCATAAATCACATCACTCGCAAGAGCAGATTGCTGCTATTTCTGGTCGGCCAGTGTCCTGAGATGTGCTTTTCGGTGTACCGCGACCGGCACATCTGCGGTCATTTTCATGAACGTGAGGCTCCAACCTGAGGTAAGAAAGTAGATTTGAAAGCGGCTCTCGGGGAAAGTGCGGCTTCCTGGAGGAGACACCTATTGTTTTTGTCTGGCCAGCATTTCTTCTCACTCGGAATGAAAGGAGGTGGGGGCCTGACTTTCAATTGTGTAACCACCTCTTGCCATTCCTTGTTGTCTTGTGGGCTATCAACCATGATTTCTGCTCCCTCCCTCCAAAGTAAACTCTAGGAAGAACTTGAGTGTTGATAGGAGGGACGAGCAATGAAGAGCACCTGGAAATGGCCAGCCCAGGGCAGCATCCTTGAAAAGACAGCTCACGCTTCCTCCTCCTCCACGTGCCTACACCGAGTCATGATGAACTTGCCTTATGGAGATGCGAGTGGAGAAGCCTTCAGGGCCGTGAGTCCCCGTTTCCTCATACGCTTTTCTTCTTCGCTCTGAATTTAGCTAGAGCTGATTTGTGTGGTTTCCAAACAAAGGGATTGGTATCCCCTGGCTGCTCCAGCTTCTAACCACGGCCTTGGGGATGGGGCGATTCGGACTGAGCGCGGCGCTGGCAGGAAACGCAGGTGATGGAACATCACCACGCCTCTCCTGAAGCTGGATTCGGTGTAGAGATTAGGAAAGCAGCGGTAAAGGGAGAAGCCAGCGTGAGGAAGCAGAAGGCAGCCTGTTCACAAAGGAACCATCCCTTCACACTGCTTTTAACAGTGCGCCCAGGCGGGTCGCGCCGGGCCTTCCTGTGAATGAATTTGGCCCCCCTGTTTCTCATGACAAATGCCTATTTCCAAATTCGCTTAGCAAGAAAAATCTGATTTTTCCCAGAAGTCAGGCTTCTGTACACAAATAGGGCCATCATCGTTGTTGGTCCCTTTAGGACAAAGGCCATCTGTTCCCTGCATTAGAGCTCCTCGTCTACTCTTCATTCCTTGCGTCATTGACCACTCAAGTTGTTCAATGATGTGTGTGTGTGTGTGTGTGTGTGTGTGTGTGTGTGTGTGTGTTGGTAGTATTGGGGATTTTACCCAGAGGCATTCTACCTCTAAGCTACACACCTAGACCTACTCTATTTTCTATTTAAAACAGGGTGTCACTAAGTTGATGAACCTGTGAGCCTCCTGTCTCAGCCTCCCGAGTATTGGGATTACAAGTGTGTGCCGCCAGGCCCAGCCGAATGATGAATCTTGAAGAACTCTGACCTTCACACAGTGAATTCTGCCCTTGACACCAGAGAGCCATTAAAGACCTAAGATTTTAAATTAGTGTTTATTACCAATTATTTTTAAAGGTTCTGTATAGAAAAATCCTTTGAAGTTTTTATTATTAACAATATCAAATGCAGCGTAAACGGGTATTTTTTTTTCTTCTGGGTTTCACAAGAGAAAAGCTTTTATCTTATCCAAAGCACATTTATATATAGGAAGAGAAGAATGCATACATGGACAGGAAGGAAAGGTTTGGCAGAGAAATGAAGAGGCAACATGGGAGAGTAGCTACAAAAATCAAGCAAGTGCTCTTTTTGTTCTCAAGCTAGGGAGGATCTGGACATATTTAGAGGCAGAAGAGAAAGAGGTAAAGAAGAAAAAGACTTGACAGAGCTGGCTCCGTGGGCTGGTGACCTGTGCAATTAACAGGGCTCTGCACTGGGTTCACTCTCACTGTCTTGAAAATCTTCACATTTTTTGAATCAGGGCCTTGCACTTTTCCTTTTTTCTTTTTTTTTTTTTTTTAGGTACTGGGGATTGAACACAGGGACATTGTACCTCTGAGCTACCACCCTCAGACCTATTTTTTATTCTTTATTTTGAAACAGGGTGTCACTAAGTTGTGGAGGACCTCACTAAGTAGCTGAGGTTGGGCGCAAACCTGCGATCCTCCTGCCTCAGCCTCCAGGTACTGCGATCACACGCATGCGCCATCACGCCTGGCTTGTGTTTCCATTTTGCACTAGGCCCTTCATAGCAGGTCTTGAAGAATTATTAACATGAAAGTGCTCTGAAAGGTGTAAAGCACTGCTTGGCAGGCTGACCAGTGGTCTTCCTAAATATCCACATCCTGATCTCCAGAACCTTTGACTCATTTATACTATGTGGTATAAGAGATTTCACAGATATGACTGAGAATCCTGAGACAGGGAGATTGTCCTGGATTATCTGGTGGCTCCAGTGTGATCACTGGAGTCCTGTAAGAGGGAGGCAGTAGGGTTAGGGCCAGGAAGAGGAGGCATGTCACCTTGGGAGCAGAGGAAGTGAAGGCGATGTGATGTGAGATCAGGAATCCAGGAAAGCAGGTGGCCTCTAGAAGCTGGGAAAGGTAAGGAAATATACTGTCCTGAGTGTCGGGCCGCTCGGCTAGACCGGGATGGGGCGGTGGCTCAAGATGGCGCCTAGGCATGTTGCCAAGTCACGAGGCGCACGAGGCTGGCGGTGCCCTGAGCCTGCGCAGTGAGCCCTATCAGGCGCCCTACGGATGATCAGTGATGCAGTGCCTCGTGCTACCACCAGCCCGCCTATGAGTGGGTTAGAAATGCGCATGCCCTAGCTGTGGGAAGCTTGGGGTTGGTGGAGTGATGAGGGAGGGGTTATGAGACTGATATATATTTGCCTGCTGTCGAGACACCTGAGGATCCATTTTGGAATTCTGAACTCCAAATGTAACATAAGCAATGAGACCAGTGGCAGTGGTGGTCTACAGCTGCAATCCCAGGACTTGGGAAGCTGAGGCAGGAAGGAGGATCATAGATTTGAGGCCAGCCTCAGCAATGTAGCAACATCTCTCAGCAGTTTAATGAGACCTTGTTTCAAAATTAAAAATATATATAAATTAAGGTTGGGAGCTGTAGCTTAGAGGTAAATGCAGCTGGGTTCAATCCCCAATAACACACACACACACACACACACACACACACACACTTGTTTTTAGCCACTAAGTTTGTGGTATTTTGTGACAGCACAATGAGGAACTAATATACACTACATAAACAAAAGGTGATGTGTTGCTAATTTTGTACAAATCAAAGACATCGATAAAGGTAATAGCAGTAACCGTTTATTGAGTTCTTTCTTCCTATGTGCTGGGCACCACACTAAATCCTTTCATGTGTATAATTCCATGTAATTCTAGAACAATATTTGAGGTGGGAATTAACCAACGAGGCTGTGTAAAAGAGTTGAGATCCAAGCCCGGTCTATGGGCATCCCTGTACCCTGCACATTTATCCTCATTCCCATATTCCCAATAAACTTTTGGGTTTCTCTTCGTGCTTTAACTCGCATTACATCTGCATGTCAATACAGCAGTAGGAATGAGGCCGGGCAGATGACACCCGCTGGGGCATAAAAAGTGAACACAGGTGACTTAATCGGGCAACCGAAGTCGATGCGAAGCTACGAGAAAGTGACTGAGAAAGCGCTTCGGACCTCGGGTCGTCCAAAGACCGCACGGGCTCGTTCAGAGCCAGCCCAAGCTGCCAGCACCGAGGCGAGGCACCCCAGCCTCCGTTCTTTAGAGACAGGGAGAGAGGCGCGGCCAAGCCGCGGAGGACGCCGGCTCCCCAGCCCTCTCCGCTGTGTTTTGGAGCCCGCGTGGTTCCGCTCCATTGGCCGCCGCGGAGCCCGGCCCCGGGGAGGCGGAGCGGCCTCGGCGAGTAGTTCTCTGTCTACAGCTCCGCGGGTCCGCCTTCCGGCCGCGGCGCCGCGGGGCTGCCGGGACTACAACTCCCAGCAGGCCGCGCGCGAGAACGGGGGCTCCTGCTAAGGCAGGACGCTGGGGCGTGGCCAAGTCAGGGCGCCGGGGCGTGGCCAAGTCAGGGCGCCGGGGCGTGGCCAAGTCAGGACGCCGGGGCGAGGCTAAGGCAGGACGCCGGGGCGGGGCCAAGGCAGGACGCCGGGGGCGTGGCTAAGGCAGGACGCCGGGGCGGGGCCAAGGCAGGACGCCGGGGCGAGGCTAAGGCAGGACGCCGGGGCGAGGCTAAGGCAGGACGCCGGGGCGGGGCCAAGGCAGGACGCCGGGGACGTGGCCAAGGCAGGACGCCGGGGGCGTGGCTAAGGCAGGACGCCGAGGCGGGGCCAAGGCAGGACGCTGGGGCGTGGCCAAGGCAGGACGCCGGGGCGGGGCCAAGGCAGGACGCCGGGGGCGTGGCCAAGGCAGGACGCCGGGGGCGAGGCTAAGGCAGGACGCCGGGGGCGTGGCCAAGGCAGGACGCCGGGGGCGTGGCCAAGGCAGGACGCTGGGGCGTGGCTAAGGTGGGACGCCGGGGCGGGGCCAAGGCAGCACGCCGGGGGCGGGGCCTCCTGGCATGAAGCGGGGGCGCGCGGCGCGGCTCGCTCAGTCGCGGCTGCGGGGCGCCGGGGAACGTCCCTGCCTGTGGCTGGCGCAGACCCGCCCCGGCGGAGGCGCCCTGCCTCCCGACCAGGTCCCCTGGCGTCGTCGCGGCACTGCCCACCGTTCCCGCCCCCAGGGGCCCGGCCGGCCGCGGCGGGGAGTCAGCATGAGCCGGGGGGCCCGGCGGGCCGGCGCCGGGCAGGGGGCGGCCGGCGTGCTGCGGCTGCTGGTCACCCTGAGCTTCCTCCCCGGCGTCGTCGAGGCCCAGGTGAGCCCGAGCGCGGCCGCGGCCCCGGGGAGGCCGGGCGCAGGTGCGGCGGGGAAGGGCCGCGACCCTCGGGCCGTGGCAGTCCGGAGGGGCGCTGCCCCGGCCGCCCCGTCGGTGTCCCCGGGCTGGGGCGGCGACGATCAGGATGGGGCGGCGCGGCGTCCTCGCGACCCGTGGAGGTGTCACCGGGGGGCCGAGGGGCTCAACGGACAAGCCCGCCCGCCCCAGGGAGCGGATCCCGGCGGGGACGGGCAACTTCCTCCAGCTCGGGGCCGGGGGCCTGCGCCCAGTTCCGCTTTGTTTTTAACCCACCTGGCCCGCGTCTCAAGTGGCCTCGCCAGGTGGTCCCAGTGTGACTCGGGTGCGGCGCCGGCGCCCCCAGGACGTTGGAGTTTGAGGGTGGGGGTCCTGGGGAAGGGAGTGTTTGAGAAGCGCTCGCAGCGTGTTAGCATTGGGAAGGGCTCCTAAGAGCCTTTTGCCTTGGGCTTCTTTCAGTAGGATTGAAGACTTGCAGGTGTGGCGGAGTCTTGTCTGCACCTGCTGCAAAGTGGCACCAAGAGCCAAAAAAAGTGTCCCAGGTGGCTTGATAATGAGGGGAGCCGCCATTTGAGGCAATTAATGCTTATTGCTAAGAAAATTGATGGTAACCATGACTATGAACTGGTAAACATGTTTTTTTTTTCCCCCTGACTTCCTTCAAACACTTTTTTTGTGTGGCTTTATGGTACCCAGCACTAAGTCCTGGAATGCCCGAATATTCCATTTGTGTCCATGTCTGAGAAGTTTTAAACGAATGATTTGATAAAATAAAAAAGGGGGACAAGCCAGGCGTGGTGGCGCACGCTTGTGATCCCAGCGTTTGCGAGGCTGAGACAGGAGGATCCCGGTTCGCCGACAGCCTCAGTTCAGTTACTTAGGCCCTCTGCAACTCAGTGAGAACCTGTTTCAAAATAAAGAGTAAAATAATAATAATAATAATAATAATAATAATAATAATAATAAGGCTGGGGGTAGAATGCTCCTGAGTTTCATCCCCTGTACCGCAAAAATAAAAAATAAAAAGTGAGAGGCTGAGACAGTAGGATTGTGGTTTGTGGACAGCCTCAGCTACTTAGGCCCTTTACAAACTCAGTGAGACCCTGTTTCAAAATAAATAAAAAATGGGGTTGGGGTGTAGTTTGGAGGTAGAAGGCCCCTGGGTTCCATTTTCAGTACCACAAAGAAAAAAAGAAAGAAATTAATAAAGAAAAAAATAAAAGAGGCAAACTTTTAGTATAAGCAAAACATATGTTACAAATGCACATTCTCCGAGTGCTTGGAAGGCTGAGACAGAAGGGTCACAGGTTCTTCTTTGGCCTCAGCTACTTAGAAGGTCCTCTGCAACTTAGTGAGACCTTGTGTCAAAATAAAAATGCCCCTGGGTCCCATCTCCGGACACACAATCTCTCTCTCTCCCTCTCTCCATATTCTCTGGCCCTGCCTCCAGATTGAGTGAGTCTGAAACATGATTCAGGAATGGGCATTTTAAGCAAGCCCTGCAAATATCTTACGCAGTCACACTTTGAGCTACCTCTTGAGCCCGGCTTGGAAAACACTGAAGTAGTGGGCATATCTACGAGACTTACGAAAAGTAAGTTTCCTGATTTATCTTTGACAAAATTATTTTTCTAGTTAGTAGTTGAGTGCTTATTTTTCCTTTTTTTTTTAACCTAACATATTAGTTGTATACTTTATCAACATTCTAGAAACTTGTTTTTAGGTTTTTTCATCTACCACTAATTATGTATAATTAATGTCGTATAGTCGCACCTGTACTTCTAATTGCCATATATGCAAATCAGTGTATATAGTTCAACAGCTGGAGATTTGTGTATGTTCAAAATATCATTGTGCCAAACAGTCTTTAAAAATGAATGTTTTTTCCAGTGGTACTTTTTTTTTCTTTTCTTTTTGACAGTACTGGGGATGGAATCCAGGGGTATTCTACCTCCGAGCTACTTCCCCAGCCATATTTTTATTCTTTATTTTGAAACAGGTTTTCACTCAGTTGCAAGGGGCCTCACTAAGTTGCCGAGGCTCACCGTGAAGCTCGCTGTGAACCTGTGGTCCTCCTGTCTCAGCCTCCCAAGTGCTGGATTACAAGCATGCACCACCGTGCACGGGTCACCAGTTGCACTTCTTAATATGGTGTCTGATCCTACTTTAGAAAGTATTTTAACCTATAACAGACTCATTTCTACATTATCCCACTGTATGTGGCTAGTCTCTCAGGGTGGGTCCACGGTGGTAAGCGCAGTGTCTGTTCTTATTTCCCCATCACCTCTTCGTCTTCCAGCGCTCTGAGCTTCAAGCCTCATTAGCAGGATCGGGACCATCAGGGGAGAACTTGGGCGGGGCAGCCCCCCGTCCAGTGCTGGTCCTGTACTGTGCGCGTTAACTTCCTGTGGGTCGCCGGGGATGAACCGCGTGTGTTCTTGCTAGTCCCTCTGCCTGTGTTGGCTCCCACATCTGCCCACTCAAGCCGTGGGTCCAGCACTCTTCCCTTGCTCTTCCTGACCACCAGCTTTTCCTGCTCTAAAGGGCTGTTGCCATCAGCAGAACGGAGCTCAGGGTAGAATGTTTGCCTGGCAAGCGCAAGGCCCTGCGTTTGACCCCAGAACAACGGCAACGAGACTTTTCAAGTTCTCTCTGGATTCACCCATCGCTTCTGCCCCATTTTGTCCTGTTCTTTCTAGAAAAGCTCGAAAGCGTTGCCTTTATTTTTCCCATCCTGGTCCTCCCGTTCCCATCAGACGTTTGCCCTGCGCCGCCCTTGGGGAGTCACCGTGCCCTCGTGGAGACCAGTGGTCCGCTCTAAAGCCCTGGCTTCACCTCTCGACAGTTTCCACAGTGCCACTCACTCTCCTCAGAATGCTGCTTGCTTTTGGCATCTGGGCTACTACACTTTTCTGGTTTCCTCTTGTGAGTGTGTGAGTGTGTGTGTGTGTTCCTAGGGATTGAACCAGGGGCATTCTATTCCAAGCTACACCTCCAGCTTTTTATATTTTTTCATTTTGAAAACAGGGCCTCATTAAGTTACTGCATGCTGGTTTCAAACCTGCGATCCTCCTGTCTTAGCCTTCCAAGTACTAGAGTCACAGGCATGTGCTGCATTGCCTAAATCAATCAATCAGTCAGTCTTTCTTTTCTTTGTTTTTGTGGTCCTGGGGATGGAATGCCAGGGGCATTCTACCTCGAACTACACCCCCAGCCCTATTTTTTATCCTTTATTTTGAAACAAGGTCTCACTGAGTTGCAGAGGGCCTCACTACGTAGCTGAGGCTGTCGGGAACTTGAGACCTCCTGGCTTAGCCTCTAAAATGCTCCCAAATACAAGGGTGTGCCACTGCCTCCAGCTTTATGAATCTTAATCAGCAAATACCAACTTGAATAAATTATCTTTATATAAATAGTATGGATTTAACTGAGCTTGGTGGCACATGCTTGTAATCCCAGCATTCAGGAGGCTGAGACCGAAGGACCCAGGTTCACGGCCAGCCTCAGCTACTTTAGTGAGGCCCTCCGCAACTTAGTGAGACCCTATTTCAAATTAAAGAATAAAATATAGGGCAGGGGTATAGCTTGGAGGTCAAACGCCCCTGGGTTTCCATCCCCAGACCTGCGCAAAAAAAAAAAAAAAAAAAAAAAAAAAAAACCCAAATAAAAATAAATAAATAAATAAATAGTACAGATTTGTTAAAGTTGAAACAGCTGTAATTTACATACTTTTACATGTCTGAATTCTAGGTGACTGGGGTTCTGGATGACTGCTTGTGTGATATCAACAGCATTGATAACTTCAACACCTACAAAATCTTCCCTAAGATGAGACAGTTGCAAGAGCGAGACTACTTCCGCTATTACCAGGTGGGCTGTGGCTTTTGATTCTCTTGGTGCCAAGCATATCTGTATAGCTGTCTGCAGATGTGACCTGGAGACGCTTGAAAATCCACTGTGGCTCCCCTCGGTGCCTATTATGTCTTATCCTTTGACTCAGGCATCATAGTGAACACCAGGAGTCTGAAGCCCTTGTGCGTTTGGGACTCCCTCATCTTTCAGTTTGGGTTTGAGGCAGATGATGAAGATGTAGGTCTTTCTTGGCCAGCCTCCTTTCAGGTGGTCCTGCCATCTAGTCACACCTGCCTGCCCAGGCCTCGGCTTGTGCTGACTGGCCTGATGCCAAGCGCTGCTGTCATGGGCCCTGGGCAGCTCTGGGGCTGGCAGCCAGGCTGAGGCCCAAGTGGAACTCCGCTCACAGGGGTACTGTTGGCACACGGTCCTCTCAGCCTTCACACGGTACCAGCACCAACTCAAAGGCAACGGCAGCCTTTAAATATGGTGACCAGCAATAATGAAAAGAACAGTTATTTTTGAGGGTGTTTTTACTTATTTAATTTTGGGACTAGGGACTGAACCCAGGGCCTTGAACATGCTATTATTTTGAATTTTAAAAGTGTGTGTGTGTGTGTGTGTGTGTGTGTGTGTGTGTGTGTGTGTATGGTACTGGGAGTGAAACAGCTCTATTTCTTTATTCTTTATTTTGAAACAAGGTCTCACTGAGTTGCAAGGGCCTCACTACGTGTCTGAGGCTGTCTGTGAACTTATGACCTCCTGCCTCAGCCTTAAGTACTGAGATTACAAGTGTGCACCACCATGCCTGGCTTTTTTATTTTATTTTTTTAGGAGGTACTGGGGATGGAACCCTTCTACCTCTGGGTTACACTCCCAGACCTTCTTCTTATATTTTATTTGGAAACAGGGTCTCTTAAGCCAGTGAGGCTGGCTTCGAACTTGCAGGATCCTCCTGTCTCCGCCTCCCAGGCGTGGGGATTACAAGCGTGTGCCACCAAGCCCGGCAGCGCCCAGCTTTTAACACTATTTTAAAGGCTGATTTCAGACTTTGCCTTTGTTCTTGTTCACAACATTTGTTTGCTAAGTTTATAATTTTTTTGATTTTCATTTTTAGTTTACTGTAAAAATTGAGCATGATTTTAATCCTAATTTTGGATAGACTGTCTTAGTTCTTTTAGTATTTTTGAGGTTTTAAAATACAGTGATTTTTTTGGCCAGTTTTAGTTTTTGTGCAAGAAGGTAAATTAGAAAGTTAAATATTTAGAAACCTATTCCCTTTTCCAGTCAGTATGAGGAATGTCCAAAAAAGGTGATTTTCTTCTTTAAACAAAGTTTATTGGGAATGCAGATTCTGTGAATTTATTTCAGAGTCATCTATACCTGGAGCAGTCATTTGGTGTCTTTTTTGCTTTTTCACATTCTACGCACATTTTACACAGATGCAGCAGGTTCTTCTAGTCCCACCACTAGGTCTAGGACTCCACCTGTCTTGGGAGCTGCTTTCGCACGCGTCCTTGGACTCTCCCGAAAGCCTTACGTCTCGGGTGGGCGAGAGGCCAGGGCACCGGGCTGGTCCAGTCCAGTGGAGGAAGCACTTGTGCCCCAGAGCAGGCTCTCACTGAGAGTCCAGATGAGACTCCACTGGCCTGCCAGCCCCGCCTCCGTTTTGAGACTGCACCTCGCTTCAAGGCCTGATCAGTAGAATCACTCAGGTATTTGAATATCTCAATCTCATACCCAGCAGTTTAATATTATGTTTTTCAAAGGAAGACATAATGGTTCGGGTAGCTAAGGTCGAGTACTTGGTGGCTACCAGCAACACCAGAACCACAGAGGTTTGATTTAAGAAAAGATATGGAGTAATTTACAAAGTGAAAGACAAGTTCAGGAAACGGACCTCAGAAGAGGGCGGACGAGCTTGGAAGGCAAGCTGTTGGCGTTTCTTAAGGCACCTCTAAGATTTTGGACATATTTGCCCATATTTTTGCAGTAAGATTTCTAGAATTGATTGTTCCAGGTGTCCCAGGTAGTGTCATGTGATCCCCGGCCCAGAGAAGGAATAATACCTTGGCTGAGAGTCCTACTGCATAAATGAAAGAAAAGGGAAACTAGAAGACTATTGCAAAACTAGGAAAAATGAAAGTTGGATAGGCAAAAATAAGTGTGGCCTTTGGCTGCCAAACATATATTCTCATCTTTTCTATATGCAATTTTAAAATGTTGTGACCAGCCGGGCGTGGTGGTGCACACATGTAATCCCAGCATTCGGGAGGCTGAGACAGGAGGATCTGGGTTCGCGGCCAGCCTCAGCTACTTAGGCCCTTTGCAACTCAGACCCTGTTTCAGAATAAAGAAGAAAAAATCAGGCTGGGGGTGTCTCCTGGAGGTAGAATGTGCCTGGGTTCCATCCCCAGTACTCCAAAAATAAATAAATAAATGTTGTGACCAACATAATGAAATTGTTCCATATATAGCTGAAATGTACTCATGCTTCCCCCTTACAGAAGGCTAACGTCTTTGTCTAGTAACTGCGCTCAGTTCTAGGTCTAGAGTATCTGGGTGATAGCAATTCTTCTTCTAGTTTATTATGAAATAAAAAGGAAGATCAGCCACTCCCAGTACACTCTACATCTAATAGCGAAAAAGGAAAGCTAAGAGGTTAATTTTAAACACACACGTCCACGCTCATGATCCTGCGAGCAGGGAAACGTGGGTTAAGCAGCAGTCCACCTTCACGCGGAGGGCGTTTGGCTGCCGCGTACGCCTTCCATTTTGCGCTGTCTGGTCCATTCCGTTATCCACCAGGTAGTGAATGAGTTCTCTGTGCCAGCCTCCAAGGTGGCATGGGCAATAGCAGTGAACAAGGTAAAGCTTTTGCTGTAGGTAGGATGACCAACAGCAAATGAGCAGTGAGATCTTTGAGATGGCCGTACGGCAAGTGCTTCGGGGAAGAGTGAAGTAGGAGCTAGAGAAGTCTCGGCGGGTGGGGAGCTGGCACCTCCGCGTCTGCAGCACCGCCCGCTGCCCGAAGCTCCCTAAGCTCGGGTGATGGGCGGCCTTCGCTGCCTGAGGGCATGCGAGCAGCGCATCCCACCGGCCACTTGTGCACTCGCGTTAGTTAACTGCTGTTGCGTGACAAGAGCGCCCAGCATTTGGTAGCTTAAGCCAGCAGACCGAGGAGGAAAACCTCAAGGGTTGGAGCAAGCTGGGTGGATGGGTGTGGAAAGAGCACAGCAGGCAAAAACAAAGGCCCTGGGGCTACAGCGTGCCCCGGGGATCTGGGGGGTCCTGAGCAGGGGAGGCCGGGCGCGAGGGGTCCCTGAGGAGGGAGCATGACCCCGAGGCTTCGGCCCGAGGAGCTGCTGCTGGCTAACTGAAGTGCTGCCCTGTGCAGACCTGTCACGGAGGCAAGAGCTCGAGGAAGGTGTCCAGTGAGAACTTGCTGACCCTAGTGTGCTGGGCTGCTTTGAGCCTGTCTTGGGCACCCGCCCGTCAGAGTCCTTCTGGAAGACTTGTAGTCAGACCCATTTTGACAGTTACTAGAGGTCATCCCATGGTGCCACCTCTCCCTGCTTCTGCCTCTGTCTGTAATGTAGAAATTGTTACTTCCCCTCACACATTTATGAAGGCGTGTGTGATGCATCCTAGGCACCGTTCCAGGCTCTGGGGTTAACTGATAAGCACAGGGAAGTCCTGTCGTTAGCCGTGGGGGATGCAGACGGTAAGCAAGCACGCAGTATCCCGGCAGTGCTGCGTGTGATGGAAGAGCGGCAGCTGAATGCTGGGGCACCGCTGCGTTCTCAGTACCCCTGCGAGGGTCTGGTTGTGAGTGCCCTTCTGAAGTAGTACTGAGAGAGCCTGGACGAGGAGGAGTGAGCCGACGGCCGGGGCAGCGCAGGAAAAGAGCTCCCGGGGAGGCTTGTGCACCCACGGGAGGCGGGGCCAGGCCAGGGGCGCCCGGCCAAGCCCACGCTCGCATTTGCTCAGAGCCGGTGGGAAGTCGCAGGAAGGCTTTGGGGGGAGTGGTCGGACCTGCTTGCTTTTGAGCCGACGGCTGAGTGGACTGGATGGCGGTGGAAGCGGGTCAGCCCGTGGTGCTTCTCGGCCCCCAGAGCCGGCCGCGCTCTTCGTCGTGCACCCAGATGCTCGCTTCCCCACCTTCTCCGTCCTCCAGTGGGACCTGGCCCTCGGGGGCTCCATCCGCCGGCCCCACTGTCCTAAGACTGCAGGTTGCTTTGCAGTGTTTACCACAGCTTTCTCAAGTAAACATACAAATATTTAACATCTGCGTCCTTCAGTAGATCGTAGGTTCCAGAGGGAAAGTTCTTTCCCTGCCTCTTTTCCCGAGAGCCTAGCACAGTGCTTGACATGTATGTAGCAAACACTGGTTAAGGGGCGGATGGCAGGAGACCCCTGGAGAGAAGGGAACAGTATCGTAGTCCTAAAGTACACCCATGTTCTTCAGGGGAGCAGTGAACTTGAATGGTGTCCCTCTTCAAGTTCTGAGGACTAGCAGCAGCCATGTATTTTAAAAGTTAATAGCCTAGCCGGGGGTCTGAAAAGCCAGTCTCTGGAGCTCTAGGCTGTAGCAAGCTTTCCTTCTTCCCATCGGGCGCTGGCGCCTGGCAGTGACACTTGGCAACGTTCTTCAATTGTGACCCTCCTTTACCAGCACGAATTCTTCTTTCAGGTTAATCTGAAGCGACCATGTCCTTTCTGGGCAGAAGATGCCATTGTTCAATAAAAGACTGTCACGTGGAGCCCTGTCCAGAGGTAATAAAAAATAAATAAAATGATAGGGAAAAGCCTGCTTTGAGATGAGCCCCCTTTAGATAGGCGTGGCCTGTTTTTAGGCTGATATCAGTGGGATTGGACTTGTCAACAAATTGCTCTCAGCTCTCTCATTCACAGCCAGATTGAAGATCTGTTCTAACTTGTGTGCAGAGCGGGTCCACAGAGACTTGTGGACTTGGGGGGTACAGTCTGATTCTAAAGTGGAAGGGAAATCGGGGGGTAGTCTAGGTTTGGGCCTAGAACTGGAGAACTGGCGTGCGTGTGTGTGCATGTGTGTGTGTGTTACTGGAGATTGAACCCAGGGCATTTTACCTCTGAGCCCCCAGCCCTTTTTTTTTTTTGTGTTTTGTTTGTGGTACTGGGGATGGAACCCAGGGGCATTCTATTTCCGAGCTTACACCCCCAGCCCTATTTTTTATTCTTTATTTTTTGAAACAGAGTCTCACTGAGTTGCAAAGGGCCTCAGTAAGTAGTAGCTGAGGCTGTCCTTGAATTGTGATCCTCCTGTCTCAGTCTCCTAAATGCTGGGATTACAAGCGTGTGCCACCATGCCCAGCTTTTTGTTTTCCTCTGAAACAGAGTCTCTCAGAGTTCCTGAGGGCCTAAGTTGCTGAGGCTGGCCTTGAGTCTGGATCTTCCTGACTCAGCTTCCCAAGTACTGGGATTATGGGCGTGTGCCACCATGCCCAGCTTATAGTTGGCTTTTATCTCGTGTTTTATTAAACCTATCTCTTGTTTCATAGGCCTCCTCCCAACACCCCCCCCCAAAAAAAAAGATACTGGATTCCAAACTTATTTCAGTGGGCAAAGTTGAGAAATTTGGAACCTAGTGTTAGGTTTTCATTTGGTCTTGATATATATGTAATACTCATTTGCATATGTAAAAGGGTATATATATTTTTTAAAGCAGGGATACTGCATTCGAGATTTGGACTCTGCTTTTCTGACAGTGCTCAGGATGCTGCCCTGGCCCGGCACATTCTAGGCAGCACTGCGCAGCCCGGCTGAGCTCCAGCCCCAGACTGGCTTTCTCCATCTAGTGTCATATACTCTGTGCCTCCCACAATGTTAGCTGTTGAGTTTTGCCTTTATTGAGGCGTTTCATACTGTGCCCAACCTTGTGATGTGGTTTTCTCTGGACAGTTTGAAATCTGTTTTAATCGTGAGGGTCTATAGACCTTTAACTTCACGTTATCGTATAAGGACAGTTTCTAGGTTTATTCTTGGCTTGATTTTAGTTGTTTTGCATTTGTCGTTACCTTTTTCTTCTTGGTACTTGGGATTGAACCCAGCGGAATTCAACCTCCAACTACACCCCAAGCCCTTCTTAAATTTTTTATTTTGAAACAGCGTCTCATTAAGTTTTTGAGGTCGGCCTTGAACCTGCCATCCTCCTGTCTCGGCCTCCAAGGACTGGGATTATAGGCATGTGCCACCACGCCAGGTTTTGCCATTACTTTTAATAATTCTTTCCTGAGGTGTTTTCTGTGTTACTTATAACAGTGGCCAGTGGTGCTGTGTTATTTCTCCATGTTTTGAATCTAAGACGTGAAGGTGTCATGTTCTGCATCAAACCTTTCAAAAGGCTCCGAGCAGTTCTGGTTTTGGCACACTGCGCTGGCTAGAGGATGTGCAGTGTCAGGGTGCACTTTGGTGTATATTCATTCCAGATTATAAACTCAAAGTCCAGTAGCTGTCTAGATTTGACTTGAGCTCCTGCCCCCTATTAGATCGTGCTAGGAAAAAAAGACTAAAATGATAAAATACTGGCAGGTTTTAATCCCTTAGTCTCTCCACTGATTGGAAACAAAACTGTCGTAAACATTGTTTATATAAGCATAAAACAAACGTGTCCTGGCAGGAAAATATTGACTTTGAATATCTTATTAACATTTACCTGTGAGTGTGCATAATTTAACAGGTAGTTTACCACTGTCATGCTGGCCTGTGTGTTCAGATGTTGGAAGTCATTCCTGGAGCTGATCAGAGGGTCAGCCTGGGATTGTCTTCATGAAGCTATGATTTTTGTCTAAAATTCTGTTGGGTAAACCATCTGAAGTAATTCATAGATTCCTTTATTAAGGCCTAATGCTAATTGTTGGTTTTGTGGCAAAGAATGTTAGACCTAATGCAGTTCTTCCATTGGTAAACCCTAGATTACTTAGATTGATAAGCTGCATGGCTTCTGGACTATGGCCTGGAATCTGACTTTTGCCTCCTCGGAACCCCAAATTGCCTAAACCTTAAACGTCATCCTCGAGCAGAAGTTTAAATGGAGCATAATAATATTTTAAGTAATTTTGAACTAGGAAAATTTATGAAAAAGTGATCATCAGTTCCTTTACTCTAAAAAAAGTGAACTATGAAGAAAAACTGCATTGAGAGTTATTAGAATTGTTTGGACTCCGTTTTCTGTACTTTGACTTACAAATCTCTAAACCGGGTGGCCCTTTGCTCTTACCTCAGAGGTAGTACGTAAACAGAACCCGAGTGAACGTGTGTTGCTCTGCTAGGTAAAGACTGTGGATCACTTTTTAAATTGTTGTTGTTGTTCTTTTAAGAGTAAAATTCCATTTGGGATTAAAGCTGGACATGCTAATAAGGTGAGTCACTTTTCATCTTTGAATATTTCTGCTTTACGTAGCGAAATTTGCTATTTACGACTTGTTACTATGATTCTGTGGAGAACTGTAACGTGGTTAAGTGGGAATGGAGACATTTTGCCTTAGAGTTCATATCCCTAATTCTTTTTTTTTTTTTTGCGGTACTGGGGATGGAACTGGTGGCATTCTACCTCTGAGCTATACCCCTAGCCCTATTTTTTATTCTTTATTTTGAAACAGGGTCTCACTGAGTTGCAGAGGGCCTCACTAAGTAGCTGAGGCTGTCCGCAAACTGCGATCCTCCTGAAGGCTGGGGTGACAAGGGTGCCCACCACGCCGGCTTCATGTCCCTGATTTGTGCATTCCTAGCTTTATCTTGTAATTTCAGTTTTATTTGTGGAACTTTTAGAAGAACTCTAAAATGTAACTCAGTGTCAGATTGCCTGTCCAACAGATAGGTGTTTTTAGTGTTCTGTTTCAACTAATCCACCTGTTAGATTCTTTATTGTACAGAGAAGAGAATTGTCAGGATTTTTTTTTTGTGTGTGTGGTACTGGGGGTGGAACCCAGGGCTCTTCTACCTCCGGGCTACACTCCCAGCCCTATTGTCTATTTTATTTGGAAACAGGGTCTCACTAAGTTGCTGAGAGCCTCACTAAGTAGCTGAGGCTGGCTTCGAACCTGTGCGATCCTCCTGTCTCAGCCTCCCAAGGGCTGGGATTACCAGTGTGTGCCCCACGCCCGTCTCTCCCCAGCCCTTTTAAACTTTTTATTTTGAGACAGGATCTTCCTTAGTTGTAAGGCTGGCCTTGAACTGGCAGTCCCCCTGCCTCAGCCTCCTGAGCGGTGGATCACAGGTGCCTGCCACCACCCGCACCTTCACTCAGTCGTGGCACCTGTGGCTGCTCCTCCCTGGTGGTCTGTGTGGAACTCACTGATTCACACTCCTCTCTATACAGTGGTCAGGAGTATAGCTTTAGCACAGCCATCCCTGTCCATGGACATTTCAGTGCGTTCCAGGCTTTGTTCTAAAAGAAAGTAACAGTGCACTAACGTTTTTGTTCTTCACTGCATTGTGAATAATGTGTAAGACACCCTCTAGGTCTGGGTTTAAAAGTAGACCTGCTGGACCACACAGGGCGTTTCTATCTCCGCATAACAAGACAGTAACAGATAACTTTCTAAGGTGGTTGTGCCTTTTGTCTTGTTTGCTCGCTTTTTAAATCGTTGCCTTGAGATATGGTCTCAGTAATAGGATTCCTGGTTTGAGAATTTATACATTTCTATAGCTTTAGATATTAAACTTCTTTTTCTAGTGAATTGTATCAGTTCATCTCATTACCAACACACTAATGTTAATTGATTAAAAATTGGTTTTGCTTCTTTAGTTGGTAGAAATCTGTCTCAATTTTTCTTAGCATTTCTTACATTTTTAGGAATTTTCATAATGGGATGTGTGTATAGTTGGTGTGGATCACCAATAGGTGGCTCTGCAGTGGAAACTGAAGACAATAGATAATTATCACTAAACTCACTCACTGTTGACTTCCTTGCAGTACTTGAAAGTGGCAAACAGTACCAAAAATTTACAAGATTGTGAGCAAGCTAATAAACTGGGAGCAATTAACAGCACATTAAGGCAAGTCTAATTTAGTCATTTCAAAAGATAATGCTAATTTATTTACATGAATAATCTTTTTTGTGATTTTCATAAAATATTTTTGCTAAATATCAGTGAATATACTTTTTAAAATAAAAAGTTACTTTTTATCTCAAATTTACTATAGTTTTGCCTCTTTCTTGGCTAATTTGTCCCTAAATGTGTAGAACGTGCCAGCAGTTGTGAGTAGATCTTTTGCAGCGGGTCTGGGCCGGCTCGGGTGACGGAGCCTCTGGGTCCGTCCTCCTGGTCGGGCAGAGGGAGCTGCGGCCTCTGAGTCTTGTAAACAGCAGTGCGAACTGGGCGCTTGGATGGCACACCTCACGGTTGGCGTAAGTAAGCGTCAGGGATCTCTTCCTGCTCTCATTGATTCCGGGGAGAGATTCAGTTTGAAAGCTAGCGTATGTAACTAGAGTCTTAGGTTACTTAGTCTAAAATGACTGAGCAATCTGTGGCTGGTAATAGAATATTACAGAAATTCTTTTCAGCTTCCATTTATTTAGATTTGCCTCATGTACTATAATCGCTACTGATTCATAATCAAGTGAAATTATTATTTCATAAGGAAAAATCCTAATATGAAGAGTAAAATGAATAATGAACATCTGCGTAACCCCATTCCACATAAGTAAATGTTGACATGTTCTGACATTTTTTTAAGATGCATGAAACATGGCGGATAAACTTAAGATCCCTTTTGTTCTGTTTCATAATCTTCTTTGTTCTTAGGGGTAGCAGCTATCATAAATCTGGTATATATCCAGTCCATGCTTTTTATCATCTTATATTGTATTTATAAATAACACAGTATTGTGGATGTACTTTTCTTTTTCCATAAAGATAGGATACTGCATTTAACATCCTGTGACTTTTTTTAATTGTGAATTTGTTTTCTAGATATATTCCTGCTGAAATAGATATTTGTCTGTTTGTCTGTTTTTTAACTGATGGTTTACGTCATTTGAATGTGCTGTATTTTACTTACCTGTTTTCCTAATGATAGATATTTAGGTTCTTTGTAGTATTTTTCTTCTGCAGACCATGCCACTCTTAACATTCAGGTTTTTGTTGTATACTGAAAGTAAAATTACTTAATATTTGATTGTCTGTTTGTAGCTTGCTTGCTTTTTTTTATATATATATATATACCAGGAATGAACCTCGGGTACCTCTGACCTACACCACCAGCCCATTTTACTTTTTTCATTTTTATCTTGCGAAGTTGCTGAGGCTGGCCTTGAACCTGCAGTCCTCCTGTTTCAGCCTCCCACGCCTGTGCATGCAGCTTCAGAATGCTTGTGCAAGTGAATGCTTAGCTTTTGTCCTCCGTGACTTGTCAAAAGTTGGTAATGTTCTTGAGTGTGAAGCAGTGTCTCATTTTTGCTAAATGTGTACTTTTTTTTTTTTTTTTGGTGGTTCCTGGAAGCCCTTCTACCTCCGGGCTACTCTTCCAGACCTATTTTATATTTCTTTTACTTGGAAACAGGGTCTCTTAAGCCAGCGAAGCTGGCTCCAAACCAGCGCAATCCTCCTGTCTCCGCCTCCCAGGCGCGGGGATGACAAGCGTGCCCACCGCGCCCGGCTTACATGTGTACTTTGAGCTTGAGCATTTGTCACTTGTTTATTGGACAGCTGAGTTTCTTCAACAAATGAACACCCATGGAATGCCAAGCGCTGTTCTAGTGTTTTAGGAAAATAGTATCGAACATGATAGACCAAAATTTTGCCCTTGTATAGCTTAATCCTTGTAGGGGAGAAAACACGATAAACAAGTGCAGTATGTGAGAAATCAGTAAAACCACGAGGGATGTTGGGGAGGAAGGTAAAGCAGCAGGGAAGCGGAAGAGGCTCAGCATGGGGGCGGAGGGGACTGTTCGAATCGGGCTTCTGGGGAGACCTGAGCGGTGGCCAGCAGGACACTTGGCCCAGCGCTGGAGAAGGCGGAGGCAGAAGCCCCAGGGCTGCCAGGGCTCCATCCTAGGGCCACCCAGGTGCTAGTTAGGAGACCGCGGTTGGCATCCAGGGATCGAGGCAGAGCAGTAGAAGACAAGGTGCCAGGGATGGAGGCAGAGGGTGGGTGGGGAGAGATCTGCAGAGCCCTGAAGGCACTTACCCTGAACAGTCCTCTTGTTTTTGTTTATTTTGTGGTACTGGGGGTTGAGCCCAGAGGCGTTCTACCTCCGAGCTATATCCTCAGCCCTTTTACATTTTTAATTGGAAATAGGGTCTCATTAGGTTGCAGAGGGCCTTGCCAAGTTGCTGCGGCTGGCTTTGAACCTGTGATCCATCGTCCCGTCCCATCCTCCCAAGCACTAGGGTAACAGGCGTATGCCACCATGCCAGCTTGACGGATGCTTGTATTTATTTATTTTTATTCTTTTCGTTCTGGGGGTGGTGAGTGGAGTGGCAAGTAATGGATAGGAGGGTCTTGAGCATGGGAATAGGCCTGCCATGTTGTGGAGCCTGGGAATGAGGCCTTAGACTGCCCTAGGAGTCCAGGTGGGTTGATGGAGTGGTCAGATTCGGGTATATTTGAACACAGAGCTGACAAGATTTGCTGAAGGTTTGAAAGTAGGGAATGGAAAGGTAGGTACCTTAGGGGTGACGCTAGGATTTGCAAGTACACAAGCAGAGGCCTGTTTCTCCTTGAGGCTGGCTGTGAACCTGCAATCCTGGATCAGCCTCCCAAGTGCTGGGATTACAAGCGTGCACCACCACGCCCGGCTACAAATCTTATTTATAAAGTTCAGTTGTATGTCACAAAACGAACCCATCTTTATTTTTATTTATGTTTGTGGCACTGGGGATTGAACCCAGGGGCATTCTACCTTTGAGCTACACCCCCAACCCTCTTTATTTTAGAACAGGGTCACCAAGTTGCTGAGGCTGGCCTTGAACCTGTGATCCTCCAATGTCAGCCTTCCAGTGTTGGGATCGTAGGCGTGTGCCACACACCTGGCTGTGGACCCCTTGCAGCCAGCATCCAAGCCGTGGCTGCCCAGATGTCCAGTGCACTTTCCCAGACATTCTCGCCTTCCAGAATGAGCTGTGATTGGGTGCTGTCGTCAGGCTGGCTGTGCCTGCTGGTCTACGTGGAACACTGTGCAACGTATTTCTTTGTTTCTGTCTTCTCTTACTTGACATGTTTCTGTGAGATTCGTTCATGTTCTTGAACATGGAAGCGTTTAATTATTTTTTGCTATGTATTTTATATTTTCATTTTACTGTTGGTAGCTGGATATTTCCCACTTTGGGACCATTTCACAAATATTTTGGTGACACATGTGTGCATTTTTATTGACTGACCCTAGGAGTGGAATTAGTACTGCCAAATGCTTTCCAGAATTGCTGTAGCAAATCACATTGCCTCTAGCAGTGCATGAGTTCCTCACTCCACATCTTCTCTGATAACTGGTGATTTTATTTATTTTTATTATTATTATTTTTGGTGGTACTGGGGGTGGAACCCAGAGGCTTTCTACTTCCGGGCTATACTCCCAGACCCATTTTTATATTTTATTTGGAAACAGGGTCTCACTAAGTTGCCGAGAGCCTCACTAAGTAGCTGAGGCTGGCTTTGAACCTGTGCAATCCTCCTGTCTCAGCCTCCCACACGTGGGGATTACAAGTGTGCGCCACCACGCCCGGCACAACTGGTGATTTTAAACAGCTTTGTTTTGAGGTATAATTGACATGGGATGCACTACACGTATGTGAGAGCACAGTCAGGGTTTGGCCTATGTAAGCACCCACAGATCATCATCACAGTTAGACAGCCATCACGTCTGTTCCCTCTCTCCCATCCCTTTGTCCCCTTTGGAATCCAGTCTCTTCTGGCCCCTTGCCTCCCAGTTTGGAGATGATTACTTTAACTCACAGCTGTATCTTCATGGAGCTGTTGTGTTAAGCCCAAAATGTTCTTACATAAATAGCTTTACATCCAGCCCCAAAGGAACTTTTTGAAAGGTTGGACTAGATGGCCTCTGGGTTCCTTTAATCTCAGTTAGAAACCACACTGGGCTGGGTATATTTGTAATCCCAGTACTTGGGAGACTGAAACAGGAGGATCTCAGGTTAGAGGACAGTCTTAGCAACTTGTGAGGCCCTCCGAAACTTAGACTCAGTTACACTGTTGGTGAGAGTGCAAACTAGTTCAGCTGCTATGGAGATGACTGTGGAGATTCCTTAGAAAACGAGGAATGGATCCACCATATGACCAGGCTATACCACTCCTGGGTATCTTCCCAAAGGGCTGGAAATCAGAGAACTACAGTAACATATGCATACCCATGTTCATAGCAGCACAATTCGTAATAGCCAAAATATGGAACCAACCTAGGTCTCCATCAACAGATGAGTGGATTGCAAAATTATGGGAAATACACACAATAGAATTCTACTCAGCAATAAAGAACAAAATCATAGCATTCCCAAGAAGATGGAAGGACCTGGAGAACATTATGTTAAGTGAGATTAGTCAAGCACAGAAAGAGAAGGGACATATGTTTTCTCTAATATGCCCAAACTAGGGAGGATTAGGAATGCCAGCGGGACTCCAGATAATGGAGGGAAACCTTAGCAAAGCTAGAATGGAAGGATAGGAGAGGAAGAAGGCTGGGGTTGATTAATGGAGGAGCTACATCCGAATATATGTAAAAGCATGAATGTAGCGTGGTCAACTGGACACTCATGTCGGGAGGGCACCAAGCACAATCTGAATGTACCATCTTCAATATGTTCCACATAAAATAAGATATATAAAGAATAAAATGTTGGCTTAATCCCTCGTACCACTAAAGTGAAGAACCCGCGCTGGAGCAGCTGTGAGCGTTAGAGGAGCACGTGATCCTTTCTACTGCAGCGGTTTTAGGCATTAGGTTGAAATGCTGCTCATCAAATAATGATGCTCAAAAGAGTTGATTGTAGTTAACCAGGAAGACATGTAAGCCACTTGACTCTCATGAAGTAAAGGACAGTGCATCAACAAAAGTGTCCTTAAAAATGACAATTATTCTGGCATAAGAGACCCTGTTTCCAAATAAAAATATAAAATAGGTCTGGAAATGTAGCCCAGAGGTAGACAACCAGTTAAGGGTTTCCAGGAACCCCAGTACCACACACACACACACACAAGACAATTATTCTTAATTATTTTCAGCATAAGGTTTAGCTTGTTCAGCACAAGTCTAGCTTTGTCGTCGTAGCTGCTGGGCCTTCTTACTATGCATATATTTTAACCAGATCCACTATAATAAAAATTTTTCATTAACTTTTATTAGTTATAGTAGGTTAATTATTTTTCTTTAGAAAATATCTTACAGCAAATTGAATTGGAAGAATTATTGCTGTGGTGCAGCTAGTCTTAGATACTTCTTTGTAGAGGTGACAGCATTTTCTCAAATACATATAAATTATTCGTTGCGACAGTATTTTGGGAAACACCTGACTTAAATAGGTGTATACCATTTTTAGCTTGTTTTTTCTTTTGTGTAGTGGAAAGAGAAGGGTAGCAACATAATGTTTCTCTGCTCAGTATTGCCATCATGTGTTCAGGCAGAAGAGGCCCAGATCCACAGGGGATGTGGTTCAGAGTTAACTTGAATGGACGTAGCTGTAGGACTTAAGAATGACTCGCTGTGATGCAAGTGAATTGTTCCTAGTGATTGCAAGAGCTGGACATGCGGTGCTTGGCATTCTGGATCCTAGAAATACAGAAGCAATTTCAATTTAAAATTCTGAAAGTAAGCTTAATAATGCTACTTTAGGAAAATATAAACATTACTATAATTTCTAAGACATTTTTAAAAGCCCAGCTTGATTTTTGTCTTTATATATGTATTAATAAATTTCTAGTCAACACTTATGAGGTACGGATAAGCATTTTAATGTAGTTAAGAGATATAAATCACGCGTTAATACCCACGTTTTTCATAGAACTCATTTTTACTATTTTTTCCGCCACCACTACTAATGGAATTTGTGGTATCATCTAACAGAAATTGCTCCGCTCATTTATTTAATTACATAAAACCTAACACTTTCAACATCAGATGTAACTCCTTTTTATTCCTCTTCACAGTAATCAAAGCAAAGAAGCGTTCATCGACTGGGCAAGATACGATGACTCGCAGGATCACTTTTGCGAACTGGATGGTAATAAAATTAGCCATTATAATTAAATTTTCTTAGCATTAACCCTTTTGTAAGTCACTTAAAAGTCAGTTAAATATAATCTGAATCTAAAAGCATAAAATTGAGCTAGGCGTGGTGGCGCACGTTTGTAATCCCAGTGCTTGGGGGGCTGAGACAAGAGGAAAGCAGGTTTGCAGCCAGCCACAGTTACTTAGGCCCTCTGCAACTGAGTGAGACCCTGTTTCAAAATAAAGCATAAAACATAGGGCTTAGAATATATCTTAGAGGCAGAATGCCCCTGGTTTCAATCCCCAGCACCACAGAAAAATTTGTGTGTGTGTGTGTGTGTACGTACTTTTTTTGTGGTACTGGGATGGAACCAGGGACATTCTACCTCCGAGCTACACCCCCAACCCTATTTTTTATTCTTTATTTTGAAACAGGATCTCTGAGTTGCAGAGGGTCTCACTAAGTAGTGGAGGCTGGCTGTGAACCTTTGTCCTCCTGTCTCAGCCTCCTGAGTGCTGGGATTATAAGCATGTGCCACCATGCCCAGCTATATGCACATGTATATTTCTGAATTCTAGCTTTAACACTAGATTTTGCTAGGTAGATCTTATTATTCATAACAGCACTTATTGAGAACCCATATTCCAGGCGCTATATTAAGTGCCTTGAATACATCATTCCTAATCTTTACAGTTACCTTAACAAGTATGTATTCCTTTATATCTGAGCAGGCCAAGCCTCAGAAAGACTAAGTCACTTGCTTCAAATCACACAGTACCAAGAGGCAAAGGCAGGCTCAACCCTAGGCTCGACACAATTCAAGACCTGTGTTGTTCTTTCCGTTAAGACATATATTGCCTGTGGATCCATTGAAGCCACCTGCTCAGGGGTCTCTGAATGTCTTATAAAAACATTTACACTAAAATTTGCAGGCTGCCGGGTGTGGTGGTGCACGCTTGTAATCCCTGTGCTTGGGAGGCTGAGACAGGAGGATCGCGCAGGTTCAAAGACAGAGACCCTGTTTCCAACCCTAAAATATAAAATAGGTCTGGAAGTGTAACCTGGAGGTAGAAGGCCCCTGGGTTCCATCCCCAGTACCACAAAAAAAAAAAAAAAAAAAGAAAGAAATTTGCAGGCAAATCCCTTAACAAAATCAGTATGTTCAAGCTGTGTTTAGATAGGTATATGTTTAATGAATAATTCAAAATAGCAGTTTATGACTCTGTTGCATCTTTTCATGTCTGGTGGTTAAAACCAACATGGACGGGGGATTCTGCCTCCTAGAAGAGCACTGGGTAGCCCGAGGGAAGGGAGGATTGCTTTTTCTTAAGCAGTCCGGTCAAGCGCAGTTGCGAGTGTGCGCACTCTGCTGCCCAGGCTGGGGAGCACGGATGCCCTGCGCGGCTCTTGGCGCTGCGCTCTGGCTGGATGGTGAAACACACATGCGGCTCTGAACGGTTTCGTGCAGATGAGCAGTCCCCCGCCGCGCAGTATGTGGACCTGCTGCTGAACCCCGAGCGCTACACGGGCTACAAGGGGCCGTCTGCGTGGAGGGTGTGGAACAGCATCTACGAGGAGAACTGCTTCAAGTAGGTGGCGGGGAGGGGCTGTGCCGGGGGGCTGTGCCAGATTCACGCCGGTTCACGTTTGGGTTCGGTGCTCTTTTTCAGGCCTAGATCTGTTTATCGTCCTTTAAACCCTCTGGCCCCCAGCCGAGGTGAGTTTTATACAGATTAATTTATTTATTCATTTATTTGTTCATTGTGGTGCTGGGGTGGAGGTAGCTTTTCTACCTCCAGGCTACACTCCCAGACCTATTTTCTATTTCATTTGAAACAGGTTGTCACTAAGTTGCTGAGAGCCTCACTAAGTAGCTGAGGCTGGCTCTGAACCTGCGCGATCCTCCTGTCTCCGCCTCCCAAGCACTGGGATGACAAGCGTGCGCCGCCACGCCCGGCTCATTTTTATGCCTTTAGATTTATTTTTAATAAAAAGTCTTTGTAGGTAAACTTCATAAGAAAAATTTTCAACTATTTATATTTCTCTTAATTTGAATGACTAACAAACGCATACGGTTGTTTTGTACTTGATCTCAAGATGTCTGCGTGTGCCTTCTGTAATTTCTGACATTTACTGTTTGCTGAGTGCCAAACCTGAAGTCCGAGCTTCACGTAGAGTAAAGGAGTTGTGAGTGGCCCATGCAGCTGGGCACGGTGACACACACCTAGAATCCCAGGACTTGGGAGGCTGAGACAGGAGGATCCCGGGTTCAAGGACAGCCTCAGCAAATTAGTTAAGATCTTGATTAAAAAAAAGGTTGGAGATGTTGTTCGGTGGTAGAATCCCCTGGGTTCAGTCTTCAGTGCTACCCCTTTCTCCTCAAAAATCCACGCATACCAGGGATTTCCTGGGAAGCTGGTGACGTCTGGATGCCCAGGCCCGGCCCCTAGCAGTGCAGTCGGGCCCAGTGTTCATGTTCTTCAGCTCTCTGAGTTCCAGTGTGCAGCCAGGTTGGAGAACGGGTAGCTCACAGCGGCACTCTTCAACCTGTGGTGTTGGTGTAGATCCCCGGGAGCCTGGTGTCTGATTCCATAGGCCTTGGTGGCATGGGGCTCCAACCCACCACCCCACTGTGCGGAGAGGACAAGGCTCGGGCGCTAAGGCGAGGCTCAGCCGCACTCCACACGCACCCGCTCTGTAGCGGCCTTTGCCAAGGGGGTCGTCAAGCACTCGAGGTGTGGCCGGCGCAGAGCTGAACCGTGAATCTGTCTAACTTTAGTTTATTCGGGTGTAAAAGCTGAGGCAGGGTAAGACTGTTGCCACTGAGGAGGGCGCTGCGTCTGAGTAGAGGGCTTCAGCCTCCCAGCAGCAGCGGCAGTGCTGTGCTGCAGGGCCACGGGAATACTGCTTTAACAGCTTAGCCGTGGCACAGCCGCACAGTGGCATGTGTGGTGCCTGACGTTGGCGTGTGGCGCCTGATGGTGGCAGTGTTGCTGAAGCTAGTGTCCCCGTGAGGAGCCACGGCCCGTCACTGACCTGGTGGCCCAGGGCCAAGCACTGAGCTCCTGCTCGTGAGCCCCAGCTTTTGGCCTCCCCTTTCTCCTCCGTAGCAGAGTTCACGCAGTAAAGCCATCAGGTGCCAAGAGATAACTTCATTTCCGTGTTAGGATAAGGACTTGATGAAGGAAGCCGGTATATACAAAAGATGGCGGCGAGACGAGAAAGCCAGAGGTATGGGCCCTGCCCAGGGGGCAGCAGCCCACGGCGGAGCTGCCTGCAGTCTCCACCCAGGTGCCCTAAGGGTCCCACTTCGTCGCTCCGCACGGTTCCTGCGTTGGAACAGCAAGGCTTCTGTGACTATTTTTCTAAAAGCTTCTGAGCAGGAGAACCTTTTTTATCAAACAGTGAAAGGTTTCCTCAGAATCCTGAGGTGAAGCCCACTCGCAGAGCTGCTGTGGAGCCCGGAGCCGCCCTCCTGGCCTCCCGCCGCTCTGCAGCCCTGGGCGGCCTGCCCTCCGCCTCCGCCTCCACCGGGCTGTGCCTCTGTCCCGGACCCGGTGTCCAGGGAAGCGCGGACCTCTGGCTGCAGCAGAGACTTCATGTGGTTGGTTACTGGAGCCAGTGGTCGTTATGACTACTCTTATTTGTTTTTTAATTTTTTATTATAAAATGTGTGAAAATATGTGCTCTTTGGCCTGTGTTCCCATTAAGAAGCTGTTCAAAGATGGCACCGCACTGGCCAACACTTAGGATGTGAGGAGTAGTTTAATAATAAGTTAATCTTACATTAAAATAAGTAGGGTCTGGACTGTGCAAGGCATTGTCTAAGGTTTCTTTTCTTGTTTTCTTTTAGGTGAAGATGATGGTAAGTTGAAACTCTTGTGTATGTTCCAAATGTAGAAGAAATGTCAGCTATCAAAATTTGATTGACCTCTTTTAATTAAAAATAAAGAGCCAGACGTGGTGGCGCACACTTGTAATCCCAGCGCTTGGGAGGCTGAGACAGGAGGATCTTGCAGGTTCAAAACCAGCCTCAGCTTCTTAGTGAGGCTCTCAGCAACTTAGACCCTGCTTCCAAATAAAACAAAATAGGCCTGGGAGTATGACTTGGAGGTAGAAAGCCCCTGGGTTCTACTCCCAGTACCAAAAAAATAAATAAATAAAAAGAAAATGTTTATCTAGTTTATTTTTAGACCATAGCTTTCAGTGACTCATGACAAAATAAGATTATTTTTATAATATGAAGTTATTCTCTATTAAGTGTGTGTGTGTGTGTGTGTGTGTGTGTGTGTGTGTGTGTGTGTAGACCATTCTTCCTAAATGTTTACTAGAGAACCTAGGTTCACACTCCATATGAACCATTTTCTGGTCATTAAAACCTCCATTAGCCGGACGTGGTGGCGCACGCTTGTAATCCCCGCGCTTGGGAGGTGGAGACAGGAGGATGGCGCAGGTTCAAAGCCAGCCGCGCTGGCTTAAGAGACCCTGTTTCCAAATAAAAAATATAAAATAGGTCTGGGAGTGTAGCCTGGAGGTAGAAGGGCTTCCAGGAACCCCAGTACCCCCCCCCCCCACACACACACACATCTCCATGAGCTGGGCGTGGTGGCGCACACCTATAATTCTAGTGCTTGGGAGGCGGAGACAGGGAGGATCACATTCAAGCCCAGCCTCAGAAACTTGGTGAGACTATTTCAAAGTTAAAAAATAAAATGGGCTAGGGGTGTAGCTCAGAGGTAGCAAGCTAGTAGGTTTAATCTCCAGTACCAAAAAAAAAAAATCTACTTGAATATATTCAGAGGAAATGGAGCAACATTAAGATAGTTTAACCTGATAACTCGCGGCCTCTTTATTTTCTTATTGACTTTGAACTTTATGACCTGGGTTTTTAATGTAGTGCTTAATCTAATGAGGAGCAGTTTATTAACAATCGGTGGCTTGGGTGACTGAATGGATATCCATCATAAGGGACCCAAGCAGCAAAATCATCATTTCGGTTGAATGCTTGCTTACCGTGATGGGCAGGATATAAAGATGTGTGAAAGGTGAGGCCCTCCCTCCAGGAGCTGCGCCGCGTGCTGAGGGAGGTGAGGCTGTGCTCAGGCACCGCACGCTCCTGCGCTGTTAGCTACTTTGCGCGGGAGCAGATGGCGTGTGGCTCCTTAGGGGCTGCAGCGTGATGGGACCGTGTTCTGGGGCAGGGAGGTTTGAATAAGGAGCGGATTGGGCCAGTGGAATTGGATATGCAGGCGTGGAGGGAGTCGTGTGGCCTAGGGATGCGCAAGGGACGCAGGTGTGTGGGGACAGCCCGAGGCCGTCGAGCGGGATTATTGAAGAGGTTGGTGCAAGCTGGCAGCGGAGGTGTTTTGAATAAATGAGACGATGCCGACCCTTAGGAAGGATATGTTGAATGATCAACTCTAGAAAGATGTTTTTGTCGTGTGCAAAGTGTAGGAATTCCCACCATGGCGTTTGTCATCCAACCTCATGTAGCGTCTCTGCATGCTGGCCTTCTGTGACTCTCTTCAGTAGAAAAAAAAGATAAGAACTTAGGAAGTGCAGTAATTATTTTATTCTTATTAATTGCATCTTTTTATTTTTCACCTAGAACTATATTGGCCAGGGAGTTTTCTCCATCTTTTACTTGACAAATAAAAATTCTCTACACGTGTCCTATCCAGCATGAGTTTTGGGGTCTGCATTTGTGGCAGGGCATCTTACCGAGCTGGGCACCCGGATTACTTCACATGCCCTGAAAATCTTCTGAGAAGTCTTCAGGAATATGTTACATTGTTTTTAACTGTAGTGACCATGTTTTTCAGGGAGTCTCTTGAATGTACTGCTGTTTAACTGAAGGAATCCTTTGGGTACAATCTTTTCAACCCCAGAAATAGTTCTTAGACCAGTACATAGATAAGTCAGGCTCCATTTTATCCAGCTTATTTGCTTTACAGGCTCTAAAAATTATCCCTCAAACTTAGTCTTATATAACTGAGGGATTATACATAGTTTTTATTGGTGTAGGAAATGTAATTATTTGATTTTTTGTATTAAAATTTATTCTTTTTGAAATTTGAAAAAACACCATGATGGCTTTTATCAAATGCAAACCTAATATTGTTCTGTTTTCTCCTATGCTTTTGGGAATTTAAGCCTTTGAGGAATAAGATTTACAAAAAATATTTAAACTGAAATGGGTTGTCCAACACTTTGATAGTCAAAATACCATTTGTAAGAACATTTTTCAGAATTGTTACTTATTTTCTAGAACTGTATGCCTATTTTTCCATTTTACCTGAAGCAGTAGACATTTCTAGAGGTTTTTATTTATGTCTTAAGAAATATTTTGTAGATCCAGTTCATTCTAGTTTATAGGTGAATATTTAGAATATTTTAACCAGTTCTTTCTCCCTCCCTGTCTCCCTCTCTCCCCCTTCCTCTCCTTTTTTTTTTTTTTTTTTCTCTCTCTCTAGGAGAATCATTCTATACATGGCTAGAAGGTAAACTTAATGTCTTTAAATTTATTGGCTTTTTGTAAAAATGTATTGATTTACTTAGTATTTTTGTAAGATTTAGGATTTTATTACCTAGACAACTAATTCTGACAGTGCTCGAAGGAAAACAACATATTTTGGGAGAAAATTAGGTGGAAATTTTGAAGACATTGGTCAGCTGAAAACCAATGTTGCTGTGTAAGTACGCAGGCCAGGTACCGTCCGTGGGTTTCGTAGCTCGACTCCCTGGTCTCAGCTCATTCTGGATGCAGTGCTCATCCAGACCACGTTTCTAGGAACCAGCACGCAAACCTGTTCCTGAGAAGGAAGGATTTTATGTATGAAATGAGGGAAGATAAATTGAATTGAGAAGGTTTTGAATATTTTTGCTCATGTTACCATAGTATAAACTTGCCTACTTATAAAACAGATCAGTAGAGACTCCAGGATATTAGGTCCTTTTGCATTCTTGTATTTCCAGTGTTGAAAATGTAAAACATTATTAAAAACTGAAATGTTACAGGATTTTAAAAACTGAGGTTAATAACTGGATGTATGATGCTTTGGGAAACAATTTTTCAGGTTGTCATTGGTTTATGAAACAAAGAGTATGTTAGTGGAAGATATAGGAAAATTGAAACTGTATCCGTAACCTTTAGGAAATGGGTCAAATAAGTTCTGTTTTGTTCCTTAATCGGCCATTTTGTTTTCTCAGCATAATTTTAATGAGCTGTATGCATGTGTTGGTCATTATTAAAGTAAACATTGTTGTCATGCAGCTTTTAGAGTTATACTGAAAAATGACCAAATTAGAAGGGACATACATTTGTTATTAAGCTCTACTCTAAAGATATAAATTGAGGGAAGTTGCATTTAGGTTAAGAGACTGCGTGTTTATAATGGAGGATGAGAGTACAATTGAGCCCAGTGGTGGGCTCTAGGCGTGCCACATCTGCCATTCTTCTGGGGCCCTCTTGTCCTGACTCCCAAGGCAGCTGGCTCTACCTTTTTCAGATTCAGGTGTGTCTTCTGGAGCTTGAGACCTACCGTAGCAATCCTCCAACCTGAGGTCTCAGTGTGGACAGTGCCTGTAAAAAAGAACAGTGTCCAAATGCCAGAGTGCCGCTTTAGGAAATCTAGCCCCTTGTGAGAAAGAAAAACAGCGTATGCCTCAGGCCCACAGCTCCACTGCTGAAGTTAACATGGATGAAGTCTAAGCGAGGAAAGGGAGAGCGCGTTGGCCAGTTGCACTGGCGTGTGTCGCTGCAGCTGGCAGCTGGAGCCTGCCTCCCAGGTCGCCTTTGGCAGGTGTGCCTCTGAGTGGTGCTGAGAAGGCTTTGCCTGGTGCTCCCCTAGCTAGGGACGCCACCTGCCCCCAAGCGGCTTCCGGGAAAGAACAGGAGAGGGAGGGGCCGGGAAAGGGGCTGTGTCAAGGCAGAGCAGCAGCGGTGCTGGCACCTGCGTCCCAGGGCCTGCATATCAGCGTCTGTGGTGTTTGCACCTGCGTAGCCCAGACCTGGACATCTTGTTCTACATTAAGCTTTCATCCTGTTCTGTTAACACCATCCTGAAGCCAGAATCTCCTCTGTCTTGTGCTGAGACTCTTAGTCTAATTGTTTATATATTATTTCTTGTTATTTTTAATGTCCTTGAATCTTTAAGCCTGAATACCGAATCTCTTTGGTTCAATATTTCTGTAATCTAAATGGAAATTATTTCTCAATGTTTTTCTGAATAGGTTTGTGTTTGGAGAAAAGAGTCTTCTATAAGCTTATATCAGGACTTCATGCCAGTATCAATATCCATCTGTGTGCAAATTATCTTTTGGAAGGTAATCAAATTTTTAAGTACCAATTTTGCCTTGTTTTAATATAGAAAGTACTGGCGGGGGTAGGGGGCACATAGTCTCTAGAGCAAAAACTCCCTTTACTGAATGATTGCATCTCTCTTCAGAGACCTGGGGTAAACCTACCTGGGGACCGAACATCAAAGAGTTCAAGCGCCGCTTTGACCCTGCGGAGACCAAGGGAGAAGGTCCGCGGAGGCTGAAGAACCTGTACTTCCTGTACTTGATTGAGCTCCGAGCTCTGTCCAAGGTGGCCCCTTATTTTGAGCGCTCAATTGTTGATCTTTACACTGGAAATGTAGAAGATGATGCTGACACCAAAAACCTCCTCCTGAGTATCTTTCAAGATACAAAGTAAGAAATCATCAGTCTGTTTAGATGAGGTGGTACTTGAAGGGCAGCAGACCCCTCAGAGTTAGGAAAAGGACGAGGTAGACTGAGAGGGAACGGAGGGGACGGCAGCATTGACGGGCGTTCCTCAGACGCCGCCCAGGAGCATCCTTGAGGCTGTCTGCCGGAGCTTTCACACAGGAAAGCAAGGGTGTGCTCCACGTGGTTTTAAGTATGACTTAAGATTCGTTGGTTTGTGTTTTGCAGTACTGGGGATGGAACCCAGGGGCATTCTACCTCCAAGCTCCACCCCAGCCCTGTTTTTTATTCTTCATTATAAAACAGGGTCTCATTAAGCTGTGGAGGCCTCTCTAAGTAGTAGAGGCTGGTTGTGAACCTGCAGTAGTCCCGTCTCAGGCTCCCACGTGCTGGGATCACGCGCGTGCGCCTCCACGCCCAGCCGACTGAGACTTTATGAAGGACCAGATTTCAGTGCCCTTAGCGATCTTCCCATCAGCTGCATGTCCTCCTGGGGAACTACTCGAGTTAGACGCATCATAAGTGTGTTTAGCGTTGCAGCGGACACGTAAGGGAGCGTTAGCTGTGCCTTCCAGAATATAGCCTTCTAAAAACCCTTGTCTATAAAAACTCAAGCTTGCTTTTAATATGAGCACAGAGAAAAAGATTAAAAAATGCTTAAGGTAAATTATCACATTTTAAAATGTTCAATAGTGTTGTGTATTTTTCACATAGATTCTTTTTCTTTTTCTTTCTTTTTTTTTTCAGTACTGGGGATGAAACCCAGGGGCATTCTACCTCTGAGCTACATCCCCAGCTCTACTTTTTTTTTTTTTTTTTTTTTTTGCGGGTCTGGGGTGGAGCCCAAGGGGATTCGACCTCCGAGCTACACCTCCTGCCCTATTTTTTATTCTTTATTTTGAAACCGGGTCTCACTGAGTTGCAAAGGGCCTCACTAAGTAGCTGAGGGTGTGCACGAACCGCGATCCTCCCAAGTGCTGGGATTACAAGCGTGTGCTACCACGCCTGGCTTTTTCTTTTTGTTTTATCATATAATTTCTTCAGAATATTACAGTCTTAAATTGCAAAGCCATTTTTATCTTTACTCTTTTATTAAATAGCTTCTGTGTAAATTTTTGTCACCTTCCCGTGTTGTAAGTAAATGAATAATGAATGTAAAATATTTGTAGGTAGAGAACTTCTGCTCAGGTGTAGTGCAGAGTCCCCGGCTTCTCACCGTCGCCCGTCTGTCTTTTCATCAGGTCCTTTCCCATGCACTTTGACGAGAAGTCCATGTTTGCAGGTGACAAGAAGGGGGCGACCTCTCTGAAGGTAGGAAGCTGCCCCGCGCCTGCAGTCGGCCGCAGCCAGACGGGGCCGGTTCTCGCCTGCAAGACTTCGCTTAATTCTAAAAATATAATTACACTGAAATATTTTCTGCACTCCAGGAGGAATTCCGGTTGCACTTCAAGAATATTTCCCGCATCATGGACTGCGTCGGCTGCGACAAATGCAGACTGTGGGGGAAGTTGCAGGTATGTGTGCTGCCTTGTTTTTAACAACTCCTATTAACCTTAGATTATTTCCCACTGTATTGTAAACCTTTTCATTATAATAAATGTCCTCATTATTCATTGGAGTTTAGAAATCGGTAGATCCAAAGTGCAGTTTTTCTGTTTTTTTATATGAAATATAATTATTATTATTAAACTCTGTGTTATATGTACATGTATAAGGATATTTTTGTATTCTGTGTGAATGATTTTAGTTGTATTTATTTATGTGCTTGGTAAAATTTCAGATTCATTTTTGAAGTTTTTAATAAAGAATTTAATATATTTATATAAAAGTTATATAAAATATAAATTAAATATTAAGTTTTGGCCATTGAATTTGTCCTCAGTCACAAGGGGCTGTCTATATCCCAAAACACTAAAACTTCAATAGGTACGTGTCATAAATGTTTAATGTAAAAGGATTGTTTGGTATTTTAATTCTTATTTTCTTACAAAGAAAGATGACAGTTATAGGAAATCAAGAGGCATTATTTTGCCGGGCGTGGTGGCGCACGCTTGTAATCCCTGCGCTTGGGAGGCAGAGACAGGAGAATCGCGCAGGTTCGAAGCCAGCCGCACGTGCTGGCTTAGGAGACCCTGTTTCCAAATAAAAATGTGAAAATAGGTCTGAGAGTGTAGCCCAGAGGTAGAAGGGCTTCCAGGAACCCCAGTACCACCAAAAAAAAAAAAAAAGAGGCATTATTTTATCTATTCTTAATTTTGAAACAAGGTCCCATTAAGTTGTGGAGGGTGTCACTAAGTACTGAGGCTGGCCACAGACCTGCAGTCCTCCTTTCTCAGTCTCCCAAGTACTGGATTACAAGTGTGCACCACCACGCCCAGCTAGGAGACATTTTAATAGAGACTACACCGAAATAAAAATTTTCTTTTCCTCTGATGCTGATAATTGAGAAATTATTAAATGTTCACATCACTAACAAGAAGCTTGAACTGTTAGGGGCTGTAAAAACGCCCTCAGTGGAACTCGGGCGTGTCTCAGGTAGAGCGCTTGCTGGCACGTGTGAGGCCTGGGCTCCATCCCTAGCACTGAAAAAAAACGCTTTCCACGTTACGAGTTGAACATGGTGGTCCTGGGGTGATGCTTTCAAGGTTAAACACAGGCATAGTAGTAGTTTACAATAGTATGTGTCCAACACGTTACACTGTTCAGCGTTCTTACCAGCTCAGCTAAGTTTATCATGTGCATAACTGTCTTGAGCAAATCTAACAGTGGTGAAGGCTTGGTCCATAGCAACGTCCTGTCGTCACAGCTGAGTGGTCTTCTCAGTCCATACTCTGCAGAACTAATTGTTCGTCCATCCTTGTTTTCTGTAGACTCAGGGTTTGGGAACTGCCTTGAAGATACTGTTCTCTGAAAAAGAAATCCAGAAGCTTCCAGAGAACAGTCCATCCAAAGGCTTCCAGCTCACTCGTCAGGAAATCGTCGCGCTTCTAAACGCTTTTGGAAGGTAGGATCCGTTTCCACTGCGGAGACTCGAGCCCCCGCAGTCTGTGGACGGAGGTGATGAAATGATCTGGACCCTCTGCTTACCGTGGCCTCAAGGCTGATGAGTGAACCTGTGTACAGTGGCAGGAAGATTACCGGTGTCCCGTTGCTGTTTGCAGCCTCCGTTCTGCAGGCACAGTACTCTGCTAACTCCTCTAGGGGACCGGAGCCTGTCATGCCTTAGTGAGAGAGGACAGTGGGGCGAGAAGGCGATGGAAAGAGAGACCAGCCCTTCTTCTGCCCCGTGCTGCTTTTTTTTCCCTTCTCATTACTGGGGATGGAACCCGGGGGCATTCTACCTCCGAGATGCACCAAGCCCTATTTTTTCTTCTTATTTTGAAATAGGGTCTCACTGAGTTGCCAAGGGCCTCACCAAGTGGCTGGTGCTGGCCACGAACCACGATCCTCCCGTCTCAGCCTCCTGAATGCTGGGATGACAAGTGTGAGCCACCGCGCCCGGCTCGCCTGTGTTTCTTAAGCTGAAGAGTCCTTTGCTTTCACTTACTTATATCCCTTTTCTTTTTGTTTTCAGACATATCATCTGCTTGTTTGTTTATACTACAGATGGGTTAGGAATAGTTTGAACTCTCCTATAGAGATATGTGCAGTGCCACCTAACTGAGAACACAGAAGGAAGCATAGGAGGAAAAGAACCGGAGAGTAAAGCTGTGCTGCCTTAGAGAGAGGCAGACATTCAAGTCGGGGACTTTCTTTAAAGGGACCGAGTGTTGCAAGATCATTGCTTCTTAATATGCATTTTAGAGAGGCAATTAACTTAAAGTCGATCGTTACACATTTCCCATCTTAAAAATAGCAAAGATTTCACTTGTTTCCCATGTTTAAAAATGACTGTGCAGTTGAGATTTGAAACACAGACTGTCCACTGATAGTTTGTATTTCACGCCAGGAGCAGAGGTGCACACGTGCAATCCTAGTTCTCAGGAGGCCGAGGCGGGAGGAGACGGCAGGCTCCTGGGCTGCCTAGTCCCGAGCTGTGAGCGTGCGCCGTCCCCGGCTCCTGCTTCCCTTATGCATCCGCGGTAGACCGCTGGCTCTGTGCCCTTCTTAGCCAAAAACCATTGCTCTGTGTTTTGTTAATCTTTAATAAGAAATTACGGCATACCAACTTAAAGATGGAATCATGTCAAGTATTGCTTATATTTTTAATTTTGATTTTGCTTTCAAATTGTGGCTCCTGTAGCAATATCAGTGATTTGAAATAGGCACCGTCGTATCAGCTGTATGTACTAACATGCTTTTCTTTTTCTCTTACAGGCTTTCTACAAGTATAAGAGAATTACAGAATTTTAAAGTCTTATTACAACACAGTAGGTAATAAAGGCTTTTCTATGTCTACGTAGAGACACACAGTGACGGTGTGAAGCCTTTTAGTCTTGGACATTAATCAGAGACTAACCTAAGACTTCAAGAACTCTGAACTCTTAAAAGAGAAAATTCAAATGTTCACTTGAATATTTATGACCTTTTCTAGATTATCAATTAGAGATATTTATAAATGAAGCATATACTTTTAAAACATGTAAATCGTACTAATTCTGTGTTTAATTCCATGTGTTTACATCTGTTGATACTGTTTGTTTCAAATTTGACTTGTTACTCTGTTGTGTGTCTTATTTCTAGCTGTCACACTGTAGCAGCCAACCATCTCTGTCATGGCGCTGTTGAGTCTTTGTGGAAGGGGAGAGCAGGGACCCTGTCAGTGTTGCTTGGCCATGGTTTTCAGCCTTGCTGGTGCTGTCCCCTCCCACAGGGTGGCGCTGTCGAGGTGGTGAGTGGCTCGGGAATTGGCCTCAGTTGTTGTTGACGGGCTCCTGGTGGTGCCGGCTCCTGGTGGGCCTGCGTGGTGGGCTGGCTCCAGTGTCCTCTACGCACCTGCACAGCACTTCTCCCCCTTGCCTCTCTGGTCCTCTCCTGATTTTAGACATTTTTAGTTATTTTAAGGGATAAAAAGCCCTGCATACTTACTAAATGAAGTACTTCTGGATAAAATTTGAATGGGATTATATGAATTTCTAATGCTATTTTAAAGTAAGCACTTGTAAAGGATTTTATTTTGAATACACTCTATGCAAGCCCCTCCCTCTCTGCAGTTCTGTGGGGAGGTGTCTTCGGTGCCCGGCGGGTCTGGCCTCCTGGAGGCTCCTCTCCGGCCCCAGGACATTGTCCCCGTGGCTCCAACAGAGGACTCGTGGGTCCTGTATGTCGCCTTCTAAACCTGGGGTTTACAAGTGTCAGTGGATGTACTGGGACTCACCCAGAGGTGTCTGTGGAAAGGCAGCGCTGGCAAAGTCGTCTTCCCCAGGCTCTTCCCGCTTTTCTGAAGGAAATAATAAGTGCTCTTATCCCCCCATCTACCCTGCCAGAGTCCGAATGTGTTCACGATAAGCTTGAGCTTCTGTGGTTGGTGGAGGTGTTTTTTGTTAGGTTGCATTAAAAGGCTGGCTTGATTGGGGCTTCCTCTACCTTTCCTTTTTGTTTGTTTTGGTTTTTCTTTTAGGGCTGCAAATATCACATGTTCAGGGAAAGAGACCTTAGTGCAAACAGTCTAAAAATGCAAATTCTAATAATCTTGCCAGTATATTAATAAGCTGTATTCTCAACGTTGTTCATCCAGTTTCAGAAAATGTGATGAACGTGCCCCTGTTTTTATTGTGTGTTTAAGCGTCTTTTGGGTGGTTTTACTTCATCATCCCACAGTAACAGCTACTATTTAGACTACTTACTAGAGAAAGGCCATGGTCATTTCCATTTATTGCATTTTTCTTTACCGTGATTTGTTTTAAGCTTAGGAAAAATAGTGTATTAGAGTATGTCCTGGGAAATTAAAGTGTCTAGTTAAGGTAAAAAGTTACTTTCAAAGTTTTAATGAATTTTTTCACTTCAGAGAAAATAAAGAAATATGTAATCTTACGCTGAAACTCATCTGATTATTTTACCATAAATTAGATTGTGGGCAGCCTCCGTTTTTTGGATGTATTTATTCCTAATGATTGCATAAACTGTAGGAGCCCGTTTTGTAGCCTGGTGGCGCTGTGTGGTCCCTGTGCAGTGCTAGAGTGCCCTCTGCGTTGTGAGCGGTGGGCCGGCGCGCGCCTCTGGGCACTTGGTCTGTGTCGGCACCTCACGTAACAGTCCAGTTCTTGACTATGTAACTGACGGGAGCCATTGTAGTGGCCGATGACGTGAGCACTCGGAGGAGAGGACGCCCCCTTCTTCATGTATGCTTTTGTTTCTTGTAAGTGGTGTCTATGGAAGTTAGACAACTAGATATGAAATTTGGTAAACTTCCAATGTTCTTGTTTTGATTCTTGGATTATGAGGAAGATGCGACGGCAGAGTAATGGATTCAGTTTTGAAATTTGACAAGTCAACTGTTGGGTGTTGAACATCGTAAATGGCTCAACTGTGTAATCTCCTGGTGTGTGTGAAACCCTCCGCCATGTTTTTGACTGCCTAGGTGCCACTGCATGTAAGAAAGGACAGCTTTCTTGGTCTGCACCAGCACTGCCTTCAGCAGGAAACTCGAACAGCTCCCGGTAGCCTCTCAGTGTGCAGACTGAAGCCCTGCAGAAGCCAGAGCTAGTCACCAAGAGACGCAGGTTAGGTGACGGTGTCATGCGTAAAGCCACGTGTGCTCTATTTTAAGTAACATCTACAGGTGCAGTTTTGATTTTGAACAAAATTCCAAATTACTGATGTTGTACCTGCCAGATTCTAGAAAATGTGATTAAAGTACATGTTTCTGCAGTCCTCTGTCTTGTTCTTTTCCCTTTGTTTCTTTAATAACATGTAGACAGAGGTAAATGTATTTGTAGGCAGCGAGAGGTGGCTCCTCCTGGTCACAATGGCAAGTGCTGGCTATTACGGCGCACCTTCCTGACGGCACTGGTAGGCAGGCACAGTTCTCTGCTTTGTAAACAGGACAGGCTCAATAACGTGTCTAGGCCGTAGAGCCAGAACTTGAGACCACAGCCCCTTCACAATGTGGCCCAGGACATCACACGAGTAGCCCGGTGCTGCCCACTGACCAGCGGGGGCCAGGGCATCACACGAGTGGATGGTGCCACCCACTTAATCCACGGGGGAGGGTCTGACTTCCAGAACCTTCTGACTTATATTGAGTCATAGGCTTTTAAAATAACTAATTTTATTTAATTTTTTGAATAGGTAATACATTCACATGGTTTAAACGCCAAAAGACAGCCAAAGTTATCCAGTGAATGTCTTCCTTCTATCCACGCCAGCTTCTGTGCTGCCACCCTGACACCCCCACTCTGTACAGTCTCTGGTCTTGGTTTCGTACATTTCCATCCACACTTTCTTAGGCACATACAGTCATACAAATGTAAAGTCTTAAATTTTACTCACTGACATCATACACATACTGTGTCTGCATATAAAATTCCTAGGTGGCTTCACATATTGCTAGATGACTGTTAAAGTTTTGGTGGCTGCTTGGGTTCCATCATACACATGTGCCCTCATTCAATTAACTATTCTCTGTTAATGGGTATTTCGTTCTCTTTCAGAACTTGTATATATGTCATTTCACATGTATGTGTATGCACCTGTGAAACAGGTCCCCACAGAGGGAAATTGGGGTCAAAGGCCAAGTGCTTTTGTAACTTCGAAAACAGCGGCCAGTATCCCGTCCCCACAAGGGTGGTGCCACCGTTCCAACTGGAATTGATGACGGTACCCGCTTAGCCACACCTCACCTCCATAGACATTGCTGAAATGCTGAACTGGGCTCTTCTTTCTGATACAGATGAAAACATGATCCACGTATGTTTAGTTTGTGTCATTACAGGTAGAGTTAACTGCTTCTCATATGCCCAAGAGCCACTGTTTGCTTCTGTGTTCACACCTTTTGCTCACTTTCCTTCCAGGTTAACATCTTGTCCATTTCTGGGACTACTTTCTTAGAGGTATTAATGCTTCAACTGTAATGAGCTGCAAATTTATTTCAACTTCTTTTCTGACATTTGGCTTTGCTTATGATTGTCACATAATCTGATCTATTAGGTTTTTTTCTTTTATTTCTGGATTTTTGAGTCATTGTTAGAATGCCTTCCTCACTCTAGAATAGTAATTTATTAATATTTTCTTCCAGAACTTTTATGGTTTTATTTCTTTTGGTACTGGGGACTGAACCCAGGGACATTCTACCTCTGAACTATACCCCCAGCCCAATTTTTTATTCTTTATTTTGAAACAGGGTCTCACTAAGTTGGGGAAGGCCTCACAAGTAGCTGAGGCTGGCCGTGAACCTGCGGTCCTCCTATCTTAGCCTCCCAAGTACTGGGATTAGAAGGGTGCGCCACCACGCCCCGCCCCAGCCCTATTTTTTGTTTTTCATTTTGAAACTGGATCTGTTATGGAGGGGCCTCACTTAAGTACCTGACGCTGGCCGCGAACCTGCGATCCTCCTGTCTTAGCCTCCCAAGTACTGGGATTACAAGCATGCGCCACCGCGCCCGGCTCCATGTCTCCTCACTTTAAGTGGCTTATTAATTTATATTCTTTGAGGAGAATGCCACTATTTTGTCCTGATCCTTTTCAGTAGCTCCTCCTCTTTTTATGCACACAATCAGAAATGTTTGTAATTCTCACACAGGATAAAAATAGAAACACATATCAGCTATGTCTCTATACTTTATCAGTCAGCAGTCTTAAGTGAAAGGATAGTTTTCAAACACTAAAATTTGCTCAGTTGGAAATCTTAATAAAGCTTCAAACACTCAGATGCATTTAGTTCTAAGGTGAGTTGACCTATTGCTCAGTAGTAGAGTGCTTGCCCAGTGGAAGCCCTGGCTCAGTCCCCAACACCGCCACCAGCGAATGGGCAGCTCCTGAATGCCAGCCTTGTGGGGTGGGTCAGCCGGCATCCTTTCTACAGGTCTTCTGAGGCCCCTGGGGTTGACCAGACTCCTCTTGTGGCTTTGGCCAGGGCTTAGCGTGCTGTCTCGAGCCTCGGTGGGGAGTTTGAGAGCTCGTCCCTAGTGGGCTTGCTGATCATGAGACCAATATGGCTGTTAAGAATGTGCTTGATACATTCAGTATATTACAAGAGAACTTCCAGGTCAGAGCTCTGGGGACACCACATTCCGGATGTTAATTATTTTTATTTTTCTTTGGTGGTACTGGGGGTGGAACCCAGGGAGCTTTCTACATCTGGGCTATACTCCCAAACCTATTTTTACATTTTATTTGGAAATGGTCTCACTACATTGCTGAGAGCCTCACTAAGTAGCTGAGGCTGGCTTTGAACCTGTGCAACCCTCCTGCCTTAGCCTCCCAAGCGTGGGGATTATAAGCATGCGCCACCACACCTGGCTCCGGCTATTAATTATAAAAAAAAAAAGAACCATGAAGGCCCACTGCACAGTTCAGTCTGAATTCTTAGCTGCAGGGCAAGCGTCTCTTCCAGAAACTCAGGCGCAGCCTGGCACTGGCCTCGGATGTCGACAGTCCATGCCTTCTCATGCTGGTGCCCACGCCTATGCTCTTATAGATTGTCATGGTCCTAATTTCACACTGCTTTAAAACAAGAGGAAATGTGGATATTTTCAGAACCAGAAAAGCCGTTCTTGTGCTCTTTGGGCATTCAGTATTCCACATGAGGAGTTTTGCTAGCATGGTAGCAGGATATGTGAATCCAGGAGCCTTCCTGTAAGAGGACACACGGACACTGTTGTTGTGTGTCCCCGGATGTGTGGACAGCACTCCTCAGAGGCAGCGCTGCTTTTGGGGGCGGGGCAGACACTCAGGTCATTCGTGTCTTTCCCGACAAAGAGCTCGTGAGCTTCATCATAAACACGAGCTGTGGCTTCTCAGTGTCCTACTAGACACAGCAGAATTATAAAGTGCGTTTACGTATTACAGGATGAGTACAATAATTACATGAACTTAGTGGGACTGCACTTTTCAAATAGCCCCCTCGCAGCTGACAGAATACAGAAGGGGGCAGGGCGTTCTGCAGATGTGACTTGAGAGGCGTAGTGATGAGGCCGTGTGGCTGTGCTCAGGTTTCTTGGTACAGTTAACGTAACTCAAAGCCGGGCGTGGTGGCACAGGCTTGTAGTCCCAGCACTTGGGAGGCTGAGACAGGAGGAACGCACAGGTTCTAAGCCAGCCTCAGCTACTTAGGGTCTCGGCAACTTAGACCCTGTTTTCAAATTATAAAGTAGGTCTGGGAGTGTAGCCCGGAGATAGAAAGCCACTAGGTTCTATCCCCAGTATCACAAAAAAATATAAAAATAAATAAAAATGAAAGGCAGCGTTATAAGTATGGTTGGAGATTACAGAAAAACTCGGGACTGCCCACCATCCTTTGGCTTAGAGCTGGGGGTTATGATGAGTGCCCTCGGAGGCCTCTCAGCTCCGCCTTGTCCGTAGTGAATGTTCAGAGTTGGGAGGATTGTAATGCTGCTGTAGTCCCGAGGTGTCATGGGTATTCAGTCTCACTGGGCTGGCAGAAGTAGGCAGAATCGCTGTGAACACAGCAGAGGAGGTTCAATGGTGCAGCCCACTCTGTCGTTAGCGTCAGCAGCATGGTGTCACTGCGGTGGGCACCGCGGTGCCCTCACAAGAGCAAGAGCAAGCTCCAGCCTGTGGCAAACATCTGGGCCTCGAGAAAATTCCCAAAAGCCAGTTACCTCAAAGACACACTATCCACTTCATTTGAGTTTTTAACACTGGAGTTGCAGTTGGCTTCCTGAATGGCATTTGTCTTTTACGAAGCTGCCAGTGCGCAGCTCAGAATCTGGCCCTCAGTGGTAAGGATTCGAGGAACGCGAAGTCTAAAGGCCTTAAAACTGTTAGGCCATATATTCTATACTTTTAAAGTGAATTATGCATAAAAGTCTGTGCAAACTACAACATGTATTGCAGTAATGTTCTCAAGAAGAAACCCTAGTGTACTTCAGCATTATTAAGTTATATAAAACAAATCTTTATACAAGTATAGATTTTCTTTAAAAAGTTTTAAATTATGCCCACTGAAATAGCCAGGCTCGATTAGTACTCAGACAAGGGCTTACCAAACTAAATTATTGCTTAGTTCTAGAGCGCCATTAGAAACCTGTAACAAAAATCAAGTCCTATTTCTTAGAGAAAGTGCCCTAAAGTTGACCTGTCCTTAAGTTAGTCTTTTCTGAAGCTTTTCAACGGAGGACTCTTCCTGTGACACTGCCAGCTGCGGCTACCCGTGGCGTAGCTTGTCAGGGTCCGGAGTGGAGTCCTGTTGTGCTGAAGTTCCTACTTGTGCCAGGAAGCTGTTGGCATGTTGTCCCCAGTCACAGCAGTCCGGAGCAAAGCTTGAAAAGGAAGAGAGAGCTCAGTGGGACGGTGTCATGGTGCTCGTGCCTGGCCCATCTGGGCCGACGGAGCAGGGCCTGGTGTGAACTACAGGCTGCCTGGGTGCTCTGACCGCTTCCTTAAAGCATGTTTAAGATAGCGCCACACAGCGGTCCAGGACTCCTGAGCGCAAGCCGCGTCCCACTGGACCCCGGGCAGGCTGCTCGAGCACCAGGGCAGCTCGCTCCCTGTTAGAACAGCAGCCTCTGTGCTCAGCCTCATCTGTAGAACCGGAGTGATTGCACTGTGGGCCGAGACACTAGGAATGAATGTCGGAAGAGGACCCGGCGCAGAGTCAGTACTCAGTACAGTGAGCAGCCTTCACGTTCATCCTCCTGGCCTGAGGGTGAAGCGGCTGCAGGAGGAGATGCAGCCAGGGCGGGGCTCAGAGCACAGCTCTAGCGAGAGGGAGGCAGACCCTGAGACCTCCGGGAGCCTAGCACTTGGCGAGTCGGGGTGGAAGCCGCCCCAGGCTGTGCCCTTGCCGAGATGGTCTGCCCTCGGGCAGTCTCTTGTCCTGACCCACAGAGACAGCGGCGGGAGCCCAGCTTTGCTTCGGGCCTCCTGTCCCTAAACCGGGCTCTCTCCAGAGCTCTTCTAAGACTAAGAACTTGCCCTGTTAGCGATGAGCAAAAAGCAAGCGGAGATATTTCATCCAGAAGAAGAGAGAGCTGCGTGGCAATGTTGACGGTCTTTAACACATGAAAGATGATGTAAGATAAGCGCTTACTCCAACCCTAACCCTGGGCAAGTGAGCGCAGGGGCTCAGCAGGCGCCAGGCCTGCCCTGTGGGTCCCTCCCCTGCTGGCATTGGCTCATAGGGGGACGAGAGCCCCGCTGGAGCCCCCAGGGTGTGAGGGACAGGAGGACCAGCCAGGAGGCGCGTTCCGGGCTCTGGTCTGCCAGGCCGCTGTGCGTCACAGGGCTCCGTGCTCCCCTCCCTCCTCCACTCGCCTCCTCAGCCTAGACCTTAGGCGAGGGCAGCTGAGTGGCAGTCAGTCTTGCTCTACATCTGCTGGTTTGAAATCTAATGTGTTTAACCGCCCTTTCCAAAAAGATCTGGGTCAAATGTCCTAGTAGATTTGCAAAAAGGAGACTTCCTGTTGGAAACTCACATGGGAAAAAAAACTTAAGTACAGGTGAGACCAGGAGGTGGAGCACTGACTTAGGACCACACACAGGCGAGACCAGAGACCCGAGACTTTGGGCCCACACCACCTCTCACGGAGGCCGGCGGCAGCACGTGGAGGCCCAGCCTGTGCACTTGGCCATACGCCCGGGCACAAGTCACCCAGCCTCTAGACACCAGGCTTCCTGTGGTGCCAACCTCAAGGCTCCTTAGGAAGACTGAGGAGGTGCTTATGAACCTTACACCAGCGACTGGTACACAGGTGCTATGGAAGGGTTTATTAATAGTCTCCTAACCTAAGGCCCAAATGCCCTTCTCTAAGTCAGATCCTCAAGAACTGGCATTCAAATCTGAATGTAGGATCTGATTGCTGTCATGTGCTGCTCCTGCAGCCTGGGAGCCGGTCTTACCTGCCCTGCAGTCCCTGAGGGGCGGCGCTCCAAGCCAGGTCGTCGTCGCTGTCGTATCTCCGAGGGTTGTCAAAGAAGTAAGACCTGGGGTTGAAGCCATGGCTGGGGACCATTCCAGGGGTGGTCTAGAAAGACAGGGGATCCAGCATACCTCCAGAGCCCGCCTCGCCCTACGCGACACAGACCGCCGGCTCTCCTCTGCAGGGCTCAGCTGTCCTCGTCTGAGGAGCCTCCCCGCGGGCCCTGCGGGCCTTCAGTGCTTGCCCTGCCAGTCTCGCTCCCTGCTGAATCATTACACTTTAGCCCCTCACTGAAAATGCCCAGGTCACCTAAACTCAGTCCACTAGGATGTGTCTGTGTAACCATGTCAGCCTTCGTAATAAAATGCTGACGAGATCATTTGGAGCCGATTTCCCATCCCACTTCCATTTCCTGCCTTTGTTTCTGTTCCCAAACAGTTTCACTTTGTTTAAAAAAAAAAAAAATCCAAACCCACGTTGCTGGGCTCCGTCTGGCTCCAGCTAGTTCTGTTCAAAGCCTGCAGGCAGCCCACTGTGGAGTCCTGGGTCACAGTGACTATCCAGACAGAAGCCAGGGGAATAAGCCTTGCCATCGTCGTCTGGATGCGGGGCAAGAGCCCCGGACCAGGCCCTCCTTGTTCTGGCTTCCTTGCCGCCCCTCTGGGCGCTCGCTGGCCAAGGCCCACGCTCGCCTTTCCGAGCTCACAGGTAAGAGAGTTGGATTGTACCAGCTCGTGTGGCTGGAATAGCTCATGGGGCAAAGCTCCCAGGGACTCCCGCTGTGCCCGCAGTGCCTCCTGTCCTGCCCCAGACAGGCATCTGTATAAAGTGTGTTCGCTGGGGCGGCTCGTGCTCGCCACGATGCCTCCACCTCCCTGCCCTGCTGTTCCCAGTCACCACCCAGCACCCTGCAGGGCTGAGCAACTGAACTACAGCTCCATTTTCCTGTGCACAAAGAACAGCAAGTGGAGGCTCGAATACTACTAAGGCTGTGTCGTATTAAGAAAAATAACCACTTCCCCTAGGCCACGAGGTGCACCTTTCATTTCTTTTGTAAAAGGAACAATTTTCCTGAAAAGGGAAGGGGAAAAAAAGTCCCCTTAGTAAAATAGTCAAGGGACTTCTCAAACCACAGTGAGCTGGAGGAGGCTCTCTCTTCTGTTGAAAAGCCAGAAGAAGGCACCTCTTTCAGGCTCATGCCCAGAATCGGGTGTTTTCTGCGACTATAAAATGGCGTACTTACGAGGTCCTTCGGAGGACTTCTCACCCGGAAGAAGTAAACTACCAAGGTGGTGGGTAGGAGTTCCCACACGAAGAGCACCACTCCAAACACCACGTAGCCGGCGTCTCCCAGCTGGTTCTTCAGGTCTGCCTGTGACGGGGAGGGGCGGGAGGGAGCAGGTTGACCTGGGCCTCTGACAGACAGAACCCCCCAGCCTGGCACGATTCCGACAGAGGCGGGCGGCGGTGCTGCGTGCCATCAGCGTGAATCCCACCGCCCCACGCACTTACACGAGGGACGGCTAAGGACCCTCTGCAAGTCAGCAGTCTGTTGAGAGGCACATTTCTCCAGTGAAAGGGCTCGTCTCCGCGATGGCGAAGGAGCCTGTTCGCTTGTGCACCCTCGGCGCAGACACAGACGTTGCAGTGAGTGTGCGCCAGCTCTGCCGCGCGTCTGTGAGCGTGGGTACCAGGTGACATCTCACCGCGCGTACAGCTCAAATCTGCGCGTTTATAGAGTGGACTTGGGGGCCCACCAGACCCGGCGCAGTGAGCTGGTACTAAGCCTTACTATTTTCATCACTTTTGTCCAGGTTCCCCCAGATGCTGCGTACTGCTCCACTAAGAAGCCCCGCCGCTTTATGGTCGTACGTATTTCCTTAAACTTCATACAGTTTACCTTAGCGAATCTTACCCTTTAATAACACCTTCTTACATTTATATGAAAGCCCTAAAAAATTTAAGGACTGCTTGACAGAAACCCTTTAAAGCAGAAGGAAGCGGAGTGTGTATACTGCATGTGCTCGTGTGTATGTGTGTGCACGCGTGCACAGTCCAGTTTTCTCTGAACACACAGGAACAAAGCAGGAGCCGTGGTCACCTCTGACACATGAAGGTGCAGACGCCACCCAGGGGCCCCTCCAGCCACTCAGCTACGGGCCCCACTGACCTGGTCTGATACGTTGTACCAGTCATAATCGAAGGAGTGGATGCTCTTGATCTGAGAGAACGACAGGATGAACAGGTTGTAGCAGGCCCGAGAGGTGTAAAGCAAGATGACGGTGACGCCAACGCCGGTCACTTGGCACACGGAGGAGCCCTGGAAAGCAAGCGGCGGGAGGGGGTCACACCGCGTCGAACAGGCCCTTCCCTGGTGCCACCCGGTGAGCCCGGGATCTCAGCAGCGACGCAGGCGTGGGCTGCAGGCCTCCTCACAACTCTCCACCCAGCCTGAAGCCCTCTCCGAGGCTCCCCGACTTCCAGTTACTTCACATAGCTAAGACCCGGCATTGGTTTGGAGGTGTGCGGGCACTTGCATGCATGCGTGCGTTAGTTACTGGGGATTGAACCAAGGGCGCGGAACCTGCCATCCTCCTGTCTGAATCCGCCAAGTGTGCACCACTTACAGTACAGGAGTGCAGCACTCCACCCAGCTCAGAGGTGCCTCGAAGGGTGGTCCAAGGGCTTATTTAGTTCTGTCTCTACCTATAGTATCAACATATTGATAGTATAGGTCAGATAGGTAACTGAAATAGCAGTACTCTGATCTAGAAAGTAGGATTGATCTTGAATTTTTTTTTTCTCTGCCATTCTCCACTCTCAGCCTCCCGAATGCTGGGATTACAAGTGTGCGCCACCACGCCCAGCTGATACTGAATTTTTTTTTTTTTTTTTTTGCGGGTCTGAGGATGGAACCCAGGGGCATTTGACCTCCGAGCTACCGCCTTCTGCCCAATTTTTTATTCTTTATTTTGAAACTGGGTCTCACTAAGTTGCAGAGGGCCTCACTAAGTAGCTGAGGCTGCCCGCGAACCGCGATTCTCCATTCTCAGCCTCCCGAATGCTGGGAGTACAAGCGTGCACCACCACCACACTTGGCTTATATGTTCACATTTAACCTTCATCACTGGGGACAGGAAAGGAGAAATGGCAAGTCTGGGCTACGAGGTGTCAGGAAAAAAGAATGGGCCCCCAGAGTCCCTCCTCGTGTGTGACTATCCCTGAACACTCAGCAGGCGAGGAAGGTCCTGACCTCTAGGCACCGTTCCTCTGCTGAGCGCAGGCACTCAAGGGCATCGAGTCCTCGCAGCAGGAGGAGGTGGTGAACGCCACAGACCCCGGCGCCAGGCCGCCACGTGTGAATCTCAGCTTTGTACCCTTGGGCTGTGTGGCTCAGGGCAAAACACTTGGGGTTTATACCTTCCTTTCTCTCCCAGAGCTGCAAGGATTACATCCGCTCACAAAGTGCTTATCACGGTGCCAGCACCAGGTTTGCTATTAGCATCGGTACAGTCAAGCCCAGTCATCCTTTAAAATGTGGGTTAAGTAACTTAGAAACCCGATGTGCTCGGCCAGTGACTGTACACTCCTGCACACGTCAGCCACCGGGCCGCCGAGTGTTCAAGGTCCAGTGGACCCCGTACCCTGCCCCTGGCCGCGGCGGCATGCCTGCTTCCTCGCAGGAGAGCAGGTGTGAAAAATGACGTGTTGCACCCTCTTCCCAAACCAGGAGACTTTTTTTTTTTTTTTTTTTTTTTGCGGTTCTGGGGATGGAACCCAGGGACATTCTACTTCTGAGCCACCTCCAGCCCTATTTTTTAATTTATTTTGAAACAGGGTCTCACTGAGTTCCAAAGGGTCTCACTAAGTAGCTGAGGCAGTCCTCGAACTGCGATCCTCCTGTCTCGGCCTCCTGAATGCTGGGATTGCAAGTGTGCGCCAGGAGACTCAATTTTAGGGCGGGCTTCCCAGGAGGGATCACAGCCATGGTTCCCAGCCTACCTTGGACTCCAGGTAAATGTTGGCTAAGGACATCTTGGAGATTTTGTAGAGACAGATGGAGAGAGAGACGGCACACAGCACAAAGAGCGTGTCATTAATGGCCACGCGCACGGAGACGATCACCTTCCTCTCCCCGCTCCCCGTCTTCACCAGCACGGCGCAGGTCAAGTTCACCAGCAGGAACACGAGACTGATGAAGATGGAGGCCAGGTAGAGAGGCATCCTGGAAGGGCGAGAGGGGAGCATGAGGCACAGTCCCCGCGCACTGGCTGCGCCTTCTGGGGGGTCCACAAAGAAGCACGCTTGCAATCCCAGCATTCTGGAGGCTGAGACAGGAGGACCGTGGCTCAAGGACAGCTTCAGCTACTTAGCGAGGCCCTTTGCAACTCAGTAGACTCTGTTTCAAAATAAAGAATAAAAAATAGGGCTGGGAGTATAGTTCGGAGGTAGAATGCCCCTGGGTTCCATCCCCAGTACTGCAAAAAAAAAAAAAAAAGAAAAAAAAGAAAAATCTGACTGATGCGTTTTGGTTAATGGCTACCCGCAGATGCTCCGAAGGTAACAACCTTGTAAGAGTTTGGATGTCGGCAGCAGACACTCCCAGATTCCTGTTACAGCCGGGCCATGGGAGGCCCACTGTCTCCAGGAGGTTGGGAGGACAGAGAGTTGGCACCTGTGGGTGGGCACCCCTCGGATGCTCCCTAGGGATAGGGACACGCCCCGACGAGAGCGCTAACCATCTGCACCGTGAGGCGGCAGTGGCCCCGGTGAGGTGGCGGTGGTGAGATGGCAGGATGTGAGCCTGGGTCTCTTCCCCTGAAAATGAGGCCGCAGCACACCGCTGTGCAGGCTGTGAGGCCCAGGGACAGCGGAGGGCTGACCTCCCGCCCCGCCTGTGCCCAGACTCGTCCACCCAAGACCAGAGTATTTTGCTAATCCCATCTGTGCCGAACATGTACAGAGTTTTATACTTGTATTCCCTAAACAATACAGTAGAACAAGGCTGCCCAGAGAGCTTGCTCTACCTTGGGTACTGTAAGTAAGCTAGAGATGATTCAGCGGATACGGGAGGATGCTCGTGGGCCACGTGCAAACACTTTGCCATGTGTGCATACGTGTGTGTTCCTGGGGATTGAACCCAGGGTGTTTTAGCTCTGAGCTCTACCTCCAGCCCCTTTTCATTTAGTTTTTATTTTTTTATTTTTATTTATTTATTTATTTTTGTGGTACTGGGGTTCCTGGAAGCTCTTCTACCTCCGGGCTATACTCCCAGACCTATATATATATATATATATATATATATTTTTTTTTTTGGAAACAGGGTCTCTTAAGCCAGCGCAGCTGGCTTTGAACCTGCGCAATCCTCCTGTCTCAAGAGTGCGCCGCCATGCCCAGCTTCTTTTTATTTTAAAACAGGGCTGGGCTTGGTGGCGCATGTTTGTAATCTCCATGCTTGGGAAGCTGAGACAGGAGGATTGTGCAGGTTCGAAGCCAGTCTCAGATACTTAGGCTTGGAGTCTGGCCCGGAGGTAGAAGGCCTCTGGGTTCCACCCAAAGTACCACAAAAAAAAAAAAAAAAAAACCTGACCGAGTTGGGTGGACAGGATTACTGGCACACACCTGTAATCCCAGCATTTAGGAGGCTAAGACAGGAGGATTGCAGGTTTGAGGCCAGGCCAGCCTCGGCAACTTAGGTCCTGTTTCAAAATACAAAGTAGGACTGGGATCTAGCTAGGAGGTAGAATGCCCCCTAGGTTCAATTCTCAGCACCACCTGCAAAAAAAAAAAACCAACAGTAACAACAAAAACCAGACAAACTGAGAACAGAATCCAATTGCCGCCAGTTCCAGCAAGGCTAGGCGAGCTGATGTGCTGGGGGAGGTGTTTCTTGGCAGGTTAAATATGAATTATCTTCAAAAACACCGGATTGCTGCAGGAATGGCTTGTGATGAGTGCCGAGCAGTGCTAGATGCGCGGCTCAGGCTCCCCTGCAGGTGAGCGTGCCTGGGCGAGGGGAGCCAGGCTGCTTCGAAGCCAACAGACCGAAGCATCTCTGGGATGAGTGGTGGCTCGCAGCGCCTCCACTGGCTTCTCATTTAAGAGACGGGAATTTCAAGAGGCGAGAGGAAGGATGTGTCTAAACGTGAATAGCTCTTGGGGTTTCGTTAGACGTGCAGCTCCATTCCTAGGTCTGAGTTAGCAGCTTTTCCCACTGAAGCCTTTTCCTTCTGCTTCAAGAAAATCTGTCCTTTCTCCATCCTAAACATTCTTTTTCTTTCCTTCCTTTTTCTTTCCTTCTTTCTTTCTTTCTCTCTTTCTTTCTTTCTTTTTTTCTTTTTTTCCCCAGTACTGGGGATTGGACCCAGGGACATTCTACTTCCGAGCTACATCCACAACCCTATTTTTTAAATTTAATTTTATTTATTCATTTATTTATTTATTGTGGTTCTGGGGATGGAACCCAGGGGCATTCTACCTCTGAGCTACACCCCCAGCCCCATTTTTTCTTCTTTATTTTGAAACAGGGTCTCATGAGTTGCAGAGGGCCTCACTAAGTAGCTGAGGCTGTTAGCGAACCACAAACCTCCTGTCTCAGCCTCCCAGATGCTGGGATGACAAGCGGGTGCCCCCACGCCTGGCCTGTCACAGTATTTTTAGCACACCTGCATTTTGACTGTGACCTGTCACTCAAGGTCAAGTATGGAATTTCCCATTTGTGGTGTCACGATGCTCAAGAGGTTTTGGTGTGGAGGGCGTGCTGGGTTTGGGAGCTTTCAGATGAGGGATATTCAACCTCCTTAGGAACAGTATTATTTCTATTTAGATGCTGGGGACTAAACCTCAAAGCTACACCCCAGCTCTTTTAGTGTGTGTGTGTGTGTGTGTGTGTGTGTGAGATTGGGGATTGAACCCAGGGGCTTTCTACCTCTGAGCTACACCCCCAGCCCAATTTTATTTTTATTTGGAAACAAGAGTCTCGCTAGGTTGAGTCTCACTGTTTGCTGAGTCTGTCCTGAAACCTATGATCTTCCTGGCTCAGCCTCCCAAGTACTGGGATCACAGGCGTGCACCACGATGCCCAGCTCTTATCTTTTATTTTGAAACAGGGTCTTGCTAGATTGCTCAGGCTGGCTCAGAACCTGTGATCCTCCTGGCTCAGCCTCCCAAGTACTGAGATGACAGTACTTATTTCGGAAAAAGGTAAATACAAGACCCAGTAAGTTGTAGCTTGGTGAGCCACCCTCGGGACAGTGGGATGCCTGGAGGCAGAGCCCTGGTGCACAGGACAGTTCTGGGGAGCCACAGAGATGCCACGTGTACACACCCCACACAGGAGAGCGGGCTTGGTGTGGGAGCACTTTGACCTTCTGTCATGGAGAGAAATGCCCCAGGGACTTACCGGTATTTGAGTAATTCTGGAGAGTATTTTGACTTGGCTTTGAAAATCACCTGCAATGACAAAAATAACCACAGCCAGTTAGGGCTCAGTGTGCTGACACCAACAAGCAGGCACCGTCACCTGACGGCCCTCCGTTCACACCCAGGGCGGGCACCGTCCCTGGAATCCAGATGCCCCGTTTTGTGAGCACATTTGAAATGCAACACTTTTTAAAGCTGTGCACATAATTTTAAGTTCTAAAAGTAAAGTAAAGCTCTTTAAAAGTGGCTGGGAGTGGTAGCCATGTCTGTAACCCCAGGACTTGGAGGCTGAGAAGGAGGACTGAAGTTCTGAGTTCACCCTCAAGCAATGTAGCCAGACTCAGCCACCTAGTGAGACTGTGTTTCAAAACAAAAAAGGAAACTGCAGCTAGGAGGTGGAATGCGCCTGGGTTCAGTCCATGGTAGTATGAACGCACACGCGTGTGCATATACGCACATACACACGCATATGCATGAATTTTTTTTTTTTTTGGTGGTACTGGGGTTCCTGGAAGCCCTTCCACCTCCGGGCTACACTCCCAGACCTATTTTTATATTTTTATTTGGAAACAGGGTATCTTAAGCCAGCACGGCTGGCTCCGAACCTGCGCGATCCTCCTGTCTCTGCCTCCCAAGCGCGGGGATTACAAGCGTGCGCCACCACGCCCGGCATACATGAATCTGAGGAGGTGAGTGTGAGGATGTTGGGAGCTGTGAGGAGCTACGAGAAGGCCTGAGGTCTGAGGAGGCGTGAGGAGGCACAAGGACACATGGAGTCATGGGAGGCCTGAGGTTTTGATGGGGGAGGCCGCTGGAGGAGGGCTAGCCGTGGAGAGGCCTGAGGACATGTGCAGTGTGGCAGTGGCCCGAGGAGACTCTTGGAGCCCTGAGGAGGGAGACACAGGCTGGAGCCGGCCTGGGTAAGAGCCACTGAGGACTTCCTCCAGTAGAAAGTGAACATTAGGCATAAATAAGAACTGTGAACTGAGAGAAGGACGGGTTGGGGTGGGGACCGGGAGCCACAGAAGGCAGGAAGGGCGTGCATTTAAAATCAGAGGCACAGCCGGGCGTGGTGGCGCACGCTTGTAATCCCTGCGCTTGGGAGGCGGAGACAGGAGGATCGCGCAGGTTCGAAGCCAGCCACGCGCTGGCTTAGGAGACCCTGTTTCTAAATAAAAATATAAAAATAGGTCTGGGAGTGTAGCCCAGAGGTAGAAGGGCTTCCAGGAACCCCAGTACCACCAAAAAATAAAAAAATAAAAATTAAAAAATAAAATAAAATAAAATCAGAGGCACAGCTGGCATGGCGGTGCACACCTGTAATCCCAGGACTAGGGAGGCTAAGACAGGAGGATCACAGATTCTAGTCCAGCCTTAGTAATTAGTGAGACTCAGCAACCTAGCAAGAACTTGTTTCAAAATAAAAAATAAAAAGGGCTGAGGGTCGCCGGGCGTGGTGGCGCACGCTTGTAATCCCCATGCTTGGGAGGCAGAGACAGGAGGATCGCGCAGGTTCGAAGCCAGCCGCGCTGGCATAAGAGACCCTGTTTCAAAAATATAAAAATAGGTCTGAGAGTGTAGCCTGGAGGTAGAAGGGCTTCCAGGAACCCCAGTACCACCAAAAAAGGGGGGACTTGGGGTGTAGCTCAGAGGTAGAATGCCTGGGGTTCAATCCACAGTACCCCCACCCCCGTGCACCAGATATATACTCCATCAGTGGCTGCCTGGCCTGGGTCTGGAGCTGGGGGAGAAACGGGGAGTGACCACTAACTATACCAGTTTCTTTGGGGGGAAGTGATGGTGAAGCTCTGAAATCATCGCGTGGGCTTTGCAACGTGGGGCACAGTGCAGGTTTAAACCCAGGAATCCTATGGGATGTGAATTATGCCTCAATAAAACTGTTTAAAAAGAAGGATTAGGAGGAGGTCAGGGAGCGACCTTTTGCTAGGTGGAGGACGGGGAGAGGAGGCCCCTCAGGGCGGAGCTGGCGCTGGGTCTGGGGGGCGGGTGACTCTCAGGGAAGTGCATGTTGGACCCTGGACGGCCGGCAGGCAGGAGGAAGTGTGTGCGGGCAGTGAGTCAACCCTCAGCATCATGGCTTGTCAAAAATAAAATGTGCTCGTGACCTGGGAGAGGGGTTACTCAAGGGTGCGAGGGCCTTGCTTTTAAGGTGCAGAGACCCCAGCAAGACCCCAGGAGGGAAAGAAAGGCTGGGCAGGAGGCAGGGCTAGGTGGAGGGCGCCCTGAGGAGGGAAGCGGGCACTCACCGTCCAAGGGGCGGGGAAACATGGGGGACTTGATGGGGGACAGAGTACCGAGGCCCTGAGTAAAGAGAGTCCTGCCTTTTCCTCCTCTCCCGGGATGCCTCCATCTGCCAACATAGGGCCTTCGGGCTCCCCTTGCTTAGAGGGATGGGGAGGGAGAGCAGACTGGGGAGAGCTCTCCTCAGAAACTGCAGGTTGGGGGAGGTGGTGGCCCACGCTTGTAATCCCAGGACCTGGGAAGCTGAGACAGGAGGATCGCAGGTTCGCAGCCAGCCTCAGCAACTCAGTGAGACCGTTTCAAAAGTAAAAAGATGCCGGGCGTGGTGGTGCACGCTTGTAATCCCAGCATTTGGGAGGCTGAAACGAGGATCGCAGTTTGCGGACAGCCTCAGCTACTTAGTGAGGCCCTCTGCAACTTAGTGAGACCCTGTTTCAAAATAAAGAATAAAAATAGGGCAGGGGATGTGGCTCAGAGGTCAAATGACCCAGGATTCCAGACCCACACACACACAAAAAAAGTAAAAAGACTAAAAAATAGTGCTGGGGTGTAGCTGGCAGGTATAATGCCCCTGGGTTCCATCCCCAGTACCGCAAAATAAATAAATAAATAAATAAGGCTGGGGGTGTAGCTCCTAGGTAAAATGCCACTGCGTTCAATCCCCAGAACCACAGAGAGAGAATAAATTCTTGCAGATTGTTATCCCCTCTCCCCAGGCAAATTACTTTGAGCTTTAGCAACATCAAATTCTCTGCTTTTTAAAGCCCGCCACTGGACTTCAGCAGGACCTAGCACAGCACCCAGATGTCACTGGGCGGCCCGACATCTCTGGGGACAGCATGCCGGACCACACGGTGGCCAGCTGGCCTACGCACCTCCTGGGGTGGCCTTGGTGCCCCTGCGGTCACCGTGGGGGCCCAGAGCTCGCAGGTGACGCATTTGCTTCGCCAGAAGCAGAAAGGCCAGCAAAGGGCCGCTGAACTCCGCCTCCCCGCTGACGCCACAGATTCCTCCCCACCACAGAACTCCCGCCACCACCCCGTTCCCGGCTACTGTGAGCTGGCATCTGCCTCTTTCCTGGCTATCACCAGGGTCATCGATGTCGCGGTGGCTGTCCCTGGAGGGGCTGCACCATGCCACTCTCTGTGGGTATGAGAGAAAGTAAACAGGAGAAGCCTTGCTGTCCCCAGAGGCAGGGTGTAGCGGCCAGATGAAGCGGGTACTTCCAGACAGCGCTGGGCCCAGAGGCAGGGTGTGGCTGCTGTGCTTGGAGACCCCTAGCTACCTTCTCGACCTTCTTGGAGGCTGGACTTCTGTGTCCCGCAGGCACAGGACCCACTGGGGATCCTCACACCCTCTGCAAGCCTCATTCCCAACCCTGTGCTGCGGTTCTGCCAGAGGCCCCTGGAAAGACCCCGGAGAGACCGAGGGGTCGGAAACTGTGGACACCATGCGCAGACCCAAGACCAAAGAAACAGAGCCAGGCATGGTGGCGCACACCTGTCAACCCAGGACTTGGGAGGCTAAGACAGGAGGATTCCAGGTTTGAGGACAGCCTTTGTAACTTAGCAGGGCTCTCAGCAACTTAGTGAGACCCTGCTTCAAAATTAAATTTAAAAATAGGTCTGGGAGTGTAGCTCAGAGGTAGCATGCCTCTGGGTTCAAGAGAACTGGGTTCTCTAGTACAATAATAACTAAAACAAACAGTCTTTCCCTCTCACAACACACACACACACATACGCACGCGCACACACACACACACACACACACACACACACGCAGTTTTAAATGCAGGTATGAAAATTCTTTTGAAAATGTTACAAAATGATGGTAGGTTTAGACTGTTTTTCCTGGTCTTGGACTCAAATCCAGGATCTCCTGTATGCTAGACAAGGGGTCACCCTGAATCATGCCCCCAATCCTCTTAAGTGGTTCATGACAAAATATTTCACATATGCACAAAGAAATAACATCACAAACACTGGTGGGTCCACCGCTGTTTCGCCTTAGTTCTCTGCACAGGGTTCAATCTCCAGTACAGTAATAACAACCACAGTGGTGGCTTATTTCTAACAAGTAGAAAGGGCCCAACCGCCCCAGCCCGGCCTGGCCAAGTTCTGATCCTCCCAGGGTGAACACCAGGAGTCACTTTCCTGAACTCAGTGCTTTTATATCCAGGCAAGCTTATACTTTGACCAGGTATGTGTGATTCATTAATAATCTACACTGAGTTAACACTTCTGTGTGTGTGCGCTCGTGTGTGTTACTGGGGATTGAACCCAAGGACATTCTACCTCCAAACTTCACCCCCAGCCCTTTTCTATTAATTTTGAGTCAGGGTTTGATAAGTCGCTGAGGGTCTTATGTGAGTGCTTGCTGTCCCCTGTTAAGTACTAGGTATTGCTTGCAGCTACAGGGACTGTCCAGGTCCACGACACTAAATACCCAACATCTAGGCTGGGTCCACAGATGTTTTTGGCCATAAAAGGAACTCCACCACTCGTCAAGGTGAGGAACCATCACGCAGAGCGCCTGCTCCTGCCCTCCATGCTGCCCACTTCCTGCTAGAGGGGGAAATTGGGCAAACCCCAGGCCCTGGTCTCCCTGCGCCAGTCATCAGTCAGCTGCGGCCGCCCGTGTTCCGCGTGTGCAGCGCTTCATTCCCCAGGGCTGGGGAGGGGAGAGCCAGGGCCCCTGAAATCCAGATCGGCAGGACCCCTAGAGAATGAAGGGGACCGCACTTGAGGTCGGCCCAAGCGGCCCAGGGCAAGGACGTGTGTGCCTCTCTGCAGGCCAGTTATCTTTCTTTCCAAACAGACAGGTCCTGGGACTAAGGCCCAGGCGGGTGCCAAAGCGCGCAAGCTATCCGGTGCACAAGATGGTGGAGCCGAGGCCTGCAAGGCCTGGCCGTGCTCACCCCCAGGCCAGCCAGGGGCACAGGTGAGGACAGCTGGGCCCTCTTCCCCTCCACCCACCCACGCCAGGCCACCTGGAGGACCCGCCCCGAGGAAGGGGAGATTTGGAAGCACATGGATCTCTACTAACACTGTCTACGCAGGAACAGAGGAGACGCCAAGATCTGCTGGTATCCAGAAACCCGCAAGACGCCTAGGAGAACTCAATCAAAAGAGATTTTCTACAAGTCAATCGATTTAAAATGCCTGGGATGTGCTGCTCAATTAAACAAGGGCCTGAAGTCAAATGGCCTTTGGCTACCAGAGATCTGCTGGGAGTTCCAGGAAGCTGTTTCAAAGAGGAAAAGGTGTAAGGGCTTATATGGCGAGCCGGGGGTGCCCCCCCCAGTAGTGATGGGGGCACAAATAATAAGTGGACTCCTGACCACCCTGTGTGGCAGGTGTTCATGGTACCAGCCCGAGGGGCGGCCCTGCTCCTCGGGGCGCTATGGGCCCCGCGTGCTGCTATTCGTGGGTACCTGGTAGATACTGGATTGACACAGGGCATCCTCTCTCCTGTTCACCCAAAGGTGTTGGAGTCACCTGGCTAAGTGGAGGGAGAGGAAAAAAGATACGCAACAGGGACACGTAGCTCACAGGTCTGGAATCCTCCGCAGGCACTGGCCGCCACCGTTACTTCTCTCTCCCCACCCGTTGCCCCATTGCCCAAAGCTTGAAAAAATAAACCCACCCACAGGGTAAAACCTGCGTACATAAACCCCCCTAGTAGGCTTCACCTGTCCTCAGGTTAAGACTCTAAACTTGGGAGCAGGACCAGTAAAATGTGGCATGGTTTGGAGCCTCCGCAGGCCCCAGTGGATGCCACTGTCCAGCCCCGCCGCAAGCCTTTGTCCTGAGACGCTGGAGAAGAGCAGGGAGAGGAGAGAGTAAAGGGCCGGTACTGGCCCAGCACGGACCCTGCAATCTCATCCCAGCTCTGAAGTGAGACACCAGGGGCCAGCCACGCCTGCGTGGGCAGTTTCCTAAACACCCCACTTCTTCTCAGTCACCGAGGGGCCCGGATGCCCCCCTCTTCCCAACTCCTAGCCTCAGGCCTGGCACATGATGGGCAACTGGTGAACAATTCTTTTTTTTTTTTTTCTGGGGTGGAGGAGGACTGAACTCAGGGACATTTCTGCCTCCGGGCTATATCCCCAGCCCCTTTTATGTTTTTTATTTTGAAACAGGGTCTAAGTTGCAGTGGATCTTGTGAGTTGCTGAGGCTGGCCTGGAATCCTCCTGTCTCGACCTCCCAACTGAGGAACGATCTTAGCTAAATTGACCACCAGGAGGCATGGCAAACTCTGCCTTCCTCTTCCTGGTTGGGGTGGAGACGCGGTCCCTGGCTGAGATTTTCAGCTGTCTCTGGTTACCCCCGTCAGCAGGATGAGGACCTCGGAGCCTGTAGAGGAAGCGCAGGGCCCATCAGAGATGGCACCTTGTCCTCCAGGTGAGGGGCTTCAGACAAGTGGCCTGACTCCTACAGCTTGGCTGACTTGTCTCAAAAGGAGCTGGGCTGCTGGACTTTCAGGGCCTGATCCCTGTGTCAGGAGCAGTAGTTGAGATGCTGACTGGCCACATTCTCCCCAGGGGTGTCACGGCCATTTAGCAAACACCAGAGTTGCAACTCGGTGGCCAACGGCATTCGGGTGGCGCGGTGGGTTGGTAAAGGGCGGCGCCAGCCCTGGGTGTGACGTTCAGGACAGGGGTCAGGTGTCTAAGCAGGGGCCTGCACTCAGGGCTGTCGGGAGCTAGACAATGAGTCCTATAACTAAGAAAAGAGCAAAGACACAGTCCAGACAGTGCCTCCTGGAACTTAACTAAACCCAGGGGGAGCCTATGGTTCCTGCTGCCCCAGTAAAGACGCAGCCCCAGACCGCTGGGCCTCTGGCCCTGGACCCAACCTAGGGACAAGCCAGGAGGCTACCCAAAGCCTCCTAGCCTCTTCCATTCCAGAGCTGCCTCCTGATCCACAGGCCCTTACTGACCCCATGCCCACGATGTGCTCCCAGGAGCCCTCACGAGCCTCAGGTGCTCAAGATGAGCACCCAGCCCCACCATGAGCTCCAGCCGCACCTCCACTGTCCACAGAGCACACATTAGCAAACCATCCCCAAACCACCCCATCAAGGGGAGGCCCAGGCACGGGAAAGCCCCAGCAGAGTCTAGGACACGGCACCCTGGCCAGGGCAGCTTCCCGCGGGCCCCTAAGGCCTGGCGAGGTCCCAGTTCCTGCGGCCGTGTCCCAGTCCCACCACCTCTCCCCCACTGAGGGCTCACTTCCTCATGTCTTTCCTCAAGCTGCCCACTGCGCTGGCGGGCGCTGGTCACAGGACCCAGGCACGGCTGCACTGAGGGAGGCCGGGCCCCACCCCACACTGACGCCCCATGGGAAGGCGGCCTGGCGTGGATGGCGCTGCGCTCAGGCTCCCGAATCCAAGGACTACATCCCCGTGCAGCAGGGAGCTGTGTGGGGTTCAGCTGTGGCCCAGAGTTGTCCCTAGGGCCCACTGCTAGAAACAACAGGTCCTTAATACTCCGTGTCCCAAAGAGAGCTTGAATACTTGGGGCTAGACGCTGCAGGGAGAGGGCCTGCTGAGAGTGGGCAAAACCAGTCCTGCCGCCAGGCTCAGCTGAGGACGGGGGAGTGGAGGCTGGACAGGGCTCTCAGCAGCCTGTGGGCAGGACGGTGCTCACCCCCATCACTGAGGGAGCCTGGCCCTGCGGTGTAGACCTCAGAGTGAAGGGGGCATGGAGACAGAGTCCCGGCAGAGCACAGGCCCTGGAGGTGTGGGGGCACCAGGAACTTGGAGGGTGCTGCCTGCTTTGACCTAGCCAGAGGCAGGCAGGGAGGAGCAGGGCCGGAGCAGTAAGCCCGGGAGAAGGTGCTGGCGGGCACCCAGCCCATTGCCCCATGCAGCTGAGCCGCAGGGGCCTGCAGAGGCTCCACAGCTTCACGGGAACGGGAACAGTCAAGGGCTGAGATGGAAGACAGAGATTGGAGGGGCCAGGATGAAGTTGACGCCCGCCACAGGCAGCCACAGAGCCACCCACAGAGGCAGAGCCGGGCAAGACCGGGGTGCACAGGCCAAGCCAGGAGACAGCCGCCCGCCTGGAGGACGGAGGCGAGCAGGTGGGCTAGGAGCGCAAGCCCCCGAGCTGCAGGCCAGGCCCGCTGTGCTGAGCGATGGGGAGAGTCACGCAGCACACAAAGATGCCATAACCGAGTATGGCTAGAAACCCACGATCTGCCTGGGTTCATGAGGGCTGGACAGAGAGGTTTGACTTAGAGGAGATTAACAACAGGGAGTTTTCTGAGGAAGAAACCAAAACGAGGATGTTGATGACCACATTACCCTCGGGTGTGCACCTGTGGGCGGGTGGGATGGGCTGCGAGCTGACCGCTCTGTGGTATATGGACAGGTAGCTGAAAAGCATCATGGGGGGTGCAGGTGCGGGGGACAGGACCGCTCCACATCCATCAATCTCGAGGCCCATGTGGGCTGCAGGGCACTGTGGGCAAGGGGCCGCATTGCTCTGAGACATGGGGCGGCAGTGCCCTCCTCCTGAGTAATTGGGAAGTTACATGAGATGATTAATCACAAGATGATTAAGGACGTGGTCCCAGAAAAAAGCTTCCTCTGCTGCTCGGCCCCCACTTCCAGCTCTTTTCCAATTCCAAACCTCTTCTCCGCTGCACCCTTGCCCCCCAGCCCCGACCCAGGACCTGCTTCTCAGAGGACTCAGGACCTGCTCAAGCCTCTGCTTCAAAATCCACTCCCTCAGATGACCAGTGCCGTGTGTATGCTTTGTATTGCTCTATAGGTATACGTTTTATCACATATTAATTAGAACATAGCTGTGCGTAGGTACAGTTCGTATCACCCCAACTGCACTGAAGCGCAACTTAACTGTGCCCTAACTTGACTTTGTACCTCTCCCAGTTTTTAGCTGCTGCAGAATGAGGTGCTCTACTTAGAGTCTGGGCTTGTCTTGCATTTGAGAGATTTCAAATACAGACAAGCCTTGCACTCCGAGGTCACAGATGTGGGTGTAAATCCTGGCTCCGCCACCCTCCAAAGAGTCCTTTAACCTCTCTGAGCCTCATGCCCTCCTCCGTGTAAGGCGGACAATATCAGCACTTGTTTCAGAGAGTTGTTGTGAAGGGGAAATAAGACAAATTGCTCACAACAGAGCCCAGCACAGGCCACATACTTCTCAATTGTTAGCTGTTCCCCTCCCCCAGCAAAACGGCATTGCCCTGGCTTGAAAGGGAGCTCAGGCAGCCGTAAACCTTAAAGCTTCCCATCTCAGGCACAGCCAAAGGCTGAGACCCCGTGTAAGAGAGTACACTGCAGGGGAGACAGCGGGCACTGGCCAGAGTCAACGCCAGCCCCTTCCTAACCACCCCAGAAGTGCCCAAGTTTTTGTCAGGAAGCCAGGAAGGGCTTTGCTCTGCCAGGGTCTAACATGCCACCACTAAGGTGCCACCTTGTTGTGCCAGCCACGTCGGACCCTCAGGCAAAATGCCCTTTGCTCTGCGCCTGCCCACACGGGAGACATAAAGACAAGGGTCGTGGCTCGGGCCTCTGGCCAGAGAGGCTCCGTCCGCCTGGTCCTTTTCTCTTAGCTCAGCGTTTACTCACCAACCAGCAGATGGTGCAGAAAATGTACAGCCCAACCCCTGATCCCCTCTCAATCCAGGATTTGCGTGTGATTACCAGAGAGCCCTGGGAGGTTCCTGCATTTTTTTTCTTCCCAAAGGGACAGGGGCAAAGATCTCACTGCAGTTTCACGGCTGTCACAGGTCTTGAAGTAACACCAGCTTACCTGACTCTTGCATCTTGCTTGATCCACCCCATTTCAACTCGATTTCAAAGCCCTGTCTGCAACAGAGCTGACTGCCTGAACTGGTTTGCAAGTTTAAAAGTAGTATTTGGACAGACAATGCCCATTACTTCTGGACTGGAAAATCTGCTGACACATTGAATTTATGAGCGCAGACCTATTGTGTATATATGTAAAACATCTACTAAATATTACATTTGCTGGTTTTTTGACAAAAGTATTTCCTCTGAATTTTCAGTGTCTCCCACTATGCCAGGATTATTTATTTTTCTGTCTTAAAAAAAGTCAATGACATTTTCTTTTGAGAAACACGAAGAGCTGTTTAAAAAGGCATAGGCTAGCTGGGCATGGTGGCACAGGCCTGCAATCCTAGCACTTGGGAGGCTGAGACAGGAGCATTACAGGTTTGAGGACAGCCTCAGCAACTCAGGAAAACTCAGAGCTACTTAGGGAGATCTTGTTTCAAATTTAAAAAATAAAATACAGTTGGGGGTGTAGCTCAGAGGTAGAATGCCTGAGTCCAATCCCTTTGTGCCATGGGGGAGGGGGAAGGCATTTGAGAGCTGAGCATGGTGGTCCAACCTGTAATCGCTGTAATCCCAGGAGGCGGAGACAGGAGGATCACATGTTCAAGGCCAGCTTCAGCAACACGGTGAGACCCTCATCAACTTATCAAGACCTTGTTTCAAGATAAAAACTACGAAGGGCAGGGGGTATGGCTCAGGGATAGAATGCCCCTGTGGATCCAGTCCCTGGTACAAAAAAACCAAAAAACAAAAAACCACACAACATGCCTCCTGGCATGGGGCCTCTGTCTGTGAGGGAACTCTTCGCGACCAGGTGGAGTCTCCCCACAGGCAGATCCTGGTGAAATGGATATTTTGGTACCTGGGACGCGAATGGGAGTTGGGTGGCAATGTCGGTGATGGGGATGCCATTGGATCATCAATTAAACCTTTGTGCGCGATTTTACAGGGTGCGTGCAAAGTACTTTCCAATTACTGTGCTTTCATTAAGCCGACAGGCAAAGAAGCCAAAGGGATCCACCACCGCCCATTAGCTTATTAGCGATAGACCTCATAAAGTGCACGGCGGGGGCTGGCAAACGAGCCCGGGGAAACTTTTATGGCTTTTTTTCCCCCTTGGGGCCGCAGAAGATGAGCTCAGACTCAGATGAGGCTGCGCGCCCGCCCGCAGCCCCGGGGAGCTGGGTGTGAGCCCAGGCTGCCGCTGGGCCATGGGCGGGATGCGGTACCGAGCTCACGGGGTGCTGAGCCTCGGCTCAACGCGCCGCGTCCACCCCGGCCCGCCCTGCACGGCTCTCGCGGGTCGGTGCGGGGCCCCGAGGTGCGGGGACCCGCCCTGCCCGGCCTGCGGGGTGCGGGCAGCCCTGCCCGCCATCACCCACCTGCGGGCTCAGCCCCTCCGCCATCACCCTCCATCACCCACCTGCGGGCAGCCCGGCCCCCATCACCCACCTGCGGGGTGCGGGCAGCCCGGCCCCCATCACCCACCTGCGGGCAGCCCCGCCCCCATCACCCACCTGCGGCTCGGCCCCGCCCGCATCACCCACCTGCGGGGTCAGCCCTGCCCTCCATCACCCACCTGCGGGCAGCCCGGCCCCCATCACCCACCTGCGGCTCGGCCCCGCCCCCATCACCCACCTGCGGGCAGCCCGGCCCCCATCACCCACCTGCGGCTCGGCCCCGCCCCCATCACCCACCTGCGGGGTCAGCCCTGCCCTCCATCACCCACCTGCGGGGTCAGCCCCGCCGCCATCACCCACCTGCGGCTCGGCCCCGCCCGCATCACCCACCTGCGGGGTCAGCCCTGCCCTCCATCACCCACCTGCGGGCAGCCCGGCCCCCATCACCCACCTGCGGCTCGGCCCCGCCCCCATCACCCACCTGCGGGCAGCCCGGCCCCCATCACCCACCTGCGGCTCGGCCCCGCCCCCATCACCCACCTGCGGGCAGCCCGGCCCCCATCACCCACCTGCGGCTCGGCCCCGCCCCCATCACCCACCTGCGGGGTCAGCCCTGCCCTCCATCACCCACCTGCGGGGTCAGCCCCGCCGCCATCACCCACCTGCGGCTCGGCCCCGCCCGCATCACCCACCTGCGGGGTCAGCCCTGCCCTCCATCACCCACCTGCGGGGTCAGCCCTGCCCTCCATCACCCACCTGCGGGGTCAGCCCTGCCCTCCATCACCCACCTGCGGGCTCAGCCCCTCCGCCATCACCTGCCATCACCCACCTGCGGGGTCAGCCCCGCCCGCCATCACCCACCTGCGGGGTGCGAGCAGCCCGGCCCCCATCACCCACCTGCGGCTCGGCCCCGCCCGCCATCACCCACCTGCGGGCTCGGCCCCGCCCCCATCACCCACCTGTGGGGTCAGCCCTGCCCTCCATCACCCACCTGCGGGGTCAGCCCTGCCCTCCATCACCCACCTGCGGGGTCAGCCCCGCCCCCATCACCCACCTGCGGCTCGGCCCCGCCCCCATCACCCACCTGCGGGCAGCCCGGCCCCCATCACCCACCTGCGGCTCGGCCCCGCCCCCATCACCCACCTGCGGGGTCAGCCCCGCCCCCATCACCCACCTGCGGCTCGGCCCCGCCCCCATCACCCACCTGCGGGCAGCCCCGCCCCCATCACCCACCTGCGTGAAGTACAGGTTCATGAGCGTGAGCGTGAAGAACTGCAGGCACACGGGGAAGCAGTAGAGCAGCCAGAAGAGCAGCGGGCCGAGCGCGTTGGCCGCCACGAAGTCCCTGAAGTAGAAGGAGAAGAGCACGGTGCGCAGCGAGGCCCAGCACAGGCAGAGGAAGAGGAAGACGCTGCGGTAGCTGAGCCGCCGGTGGCGCAGCAGCAGCGCCCGCCACAGCTGCGCGTACACGAAGGCGAAGAGCAGCGCGTAGAAGGCGGTGTAGACGGCCGTCAGCCCGAGCTTCACGTAGGGCGGCACGGCGGGCGTCAGCGTGGGCGGCAGCGACGCGTTGCGGCCCGGGTCCCCGCGCGGCGCCATCGGGCCGGCGCGGCCTCGTCGGCATCGCCCCGCGCCCGCCGCCGGGAAGGCGGGCCGCGCCGCCACGTGACCGGCCGGCCGGCGGCCATTGGAGCGCGCGCCCGCCCGCCCCGCCCACCGCGCGCGCCCGGCACTGTGCGCGTCCCCGGCCCCGCCGCGCGCGCCCCCGGCCACTACGCGCGTCCCCGCCCACTGTGCGCGTCCCCGGCCCCGCCGCGCGCGCGTCCGCGCCCCCGCCCATCGCGCGCCCCCGCCCACTGTGCGCATCCCCGGCCCCGCCGCGCGCGCCCCCGCCCGCTGTGCGCATTCCTGGCCCCGCAGCGCGCGCCCCCGTCCCGCAACGCGCGCCCCGGGGCATTTACTCGGAGCCCACCGCGCGCTCACGCACATCGCGCGCATCCCCAGCCCCACAGCGCGCCCCCGTCGTCGCAGCGCGCGTCTGTACGTTCACCTGGGCGCCCGCCACGCGCTCCCGCCCACCCTGCGCGCCCCCGCGCACCGCTCGGCCCGTCCCGCATCCCGGGCATCCTGGAAGCCGCACCTGCGCCCCGCCCACTCTGGGCACCGACCCGCGCGCCCCCGCTCGGCTGACCCCGCCCATCGCGGGCACGCGCTGCTCGCCCCCGGCGCCGCCCGCCCCCCACGGCTGGAGGCGGGTCCCTGCTCCCGCCCAAGACGCGGTGGCCTGTTCACACAAGTTCATTATTTCACTAAAAACAAACCCTTTGCGAGTTCTTTCTTTTCCTTTAAAAATAAAACTTTACGACTCTGCGGCTCTGAGCTGGCCGCGTCTGGAGTGACGTTTATTTCTAAATCCAGAACTGCGCCAGACAGGGCTTGTGCCTCTGAGGTCAGGCTGGGGCGAAGGGGGCGGCCCCTCCCGCGCTCACGCAGCAGGCCTCGCCCAGCCGGGGTCGCCCGGGGCCCCCTCGCTGCAGTCAGCCCCCACCGAGACCTTGACTCAGTTTACAGCCCCGGGCTCCGGTTCAGATGAACAGAAGGAAGGGGCCGCGTCTCCAAGACAAGATCCATCCATCCTCTCTCCTCTTTTTCTTCCTTTGTGTGTGTGTGTGTGTGTGTGTGTGTGTGTGTGTGTGTGTGTCACTGGGGATTGAACTCAGGGGCATTCTACCTCTGAGCCACACCCCAGACCTTTTTTTTTTTTTTTTTTTGAAACAGGGTCTCTCTGATGAGCGTCTCACTACTTGCTGAGACTGTCCTGGAACCTGTGATCCTCCTATCTCAGCGTCCTGAGTACTGGGATTACAACCCTGCCGCCACCATGCCCGGCCCAAACCCCGCATTCCCTTTGTTTTTGTTTTGTTGTGTCTGGTTTGGTACTAGGGACTGAATCTGGGGCATTCTACCTCCAAGCCACCACCCCCGCGCCTTTCTATTCTTTTTTATTTGAAACAGAGCCTCGCTGAGCTGCTGAGGCTGACCTAGAAGCTGCTGCAATCCCCCGTCTCAGCCTTGAAAGTACCAGGATTACAGTCCTATTCCACCATGCCTGGCCCTAAGGCTCAGCCATTTTCTTGTGATTTCTCTTCTCAAATTAATATTCAACTTCATGCCTAAGTGTATGTTCTTCCTAAGGAAGGCCCAGTGGGGACCGGATCTGGCCACTGCACAGGGCTCCTTCCCGTCCGTTCTGAGCAGAGTAGCTAAAGAAAACTCCAGTCATCCGGTCGTGGTGGCACGCACCTGCAATCCCAGTATTTGGGGCTGAGACAAGAGGATCATAGGGGCTAGCCTCAGCAATTTAGAGAGAAACTACCTTTTGTGTGTGTGGGGGGGGGTTCTGGGGATGGAACCCAGGGGCATTCAACCTCTGAGCTACACCCCGTCCTATTTTTTATTCTTTATTTTGAAACCGGGTCTCACTGAGTTACAGAGGGCCTCACTAAGTAGCTGAGGCTGTCCTTGAACCACGATCCTCTGGTCTCAGCCTCCTGGATCCTGGGATTACAAGCGTGCGCCACCACGCCCGGCTGAAACTACTATTTAAAAAAAAAAATAAGGGCTGAGGGTATAGCTCAGAGGTAGAATGCCCCAGGATTCCATCAGAAAGGGGAGGGGGGGATAAAAAGAGGAGGAAGAAGAGAATCCTGCCTGTGTTGCTCCTGTGCTTAAATCCCCTCACCTGCTTCTCCAGGTTCGAGGATAATGGCAAACCCCTCTCCTAGGGCACCCTTCTAGTCCTAGGAAGTGGCGCCATGGTGTTGGCCTCTGTTAACATCCCAGGCCAAGGCAACCCTTTCCAGCCTCCCTCGAGCTGCTCCATCCTACCACCTAGAACGGTGTTATTGCCTGGGAAAAGTCCCCCTGGACCACACCGCCCACTGCACTTTGGCCTACATTAGGTGAGGTGGTCGCCCCGCGCTGAGCAGCTCTGACTGTTGGTCCCTTCCATTTGCTTGCAAGTTTCCTTGGGAAACTTTTGTATCCCAAAGAAATAGAAACTATGCTCCTTTTGCCAGTGTTTCCCCTGGCTCATCAGAAAAAAACACCCAACTGGGCCTCATTATATTGAAGGAATATAGTTTGCCATCAGAGATCCAAGCTCTGAAAATTCTCCTGCGCCGTTCATGGGTTCCGTTCACGGGCCCACCTCATGACCCATGCGAGGGGCTATTCGCCTGGATCCCAGGTTGGCATTAGGAAAACAGAGGAGGACCAAAGGGCCCCCAGTTCTCTCCTGGTTATGGCGCCTTCCCAGAAATAACAGGGTACATCCACTACCAGCTCGATGACGGACTGTAATTACCAGTAAGCTCACTGCAAGAAAGACTGGGGGATGTTTTATTCCATCTGGCCTGATGCACAGCTAAGAGTCATAGTTCTGTTATTAAGGATGAAGGGAGGAGGGATTTTTTGAGTGGGGGGACCAGGAATCTTTACCACATCTTCAAAATAGCTAAAAAGAATGCCAAGTGTCTACAACAGTCCCGGTATCAAATGCCCTCTTACCATCCTTACAACTCTAAAAATAAAGATAACACACAACAAAGGTGCTCCAGCTCGTGTAGTACAAGACCACTGACAAGGAGAAACACGTTCCTTCCTCCCCCCAAAAGGTTCATCATTTTGGGGGTCCAACTCCAAGTTCTGGAGCTTGGGGTGTTCATCATTTCTTCTTTGATCCTGTCACAATCCGTCTCTCTGTCCTGTATCTCATGGACTAAATTAAAAAGCTGTCCACCATGAGTTGCTTCTGTATAAAGGAGAGCGGCCCCTGACCCTTCAAGGGTCACCATCCTCTCAGTCAACACTTCAACAATTCCACTCGCTTGAGGCGCCTCAGGCAGCCAGGGCTTCGGTTTGCGTTTCGGTGGAACTATGCTCAACCCCCAGAGTAGAAGATCCCGCCTTGGTCCCCACACGTCAAGCCAGCAGAGCCCGGTGGTGAGGGAGAAAAAGCAAGAGATGTGCAAGGCGGCCACTGGGCGTGCTCGTGGGATGCGCCATTCTCCTGACTACAAAACGGAGAGCACCCATCTGGACTTGTAGAAGATCTCAGAGGACAGTCTGTATACTGTAGGACGATGACCTTTCAGGGGGTCTGAGAGCTGGGTCTATATCTGGTCATTCTGCCATTCCTAACGCCAGCTGCCACTGCTGGACAGGAATTATTCTACCAGTATTTCTCCCTTTAGTTTACAATGAGGTCCTTAGGCAGCAGCAGAGCAGTGTGGGTACCACGATTATGAGCAAGACATTTGGGAGGTTTAAGGATGACAGGATAGCACTGGTGCGCAAAAGCCAACCCAAGTTCAAAAGCACTGTATGTCACAGCGAGGGCAAGTCCCTGAGGGCCACAAGTCAAAGAGGTCTGTAGAACCTGCTTCCAGGTGGTGGTCTAGAACCACCCCTACCCTTGGCACCTTTTTTTTTTTTTGGTGTTTTACTGGGGTTCCTGGAAGCCCGTCTACCTCCGGGATACACTCCCAGACCTATTTTTACATTTTTATTTGGAAACAGGGTCTCCTAAGCCAGCGAGAGTGGCTGGCTTCGAACCTGCGCGATCCTCCTGTCTCCGCCTCCCAAGCGCAGGGATTACAAGCGTGCGCCACCACGCCCGGCCCCTTGGCACCTTTTGGAACACTTAGACTTGGCTGGCGGTGCTGGGAAGAAGCCCAGTCAGCCTTGGGAGGGGAAGCCCAGCTTAGTAGGAACTGGGTCAGTCCCGCCCCTGGTGGCACCGGGATTCTCCTGGCGGGGCCTATCGCAGGCTCCACCTACCTCTCCAGTCTCATTGGCACTCGAGTGCTGTGTGGCCCACCGAGCCATGGACCGCAAGACAGGTTGCATTGCGGCAAAAACAGATGAAAGTCCCCCGCCCCATGCCCTTCTCAAAACTAATCCCCTGCCGGGCGTGGTGGCACACGCTTGTAATCCCCGCGCTTGGGAGGCAGAGACAGGAGGATCGCGCAGGTTCGAAGCCAGCCACGCGCGCTGGCTTAGGAGACCCTGTTTCCAAAGAAAAATGTAAAAATAGGTCTGGGAGTGTAGCCCGGAGGTAGAAGGGCTTCCAGGAACCCCAGTAAAACACCAAAAAAAAAACCAAACAAACAAACAAACAAAAAAAAAACGAATCCCCTGTCAAGTTGCCCCATTTGGGGACCGAGAGGCAGTGTGACAATGTTGCTTCACAGAAGCCTCCAGGTATCGGCCTCTTTTTCTCTTGGGATGTGGGTATAGGAGGTCCCGACCCGTCCTTCCCCTCGGTGGACCAGCCTTGACCTAGGCCACTAGCCCCAAGAAATGCTCCCCCAAGGTCACAGGCCCTGCAGATTCATGAGCTCATCCTCACACTGCACTTGCAATGTTTATATATCTAGAAGAACCACCGTCCCTGTTCTGCAGGTCCTCCTCGCAGGATGTTGTTAGGTAGTTGCGTAGACATTAGCCGATGGGGTGTGCCGGCACGAACCCTGCTCATCTTGACCCCTCTCCTGAGCAAAGGGGGCAGAGAAACAATGTAGAGTCGCCGAGGTGTGACTTGTAAAGGGACATCAGTCACCCTGACTGTAATGCGTAGAAAGGAGGTGTCCAGAGAGACTATAAAGCCTCCGGGTGGCGGCTCCAGGCCACTCCCACGGCCTGGGAGTGGGCCACTCCAGACCCATCTCTGGAGCTGAACCGTTGTCCTAGGCCTCTGTGGGCCACCCCATCACCCCCGGCTGCCTGTCCAGCCCCAGGAACAACCATTCCAGATGCCTTCCCCCGGACCACGACCCTTTCCCTTCTCTGCCTGGCCTCTCCATAAACAAATTCAAACTCCTGCGATCACTGTGGGGGTGTGCATCTCTATTAACATTTGGTTTCATACCACGAGTATGTTGGCATCTGGCTCTGTCTGTGTCTGAAGACAATGAGATTCAAGAGGTGCGAGGGGACCTCACTTCCCCTTGAAAAGCGACTTCCCCAGCCAAGAGCGTTGCCGTTCTTCAAGCAAGGCAGGAACAGCCTCATCGTGCAGAGAGAAGGCTGTTTCCTGCGCCAGGGAAGCTTGGTGTTCTCTGAGCTGTCCGTCCCATCTGCCCCCTTCCCAATCCCTCTCTGGCTTTCAATCCCCAACCACAAGAGAGACCAGAGAAAGCTGTGCGTTGAGCAGACGTGGCAGGTGAAGAACCCACAGGTCCCTGCCTTGGATTCAGCCGTGGCTGGAAAACATAAGCTATTCCCTTTGCTTAGCCACTGAAGGTCCAGGCTTTCAGTCTGTGCCCTAAACTTGAAGACCTTGCTCTTGACTCCTGGACCTCTCCAGCCATTAGCATGGACCACGGCCCCTACACTGCCTGCGGGGCCTTTGAGCCTTTCCTGATGCCTGCCTGCGACCTGTTGCTCAACATTGATGAATCCCGGTGGGATCCGGGGGCCCCGGGCGACCTTCAGCTCCAGGGCCGCTGGGCTCACCCAGGGCCTGAGCTGTCTTCACACCACCTGAATTTCATTGCCTTCAGCCCCCACCAGGCCCGGAATGAATCTCAGATCCTCCCCATTCTCTGATGGCGTCTTAAACTCTTGGTGCCGTTATTTTTATTTTCTAGTTTGGGGTTGTAAGCAACAGAAATGAGATTTTGGTTAATTAAAGCAGAAAAAGAATTCATTAAAAGGCACATTATGAATCCCAGCATTGAGGCGGCTGAGACAGGAGGATCGGGATTTGTGGCCAGCCTCAGCTACTTAGTGAGGCCCTTTGCAACTCAGTGAGGCTCTGTTTCAAAATAAAGAATAAAAAATAGGGCTGGGGGTGTCGCTCGGGGGTAAACTGCCCCTGGGTTCCACCCCCAATACTGGAAAAAAAAAAAAAAGACACATCACAAAGCTCACAAAATCTCCAGGCCTGCTGGGGGAGCTGGGAGGCTGAGGAGGAGGGATCCAGGTGGCAGGACGGGTTCTGTGAGCACCGCGCCTTCACACAGCTGCCTCTCAGGCTGGGAGTCTGTGTCAGACGATGTCAACGCTGGGCACTGGGGCCTACGCTCACTGGTGAGGAAGAAGACGGCGCGAGCAGGCGGTCTGGCTAACACTAGGTTAACAATCGGTGCTCCTTTTCTGACTTTATTTATTGTGTGTACCACCATGCCTGGCTTTAAAAATATATATCTAGCCTCATAAATTCTTTTATGCCTTCTTTTAAATAATGGATAGAAGCAAGCAGGCTGAAGCAGGGATTCCTGTTTTGCCCCTTGGCTGATCTCAGATCCAGCTACCCCAGGTATCCCGCCAACCTCTGTGCCCTTGACCTTGAGCAAGCACCAGGTGTCCAGGAAACCCAATGCAAAGCTCCCCCAGACCCGCTGACCACCGAGCCCAGATCATGCCATGCCCGCCGGTCTCCCTCCCTAGGAACACACATCTGCCTGTGTGCACTTCACAGGCTGAGGATTCCCAAGGATTCCCAAGGTGACGCTATGGGTTATATCGGGAATGTGCCCCAAAGCTCATGTGTTGAGAGCAAGGGCCCTAGGGCAGCAGGGTTGAGAGGTGGGACTTTTTTTGGTTGGATACTAAGGGCTCTGACCTCATTAGTGGATTAATCCATCAATAGCTGAATGGACTACTGGGAGGCGGGACCAAATGGGAGGACGCACATCACTGGGAGATGTGTGCTCTGGAAAGGTATATCGCTAGCTCCTTCCTTCCTTCTTCTTTTCCTCTTCCTCCTCCTCCTCCTCCTCCTCCTCCTCCTCCTCTTCCTCCTTTCCTCTCTTCTCTCCTCTCTCTCTCCCCCTCTCTTCTCTCTCCTCTCCTCTCCTCTTCTGTCTCTGTCTCTATCTTTGCTTCTCTCTCTCTCTCTCTCTCTCTCTCTCTCTCTGTTTTCTGGGTGCTACAAGCTGGGCAGCTTTCCTTGATCACGTCCTTGCTCCATGAGCAATGGTGCCTGCTCACCATGGACTAAAACCTCTGAATTCTTGAGTCAAAAATCAATCTTTCCCCCTACGTTGTTCTGCTCAGGTGTTCTGGTCATGGCGACCAAAAGCTGACTGATACCAGGGAGGACGAAGCTCCGTTCAGTACATAAACGCATGCCAGCCCCCTTGGGGGAGAGAACGCTCTGTGCTGCTCGGAGCTGTTGGCTCTGGCTATATGGATGAGTTCTGGCTAGGAAGCACACCACCAACCACAGCCCATCCGTCTAGGAATTCATCGCGCCACCTAGAAGTGCTCACCGGAAGGAGCATGGGCCACCAGAGGCGGCCCCTTAGGAAGCAGAAACCGTAATTTACTTACCAGCAGGGAATCCCACTAGCAAGCAGTATGACTCTGGCCATAGATGTGTTATCAGTTGAGACAGCTAAACAAACAAGCAGCTACAGAATTACCTTTTGCACATTGTAAACATCCAAGCCCTGAGAAGGTACCAAGTGGCTCCCAGCCTGGTGCCTTTCAGAAGAGATCTTCTGCGCTTGTAAGCCCAGCATTTGGGAGGCTGAGACAGGAGGATCGCGGTTCATGGAGACCTTTAGCTACTTAGGAGGCCCTCCACAACTTAGTGAGACCCCGCTTCAAAATAAATAATAGAAAATAGGGCCAGGGTGTTGCTCAGAGGTAGAATGCCCCTGGGTTCCATCCTCAGTACCGAAAGGAGAGAGAGAGAGAGAGAGAGAGAGAGAGAGAGAGAGAGAGAGAGAGAGAGAGAGAAGATGTTTTGCTTCCTCCAGGCAATGAAGTGTCCTGCTTGCAAACCCAGGCTAAGAAACACAGGTGACCTCTTGGATCGCGCCATTGGCACGCCTGGGACCCTCAGTTTGCCACTGAAGGAGCACATGAGGGGCTGTCACATTTGTGCTTAGTGCCCCAGGACAAAGTCGACCTTTCTTGTGGCTTTTTTGGTCTAAATTGATATCTTCAAACTTGGTACTAAGTGTTCAAGGTTTCAGGAATGCTGGGATTCGAGAAGTAGGTGAAATAACAAAGGTGACAAGAAGCGTTTTAGAAGCTAACGTTCTCCTGTAAAGGCCAGAATTGACAGGTTTGTTGTTGCTGTTTTTAGAGTTCCTATTTTAAGAACAAACTGAACTTTTTATGAAACATGCGTGAATTATATTCTTTTCTATTCCTTCCTTTCTTTTCTTCCTTTCTTTTTCTTTCTTTCTTTTTTTTTTTTTTTTTGTTGCTATTCTTTTAGTACTGGGAATTGAATCCAGGGGCATTCTACCCCTGAGCTACACTCCCAGCCCCAATTTATTTATTGATGTGTTGTTCTGGAGATCGATTCTTTCTTTCCTTCCTTCCTTCCTTCCTTCCTTCTTGTGGTATGGGCAACTGAACCCAGGGGCATTCTACCTCCAAGCTACATCCCCAGCCCTATTTTTTATTCTTTATTTTGAAACAGGGTCTCACTGAGTTGCAAAGGGCCTCCCTAAGTAGCTGAGGCTGTCCTCAAACCGCAATCCTCCTGTCTCGGCCTCACAAATGCTGGGATTACAAGCGTGCCCACCACGCCCGGCTAATGGTACTGGGTATTGAACTCAACGGCATCCTACTTCTGAGCTACACTCCCAGCCCTGTTTTATTTTTTATTTTAAAACAGGGTCCTAAAGTGACTTTGCACTATCTTCACCTCCCATGGTACCCATCTAGAAGTTCTCTTTAAAAGGAAAGCAAAACAAAATCCCAAACTCAAAATTGAGTGAATATTTATTTAGAATAAGAAATTACACATTTTAAGAAACTGACTAAGTAGGGCATGGTGGTACATACCTGTAATTCCAGTTCTTGAGAGGCTGAGACAGGAGGACCACAGGTTCCTGGCTAGCCTCAGCAACTTAGTGAGGCTGTCAGTAACTTAGCTAGACCCTGTTTCCAAGTAAAAAGTAAAATAGGGCTGGGAGTACAGTTTGGTGATAGGATGCCCCTCAGCTAAATACCTAGAACCATGAAAAAGAGAAAAGAAGAGAAAAGAAGGAAGAAAAGGAAGGAAGGAAGGAGCTACCTTGGGCTGGTATAGCAGTGCAACCTACAATCCCAGTGCTTTGGAGGCTAAGGCAGGAGGATTTCAGGTTCGAGGCCAGCATAGAGTAATTTAGTGAGACTCTGTTTTAATATAGAAAATGAAAAGGGCGATAGCCGGGCATGGTGGTGCACACTTGTAATCCCCGCGCTGGGGAGGCTGAGACAGGAGGATCGCACGGGTTCAAAGCCAGCCTCAGCTACTTAGTGAGGCTCTCAGCAACTTAGTGAGACCCTGTTTCCAAATAAAAAATAAAATAGGGTTGGGAGTATAGCTCAGAGGTAGAAGGCCCTTGGGTTCAGTCCCCAGTACCAAAAGAAAGAAAGAAAGAAAGAAAGAAAGAAAGAAAGAAAGAAAGAAAGAAAGTCACATGTTTGGGGGGTAGATGTGATGGAATAGAAGAAATAAAATAAGTAGAAAGGATACAAACAGAAGGGAAAGGGAGTTGTAGCTTTTTTTTTTTTTTTTTTTTGGTGGTACTGGGGGTGGAACCCAGGGGCTTTCTACCTCCGGGCTATACTCCCAGACCCATTTTCTATTTTATTTGGAAACAGGGTCTCACTACGTTGCTGAGAGCCTCACTAAGTAGCTGAGGCTGGCTTCGAACGCGTGCGATCCTCCTGTCTCAGCCTCCCAAGCGCAGGGATTACAAGCGTGCGCCACCACGCCCGGCTTGTAGCTTTATTTTTTATTACACTGGGGATTGAGTTCAGGAGCTCATTCTACCTTTGAGCTACACTCCCATCCCTACTTTTTATTTTTATTTTGAAACAAGGTCTCACTAGGTTGATGGGAGTCTCACTACTTGCTGAGGCTGGCTGCGAACCTGTGAAGCTCCTGTCTCATCCTCCAAGCACCGGGATTACAGGTGCGCATTGTCACACCCAGCTGGACTGTCCCTTTAAATCTAAAATCTCCATGAGTTCCCTCTCCTTCACTCTGAGGACCAGTTTTCCTCCAAGCCTGCCTTCTTAAAGGGCCCAGGAAATCACAGCGCTCTGCAAGTCTGCTTAATTGGTGCCTATATACTTTCTTAGCTTACAGAACATATTTTAGATTGATAGAAAAAGTCCAGAGAAATACACTGTTATATCCAAAAGTTATCTATCAATTAGATAATGTCATCCCAAAGGATCTAAGGACTATTCACCGACCAGATAGCATCAGACTCAAGATTCCAAGAACCACGTCATCACCGCCTGCCCTGTGTACAGATCGAAGGCATTGAGCTCGCTGGGCCGATGCCTCCCCACACACCTGGCACACTCTTCATCTTACAGAGTCTCATATGAAAACTTTGCTGGGTGTGGTGGCACATGCCTGTACCCCCAGTACTCAGGAGGCTGAGACAGGAGGATCGCAGGTTCCAGACCAGCCTCGTTGACTTAATAAAGCCCTCTACAACTTAGTGTTTCAAAATAAAAAAAAATAAAATAAGGATGGGGATGTGGCTTGGAGGTAGATTGCCCCTGAGTTCAACCCCCAGTAACACACACACACACACACACACACACACACACACACACACACATACACACACACTATCTATCTCACTCTTGAGATAGCCTGCATTCTCCCTAAATGAACCTGTCTGTAGCTCTTTTCTTTGCCTTGGAGATTCTGGTCCAGCTCGCATCCGCCCTGCACAGGGTTGACCATGAGCCCAGCGCCACCCGACGTCACAGGTGACTGGTGGGTGACAGGTGGGCACCAGGCCTTCGGCTCCTGCTGGAACGGGCCGTTGCTTGGAGGGCGCCTAACTCCCGGCTCCAGGACTGGGAAACTCAGGACAAGAGGGGGGGGGGGCAGGAAGCCAGGGAGTAAGAAGAGAAAGGAGGCAGATGGGCAAGCGGGCGGTGGCCTGGGGCCTCAGAGCAGAGCGGGCCAGCGAGCAGGGCAGTCATGGGCTCCACACAGGCTCAAACCCAATAACAAACCCAACCTAACTATTGTCAAGAGGTTCGAGTCAAAACACTTTCCCATGGGGGATTTTGTTTACCCCTAAACATGTCCGCATTTACTTATCACGCTGTTCTCTTGGGCTCATGGAAGAGGGGAGAAGGCTCAGAGAGGTTGAGGGCCTTCCCCGAAAGCCACACAGCTGAGCTGGCCTCAGCCCTGTATCTGGCTCTGAGCCATCGGGTCTGCTGTTAACCTAGGAGCAATCCCAAGCGGAGGGAGGAGTTCACACCCGAATCTGTGGCCCCAGCAGGGCCTGGCAGCAGTGGTGACTTTACAGGTTAGAGCTCCCACTGCCCAGACAGGCTTGGTGTCCTTTAATGTATAACCAGGCACTGGACTCTGCTCAGCCCCCCAGGAGGACGGAGATCTCCCTCCCCGGGCAGCGGCGGCTAATACGGTTCCTCTTCAGTGCGGGCCGCTCCAAGTGACTGCTCTGCGATGGCTTTTTGGCAAGGAGCTGCCTTCCAGGTCAAGCCTGGGTCTCCATCCCCACCGCCCCTGCAGGAGCAGGTGTAAAGGAGTGAGGGCTGGGGCCACCTGTGCGAGCGCCCGGAGACTGTGGGGGTCGAGGGCCCAGCTGCTGCCGGCTGGACATTGGGCTGCTACAGCACCCGGGCGGGCTCTGTGGCAGGCTTGGAGATGGGAGATGGTCCTGTCACAGGCTTGGCGAGCCAGGCATAGTGGCACATGCTTGTAATTTCAGGATTCGGGAGGCTGAGACCGGAGGATCATGGTTCAGGACAGCCTCAGCTACTTAGCGAGGCCCTCTGCAACTCAGTGAGACCTGGTTTCAAAATAAAGAATAAAAAATAGGGCAGGGGGTGTAGCTCGGAGGTAGATGATCCTGGGTTCAATCCCCAGCCCCCCCCCCCCACCACCACACACAGAAACTCACTACCTAGCTGAAAGAGTGAAATGGACCCAGAAGCAACGAGGGCACTCAGGGAGTTCCCGGATGGGGAAGAAGGGGGCCAGCAGGTGGCTGTAATTTTGTTCAGCAAAGGAGGAGCAGAGAAGACCTGCCGGCGGCAGGGAGAGAGGCTGCCCCTGGTCCTCGGTCCTCTCTCCTTTGGGTCTCAGCTCCTTCGTGTGCTGAATGTGTGATGTGGAGCCAGTCAGGTTTTCTCTTGGATCAGTCTGGAAATCTTGACTTTTCTTCCTCTGATCCGGTGGCAAATATTCAACGAAGTGAGAGGCGTGTGAGATGAATTAGACTGAGAGACCGGTGAGCTGTGGGCAGCCGGGTAGGGCATGGGCGGCCCCTCCCGGGCAGAGCTGGTGGATTTCCCGCTTCCCTGGTAATGACCAGCTCGGGGGCCCTGGACAGCAGCCCAGGTCTCTGCCCTCTCATTAACAGCCTCAACTAAATGGCTGGTGAGTTTGGTGGGACCCACACACAGCCATTCAGCGGAAGCTCCCTGGCTTTGTAGGAAGACCGCCCTGCCCAGCCCTCTCCCAGGGCCTCCTGCCAGCAGACCCAGTTGAGTTGAGGCTGGACATTAGGAGGCCACACGGCCAGCCAGCAGCACATCTAGACAAAAGTGGGACCCGAGTGTCCCGGGGCAGACAAGATGTCTGCCAGCAATAAGGCTCTGCCGCTCGGCCTCACATGTGCACACAGGAGCCAGGCAGCTCCCCGGGACTCGCATCAGGAGGCTGGCGGAGGCCACCCCAGGAGGACAGGGGGTGCAGCATGGTCTGCATCTCCCCAGACACCCAGAGGGGGCGCTTTTGTGCCCAGCTTTCTGCCACCAGCAGGTGTTTGTGATCCAGTTTTTGGTAACAAGCTTCCCTACCCCAGGCAAGGATTCGCTACTGACTTTGTTTTCTTAGGAGACACATTACAAGTAATTTTTTTTTTTTTGCGGGGTTTGAAACCAGGGGCATTCTACCTCTGAGTTATATCCCCAGTCCTATTTTTTATTCTTTGTTTTGAAACAAGTTCTCCCTAAGTTGCAGAGGGCATCACTAAGTAGCTCGGGCTGGTCTTGAACCTGTGATCCTCCTGTCTCAGCCTCCCAAGTACTGGGATTACAGCGTGCATCATCATGCCTGGCTACAAGAAACGTTTTATAACTAAGAAGGTTAGTCGTGTGTGTGTGTGTGTGTGTGTGTGTGTGTGTGTGTGACCTCGAAGCTACCCCCCAGGCCTATTTTACTTCTTTTAATATTTTGAAACAGAGTCTCACTGAGTTGTATAAGGCCCTCAACTGAGTTGCTAGAGGCTGGCTTCAAACCTGAGATCCTTCTGCCTCAGCCTCCCGAGTACTGAGATTACAGGCACACACCACTGCACCTGGTTTAGCCTTATTTAAATTTAGTTCAGGTCACACTTTTAGACTTGAGGGCAGGATCAGATTTTCCTGTTGGAAAAATCACATTGAAGCTGGGTGTTGGGGCAAATGCTTGTAATCACAGTACTTGGGAGGCTGAGACAGGAGTATTACAGGTTTGAGGACAACCTCCGCAACCTAGTGAGACCCTTTTACAAACTAAGAAATGAAAAGGGCTGGGGTAGAGCTCAGAGGGAGAATGCCCTGGCGTGTCCCCAGTAAAACACAAGAAAGGAAGGAAGGAGAGAGAAAGAGAGAGAGAGAAGAAAGTATCTCACTGCTCAAATGGGCAAGGGAGGGGCAGGGAAACCAGCCAGGAGGGCCTTGGGGTAGCTCAGGGGTGGGGATGAGTTTGAGAGGCAGGGGGAGGAGAAACTGGAAGAAACACTTGAGAAGCAGAAGGAAGAGATGCCGGGACTGAGGGGGACAACAAGGGGATTTTCCTTTGTGTGATGTCTGTGTCTTCACAAAGGGTCTGCTGCCTGAGTTTTGCAATCGACAAAGAGCTTTTACATCTCTTAAGACAGTTCTTCTAGCGCAGCGCCCTGCAAGTAGGAGACCTCCACGGGCATTTAAAATAAATAAGTCAGTAAGTAAATAAATAAATTTTAAGCAGATACGCACTCTCTCACCTGGCCCACGTACACCTGGGATTGGGTAAGACTCTTCATTTTGAGTGTTGCAAGCAGCCCCTGTTGCCTTGGTAAAGATCCATCAGGACTTTTTTTTGTGCATGTGTGGTACTGGGGATTGAACTCAAGGGCCTTCTACCTCTGAACCACAACCCCAGCCCTTTTTAATTTTTTATTTAGAGACAGGGTCTAAGTTGCTAAGGCTGGCAAGGAACCTGCGATCCTCCTGTCTCAGCCTCCCAGGTCCTGGGATCACAGGTGTGCATCTTGGTGCCCGATGGACCGATCGATTGTGACTGGCTGTAGGAATTGCACAGGCCCCCTCGCTGGAGGCTCCCAGCTGCTCTCACGAAGGAGGGTGGCGGCGTTAGTCTGGGGGTGAAGTGGAAAGCGATTGTGACCTGGAATCCAAGGACACCTTCCATAGCTCCCCATCTGGGCCGAGGTAGGTCCTGCCCATGTTCACTAAGTGACCTGTACTATTGGACAGGCTCCCGAGTCTGCAGCTAAGCGTTTAACATTCGGCTCTCCACGTGGGGTGGGAGCCCAGACTTGTAGGTGCAGATTTCTCCCGTGTGAAAATTCTCACCATGGCCGAGTTAAAGCCACCGACAGGATGTCACCGGATGCAGGTACCGGCACAATCAGCTCCCGGTGCCAAGGGGCCTCGGCCTAGCCCTGCCTGGAGCAAGACCCTCCCACCCTTCCTTGCTGGAGGCCAGGCCTTCAGGTGCTGGCAGCACCTGGCTGGCCGTTGGCATCCCTTGCTCTGGCCTCCTGGCCGGGTTTCAGGTCGAAGTCTGGGGCAGTGCCTTGGGGATTACGGGAGAAGGAGGCTTGCTGCAGGCAAACTCACCCTTTGTAACAGGCCAGGGCCAGACTCAGTCTCCTTCCTGTCCCAGAGCCTCACGATCGCCCCGTCGTGGCTTCCGTGGGGTCAGTGGTGAGTAGGAGGTGGCAGGTGGGGAGAGGCTGGACCCCACCGCTTGCAGGGCCGTTTCTTCAACGCTGAGCTGTGCCACCTGCCCCACTGGCCGTCCCTAAGCTATTTGGAGACCTGGAAGCCTGGCTGCTGGTTATATTTTCCAGAGATAGAACTCTTGGGGCGGATTTTCCCCCTAAACGTCTTACCGGGATTTCCTGCGGTGGCTCTAGCAGTCTGTGATAGCCGGGAAACTTCTCGAGGTTGGTGTGTGACGCTGAAACCGCAATATGCTTGGGGCTCCGGGGAAAGGGTGGGCTCTATCGCCACCTGCTGGCAGCGTCTGCTATTGCACTACGTGGGTGAGGTTGATAAACGGCACGTCCATACAGTGGGTTTTGAAAATCCCTATAAGAAATAAAAAAACAAAAACATCAGTACTTGGGAGGCTGAGACCAAAGGAACACCGGTTCAAGGCCAGCCTCAGCAAATAAGCGAGATCCTGTTTCAAAATTAAAAAAAAAAATAGCCGGGCGTGGTGGCGCACGCTTGTAATCCCCGCGCTTGGGAGGCTGAGACAGGAGGATCGCACAGGTTCAAAGCCAGCCTCAGCTACTTAGGCTCTCAGCAACTTAGTGAAATCCTGTTTCCAAATAAAATATAAAATACATCTGGGAGCATAACCCGGAGGTAGAAAGCCTCTGGGTTCCACCCCCAGTACCACCATAAATAAATAAATAAATAAATAAATAAATAAACGAATAAAAAAATACATGCAAAAAAAAAAAAAAAAAAGAGCCAGGTGTGGTGGCGCACACCTGTAATCTCCGTACTTGGGAGGCTGAGACAGGAGAATCATGGGTTCATAGACAGCCTTAGCTAAGTACTTAGTGAGGCCTCCTGCAAATTAATGAGAACTTGTTTCAAATTGAAGAGCTAAAAAATAGGGCTGAGGTGGGGAATTCTACCGAGGAAGCAGAATGTCCCTGGGTTCTATTCCCAGTACTGAAAAAAATTTTTTTTAAGGGCTGGGGGTGTAGCTCAGAGGTAGAGTGGCCCTGGGTTCCATACCAAGTACCACCACACACACACAAAAAAAAATTATGAAGCATTACTCAGATTCTAACTTCTCCACGAAAGCATTCATCACTGTGGGTGTGGTGGCATAGGCCTGTAATAAGCACTTAGGAGGCCGAGACAGGAGGATTGTAGGTTTGCAGCCAGTTTCATCAATTTAGAGAGGCCCTCCGCAATTTAGCAAGACCCTGCTTCGATGTAAAAAAGTAAAATAGGACCGGGGGTGCAGCTCGGAGGTCGAAGGTGGAACATTCCTGGGTTCAATTCCCAATACAACAACAAAAACATAAAAGCATTTATCAAATCTGCTACTAGGCAGAAATGGTTGAATTTTAATTCTCCTTACCTCTCTCCCCCCAGGCCTGCCCTCTGTCACAAATACAGGCAGTCCCAACTTACGCCGGCTTGGCTCAGGAGTTCCGATCTCCTGAGGACGTGTAGACAATATGCGTTCAGTGGCACTGTACTTTGAATGCTGAATTTGGGCAAGTGGCGTGGACCGATGCTCTCTCCCGGTGCTGGGCAGGGCTCCCAGGCGGCTCCAGGACCGCAAGGGAGAAAGGATAGCGCCCCAGAGCACGCCGGGCCAAGCTGGGATGCCCAGTAGGTGGAGAGGATTAGGTGCTTTTTTGTTTGTCGGTTCATTGGTGCTGGGGCTGGAACCCAGGGGCATTCTGCGTCTTAGCTACACCCCCAGCCCTATTTCAGTTTTTATTTTGAAACAAGATCTCACTAAGTTGCTGGGGGCCTTGCTAAATTGCTGGGGGCGGCCTTGAACCTTTGATCCTCCTGTCTCAGCCTCCCACTGGGTTAAAAGCGTGGGCCACCATGTCCGGCTACACGCATTTTTGAACTATGATATTTTCAAGTTATAGGTGGGTTGGGATGTATCCCCGTCAAGGAGTATCTGCGATACAGCCCCTAATACAGAAGGGCACGGACTGTGTCAGTCCACCGTCCTGCAAGCCAGGCCCAAGGAGGTGGAGCAGACAATCGAGCTCTACTCCAGGCCATATTTATTACTTATTGATTGATTGTGGTGCTGGGGATTAAACCTAGGGGCATTCTGCCGCTGAGCCACACCCCCAGCCCTTTATTTTTTTTTTCAAATATTGAAATAAGGTCTCACTAAATTGCAGAAGACCTCGCTGAATAGCTGAGGCTAACCACAAACCTGCGATATTCCTGTCTCAGCCTCCCCAATACTGGGATTACAGGTGTGCGCCGCCACACCGGGCCTGGTATTATGGCTTTAACGGCAACAAACACCCCGAGGCTTACTGTGAACCAAGCACTGTTCTAAAGACTTCACACGACAACGTAGTCACCCCTACAGCACCCAGGCTGCGGGCCATGGCGGCGCCCACTCCACAGATGGACAGACAGACGCACCGGAGGTCAAGTAACGGCCGAGTCACTTTGCCTGCGTGAGGCAGAGCTGGGACCAGCACCCAGCTGGCTCAGGGTTGGTTCGTCCACCTAAAACGAGTCTCAGATTCCCTCCGCGGTGTGGGATGTAGAGAAGGGAGGGGAGAAATTTCCTTTTTGGTCCACTATGTTTCAATTTTTTTTTTGGGGGGGGGACAGGTACTATTTTTAAATTTTTAAAAAGGGAAGCTTAAAACATAAGTCTAGCCGGGCATGGTGGCGCGCGCTTGTAATCCCCGCGCTTGGGAGGCAGAGACAGGAGGATCGCGCAGGTACGAAGCCAGCTGCGTGCGCTGGCTTAGGAGACCCTGTTTCCAAATATAAAATGTAAAAATAGGTCTGGGAGTGTAGCCCAGAGGTAGAAGGGCTTCCAGGAACCCCAGTAACACCAAATAATAATAATAATAATAATAATAATAATAATAATAATAATAAAAAAAGTCTAGAAAATAAACTTAACAGAGAGTGGTGATATTTGTTTAAAATTCAATTTTTAAAAAAGAAAAGCTGGAGGGGGTGTGCGTGCCTGTAAACCTAGTGCTTGGGAGGCTAAGCAAAGAGGATTGCAGGTTCAAGGCCAGCCTCAGCAACTGAGACCTTGTTTTAAAAAAATAAAAAATAACAAGCTAGGGGTGTGACTCAGAGTGTAGCTCTGGGTTCCATCCCCAGCACTATAACTACTACTACTAGTACTACTGCTACTACTACTACTAATAATGATATAGTAAAAATTTAGAAGGGAAAGAATCCATCCCCGAGGTCTGATTGCTCGCTAGCCTGGCAGGAAGTAGGAGAGCTGGTTGGAGCTGAACCCATTCATGGGGCAGAGGAAAGGGCGGGTTTCTGGAGGAGCAGGACGTAACTCAAAATGCTTCTCAGAACCCAGGTGTAGTGGCGCACACCTGTAATCCCAGTACATGGGAAGCTGAGACAAGAGGACTGCAGGTTAGAGACCAGCCTCAGCAAATAACAAGGCCCTCAGCAACTTAGTGAGATCCTGTTTCCAAATAAAAAATAAAATAGGTCAGGCATGGTGACACATACGTGCAACCCCAGTACTTGGGAGGCTAAGACAGGAGGATCACTGACTTAGGGCCAGCCTCAGCGACTTAGTGAGGGCCTCTGAAACCTAGTGAGACCCTGTGTCCAAATTAAAAAAAATAGGACTGGGGCTGTAGTTCAGAGGTCCAACGCCCCTGGGTTCAATCCCCAGCACTATACTTACACACACTAAATAAAATAAAATAAAATAGTAAGGACAATATAATAGGGCTGGGGGCACAGCTCAGAGGTGGAATGCCCTGAGTTCAATCCCCAGTTACACACACACACACACACACATACACACACACACACACACCACACACGGGGACACATTTCTCATAACACATCCTCAGTGTAAACCCGGAGAGAGGGGCCATCGCTAGCCACTCGGCGGGGTACCCAGTGCCCGGCCTCTCTCCCCTCTGTAAATATTTAGGCTCTGCCTCCTGGAAGCGGATGTCGCCGGTCTCCAGACCTCCCGAGCCACCCAGAAGAGTGTGTGCCTCGCCAAAGCAGAGCTCCATATTTGGGCTGAACAGAGTGGGAGTTTCTGGTCTCCTGGCTGGAGAATTCTCTGGACCCCTGCCACTACCCCGTCAGCAGGAACGCGTGGCCTCCGGGGTTCCTGAAACGCATGTCACCACGCAGACCGCAGACCGGCGGGTGCGGCATATTTTAAGGGGAAAGGTTCTATTATCTGTAGCTGCTCTATGTAGAGACAAAGATATTTGGATGGGCTCAGATTTTCATTGATGGGGTGTGACGGTGTGGGGGCGCGGGGGAGGGCAGGTGGACTGGTGATGCTGAGGACCAAGATGGAGTCGGGGGACCACTCCCCGGGATCCTACTTACGATTTAATGTTATTCATATCAAATTTAGGCCTCACCATCAATACAGGAAGATTTTTATGTCATTCTTTCATCTCCTATGTAAATCTGAAAATTACAGAAATCAGGAATAAAAACTAAAACATGCTGGGTATGGTGGCCCATACCTGTAGTTCCTGTATTTGAGAGGCTGAGACAGGTGGATCACAGGTTCAAAGCCAGCCCCGGCAACTTAGTGAGGCTCTCAGCAACTTAGCAAGATAGTGTCAAAATAAAACAACTTAGCAAGGTGTTTCAAAATAAAAGAATACTTTTTTTATTGGTTCTTAAATGGTTAATCTTTAGCCATGTGCAAACAGCATTGGGCCAGGCTCCATGAGCTCAGGAATATAGAGGGATCACACGCTCCTTGCCCTAAAGAGCTTATATCTGGACAGACGACAGGACAAGAGAGAAAGGCCACATTGCCCTGTGCACTCAGGAAGGGCCTGCCGCGGGACGTGACGGGTACCCTGCCAGGAGGCGCTGATGCCTTGGGACTCTAAATTGGGCGAGAGTGACAGGGACGTAGCCCACACCGCCTGCAGGAGATACAGCATCGGTGTCACGTCCCACAAGGGCCGAGCTATGTGCCTTAAATAGCAACTGCCAGCGAGTCCGCCGTGTGTGCTAGACTCGGGCGGGCCAGCCAGTCCCCATGAAACACGGGAACCGCAGAACGCACAGATAGGAAGACGTGCGGTAACACTGGGCCCAGCCACCTCCCAGCTACGCAAGCTTCTTGTCGGGGAAAATCCAAGCAGAAACCACGTCTGCCGTGGAAAGGCAGGACGGTGTGGCAGGAGGAGACTCAGCTCTGGGGCCACGGCCGGATTTAAATCCCAGCCCTCCACTCCCTGTGGGAGACGGGGTGAGTTGCCCGGCCTCTGCAAACCACGATCCAGGGGTTGTTACCGGTATTAAATGTAACGCTGTAGAAAACACCTGCACAAGCAATCGTCCAACAGGTGGTACCTCTTCCTTCCCTTTTTTGGTGGTGCTGAGGATTGAACGCAGGGGCGTCTATCTCTCAGCTACATCCCCAAACTTTTTTTTTTTTTTTGGCGGTTCTAGGGATGAAACCCAGATAGAGGCATTCTGCCTCCAAGCTACACCCCCAGTCCTATTTTCATTCTTTATTTTGAAACAGGGTCTCATTAAGTTGCAGAGGGCCTCACTAAGTAGCTGAGGCTGGCCTTGAACCTGTGATCCTCCTCCTGTCTCAGCCTCCCAAATGCTGGGTTACAAGGTACGCCACCACGCCCAGCTCCCAAACTTTTTTTTAAATTTTGTTTTAAAACAGGGTCTGTGCCGGGCGTGGTGGCGCACGCTTGTAATCCCTGCGCTTGGGAGGCGGAGACAGGAGGATCGCGGAGGTTAGAAGCCAGCCGCACTGGCTTAAGAGACCCAGTTTCCAAATAAAAAATATAAAATAGGTCTGGGAGTGTAGCCCGGAGGTAGAAGGGCTTCCAGGAACTCCAGTACCACACACACACACACACACACACACACACACACACACACACAAATAATAAATAAATAAATAAATAAATAAAACAGGATCTGTTTTTAAAAAGGGGAGAATTAATGATTAAGAGTATTCCAAGCGCAGAGGGGAGCTGCAGGAAAAGTTTCTTTCATTCTTTTTCAGTACTGAATATTGAACCTAGGGGCATTCTACCACCAACCTACACCCCCAGACCTATTTTTTTTTTATTCTTTATTTTGAAACAGGGTCTCACTAAATTGCAGAGGGCTTCACTAAATAGCTGAGGCTGGCCTCAAATCTGCAATCCTCCTGTTTCAACTTCTTGAGTACTAGAATACTATGCTTGGCTGCATTTGTGTGTGTGTGTGTGTGTGTGTGTGTGTGTGTGTGTGTGTGTGTTACTAGGGATTAAACCCAGGAGCATTCTACCTCCAAGCTACACATAGCTGAGAGACCTGCTACCTTGCTGAGGCTATCCTTGAACCTGCAATCCTCCTGTCTCAGCCTCCCAAGTCCTGGGATCACAAGCCTGAGTCACAGCACTGGCTCTCTGTGTATCTTTTAGAGCATATAGGTTGTTACTATCTTCTCTGCTCGCCTAGTACACTGCAAGGGGATTGGCTGTAGTGGTCATGGCTTTTAAATTCCTAGAGCAGGGTCTGACCTAAGGTTCAGACTCAGTAGAGGTTGAGATAATCAGGATCCTGAAGTCAGTACATTGAGATAAGGAGGGTGGCTGAATCTGTGCTCTGTGCCTTGCTGGGAGCCTTCCAGGGGTTGCACTATCTTATCTGCACAATCCGTCATTTGTAAGTGTGAATGTCCACACAAATGGTGGGGCACGGAGGCCCTGAAACCTGCCCTGGCTCCTGCAGCTCATAAAGGGGCTGGGCTGAGCCCCAAGTGCCCAGGTCTCTTCTGCATCTGCGAGGAGAATCTCATGGACCAGTAGAAATTTGAGTACGTGTCTGAGTATCAAAAAGGGAGAGAATTCATGAGTGAGAGCGTTCAAGCACAGAAGAAAGCTTTTCTTTCTTTTCTTTCCTTCTTTCTTTCTTTCTTTCTTTCTAACACAGGAGCATTCTACCTCTGAGCTATCCCCCTATCCTCTTTTTATTTTTATTTATTTAGTTTTGTTTTGAAACAGGGTCTTGCTGGGTGGCTGAGATTTTTTTTTTTTTTTTTTTTTGGTGATACTGGGGTTCCTGGAAGCCCTTGTACCTTGGGCTACACTCCCAGACCTATTTTATACTTTTTTATTTTTGGAAACAGGGTCTCTTAAGCCAGCACGGCCGGCTCCAAACCTGCGCGATCCTCCTGTCTCTGCCTCCCAAGCACGGGGATTACAAGCGTGCGCCCCCACGCCCGGCCGAGGGTCTTGATACTGGCTGAGGCTGTCCTCGGATCTATGACCCTCCTGTCTCGGCCTTCCAAGTACTGAGGTTACAGGCGTGCCCCCACCATGCCAGCCCAGGGACAGTTCTGATGTGAGGAGCGTGCGGTGGGGGTGAACAAGAACCGTCTGTGTAAAGGCAGGAAAAAGAGGCTGATCTTGGGTTCTCCCCAGAGATGGCTTGAAGTATAATCAGGAAGCACTTCTGGGAGGGCTGAGGGGTCAGCAAGGCAGGACTGAAATAGACGGGGACAGTGGTCACTACCGAGGGAGAAGATTGGGCCACACGGGGGCCACTCATGTGGCGGTTGAAGGTGGGTCCCAGCCCAGCGTGGTGGTGTCATCATCCCAGTATTTGGGAGGCTGCGACAGGAGAATCACAGGTTTGCAGCCAGCCTCAGCAACTTATCGAGGGCCTCGGCAACTTATAGAAGACCTCTGCGACTTTGCAACACCCTGTTTCCAAATAAATAATAAGGCCTGGGGGTGTAGCTCAGAGGTCGAATGCCCTTAGGTTCAATCCTCAGTAGCAAAAAAAGAAAAAAAAAAGTGGGTTCCCAAGGGTCTGGGGATGTAGCACCCTGGTAAAGCGCTCAGCATATGTGAGGCCCTGGGTTCAATCCCCAGCACTGTAAATAAATACATACATAAATAAGGAACTTGAGGTTCCTGTAGCTACCTTGGGTCACCTGTAGACCCCAGCTCTATGACCTCATGAGAATGATTTGACCTCCCTGGGTCTCTCAGTCCCTCCTGTGCCCTCCAGGGCGCCTGGCCAGCACGTGATAAGTGTTTTCTCTGATGGCTGAGGCTTTAAAAGAAAAGGTGTCGCGGATAGGTCCCAACCTTCATGCTCATAGGCACAGGCTCCTCTGCCTTTTTCTTTGTGTTTTTGGCTAGGTCAGGACTCCGGCCCTCTAAATAGCATATCGAATTTGCTGTTTACCGGAGGAAGGGGTCCTAACCGACTTCCAAGCCCTTGATTTTAGCTGCTGGCAGGAAATGTCAGGATGTCCTGTTGAGCCCTCTGATATCAAACACCTGTCCAACTCCAGCGACCCCAGGGTCCCTTTCCCTGGCGTCAAAGCCGGCTACCCAGTCTTCCAGGTGCAAACCTTAAATCCCACCCTAACCTCTTTTCTCCTCCGCCTGACCTCGGACTTGTCAGCAGCCCGTCCTTTTCCATTGTCAAGCCCCCACAATCACTTCCAGCTCTTCCTTCCTCAGCCCTCCCCGAGCCTCCCACAGCCCTATGCGACCTTCCGGTCTCTACTTTCAACCTAGTGCCAAATTAATGATCAACCCTTATTCGGGACACCAGCTGAAATTGCTTATCTTGGCCCGGTCCAGAACTTTCAGTAGTTTTCAGAGTCTCAAGGCGAGTTCAAATTCCTAGATTTGTTATTCAAGACTTGGAACAGCCCCTCCCAAATTCTCTGCCAGGGGATGGTCCCAGCGACGCCCTCCATCTCCTTTCCCCGGCCAAGTATTCCAGCCCTTAAGGCTTTTATCACTCAGGAGGCAGCCAGCCTCACTCTGAAGCGTGTTACATTCTGGAGATGTTGTCTTGGAGAGCTGGGACCCTATTTCTGGCGGAAACTCCACATTAGGGAGCCCAGGATCATGCACTAAAAAAAAAAAAAAAAAAAAAAAAAAAAAAAAAAAAAAAGTTAGAAAAACAGACGCTGCCGACCCAGTCCTTTTTCATTTTTCTTTGCTAATTTCCAGCTCCTACCCAGCCTTCCCATTCCCACCTCCGGACTCCACCGAGCGGCACGGTCCGGAGTCCAGAGCGTTCCTAAGGCCCTGCTGTCCACTACTTGGGCAGTGTGCGCTTTGCTGGGTCCTGCTGGACGGCGTTTCGGGAGGACCCTGGAGTGGTGCTTCGGAACCTCCAGTATCAGCACCGGCCGCCGGGGCCCATCGCCCTCCCCCTCGCGGCCATTGGGTGGACCGGGCGGCCCTCCCCATCCAGCCCTCCCCTCTTCCCCGGGGTGGGAGCGCCGGGAGGCGGGGGCGCGGAGGGCCGGCCGAGGGGGTCCGGTTACATCGCCACCTCCTCCTGCTCCTTCTCCAGCCTCGGGTGGCCGAGCCTCCGGGTTTGCAGGACCGCAGCTCGGGACCATGTCGGCGGCGTGGACCTGGACGCGGGCGCTGCTGCTGCAGCTGCTGCTGGCGGGGCTGGGGGGCTGCCTGAGCCGCCATGGGCTCTTCCCCTTCGGCCCCGAGCAGGGCGACCTGGAGCTGGAGGCCGGCGACGACCTCGTGTCCCCCGCCCTGGAGCTGAACGAGGCGCTGCACTTCTACGACCGGTCGGGCATCACCTCGCTCTACGTGAGTCTTGGGGCGGGGAGGTGGGCGCGGGCAGGGTCGGGTCGGGGTCCCCCAAAGGCCCGGGGCGCCCGCCGAGCTGGACCGACTGGGCGTCGCGGGCGGGACTCGAACCCCGGGCCGCGGGGGCGCGGGGTCTGCGCGCTCGGCGTGTCCCGGCCGCCCCGGGTCTCCACCGCCCGTCGCTGGCCACCGAGGAGCAGGAGGGTTTGGATGGCCAGGTCTGCCCCGCTCCATGATGGCCCTGTCCGGACCCGGGACGCGAACCCCGGGCGGCCAGAGGTCGCTCCATCTCTCTTTGTCCCGTGCTTTGGGGACAGAACCGCAGGGGGAGGGCCGGAGCTGGGGCGCCCCCGAGGGTGCCGGCGGCTCGCGGTCAGCCCCCGGTCTCCGTGCGTGCGCACCCGGGTTTGTCTTGGCAGCGGTTCTGCTCGGGCTGGGCCTGGTCCAGAGTCCAGAGTCCAGCGCTGGGACCCAGGGCGCCCGGCGATCCGATGTCCTTAGCACGGCCCCGGGGCCCCAAAGGGAGCGGCCGGCGACCTTTCCCTCCCCGGCCCTCCCTCCGCGCCCCGCGGGCCCTGGGGGCGCTGTCCACTTGGCCTGGCCTCCTCCCGCCGGTCCTCCCAGCCCCCGCACCATGTGGGTTTCATATAGAGCTGTGCGCATTCCGGACGCCGGCTGCGGCCTGTTCAGCCGGAATGGCAGCGCGCTGTCCCGCCGGGGCCATCTGGTCCTGAACCTTGTCTGTGTCCTCAGAGAAGGGTCCTCTGTCCTGACCCGCTAAGGGCCCTCGCCCTTGCTGTAATGATTTTATTTGTATTTTTTGGTAGTACTGGGCATTGAACCCAGGGCCATCTCTACCTCGGAGCTACACCCCCAGCCCTACACCCCCAGCCCTATTTTATTTAATTTATTTTGAAACAGGGTCTCACTAAGTTGCTGAGGGTCTTAGCTAAGTTGCCAGAGGCTGGTGTTGAGCCTGCAGTCCTCCTATCTCAGCCTCCCAAGTACTGGGATAACAGGCACGGCGTCAACACATCCGGTTTGCTGAAATGTTTTAAAATGCATAAAATAAAGTCCACAGGATCACCAAAAGAAACTGCAAGTGTTGAAATGAGAATATATAATATATAATATATTGGTGGTACTGGGGTTCCTGGAAGCCCTTCTACCTCCAGGCTACACTCCCAGACCTATTTTTACTTTTTAAAATTTTTTTATTTGGAAACAGGGTCTCCTAAGCCAGCATGCGCAGCTGGCTTCAAACCTGCGCGATCCTCCTGTCTCTGCCTCCCAAGTGCGGGGATTACAAGCGTGCACCACCACGCCTGGCTCAAATATATTTTAAAAAACACTTTTTGTGGAGTACTATGGTGCTTGCTTTTAACCACATTAAATTGAAAGGTATAGCCCAGCATGGTAGCACATTCCTGTAATCCCAGTAGTTAGTTGAGAGGCTGAGACACAGGACAATCGTAGGTTCCAGGTCAACTTCAACAATTTACAGGGGTTCTTGTTTTATATTTATTTATTTATTTGTTTGTTTGTTTGTTTTTTGCTGGTACTGGGGTTCCTGGAAGCCCTTCTACCTCCGGGCTACACTCCCAGACCTATTTTTACATTTTCATTTTGGAAACAGGGTCTCCTAAGCCAGCGCGCGCGGCTGGCTTCGAACCTGCGCGATCCTCCTGTCTCTGCCTCCCAAGCGCAGGGATTACAAGCGTGCGCCACCACGCCCGGTGGGGTTCTTGTTTTAAAACAAGAAATAGCACTTGGGAGGCTGAGACTGGAGGATCGCACAGGTTTGAAGCCAGCCTCAGCTACTGAGTGAGGCTCTCTGCAACTTAGCGAGACCCTGTTTCCAAATAAAGTTATAAAATAGGTCTGGGAGTATAGCCCGGGGGTAGAAAGCCTCTGGGTCCCACGTCCAATACCACCAAAATAAATAAATAAATAAATAAATAAATAAATAAATAAATAAATAAATAAAGTAGGGCTGAGGGTGTAGCTCAGAGGTAGAATGCTTCTGGGTTCAATCCCCAGCAGCTCCACCACACACTCAAATGCAATTTTCTCATCTAATAGCAGAGCAGCTGGGACCGGCTGGTGGTGGCTGCTCCAGGCTGGCCTTGGCTGGCTGGGCCATTGGGTGATCCGGTTCTGCTCCACGCCTTTCATCCCCCATGGCCGATCTTCCTAATACGGTAGCCACCAGCCCTAGGGAGCTCTCTGAACACAGGGCCACTAAGCGATATGAACGTTTCAGCCTTTCAATTAGACTAGCCACATTCCAAGTGCCCAGCACCCTCCTGTGGCTACTGGCTGGACTACTGTGTTGGACTCTGCCAGCACCGCTAAGAACTCTGACGGTGCTGCATCCAAGGGCCAGCTTGGGCTTTTCCTTCTCGTGGGGATGTCCGAGGCACGGGAGGGAGAGTGTATTGCAAGACTGAAGGTTTGGGTCATGTCTGCTAGTATAAAGCAGGGCACGGGGCTAAGCCCAGAGTGAGCGGAGAGGCAGGTTTCCCCATCCACGGTAACAGGTAGGGTAACAGGAGAGGGGAGGAGCAAGTGCCAAAGGGTTCCATGCTACGTGGAGGGGAAGGAAAGGGCCAGAGGTGGGTGATTGGTGGGTTTCAACAATCCAGAGCTGGTCACCAGGCACACCCATCCTTAGCGAGGCAAGCTGGCAGCGGCCTGCAGGATGGTGGGGACAGACAGACAAGGGAGAGCTTGAAATCAGGACCAGTGCCTTAAGGTTCTGGTTTATCCCAGCGCATGGAGATGAGTCCCATCACGAGGGAAAAGAGAAGAAAAGAGGGTCTGAGGAGGTGACCTACAATAGAATTTCCGTGAGGTCACGTAGGGGGCATGAAGAAGGCAGAGGGTGGAGGGCAACCCACGAAAAGGCATTAGTCCAGGTTTGACTGTGGACCAGGAGTGGGGATGCCTGTACCCAGCAGATGTCTAGCAAGCAGCTGGACCAGGGAAAAACGGTGGGAGCCTGGGGACCCTGCTTCACAGGGGAGAGGGGGTGGGCAGACAATCGCGGAGTGTGTCTTCAGCCCTGGCAAATGATACCTGCGTCAATGATGCTCTGAGGAAGCAGTTCTCAAAGTGTGGTCCTGGGACCCCTGGGTGCCCTGGAGAGTTTTGCAAAGAACTCACAAGGTTGAATCTCCTTTTTCCTAGTTATACTAAGATGACATTTGCTTTTTATATCCTCCTGCCGTCACGCCGCGGAGCTCCCCAGAGGCCACAGGGTATTTGCATGGTCACGGAAGCCAGTGTGAGGGTCCGGCGGGCTTCCCTGGGGGCAGACCTCAGATCTGATGTGCAGAAATGTAAACCGGTGGTTTGGAAATGTAATTATTTTTAGTAGGAATCATGTTATTTAACCTGTCACCAGTTCCTGATTTATATGTGAACGTCTAGATGTTAGCTCTGATTTCTCCAGTGTTAATTGCAATAATCTATATAAACACGAGCCTTGGGGAATCTTCCAAAGGAAGTCAAGGGTCCTGAGAACAAACACTGAAGACCTGCTACTGTGACGGGAACTGCACACCTCAGCCTCAGTGTGTAGAAGTTCAGAGGAGGGACGAGGGCATCTCTGGGAAGCCTCCCGCTGGAGGGCAGGTGCCATCTTGGGTGGACTTCCTCCTGAGGGCCAGGGCTGGCGTCCTGTGTGACAAGGTCTGACCCACCCTATGGAATGAGCTTCTAGTTTTGCATGATAAATCAGCACCGTGGTGACAATAAAACCAGCTCTTCTTTGCCCCCACCCCCACCCCCTGGAAAGGAAGTCCACTTCCTTGGCCAATGAACCTGGAATTCCCCAATTGAGAATTTTTCAAAATAAGGTGTTTTTTTTTTTAATAAAAAACAAACATAAAAGCATTTTTTTGGTGTGTGTATGTGTGGTACTGGGGATTGAACTAGGAGCATCCTGTCTTCAAGCTACTCCTTCAGCCTTTTTTTTTTTTTTTTTTTCAGTACTGGGGATGGAACCCGGGGCATTCTACCTCTGAGCAACACCCCCAGCCCTATTTTTTGTTCTTTATTTTGAAACAGGGTCTCACTGAGTTGCAAAGGGTCTCACTAAGTGGTTGAGGCTGTCCACGAACCCAGATCCTCCCGTCTTAGCCTACCAAATGCTGGGATTACAAGCGTGCACCACCACGCCTGGCACCCTCAGCCATTTAAAATTTTTTCCTTTTTTGTTTTGAAACAAGGTCTTGCTTGTTTGCTAAGAGTCTCGCTACTCGCTGAGGCTGCCCTCAAACCTGCCATCCTCCAGTCTCAGCCTCCCGAGTACTGGGGTTACAGGTGGGGACCACCACGCCCTGCTCATTTCTTCCTTTGATTAGAGTTTTATCATCTCAGTTTACTATCTCATACTGATCTCAAGCCCTCTTTGAGTGTACAGATCAACAGAAGAACATGGTTTTAGTACATCATTTGTCTTTGACTTATGCAAATGGAGACACGAATTCATTGTATTTATTTATTTATTTATTTATTTATTTATTTTTGGTGGTACTGGGGTTCCTGGAAACCCATCTACCTCCGGGCTATACTCCCAGACCTATTTTATACTTTTTATTTGGAAACAGGGTCTCTCAAGCAAGCAAGGCTGGCTTCGAACCTGCCCGATCCTCCTGTCCCCGCCTCCCAAGCGCGGGGATTACAGGCGTGCGCCACCACGCCCGGCCTTCATTGTTATTACTTAATACATTCAGTTTGTTTGTGGAGATAAATACATCCTTCATGTCCTGGGAAAATAATAAGAGGTTATCCTCGGGAGTAAGATGATTGTATACCTCTCTCCTGACTCATCTCTCTGTCTCTCCTTCCACCTGGCTCCCTCACACACGTACACACACGTACACGCGCCGCTAGCTGTTCCTCCGTAGCACAGCCACACTTACTGGCACACAGGAGGTTTGTGGATTTACTGGCCAAGCCCAGGGCCCCCACCTGTGACTCTGCAGGCCGGCAAGTCCAGGGATGCCGGCCCAGAGGGAAAGGGGTGCTGAAGCCCAATCTACGCACCCTGCTCACCAGGGGCTGGGCTCACTCAGAGGAAAAGGCATCTGCTTATAACTTGCCTACAGTTGCTCAGCTGTCTAGAAGTGACCCTCATCGAATCACAGAATCCCAAATCCAGTTTTCATTTCCAAGGGGCTAAAATGTAACTTGTTATCATGTCGGCCAACTTACAGCTGAAGTCACGGTCATCTGGTCTCTCCGCCCGTTGTAAATTTAGTGTTTTGTTTACCAAATGAAGAGGTTTGACAAGGTTATTTTCAAGGCCAGTTTCATCTTAGATCATTAATATTTTTTGATTGAATGATCCATAGCTTAGTAAACGCACTTTTCCAGGACACTAGTTGATATTATTATTAATTTTAGATGATCATTTTATTTTTTATGCTTTTATTGGTGCAATATAGTCTCATAATGTAAATCATGTTGACAGTGACATAAATTACACACATCGTGATTACGATTGTGTGGTACTGGAGATTGAGCCCAGAGGCACTCTACCTCTGAGCTACACCCCCAACCCTATTTTATTTAGTTTTAAACAGGATCTCACTAAGTTGCTGAGGCTGGCCTTGAACCTGAGATCCTCTGTCTCGGCCTCCCACGTGCTGGGGTTCCAAGTGTGACCACCACGTCCGGCTGGTATTATTTTTGTGTTGTGTGAGATGCAGTCAGATGATAAGAGCCTTATTTCTTTGTTTTGGTTCTGGTCATTGAACCCAGGGGCATTCTACTTCTGAGCTACACCCTCGGCCTCTTCATTATTTTATTTATTGATTGGTATTGGGGATTGAACTCGGGGACATTCTACCTCTAAATTGTACTCCCAGCCATCTTTATTTTTTATTTTATTTATATTTTTGTTTATTTCGTGGTGCTGCGAACTTGGGGGCATTCTACCTCTGGGCTCCCTGGGCCTTTTGATCTTTTTATTTTTGAACCAGGGTGTTGCTAGGTGGCCGGGAGTCTCTCTAAATCACTGAGACTGGCCTTGAACCTGCAACCCTCCAGTCTCAGTCTCTAGGTGAGAGGTGGTGACGGAGATGTGGACAGAGGAAGCAGGAAGCCTTGATGCTATGGCATCTCGCTTGCCCAGGCAGGAGCCGTGACGGCTCTAGATTAGGAGATGGAGGGGCTTGGCAACCTTCACATGGCCGGTCCCAATTGGAACGTGAACTCAGCTCTGACTCCTGGTTCAGTGCTCTTTGTGCCATCCTGCGCTGAGTACTCCCTTCCCTTCCCTCTCCCTCCCTCTCTCCCTTCCTTCCTCCCTCCCTCCTTTCCTTCCTTACCTGTGCAGACCTCTAGGCCTGTGTGTTGGGGCCACAGTGAAATATGACATTGGACAGGACTTCTGCCTTTTTGGTGCTATTTCAAGACACTGCCCACTGCCCCAATACTTGGGGGGGGGGACCTTTGTCCCCAGCCCTAATCAGTTAGCAGATTTCTTAACTGTTTTGCCCTTAGGCAAAAAAAAAAAAAAATTGTTTGTGTGTGTGTAACACTTGGGATTGAACCCTGGAGCATTCTACCTCTGAGCGGCACCTGCAGCCCTATTATTTTTTATTTCTGAAACAGGTTCTTGGCAGGTTGACGAGAGTTTCACTAAACCTGGTATTCTCCTGTCCCAACCTCCCAAGTATTGGGATTACAGGTGTATGCTGCCACGCCGTGCTAATTTTCTTTTTTTTTTTTGTAAATGTTTTCAAAGACACACAAAGAGGGGAGAAAAGTAGTATCAGGACGCCCACAAACCCACTCTCCATTACTGTGTTAACAGTTGTTAACATTTTCCATGTTAATTTCCAATGTGGAGGGAGGCCTGGAGATTTTCCATATTTGTTTTATTAATTTCCCTTTACTGAAGTATCCAAAGTAAACTATAATCAAAACTGTTTTTTTCATCAAATATTTTATATCCCTTTGTTACCGTGCCAGGGCTCGGTCGGCTGGTAGCAGGGCAGAATCCAGTCTGTCTAGAAGAAGGTTGTGGTAGAGAAAGACCTTTGCGAAGTGGTGGACTAGGAGATCTCAGCGTGCGGTTCAGCATCCTGCCAGACCCCGTGAGGAAGCTGATGGAGGACTGGTTTATACGGGAGATGGGTGGTTGCAGACTAGTGGACATCTTCTCGCAGGTGGGAGTTTGTGACCAGGAGGTGCACATCAGATCTCCATTGCCCAATCACAGATGTTTTGGACTTCTGCAACCCTCAAGAGAAGCTGGTTATTTTGGTCCAAGATTATGATATCCTTGGGCTATGCTTGGTGCTAATTAGTTTGCTTACTTGGCGTGTCTGAGTTATTACACAATGCTCAAGGAAGAAAGAAAAGGGTCAGGCCAGATGCAGTGCGGCGCTGGGAATGCCGAGGGACCCAGAGCTCTGGCCTTAGTGCTCAGCTTCACGTCCCTAAAAAATAAGAACATTTCTCTGTGTAACCACTGTCCTGTTATCACACACAATTGGTAGTGATTCCCTATTACCAAAGGATGCTCAGACTGTACAATGTTTTCTACTATTCCCAAAGCTGCCTTATATCTAAAACCTCATTCAGCTAGCGATTTGGAAAAGGACTGTGTTTCATATTTGGTATATTTATACTTATTTAAGAATCGCTGCCTCTGGTCCTGGAGAACGTCCCACCTGTTGTATTCGACTGTTTCTTTGTCCTGTAGTTTAGGGCATTAGTCCACCCCTGCATTAACTCATAATCAGATAACTGAATCACACCTCAAAAATATTCAGGTTAAACGGAATAATTTTATTTTATTTTATTTATTTTATTTTTTATTTTTTTGGTGGTACCGGAGTTCCTGGAAGCCCTTCTACCTCCGGGATACACTCCCATGGGCTACACACCCAGACCTATTTTTTAATGTTTTTATGTGGAAACAGAGTCTCTTAAGCCAGCGAGGCTGACTCCGAACCAGCCTGATCCTCCTGTCTCCGCCTCCCAAGCGCGGGGATTACAAGCATGCACCACCGCGCCCGGCCGAATAATTTTATTTTAAAAGGCATAATCTTATTTGAAAATCAGTTTTGGGAATGGGTTTTAAAAGTCCTTGTAAAAATAGTGAGAAATGCAATGTGCTTGCCATCTCGTCCCCCCATAATTCCTGCACCAGAGATGAATCATTGTTCATGGCTTTAAAAATCCTCCCTCTAGAACAAACCTACCATTCGATCCAGCAATACCACTGCTGGGTATCTACCCAAAAGATAGGAAACCAAACTACCAAACTAATGCATGTGTATCTATGTTCATAGCTGCACAATTCACCATAGCCAAACTATGGAACCAGCCAAGATGTCCATCAACAGATGAATGGATTACGAAACCGTGGGATATGTACACCATGGAATTTTATTCAGCCATTAAAAAAAACTCAATTACATCCTTTTCAGGGAAATGGATGGAACTGGAGGACATTATGCTAAGTGAGATTAATCAGTCACAAAAAAATAAGAAAGCAGATGCTTTCCCTAATATGTGAGAGCTAGGGAGAAACGGGTCATAGGAGGAACTCTAGATGAAAAAGGAAATCCTATAGGGGAGCAAACAAGACAACCTAAAGGAGGAGAAAGGAAGGGGGAAGAAGGAAAATCTCTAAAACACACAATGTACTTAAACATATCGAAGTCAACCACTAAGCCAAGCAAGAGAAGGAGGGATGGGGAGGGAATGGGGCGGGATCGGGTAGGGGCTAAATCAGTGATGTGTACATGTCTGTACACACAAGTTTTTTACCCCAATATGATGTATGAATATAATGTACCAATAAAAAATTAAAAAACAATCCTCCCTCTAGAGCCGAGCATTCAGACATACATATGTTTACATCTTTCTTCCCCTCATTTTCACTCCTTGAGTTTTTTAAAATTAATTATTTTATTTTTGTAGTACTGGGGATGGAACCCAGGGTATTCTACCTCTGAGCTACACTCCCAGCCCTGTTTTTTAGTCTTTATTTTGAAACAGGGTCTCACTGGGTTGCAGAGGGCCTCACTAAGTAGTAGCGGAGGCTGTCCACGAACCGCAGTCCTCCTGTCTCAGGCTCCCAAATGCTGGGATTACAAGTGTGCGCCACCACGCTCGGCCGAGGTATATATTTTTTTAATAACAGCCTTATCGAGACATGTCTCCTACAGTAAAACTCACATTTTAGTGTACGAATTGGTGATTTTACTGTTTTCAGAGAATTGTGCAATAATCACCACTATCTAATTCTGAAATATTTTTATTAGCCCGAAAGCAAATCCCTTATCTAGCGGGCGTTTTCCATTCCCCCTCCCCAGCTCGTGGCAGCCTCTAGTCCTCCGGTCTCTACGGATTTGCCTGTTCTGGACATTTTGTATGAATGGACTGTGTAATCTTTAGTGGTTGGCTTCTTCCACTTAGCATATTATTTTCAAGATTTATGCATGGCATAGCATATACCAGAACTCCTTTTTTTCTTTCTTTCCTTTTTTTTTTGTTGCAGTACTGGGAATGGAACCCAGGGGCATTGTACCTCTGAATTACACCCCCAGCCCCCCCCCCTTTTTTTAGTCTTTTTATTTTTTGAAACAGGGTCTCAATGAATTTGAAGGGCCTCACTAAATAGCTGAGACTGCCCGCGAACCATGAACCATGATCCTCCATTCTCTGCCTCCCAAATGCTGGGATTACAAGTGTGCACCACCAGGCCCTTTCTTGTCTTATTTTATTGCAGTGCTGGGGATTAAACCTAGGGGTGCTCTACCACTGAGCCACATCCCCCGCCACTATTATTTTTTACTTTGAGACAGGATCTAAGTGTCCAGGCAGGCCTTGAACCTGTGGTCCTCCTGCCTCAATCTCCATTCTTCTATGACCAAATAATAATCTACTTATGGATTTCATATTTTCTTTGTCCGTTTCTAATGTAATGGACAATTAGTTTGCTTCTACTTTTTGACTTTTTAAAATAATGCTACCTAGAACATTCGTGTACAAGTTATGTGTGTGCAGGGGGCCTGGGGGACTGAGGATTAAACCCTGGAGCAATATCTCTGGGCCACACCTCCAGCCCTATTTTGTTTTCTGTTTTGAAGCAGGGTCTCACCAAGTTGCCAAGGGCCTCACTAAGTTGCTGAGGCTGGCTGTGAGCCCATGAGCCTCCTGTCTTAGCCTCCCAAGTACTGGGATACAAGCGTCTCCACACCCTCAGCTACATCGTGTGTTAGTTTTGATTCACAGCCATCCTAGCAAGTGTGAAATTGTATCTCATGGTTTTAATTTGATTTGTAGTTTCCTAATGGCCAATGATGTTGAACATCTTTTCATGTGCAATTTGTATATTGTCTTTGGAGAAATGTCTATTCAAATCCTTTTCTTTCTTTTTTTCTTTTCTTCCTCCTCCTCCTCCTCCTCCTCCTCCTCCTCCTCCTCCTCCTCCTCCTCCTCCTCCTTCTTCTTTTTCTTCTCCCTTCTCCTCCTCCTCTTACCTCCCCTCCTCCTTCTTTTGTGGTACTGGAAATTGAACCAAGAAGCATTCTACCTCTGAGCTCCATCCCCAGACCTATTTTTATTTTGAAACAGCATCTTGCTAGTCGATGCAGATCTCCCTACTTGCTGAGGCTGCCCTTGAACCTGCGATCCTCCCGTCTCAGCCTCCTCAGTACTGGGATTACAGATGTGCACCACCACGCTTTGCTGAAATCCTCTGGTTTTCAATTGGGTTGTTTGCCGTTTTATTGTTGAGTAGGTTGTACATTAAAAAAATGTGAGGGGTTCGTAGGAGATTGAACCCAGGGGCATTTTGCTTCTATATTGCTCCTTTTTATTTTCAAACAAGGGTCTCCCTAAGTTGCTGAGTTACTACGTCTCTAACTGGCCTGGAACCTGCAATCTTCCTGTTCCTGTCTCCCAAATACTGAGATTACAGATGTGTGCCACCCAAGCCTGGCTGGGTTATACATTTTTTTTTTAAACACAAGTACTTCATAAACAAAGCTATGTATTTCTGGTTGTGTAGCATCAGGAGGCAGCTGATGTCTGGTGATTGCTGATTGCTTCTCTAGCCAGGACCGAAAAAAAAAAAAAAAAAAAAAAAGATGAATGAGGGGCTCTGGAGAGGCAGCCGGATGCTGAGCAACACCTTGTTCCCAACACCAAGCTGCGGGCGGTACCTCGACCTTCTCAGCTCTTCTTGCACCCCAACATTTACCTCATGGTTCCAGTTCCTACTGATGCTCTCTGCCTCGATCGGTTATTAAGAGTTGCAAAATGAGAGTTTCTTTTCTTTTGGTATTTGTATGTCTGTTCCTTTCTTTCTGCGTTTATTAGCTGGCACAGTCTGTAAAGAGGATCTTTTTCCATCATGTATGGCTTTTGGGTTATACTACAACGTGATTTCTTCTGGAAGAACAGAAACAGAAAAGCATTAATGCTTAACTCTTTCCAGACAACTTCCAATGTTAGTGCAATGCTAGGCTCCCAGGAAAGTCCTGGTTTCCAAGTTGCTGAGGAGAAGCCCACCTCTCTCCAGAGATGGGGGCTTGGGCAAGCTTTCCTTCCCCCTGAGCTCCCTCCTACGGCGTAATAGTTAAATGTTTGTGTGTTGCCAAGCATGGTGGCGCACGCTTGTAATCCCAGGACTTGGGAGGCTGAGACAAGAGGATCGCAGGTTTAAGGACAGCCTCAATGCAAGGAGTAGACGCTCATCAGTGTAGCAAGACCCTGTTTCAAAGTAAAAATTTAACAAAAAATAGAGTTGGGGGTGTAACTTGAAGATTGAATGCGCCTGGGTTCAATACACACACATAAACACACACACACACACACACACACACACACACACACACACACACACACATATACACACGTACTGGAGATTAGACCCAGAGGTGCTCTACTGCTGAGCTACACCTCTAGCCCTTATTATTATTATTATTTTTTTCTTTTTCTTTGAGACAGAGTCTTGCTAAATGGCTCAGGCTAGTCTTGTACTTGGGATCCTCCTATCTCAGCCTCCCATGTGCCAGAGTTACAGGCAAGTACCACTGTGTTTAAGGACCACTTTGAAATGTGGGAAGGTCATCTCAGGTAGACATTGCCCTCAGAAGACATGGGTACCGATCCGAACACTCTCATCAGCTGGATTCAGTTAAAAGTGATGGCTTACTCTATGACCCGTAGGTTGCCCCATGGCTTAATTTAGAAATCCTTTTGTGTCTATTTCTAATTCAAGCCAGAGCTGTTTCTGTGGCTCTGTGGAGTAAATGAAAACCATGGCTAATTTGAGTGTTTGGTTTTTTTCCCCCTGTGCCAGAGATTGAATCCAGGGCCTTGCACACACTAGGCGAGCACTCTACCGCAAAACCATGTCCCCGTCGCCTTTTTGATTGTCTATTTTGAGACAGGGTCTTGCTAAGTTGCCCAGGCTGGCCTGAAAACCTGCGCTCCTCCTGCCTCTGTCTCCAGGGTTTACAGGTGCATGCGCCACTGCACGGGCTGGACTTAGAATTTTGTTGTTGCTTTTGGTAGATGGTCTTAGGCAAGTGATTTAAGTCAAACTCATTTTTATCTCAAAGGCAGACTGAAGAAGCTATTCACACCTACTTTCCTAGCAAGAGATGAGATAAGTGAAAATGCACTGTAGACGCAGAGTGTGTTGAATGGACCAGGCCCCAGGCCTGCCTCTGGGCTCTGGGCTGAAGTTACTCTCCAACCGGCTTGTGTCAATTTCCTGGACTTAACTTTCTTTTCTTAGGCCTTTCCAGCATTCCAGCTGTGCCTAGCTGCACAGTCACAAAGCCACCTCGTGCAAGCTCCAGGACTTGCCTTCCTTTTTCTGAAGGAAGCAGCCACGTCAGACCCAAAGAACGCTCCTTACAGATTCCGCAGACATGCGTTCAAAGCTTAGTTTTAATAAAACACTTGGTAGCTGTGTGAACCTTGAAATAAATGTGGCCTTGTATTTCCTAGTGTGTTTCACATATATGAAAAGAGGAATGGTAGTGTTAAGCGCCTTTTATATTAAACTTTTAAGACTGCAAATGGCAGCCGGGCATGGTGGTGCTTGCCTGTAATCCTAGTACTTTGGAGGCTCAGACACGAGGATGACAGGTTTGAGGACAACCTCAGCAACTTGGTGAAGCCCTTAGCGACTTAGGGAGACCCTGTTTCAAAGTAAAAAGGGCCAGAAGCCTAGCTCAGAATCCCTGAGTTCAATCCCCAGTACCACACCCCAAAAATAAATAAAAATAAAATTGCAAAATATCATGGTAAAGGATCACTAACTCAGTATATACCCTCTAAACGTATATTGATTTTTGGTTCTTTTTGGTGCTACTGGGAATTCTGCCTCTGAACTATACCCCTAGCCCTATTTTATTATTTTTAAATTTTTTGTGTGTGTGTAGTACTGGGGTTCCTGGAAGTCCTTCTACCTCCGGGCTGTACACTCCCAGACCTATTTTTACATTTTTATTTGGAAACAAGGTCTCCTAAGCCAGCGCGCGGCTGGCTTTGGACCTGCGCGATCCTCCTGTCTCTGCCTCCCAAGCGTGCGCCACCACGCCCGGCTATTTTTAAATTTTGAAACAGGGTCTTATTAACTCATTGAGTATCCCACTAAGTTACTGAGGCACGACTCATTCCTACGATCCTCCTGTCTCAGTCTCCCAAAGTTCTGAGATTACAAGCGCGGGCCACCACGCCCGCTTTTTCCATTCTTTATTCTAAATCATTGTACCTTATATTCCCTCTTTCTGCCACCCAGGGAGTCAGCTTTCCACAAGTTTCATTGTCTTCTCAGGGCAGTTATTTGCATTCCCAAACCACCCCTATTGTTTCTTATTTCTGCCTGCCTCAAGTATTCTCCAACCACGAAAGTTTTGGAGAAGGCTTCTCCCCATCACAAACTCCCTGCACGCTCTCTCTGCCCAGCGCACTGCCGTGGGGCTCAGTTAAGCCAAAAGAGATGGAGGTTTCTCTTCTCCCGGGTGCCATTTGGCTTCAAAACTCTAACCTTGTGTCCGTTTACTGAGTATCTGCACTTCCACTCACTCCAGAGACTCCAGCTGTCTCAAAGATGGAATGACCGGAAGCGCCCGCGCCTGGGAGCCGCCCTCTGTTCTAAGTGGTTTGGTCTGCTGGCCGGTCCTTGTCAGTGGGGTTTAAACAATTGGGCTAAGTGGTTCCAGCTGCTAAGCATGTGGTGCGCGACATTTTCACCCTGGGGTTTTGTGATATAATTGACATGTTCTGCCCTAGGGCAACTGGTAAAAAGCTCCATTGTGCGTTGTGTGTGGGTAGGCCAACGGGGCATTGACAGACTGCTACTAACAGAGCCCAAGTTGGAGCTCTGCAAACGGGACCTTCTCCCAGCGGGAAATGGTGAGCAAGGCTTCAGGGCCACGTTTACATTGGTCGACATGGCGGAAGTAGGCGTTTTTCAAGAAACAAGCTTTCGCTCCTTCCTGCTGAGTCGCCAAGAATCTCACCTGGGCTTATTTGGTTAGTTTGAGCTGCAGACAAGAAAGGGACGTGATTGTGGCTATGTTTAGCCCTCTCCGTAACGCAGGAATGTGCTCACCCCAGAGGGTTCTGCCCTGTGATCCTTAGTGGAGAACTTGCAGGTGCCTGGGGGAGCCTGGGCGCCTTGGGGAGCCTGGGCGCCTGGGACCCAAGATGCTAACTGCAAAGCTAAGAGGAGTCTGACCGGAGAGAGCAGGGGTGAGGCTGCGTGGGAGGTCAGGAAGGCCCCACAGGGAGAAAGGACCCTTTGCTAAGACGCAAGTTGTGAAAGGGGAGTTTCCGGGGGAAGGGACTGTGGACATAGGTACCATTCAGCAGGCCAACACCACCGAGAGCCTGGGAAACTCTAAGCAACCTAAAACCTCTCCCAAACACACATACATCGACTCCAGCTCTCTACTTACCCACATTAACGCCAAAGCCAAAGTCTGGTCCCGTCACTCCGCAGTGGCTGGAGCCAGCACAGACGTGGTGGAGAGAATCCCGCAACGGGCTGGGCACCCCTTTGTGCAGTAATTGTTTCTTTCTGGACCCAGGGTGCTGCTAAGCACCTTAAGTCCCTGCAACATGTGATTAACTTTAATTGCTAAATCTGCTTTTGCCAGAACCTTCTGCTCATTAGGCAGCTGCCCCATGCAAGGAGCTCTCCAGCATCCCTGCAAGGGAGGCTGGGGCAGAGGGAGACGCTGGGAAATCCTGAGAAGGAAGGAATTCAAGGCTGTGAGGGCCCTGCTTCCTTATTTTGGCTGTTTCTTGTGGTTTTCGCATTAAGCCCCCCTATCATTGCCAAGGTCACTGCAAAGGAGATTTTTTCCTTATGTTTCTTTTTTCTTTTCTTTTCTGTTTGTGTGTGTGTGTGTGTGTGTGTGTGTGTGGTACTGGGGGTAGAACCCAGGGGCTTTTCTACCTCCGGGCTATACTCCCAGACCTGTTTTATACTTTATTTGGAAACAGGGTCTCACTAAGTTGCTGAGAGCCTCACTAAGAGGCTGAAGCAGGAGGATCACAGGTTCAAGGACAGCCTCAGCAATTTAGTGAGGCTCTAAGCAATTTAGTGAGACCCTGCTTCCAAATTAAAAAAAAAAAACAAACAAATAAATAAATAAATTAGGGCTGGAGGTATAGCTCAGAGGCAAAATATTCCTGGGTTCAATTCTCAGCATCCAGAAACAAACAAACAAACAATAAAAAGGGCTGGAGGTGAAGCTTGGAGGTACAATGACTCTGGCTTCAATCCCTAGTACCGCACAAAAAGAAAAAATATATATATACAGCCTTAGGGATTCCTTGTTTTCTGTTTTCATAGTAACGTTCCTGTCTACAGATTCCAAATAACAAAAGACACCAGGAGCGTTTTTGCAATTGTTGGGCAGACTGTAATTTCACTGGAGAACAGCCCCAGAAGAGCGGCTGTCCCGTGTGGCTCCTGGCTGTTCTCTTCCTCCAGCAGCGGCCGCAGCCAGCTCCCGGAGCCGTTTCCCACGCTCCTGGCCCAGCTGGGAAGTTTGTGCGGGGAGGGAGGGGGGGGGTATTTGGGTCCAGGAGACATTGGCTGCGGGAGGCCTTCCTGACTCCTGTGTCAGCAGTCTCGCAGTGTGTTCTAAAGTCTTGTCAATGCCTGATGGTGATGGAGATACATCACGTGATAGGCAGGTTCTTTGTAAAAAAGGGCAGGGTTTGTTGGGTCCATAGTTAGCGCCCAAAGCTCTGGTTTCTTTCCCCACCTGGCCCCAAATTGGCTCCACCATCTCAGACTTTGTTCCCAGGTTCTTGGCAGTTGCAAGAATTTGACTTTAGGTTCTTCTCTGGTTTTGCACCCGCCCCCTCTCTGAAAGCAAGATGTGAGGCTGCCAAGGCCTGTAATCCACGGAGAACAAGCAAGGGCTGCCATTTCAGAGTCAAGGTTTTTTTTTTTATTGGTGGTACTGGGGGTGGAACCCAGGGGCTTTTCTACCTCTGGGCTATACTTCCGGACCTATTTTATATTTTATATTTTATTTGGAAACAGGTCTCACTTGCTGAGAGCCTCACTCAGTAGCTGAGGCTGGCTTCGAACCTGTGCGATCCTCCTGTCTCAGCCTCCCAAGCGCAGGGATTACAAGCGTGCGCCACCACGCCTGGCTAAGATTTTTTTCTTAATGTGTAGATTCTTAAGAAAAGACGCAGGTGGAGTGGGATTTTGTGTCAACAAGAAATAAGGGGACGTCCAGCCGATCACTGTGGCCCACATCTATAATCCCAGTACTTGAGAGGCTGAGACAGGAGGATCTCAGGTTCAAGGACAGCCTCAGCAATGTGGCAAGACCTTCAGCTACTAAGACCCTATTTCAAAATAAAAAAGGGCTGGGGAGTGTAGTTTGGAATGATCCTGGGTTCAATTGGAAGGAAAGGAAGGAAGGAAATATGGGCGCCCAACCTCAAAAGCTAGGTTCTGTTGCAGGCCCTGGTGCCCTGGCCACTATGGGACCGTTCACCACTGACCCCTCCTCCCCCAGTTTTCCAAGGAGCTTGACGTGTAGTTGAGTCACACAGTGGCACGCCCTGCAGAGGGCTGCGGTGTCAAGCGGGCTGTATGGTACAGTGGTTAGGGAGTCAGGCTCCCTGTGTGAGAGCTCAGAAGAGCCACGCAGAACCTGTGACTTGGGACAAGTTAACTGGTTTACCTAAATTTCCTCACCAGGGAAATTTGGATATTAGCAGTGCTTGGTCTTTGGGGTTGTTGGGAAGATTAGATGCTAGTAAGATGCCCAGAACGTGGTCACTAGTCAGTCCACCTTGGCATCCTAACCCATGAAACTAGACACAAGAATTAGCAATACTGTAGTGCTCCATGCAGATTTGTTCTGTGTGTGTGTGTGTGTGTGTGTGTGCGTGTGTGTGTGCGTGCATGTGTGTCACTGGGGATTGAACCCAGGGGCACTCTATTTCTAAGCTACACCTCCAGCTCTATTTTATATTTTTATTTGGAAGCAAGGTCTCACTAAGTGGCTGAAGGCCTTGCTAAATTGCTGAGGCTGGCCTCAAACCTACAATCTTCCAGTTTCAGCCTCCCAATTACTGGGATGATAGACATGGGCCACCACACCCGGTGCAGATTTACCTTTTGGTGCGTTATTGTCCGTGGCACGTCGGGGTTGCCCTTCCTTTTGCTTTCTGGGAGCAGGGATAGCACAGCACTTAGCATAGTCGTAGGTGAGGAGTGACCCGCGGGCTCCCCTCTGTCTCAGGCGCCCGCGTCTCACAGCGCCTGGGCCCCCGTGGCAGCATCCTGAGGGCGGATGCCTCTTCCCACTGAGGAGGAAGTCTCCTCTGCATCCCTGTAACCACCTGATTTCCTGTAGATCACCACAAATGGCGTCATTGCCGTGAGCGAACCCCCGGCCGAGGAATCCAGCCCTGGGGTCTTCCCACCTACCTTTGGCGCCGTCGCCCCGTTCCTGGCGGACTTGGACACCACAGATGGCATCGGGAAGGTTTATTATCGAGAAGACCTGTCGCCCTCCGTCGCTCAGCTGGCGAGAGAGTATGTCCGGAGAGGGTTCCCGGAGGCCTCTTTCCGGCCCATTAGCGTGGTGGTCGTCACGTGGGAATCTGTGGCCCCCTACCACGGGCCCATCAGGAACCCTGCCCAGGAGGGCCAGGTAAGCCCCGCTCCAGGTACAGGCGCAAATACTTTATAGTAGTCTATACTCCTGGTCTTTGGTTGTGCTACCTTGATGTTCGAAATACCTTTGCTATTCTTGAAGACGGGAAGTCAAAAGTAAGATCTGGCAGGCTGGCTCTTGCAGGTCTGAAACTTCTAGAAGCTCTTCTGCAAGGCGCTGTAAGTGTGTTCCAGTGATGATCAGATATAAAGACAGCCAATTCCCATTGGCAAAACCAGGGCTGAAAAATGGCAGCCCTTGGGTGTTCTTAGCTTGGATGGCAGATAGTGGGAGTAAATAGAGGAGTTACTGATGTGAAATGAGAGGTTTTGATAATGAGGTACCCTGAGGGGGGGAAGCGTGAAAGGCGGAGATTATACTGAGGGATGAGGACCGCGTACCCGGTGGGCGTCTCTGTGTATGAGGTCATCAGGGAAGGCCCAGAGGGCCAGGCTGGAGACCCCGGATGTGGCCTTAAAGATGAAGTGTGTTTATGTAGGTTGAGAAACGGCCACCAGACCTACTGTGGCTTTTTGGACCAGGCTTCAACTTTTCCTTGGAAAAATAAATTTTCCCTACCATTATTTAAATATATTTTTTTTGTAGGATTATGGGGTGGCCACAAAGCACTCTACACAAATGAGAGATGGTCCAGACTGGTAGTTCCCAAAGTGTGTACCCCGGAACCCCAGTCCTACAAGAGAGTCCTTGGGGAAAGGTCTCGGCTTGGCTAAATTAGTTTGAGAAATGCTAAAGTTATATTTCCTCCTTGGTGTCTCATTCCGAAAAGTTGTACTGTAAAGAAACCTGTTTGAGGGGCGTTTAGTGGGGCATCCCCGAACCTTTTGATCATGTTTTATCTCCCACTTCCCAAATAGGATACCCCCCACCCCACACTTTGGGAAAGTCCGACATGGGCCCGCATGGCCCGTCTTGCTTTGCCATCTGGTTTCTGTCTGGGTAGCATACTTGGAGAAACTCCCAACCCCTTGGTGCCGAGCCCGAGCCTGTTTCCTGGGCTTCTCTGTTATACGTCCATACCTTCTTCCAGCCAGATTATTTGAAATTCTCTAATCATGCCTCTAAAAAACAACAAACAAATAAAAAGAAAACAAAAACAAAAAACCCACAGTAGCTTGCATGCACATTCCTTTCTACTCGGGGGATCCTTTCCCTGACCCTGTTCTAGGTGGCAGGCTCCTGCCCACTCATTCTGCCCTCCCGTGTTCAGCACCAGAGACTTCTTTCTTGGGCTCCTACAGTGCTTTGCATACATCACTACTATAGAATTTGTCCCCAGGTTTTGCAATTTTTTTTTTAAATTGGGGTTTGAATCCAGGAACATTCTATACCCCAGTCCATTTATTTATCTATTTATTTTTTGAAACAGAGCTCTTGCTAAGTTGCCGAGGCTGGCCTCAAACTTGCGGTCTTCCTGTCTCGGCCTCCCAATTTCTGGGATTACAGGCCTGCACCACTGCACCCGGCTTGTTACCTTGTTCCTGTGACAGTTGCCCCATCTAGACTACATCAAGTGCAGGAGGACCACAAGCTTTTCCCCTTCATATCCACAGAATTCAGGAAAGTCTTAGGAGAGCAAGATACTTATGTTTAGGGAACACATCCTCTGTGCCCGGCCTTTCTTCTGTGGCCTCATTTGTGACCTTCCAACACTTCTATGAAGTAGCTGGTTGCATCTCCATTTTCTGAGTGCAAACACTGAGGCTCAGCTCGGACATCTGCCTGTGGCCGCTCGACCAATGATAAGTAAACAAAGATGCAGACCAAAGTCTGTTTTTTTCCAAAACTCATGTTTTTATTACCACCTGCTGGTTGTGTTCATCCAGTATTTGCTAAATGATGAATGTGGTTAATGACCACATGTATGTATGCTTAGTGACCGTAAGATCAAAGTCTGTGGGTAGGAATTTCCTAAGTCGGATGTGATTTAGGCCACCGTTTGGAGGTACAATCTGTATAGTTCTTGGTTCTTGCCCTTCAGGGTAGAGTTATATAGAATAGATACATTCATTAATTAGGAAACTTCAAGTTGACATACTCAGAGATTTTCCGTGGAGCCACGTTGGAACACCTGGTCTCTTTACACTAAGGGGAGAATACTGTGATCTCTCTGTAGGGCTTTTTATACAGAGCTTAGTGTCTGGTGAGCAGTCTCACTGCGTCATCCAAAACAACTCACCACACAACTTAGAGAAAGGAAAATTGATTTGTTCACAGTTTTGGAGATTTCAGGTTCAGTCCATGTGCGGCTGGGGTCTGCAGGTCTCAGGGCATGACCGCAGGAAGCATGCACTTTGCTGTTATGTGAGGGGAGAGATCAAGGTTCTGCTCTCACATAATGGAGGCCAGAGGAAGAGAGCCAGCCAACAAGGGCAAAAGCACATCCTTGAGGCCACGCCTCCAGGGACCCAGCCTCTCCAGCCACATTTGACAAGCCCAGGTGACCGCCCAGTAAGTCCATTACAATGGCTTTCTCCACTGATGAGATTATAACCCTCGTGACTTAAATACCTGGGCTCTGAACATTAGTACATGAGCTCTTCAGGGGACATGCTGTATGTAACCATAACTTATGATGAATAGTGCTTTTTGTGGCCTGTGGAGATGTTGCTGCTGGGTGACTGAATTTTAATTCATCTCCACAGAGAAACACATTCCAGGCTGTCCTGGCCTCCTCGGAGTCCAGCTCCTACGCCATTTTCCTCTATCCCAAAGATGGCCTGCAGTTTTATACAACATTCTCGAAGAAGGACAAGAACCAAGTCCCTGCTGTGGTTGCGTTCAGTCAAGGTTCCATAGGATTACTGTGGACCAGCGAAGGAGCGTATAATGTATTTGCCAATGACAGAGAGTCGATCATAAACTTGGCTGAGTATGCTATCACGGTTCCTCGGTTGATTCTCCCCCAAACACTATTGTTATTATTATTGATGCTGGAGATTGAACCTAGGGGCATTCTATCTCCCAGCAACACCCCTAGTCCTATTTTATTTTTATTTGGAAACAAGAGTCTCACTAAGTTGCCGAGAGTCTTGCTAAATAGCTAAGTCTGGCTTAGAACCTGTGATCCTTCTGTCTCAGCTTTCCAAGTATGGGGATTATAGGCATGTACCACTATGCCTAGCTACTATTATTATTTTACCAAGAAAAATGGAATAGGTATTATAGATCACTCTCTAAAAATGTTTCTTACAGATTTAAATTTTTCAGTTAGCTTTTCTTTTTTCTTTTTCTCTTATTTATTGATTTACCTTTGGTACTAGGGATTAAACTTAGGGGCATTCTACCTTTGAGCTACACCCCCTGCCCTTTTTTCTTTATTCTTAAATAGGATCTAAGTTGCTAAGGCTGGCCTCAAACCTACAATCTTCTTGTTTCAGCCACCTAAGAACTGGGATTACAGGCATGCACGTCTGGTCCTCACTCAGAGATGGCTTTTTATTTGTGTGTGATACTGGAAATGGAACCCAGAGGACTTCTACCTCTGGGCTATACCCCCAGCCCTATTTTTTATTATTTTAATTTTGAAAAAAGGACTCACTAAATTGTGGAGGGCCTTACTAAGTAGCTGAGGCTGTCTGCTAACCTGTGATCCTCCTGTCTCAGCCTCCCAAGCTGATTGCAAGCGTGCACCACCACGCCCGGCTGAGTTGGGGTTTTTAATAAACTGGTCTGTGATGTTTTCACTCAGTGCCTCTGACCCATAGGTATGGTGTTTTCCCTCACACCAACCAGTTCTCCAATTTTGTGGACACGGATAGAGTGTCTGATAATTCCAGCTCAACTCTGGCTCTACCTTCCTGTAGTAAATGCAGACCCCGTAGGTACAGGCCCTACAAAACCATCCCAGTTCACGTGCCAGTCACCAAGTCCTGCGGCTCTGCCCGCATCTCCCACCCTGCTATAAAGCCCCAGCTTGTAGGATGTTGTTCTCAGGCTGGCAATTTGTAGAATGGCCCAGGGATTTCAGGAAAGCAGTTTACTCGTGATCGGCAGGTTATTATAAAGGACACGCTCAGGACTAGCTTGTGGAGAAGCACAGACTGGGGAGGGGGGTGCCGGGCACCTCTGTCTGGCCATCTGCCAGCACCTCCATGTATCCACACCTGGCAGCTCTCCAGACCCGTCACCTGGGACATTAGTACAGGCTTCTTGCATTGGCAAGGCTGGTTAAGGCTTCAGCCAGTGGGTGACCTTAGTGACCGACCACTTTCCAGCCTGAGGGTGGGGTGGGGTGGGGGCATGGGGAGGAGCCCTCTAGCTCATCTCCACTGTATCTATTTAGCCTCCTGTCCCCAATCCCAGGCAAACTAGGAGCTCCCAGCCTCTGGCCCCCTCATTAGCAGTGCACGAAAAAGACACTTTTATCAAGTTGGAAATTCGGAGGGGTTTAGGTGCTCCCGTGTCAGGAGCCAGGGACAGAGACCAGTGATCTGTATTCTGCTATGTCTAAGCGTGCCATGGACAGAGAAGAGCAGAGGGAAGGAGGCAGGCCGTCGCCCTAGCTCAGAAGGTCCAGCCCCGCCTCCATTCCACCGTGTACCTGGGGAATGGCGCTGTGCCCACGAGCACGCAGTCTCACCACGTCACCCTGTCCTGGCTCTGGGATGATCAGACAGCCGCCCTCCCACCCTCTATCCGGGTCCTGCTGCGGGCAGATGCAGGCCATGGGAACCTTATCCCCGGCAATCACCGGGGCTCTTTCCCATTGACTAGCGGGGGCTGCTTAGGGTGGCTGGCTTGTCTTCAAGATGTTTTCCTTGCCCTAGGAGCAGCAATTCCGGGCACCCAGGCGTGTGGGTATTTGAGATCGGGAGTTCTGCCACAGCCCATGGTGTGATACCCGCAGATGTGGACCTCGGACCCAACGAGGGGTCAGAGTATGCCGAGGAGGATGAGGATTACGACCTGGGCACGACTAATCTGGGCTCGGAGAATGTGGGCACCACGTCCTACCCTTCCGGGACGTCAAGAAGAGGAAATACTAACTCCTACGACGTGCCCAGCGTCTTGTCCCCGCGCCGCAAGGCTACCGAGAGGCCCCCGGTGCTCCTCACAGGAAGGCCCAGGTCTTTCCAGCTGCCGGTAGAGAGGTTTTCCCAGCAGCACCCCCAGGTCATCGATGTGGATGAGGTGGAAGAAACAGGAGTTGGTAAAAAGATTTGTGTTGCACTTGGACACCTGGGTTTCTAGGGAGAACTGCTGGATGGGTGGTGGTTGTGTATATTCTGTGGTGGTCCAGAGGGATGAGAGGGTTGGCGTGCAGCCCTGATGGCTTTGAGGTAGCCTCATGATTCGAGACTGGGGTGTGTCCTCTTAGGATCCCACTAGCTGCCTGATGTGGTGGTGCGCACCTAGAATCCCAGTACTTGGAAGGCTGAAACAGGAGGATCACTTAGCAAGGCTCTCAGTAACTTGGCGAGACCCTGTTTCAAACTAAGAAAGGGCCGGGGGTGTAGCTCAAAGGAAGCTCAACCTCCAGTATCACCAAAGTAAATAAATGAATGTATGAATAAATGAATAAATAAATTCGGTTCCATTTTGTCTATTTTAAAGAGAAAATATGCTTCGAAATTATTTTGACAGCCAGAGTTTCTTACTTGTGACTTCTGAGATCAGAAATGTCCTCGCCTGCCTGAACAAACATTTAAAAAGTTCCTTTGGCTGCTTCTGCAGCTTATCTTTGACATGTGTTTCCTCTCGGCTTTGGCGTCAGAATGGCTGATTATTTTCCCTTTTGGGTCCCATCAGTTTCAGAGTTGACTTGCGAAGACTAAAAAATATCAAATGAGCAGATCCCCTTAAAAACAACAACAACTACTAGGTTTTGTTGTTGTTTTGTGGTACCGGGGATGGAACCCAGGGGCATTCTACCTCCAAGCTACACCCCAGCCCTGTTTTTTAACTCTTTATTTTGAAATAGAGTCTCACTAAATTGAGGAGGGCCTCACTAAGTAGCTGAGACTGGCTGCAAATTGTGATCCTCCTACCTCAGCCTCCCAAGTACTAGGATTAGAAGCGTGCCATGCCCAGAAACAACTCGTTTTTATAGATTATCTACTAGTCATCTCTACTCTAGCTGGATTTTCCTACATTTGGAAGAGAAATCATTGGAGCCTGGCTTAAAAGTACCAAGTAAACAGTGTTCATTAAGTTTTTCCTTGAAGTTCCCATAATCCAGCAAGGTTAAAATGAAGGGTACGCTCCCAGCTGCTCCCATTTCCTAGGACTCTCTACTGCTTCTACTAAGAAGTGCGCTTACAACCCCCAGGAAAGTCTACTCCATTTCACATTATTTAATCATTTTTAAAATTCTTCCTTTCTTACTCTGATGTATCTCAGGTTGATAGATTTTTTTCCCCCTTGCTGGGGATTGAACCCAGAGGCGCTCCACCTCAGAGTTATGCCCCTAACGCTTTTTATTTTTAAGCAGAGTCTCGCTCAGTTACCATGCTCTGACCTCCAACCTGCGATCCCCCTGTCTCAGCCGCCTAAGTCCTGGTATTACCGGTGTGTGCGACCGTGCCCCGTGGGAATGTTTGTTCTTATTAAGTACCCAATCCACGTGGTGCTTCCTGAGTTCTATGTCCCCCAATCTGAGACACACGGAGGGGGAGAAGTTGTCATTTGGTGGCGGGACGAGGATGTGGGTTCCTGTCTCAGGGTCGCCCATGCATACTGCACCCCGGATTCCTGGGGTTCACCCTCCTGTCTCTGCACGCAGCGCTGTGCCGTGAATTTCAGAGCAATCTCCCCAGAAGTTTTGGTATTTTCTTGTAGCCGCTGAATGTTGGAATACAATCTGTTTCCATCCTTTCTAGGTGCCTCTGAGATTCTCCCTAGTGAAGCCAATCACACTTAAATGAGACCCCCATCTTGCCCTAAGAACTGGGTGCATCCATTCATTACTTGGTCAGGGGAGAAGCCTGGATTTGAACTCAGACTGTTGTCTGTTACCGTTGTTTCCCTGTCCCTCTATCTCGTTTTGTGCAGTAGAAGGGCAGCCTCCCAGCCAGCAGCACATTCCTGATGTTGCTTGAACGGTCACCCTGAGGCACGCAGGCCGAAGCGGACCCACCGAGGGCTGGCCCACAGCCGGGGATTGTGCAATCGTGCGTCTGGCGTGTTTAGTTCAGGGCCAAGTGTTCTCTGCTCCCCGAGCTCCCTCCACGCCCCGGAAACTTCCTTCCCGTGGAAGCGACCTGGCGTAGCGGCCCTTTCATCTTCCAGTTACACGTGGGGTCGTTATCCACCCTGAAAAGTCACCACTCTTTTGCTTTTGAACACATTCCAGATTAATTTGCTCTGGGCCATTAAATTTAATGGGCTAGTTCATGAGTCTAATGAACTTGGGAGGTAGATTTTTTTTTTTCCAGCACTGGGGATGGAACCCAGTGGCATTCTACCTCCGAGTAACACCCCCGGCCCTTTTTAAAAATTCATTATTTTTAAACAGGGTTTCACTGAGTTGCAAAGGGCTTCACTAAGTAGCTGAGGCTGTCGGCGAACGGCGATCCTCCAGTCTCAGCGTCCCGAATGCTGGGATTCCAAGCATGCGCCACCACGCCTGGCTGGGAGGTAGAAATTTAAACGAGGAAGAGATTCTTTTTTGATTCTTGGAACAAAGGCTGTTCTAGAACAGCTATAACCGAGGGATTATTTCTGACAAGATCTTGAGTATCTGAGCTTCTTTATTATTCCCTGGGGAGAGGTTAAAAATATATGTACACACACATTATGCTTGTTAAAATGGTAATTTTTATGTTAAATATATATGTTATATGTAATATATGTAACATATACTATGTTATACAAACACACACACACAACACATACACACACACATTTGGTACTGGGGATTGAATCCAGAGGGGCTCTATCATTGAGCTATACCCCCCCCCAGTTCTTTTTTATTTTTTATCTTGCAACCGAGTCTTGCTGAGTTGCTGAGGGCCTCACTACGTTGCTGGGCTGGCCTTGAACCTGTAATCCTTCTGTCTCAACCTCCCAAATACTGGAATTATAGGTGTGCACCCCACCCCCAACTCATGATATATCTATTTTACCCCAAACAAATAGTAAAATATATCAGGATTGATTAGATTAATCCTAAGATTGACGGGTACTGGGGGCAGGGTTTGGTGGTGCTGAGTTCTCTGGACTATAGGTGTTTATTAGTTGACACTTGGCAGTTCTTCAGCTCCTTTTAGACCCATTTGTCCCTGAGCTACGCCCCCCGTAAGTACCCCCGTAAGGGTTTTAGTCCTCTACGCGAGCTTGGTTCCTTTAGAGCCGGAGGTAAGTCCTGCAGGGCTTGAACGAGACGCCGGCCCGGGGTGGGCTGTGTGCAGCACTGATGGGCGTGTCGTTCTCTCCAAACAGTGTTCAGCTACAACACGGACTCGCGGCAGACGTGCGCCAACAACAGGCACCAGTGCTCCGTGCACGCGGAGTGCCGAGACCACGCCACCGGCTTCTGCTGCCGCTGCGTGGCCGGCTACACGGGCAACGGCCGGCAGTGCGTAGCTGAAGGTAATGGCTTCCGTGCTCAGCTTCCCGGGGAGGAGAGAGTAGAGGTTTGTTTTGGTGCCTGTTGGGCCTTAAGATCGTGCGGTTTCTAGCAGGGGCTCATCCTTACCACCCATTCTCTCTCGTACCCTCTCACAGGGCTTTCTTGGGGAATGTCCATTTTTCTAATACAGCCGTCTCTTTCTTTCCTGGGCTGCTGCTCCATCTCAGGGGTCACTGCCCCTGGGAGCCTGTCTTTGCAGCCGACCCCGGCATGTGACCAAGGGGGCAGTGTTGAACTACTGGCCCAGGGGGGCTTCTTGCCCCCCAGTTTCCTTCACTCTTTTCAGCTCCAGATTCACACGGCGCTGCTCACAGATGGGGCTCTTTTAATGGTTATTAAGCCCACCCAGCAGGGCCACAGGAGGTGGCTTAATGTTTGCGGGTTGAATTTATCCCAGTCACCCCTCCGCTGGTTTCTCTTTCCTTGTGCTCTGAAGTGTGTGGAGTAGCTTGGGGTGTGCCCAGTACATCGTAAAATACTCACCCCCATGGGGCCGACTCCCTGGTGGATTCCGTGGTGGCTAAAGTCGGCTCTGAATTCGGCCCCCCCAAAGGACCAAACCAGTCTGGAGGCTCACATCGGGTGTCAGGAAACTTTCCCCTGCAAGCCACAGTTCACTCAGAGAGAGGCCTCAGGGGCCATAAACTAGAATTTCAAAGAAAAACACCAAATAGCCATCACACAAGCCCCTGTCTCTTCCTGTCCACCAGACTACCTCGCATGCGTGGATCAAGTCCCTGGGTGCTTTATTTGCTTTCCAAACTTTGGCTAAATGAAACCCAGTTGGAGAAATGTGCTGTTTTTCAGATTTCCCTGCCGTAGCGATTGTTAAACCAGTTATTTTGATTTGCCCAAAACACAACAAAACAAAACAAAGCAAAATGTTTCCTTTGGGGTCTTAATTAAAGTAAGTTAAAAAAAAAAATACCACCTTCCAGCTATGGGAGAAAATTCTGAACTTGGGGGGACATTTTTTTTAAACTTCTTTAAAGTGGTTTCTATTCTCTTCCAAATCCCATCACCCCCGGGTATTGTATGTTTTAGGCTTGGCTTTTATACCTCCCCACCCTGGAGACGCTTCCAAAATCCACACTGAAAGCGTATTCTTAAGCAGCGACCTCCTTAGCCCCCAGACCCCACCCCCAAGTAGCAGAACTCAGAATGCCGAGGAGTTTGGCAGCGAGCTCAGATGCACAAAAATGTTCGGCCACACATTTTGACACTGTATACATGTCCTATAAGAGTTCTGTGGTTTAAATATTTGTTGGATTCTTGCTACTTAAAAAAAATTTTTTTTTTTTTTAACTAGCTCAAAGTTTGACGGGAAAATGTTTGTTTGGTTTTCTTTACTTGGCATTCCCCCGGTTTCCACAATAGTTCGTGAGATGCATTTTTTCACCATTAGCTTGCTAGCTTCACAGAATTCCCAGGGCAGTAACGCAATGCGTGTGCAGGATTACTGTGTCAAATATGCTCCGGCTCGCCTGCGGCCTGGTGTAGCAACTTGGGCAGACTAAGAACAGCAAAAAGTCATTGCGACATAAATGAGCTCGAGGTCTGAGCCCCGCTGCGTGGGATTATTCAACACAATTTACTCGCGGCTTGTGCAAGAGAAGAAGATCAGAACGAGCAAGGGAAGAGGGGAAGGGAAGTTCTATTTCCTGTTACGGTGTCCCACGTTGTTGAGCACCAAAAACTGTAACGGTGTGAGATGTCGCTGCGGGTTCTTGTTCTTAACTATTTTAGAAAAGAGTAGCCCGGACCCTTCTGCTGTGAGCTTAAGCAACTTTATTATTGCGAAGGCAGAAAGGACAGAAATGAAAGCACTGCATGAGAGGGATCCAGTGAGGTAACTTGAAAAAAAGTTACTGAAGTTTTTGGATATAGAGCAGTTTTTGTTTTTTATTTTTTGGTTTTTTTTGCGGGTCTGGGGATGGAACCCAGGGGCATTCGACCTCCGAGCTACACCCCCTGGCCTATTTTTCTTTCTTTACTTTGAAACAGGGTCTCACTGAGTTGCAGAGGGTCTCACTAAGTAGCTGAGGCTGTCCGCGAACTGTGATCCTCCGGGTCTCAGCCTCCCGAATGCTGGGATTACAAGCGTGCGCCACCACGCCCGGCTATAGAACAGTTTTTATAAAGAGTTATATCTCCCATCTTTACTTAACCAATCGTCTTTCTGGCCTGACTAGGTCTGTCCCTTTTCCAGGGCAAGCCTTTTGATGTGGGGACTCACTGTCTTACATCCTGTCTGACCAAAAGTCTTCCTCCTGTAGGTGTGAGCTCAGATCTTTAAGACCCAAAATGTGTTACTTGACTATCCAAGTCAGGGGTCTCTTGAAGGCTTGTGCCATCCTCCCACATCCTAGCCTGTCTGCTAGAAGTTACTTACTATGTAAACTTGTCTTTAAAATGCAAAGGCCCTGGGCTACTTCTGTGTTCTTCCCGGGAACTCTCCAGGGTTCCTTCCCTGCTTGAGTGCCTGCCCCACACCCAAGCTCTGACTACTTTCTGTATTTTGGGAATTAATACCAAAACTATTTCCAAATACATTTTGAAGCTATTTCCCAATACTGACACATTAATACCAAAGCTATTTTCAGTTTCAAGTACATTTCGAAGCCATTTCCCAATACCGGCACATTTCCAGTAATTTCTAATCTGGGACAGTCAATAAAATGCATGATGAGTAGCTGAGAAAAACGTGATTCTACATCAAACCCTTCCAAAGTGACCTTTCTTTTACCTTTTATGTACCTCTTCCTTCAGGGTTTTATTTTTGTTATTGTTATTTTTTTTTTCCTTTTTTTTTTAGATAATTCTATCTAAAAAGTGTGTGTGTGTGTGTGTGTGTGTGTGTGTGTGTGTGTGTGTGATGTCGGGGATTGAACCCAGGGACATTCTGCTTCCAAGCTACACCCCCAGTCCTATTGTATTTTGATTTTGAAACGGGGGTCTCACTAGGCTGATGAGAGTTTCACTTCTTGCTGAGGCTGCCCCCGAACCTGTGGCTCTCCTGTCTCAGCCTCCCAAGTGCTGGGATTACAGGTGTGTGTCACCATGCCCGACTCACATACCTTTTTAGGATTTACAATTTGGTGGGTTTTAGTAGATTCACAATCTTGTGCAGCTGTCCCCTTCGTCTAGTTCTAGAACATTTCCATCACTCCAGAAGGAAACACTCTCCCCCTGACAGTCACTCTGGGGTCCCCAGAGCCCCTAGTCATGTCAACCACTAAGCTACTTTCTGGTTTTATGGGTTTGTCCTAGTCTGGACATTTCGTATGAATGGAATCCTACAGTCTGACCTTTTCTGCCTGGTTTCTCTAGCTTGACCTGATATCTTTAAGATTCATCCATATTGTAGCATTCATTTGCATTTCATCCCTTTTTTAGCCAAATAATCATCCCACTGGGTGGAAATGCTGCGTTCTGCTCGTCCATTCCTCAGTTGTGGACATCGGGGTTGTTTCACTTTGTAACTATCATGAATAATGTTGAGTACATGCTGAGTACATCTGTGTACAAACCTGGGATACACACATGTGTTCCATTCTCTTGGGTATGTATACATGGAGGAATTGGAATGACCGGGTCATATGGTGACCACCAGGTTTTTTTTTCTTAATTTGAATATAAGAGCAACTTGGTTTATTTAGTTCTTATTCTTTTCCTCATTAAACAACAATAAATATCTTTAAGTTGTGAGCATTCAAACATGATAGAGACACACAGGATAGAAAATGAACATTCACCATCGCACCTTAATTTAACAGTTTTCCTCGCAGTTGTAGGTTAACACTTACTATTTTTTAAGCCAGTGGCATCCTGTGTATACTGTGTATTGATTCCTTATTGGTCAATTCATATTTGCTCTCTCAGGTCTTAGTCACATGATTTCCAGTTGTTTAAGTGGAACAATCAATAATCCATTCCCTATCTCCCGCCCCAGTCCACTAAGCTGGCCCCGGATCAGAGGACCTGTCACAGGTGTGACCTGTGATGATGACCTCTCTGCCTGCACCTCTCCTGGCTTGTGCCAGGGGAGGCCCTGGGATCTGACTGTCCACCCTGAGCCTGGGGAGTGAGACCTTATTAAACCAAGATGCATGTTCAGGTGTGTTATAGGTCAGACAGCCAAGTGCCCAGATCCCTGAGCCACTGAACTTAGTTTCAATGCTGTCCCAGAGAACGGTGAGTTTTGTCTCCTCTTGAAAGTCCCTATCATGTGTCCGAAGGTGACCTGCCGTCCAGACCACATGCCATCGGTCTCCTGGAATTATTTGCTCTTGAGGTTCTTTATTAACTCAGTGATGCCGGGTGGCTCCATCTTTAATTCTGCCCATCAGCAGGTGCGTGGAGGAGAGGCAGCCGCATTGGAATTCCTACAGCTCCGGGCACACAGCCATGGGCACAGTTACTTTCACTGGCCCCAAAGCCATGTCCCATCGCTGTGTCCTCTGCGCTTGCATTTCCAGTAGGTGCAGGTCCCGGTGGGTGTGGGGAGGGCTGCCGGCCGCCCTCTACACCTTCCCCTTGCTTTTGGCCCAGGCTCCCCGCAGCGCGTCAACGGCAAAGTGAAAGGACGGATCTTTGTGGGCAGCAGCCAGGTTCCTGTGGTCTTTGAGAACACTGACCTGCACTCCTACGTGGTGATGAACCACGGCCGCTCCTACACGGCCATCAGCACCATCCACGAGGCCATCGGGTACTCTCTGCTGCCGCTGGCGCCTATCGGAGGCATCATCGGATGGATGTTTGCAGTGGAGCAGGATGGGTTCAGGAATGGGTTCAGCATCACTGGTAATTTATACACGGCCTTAAATCTAATGGGTCACCGCCGGGTCCCTGGGGGAGGCCCTGGTGTGGGCGCAGTGGGGACTCATGTGCCCAGACACTTTCTTCTAAGCATTTTTCTTTTTTTGTGTGTGGTGCTGGGGATTGAACCCAGGGCATTCTACCTCTGAGCTACACCCTCAGCCCCATTTTTTATTCTTTATATATAGATTTTTTTAATGGTACTGGGGGTGAAACCCAGGGGCTTTTCTACCTCCGGGCTATACTCCCAGACCTATTTTATATTTTATTTGAAAACAGGGTCTCACTAAGTTGCTGAGAGCCTCACTCAGTAGCTGAGGCTGGCTTCGAACCTGTGCGATCCTCCTGTCTCAGCCTCCCAAGTGCTAGGATTACATCCTAGCATTATAAGTGTGTGCCATCACGCCCGGCTTATTCTTTATTTTGAAACAGAGTCTCACTAAATTTCAGAGTACATCACTAAATAGCTAAGGCTGGCCATGAACCTGGATCCTCCTGTCTCAGTTCTGTCCTGAAAATAGGGCATAGAAGTCAAGTTAGCTGATGAGATGTTTCTTCTGCGTTTGTTGTTTTGGTGGTCCTAGTGATTGAACCCAGGCGCATTCTCCCTCTGAGCTGCACCCACAGCCCTATTTTATTTTTTATTTGGGAATGGTGTCTTGCTTAGTTGCTGAGGCTGGTCTCAAACCCGAGATCCTCCTGTCTGAGCCTCTCAAGTGCTGACATTACTGGTACTTCCCACCACGCCCTGCCGAAAGGTTTGTTTATGGGACTGCCTCCACTGTGTGGATCTAGGAGTGAATTCTTGGTGGAGAGTTAGAAGTTCCTATTTATTTTATTTTCCTTTTTTCTTTCTTTTCTTTTCTCCTCCTCCTCCTCCTCCTCCTCCTCCTCCTCCTCCTTCTTCTTTTTTTTTTTTTTTGGTACTGGAGATTGAACCCAGGGGAGTTCTACTTCTGAGCCATACCTCCAGCCCTATTTTATTTTTTAGTCTGAAGCAGGGTGTCACTATGTTGCTAAGAGTCGCACTACTTTGTTGAGGCTGTCCTCAAACCTGCGATCCTCCTGTCTCAGTCTCCCAAGTGCTGGGATTACAAGCGTGTACCACCATGCCCGGCTTGAAGTCCCTATTTCAAACCATCACCAAAACTGACATCATGGAACACTTGGCAATTTTGCCTTAAACGTATCTTTTCTCCTATAAATCTCCATAAGATAGATGTGTCCCATTTTGTCTGTGTATGTGTATAGTACTATGGATTGAAGCCAGAGCCATTCTGCCTCTAAACTACACTCCCAGCCTTTTTTAAGTTTATATTTATGTATTTTTAATTTATTTTTATTTTTGATTTTTGAATCAGACACTCACCAAGTTACCACATGCTAGTCCTAAGCCCCCAATCCTCCTGTCTCAGCCTCCCAAGTACTGGAATTACATATCCTTTATTATTATTTCTTTTAATCACCGGGAAATGGGGGCTCAGAGGCGTTAAGCAACTTACTTACTCAAGTTCACCCAGGCAGAACAGAGCACTGCTGCCAACAACCCCAGGTCCCCTACTTTTTCTGGCCCAACCCGTGTGCCAACAAGTCTTAGATGCCAGTTTGTGCCTGGGAAGCGGCTTCTCTCCTGCATGCATGGCTCGGCTGGGCCACACGGGTGGCCCCTTGCCCACCTGCAGAGGTGCCCTCGCCCCGGGCACCGTGCCCGAGCTAGGACGGGCACACTTGCCAGATGACAGCGCGACAGGGCCCATCTTGCATTCCAGGGGGCGAGTTCACCCGCCAGGCCGAGGTGACCTTCGTGGGGCACCCGGGCAAGCTGGTCATCAAGCAGCGCTTCAGCGGGATCGACGAGCACGGCCACCTGACCATCGACACGGAGCTGGAGGGCCGCCTGCCGCAGATCCCGTCCGGCTCCACCGTGCGCATCGAGCCCTACTCGGAGCTCTACCACTACTCCAGCTCCGGTGAGTCCCCGCCCAGGGCCCAGGGACGGCCCGCCCGCCTCTGTGGTCTCGGGCCCGCAGGGGACTGGCGCTTGGAGGGGGAATGCGCAGGGCCTGCCCTCGTTACAGTCATTTCTCCCCCTGTTGTAGACATAGGGGACTCTCTTTGTAGAGAATTCAGTGCAAAGCAGATTATAAGCTTAACTTGGAAAATAACACCTGGACATAATTATCAAATGTATTTTCTTTGGGTCTTTATTTATATCAAATATCCCAGCATATTCCATCATTAAAAATGACACAACGTCATCATAACATACATCTATTTGTAGTTTTAAAAAATGGACATTTATTTTCCACTTGGTCAAAGAGTTTGCACGTAGCTTTTATCAATTCTTAACATTTTGCTGTGTGTGTATACATGTGCTTTTTTTTTTTTGCTGGTTATTTGAGAGAAAGCTGTATATATCATGATAATTCATCCCTTAAGTACATCATATGTTTTTTTTCTAAGAACAAAGACAGTCTCTTACATGACCTCATGATAATTATCAAAGTCAGGAAATCTAACATTGATACAATAAAATTATATAATTTATAGCTGGGCATATCCATTTTATTTAAATTAAACTGCAGTCAGACTACAGTATTATAGCTTTACTTTCTAGTTATCATCAAGTCCTGAATATTCGGTCATTTTATTATGTTGGCTTTAAAAGCACTGGGTGTTTGTTTGTTTGCAGTACTGGGGATTGAACCCAGGGGCAGTCTACCTCCAAGTTACCTCTCCAGCCCTACTTTTTACTTTTTATTTTTTGAAACAGGGTCTCATTAAGTTGCAGAGAGCCTCACTAAGTGCTGAGGCTGGCCAAGCATGTGGAGCCTCCTGTCTCAGCCTCCCAAGTACCGCAATAACAAAACCAAGTGCCGCCATGCGCGGCTTGACGGCACTGTAAAGGAATCTGATGGTTCTACTGCATGGCTCTTGGTTTAACCTGGTCGCCTAAAGCTTAGGTTATTTTCAGTTTTCTCCTGTCTTGATGAGCTGAAATGACCATAAATCTTGGCCAAATTTCTTCCAGAGACTCAGTTCCTAGAAAAGAGGTCCTCAGTCAAACAATAGGGACTTCTTAAAAAAGGTTCTTCTTCAATCGCTGTTTGGAAAGGTTGCGCGAGTGGTCAGGGCTTTGGGCTTGACGGCGGTGTCCTCTGCATGGGGCCCCAGGGCCACCATGGTGCACGGCGTCTTCAGCCAGGTGGCCTTTCTGGAAGCCAGCACAAGGGGACTGGATGGGGGGCAGCTCCAGCTGACTCTTATTTATTCTGTCTTTCTTGCTTCTGTTATGGGGCAAACTGCAAACAGCACAGAAATATAAAGAATCTTTTGTACTTAAAAGAAAAGGAAGTCAAGGTTTAAGTATGTATTTATTTATCTTTTTGCATGGGTAGGCAAAATAGCAGATCTAGTGAGCGGCAAAGACTTATCTCTCTGCAGAGCTTTGCTAATGGCGCTGGAGTAATTGTCTAAAGTGGACTGCTAAAACCCATTTTATGTTTCATTTTTTAATATCACATTTTTGAATATAACTGCTCGATTTAGGGTGGCTCAGAGCAGCTGCTACTTACTGAATTCTAAGAGAAAATCTCTAGAAACAGTTCACATGTCCATGTCAGTCATGTCGTAAATGTCCAATCAGCAGCTCTTTATTAGTCATAGTATTAGTCTGCTTGTTTCTAGAAATATAAACCTCACCCTGGCTCTTTTTGTGGTACTGGGGATATTGAACCCAGGGGCAGTCTACCTGTGAGCTACATCCCCAGTCCTTTTTTTTATTTTTTATTCTTTATTCTGAAATGGTCTCACTAAGTTGTGGAGGGCCTCACTAAGTTGCTGAGGCTGGCCACGAACGACAATCTTCCTGTCTCAGCCTCCCAAGTACTAGGATTACAAGTGTGTACCATCAATCCTGGCATCCCAGCCCATTTTGAAAAATAAACTATGGTTAGGGCTGCTGGCCTTGCACAGAGCTCACAGGTGGTCTGGAATGCAGAAGTTCCCCCTTGTAAGTGTGTTCTCCTTCCCCCAGACCTGGATCTCTAGTTCTGAGAGTCCTAGGAGCTTAAGGAAAACCACTTGGTACAAAACCCAACAAATATTAATAATGCATACCAAGCGTGGTGGCACATGCCTATAATCCTAGTACTCGGGAGGCTGAGACACGAGGCTCGCTGGTTGAGGACAGCCTCAGCAATGCAGTGAGTCTCTCAGCAACAGAGTGAAACCCTGTTTCAAAAACAAACAAAAAAATAAGCATGGTGGCACACATCTGTAATCCGAGCTTTCGGGAGGCAGAGACTGGAGGATCGTGGTTGGTTCGCAGACAGCCTCAGCTACTTAGCGAGGCCCTTTGCAATTCAGTGAGACTCTGTTTAAAAATAAAGAATAAAAAATAGGGCTGGGGGTATAGCTCGGAGGTAGAATGCTCCTAGGTTCCATCCCCGCTACTGCAAAAAAAAAAAAAAAAAAAAAAATTAAAAAATAAAAATAAAAAGGGCCGGGGTGTAGCTCAGAGGTAGGAAGTCTCTGGGCTCACTCCCCAGGACCACACACACACAAGTCATCTTCATCGTAAGAGGGCAGATATTACCGATGATATGACAGGAAATGTAGGAAGTAGCCGAGTCTCAGCACCAATAAACTGTCTTCCTGACCGGTGCCGCGGGCCACCCGCTGTCTCCACGATGGGCAGGGGCTGGCACTGCGCTGGTGGTTTCCGAGCCTTGGGGAGGATCGCTGCATCCCTAACCATCTCTCCTCTGCCTCTCCGCCCGCTCCTGTACCCCAGTGATCACGTCCTCCTCCACCCGGGAGTACACCGTGACCCCGCCGGGCTCGGAGGGCGCTGCGCCCTCGCACACCTACACTTACCAATGGCGCCAGACCATCACCTTCCAGGAGTGCGTCCATGACACCGCGCGGCCGGCCCTGCCCAGAACGCAGCAGCTCTCGGTGGACAGCGTGTTCGTCCTGTACAACCAGGAGGAGCGCATCCTGCGCTACGCCCTCAGCAACTCCATCGGGCCCGTGAGGGGTAAGCGGGGCTGGCCGGCCCTGCGCGGGCTGCGCGCCACGTGTCCTAAGCCCTGCTCCCTTCCGTGTGTTTTAGGTCTCTTACTCTTGGTCTGTAAAAGAAAATGGGCTGAAATGTCTCTTGTCAGGCATGGTTCTCGGAAAACAGATCGGCCTCTGCTCTTCTAAACCAAGGCCTGGCCAGGATCTATGGGGGTGGAAGGCAGATGATAAGCCGGTGGGCTGCCTGACCCAGCCACAGCTAGAGCCTGCTGGGGGCTCTGCAGGACTGCTGTGAACTATTATTTTTTATTTCCAGCGGAGACATTAATAATGGTGCGTGTTTATGGGGTACTCTGTCATTAATTTCAACACTGCCATACAGTGTAGGATGGTTAGCTCAGGTTAGTTGATCTGTCCCTTAAACATTTATCATTTCTTTGTTTTGAGGACATTAAGAATTCTCTCTACTAGCTATTTTTTGAAATATGCAATTAAGTCAGTATTTAGGAGGCTGACACAGGAGGATTGGAGGCTAGCTTCAGCATCTCTGCAAAACCCTATGTATTCAGTGTAAATAAAAAATGGCTGGGGGGTCAGCCTCAGAGGTATCCATTTGCACAAGAAAATGGATAAGTCTGGTGCCAATAAAACTTTATTTGCACATTCAGGGAGGGGGCCAGCACAATCCCCAGTACAAGCAAATGGATATGTCTGGTGCCAATAAAACTTTATTTGCACAAACAGGGAGGGGGCCAGCAGGGCGTGGTTTGCTGGCCCTGCCCCAGGTGACCTGCTGCCTGCTGTGGTGGGAGTACCCTCTCTGTCACCAGTTGTGGCTTGCTGCCTGGGGAAGGAGGAAACCCACAGGCATTAGCAAATACTCACTCTGTGCCCTGGTCTGTCTTCACAGAGGGTTCCCCCGATGCCCTCCAGAATCCCTGTTACCTCGGCACCCACGGCTGCGACACCAACGCCGTCTGTCGCCCTGGACCCGGCACGCAGTTCACCTGCGAGTGCTCCATCGGCTTCCGTGGAGACGGGCGCACCTGCTACGGTACGGCCTCGGCATGTCCTGTTGGGGGCTGGGAAGTCGGGCCAGCGGGAAGCGCCCAGGTTCTCCAGGCCAGAGAGCCAGGGTGGCGAGGCAGCAGGGTAGGACTCAGGCGTGGAAATCCGTGCCACGCCACACCGCTCCTTGGAGAGGCAGAGGACCGCCACGTCCTGCAGCACGTCTGTGTGATGCGCAGGCCCCGCGGTGGAGCAGGATTCCTGGGGCCACGCTGGTCCAGGCTGAGTGTCAGGGTGGCTGCTGCCTCGGCAGGTGATGGAGCCGCGTGGCCTGCGGGAAGCGCTTTACACTGTCTCCTGTAACTGCAGCTCGCAAATGAGATTCTCTTTCCATTCTTGTTTGATGTATTACTTATTGTGCGGTACTGGGGATTGAACTGAGGGACCTTCTACCTCTGAGCTGTACCCCCCAGCCCTATTTTTTAATTCTTTCTTTCTTTCTTTCTTTCTTTCTTTCTTTCTTTCTTTCTTTCTTTCTTTCTTTCTTTCTTTCTATTTTGTAGTACTGGAGATGGAACCCAGGGGCATTCTGCCTTTGAGCTATGCCGCCAGCCCTATTTTTTATTCTTTATTTGGAAACAGGGTCTCACTGACTTGCAAAGAGCCTCACTAAGTAGTAGCTGAGGCTGTCTCTGAACTGCGATCCTTCTGTCTCAGCCTCCTGGGATTACAAGCATGTGCCACCAGGCCCAGCTATTCTTTATTTTGAAACAGGGTCTCACTAAGTTGTGGAGGGCCTCACTAAGTAGCTGAGGCTGGCCACAAACCTGTGATCCTCCAGCCTCAGCCCTTCAAGTACTGGGATTATAAGCATGTGCTATCACGCCTGGCTTTTTAGAAATTTTTTCTTTTTTTTAGGTGGTACTGGGGTTTCTGGAAACCCTTCTGCCTCCGGGCTATACTTGCAGACCTATTTTTTATATTTTTTTAAAATTTGGAAACAGGGTCTCCTAAGCCAGCGAGGCTGGCTTCGAACCTGTGCGATCCTCCTGTCTCCGCCTCCCAAGCATGGGGATTACAAGCGTGCGCCACCACGCCCGGCCACTGTCCTACCTTCTGTCTCTCTCAATTCTATGATTCTAGGAGCCTTGTATAAATGGGACCATACAGTATTCGTCCTTTTGTGATAGGCTTAGTTCACATAGTATAGGGTTCCTCCATGGAACCAAATGTGTCAGAATTTCTTCTTTTGAAGGCCGAGTCACATTCCACTGCACTTACACTCCACACTTTTTCCACTCATTTGTTGATGGACACATGGGTCGCCTCTGCCTTTTTGGCTGCTATAAATAATGTTGCCATTGAGTTGGTGTTCACATGTCTTGAAGTCCTGGCTTTTGGGTTTATTTTGGGGTGTAGACTCCAGAGTGGGCTTGTTGGATCATGTTGTAATTCTGTTTATTTTTTGAGGAACCACCTTACTGTTTTCTTTAGTGATTATACCATTTTATACTCTTACCTACTATGCACACAAGTTCCAGTTTTTCTATATATTTTATATCTGATGCATTTTTATATATTTTACATACATAATACACACATTATATATATATGTATATGTATGTGTATGTGTATGTGTGTGTGTGTGTGTATATATATATATATATATATATATATATATATATATATATATTCAGCCATCTGAGGCCCAGTAAATTAAGCCAGGAACAAAGAGTGTTTGAACTCAAGTGTTACATTCAAACATCTGTATTGCTCTGTCTTCTGGTAGCATTTATTTTGTTACTTATAACTTTACTTCAAAGATGTTCATGTAGATAGCTTAATATATGTTTGTTATTAAATTATAATTCAGCTGGGCATGGTAGCATGCATTTATAATCCCAGTACTTATGAGTCTGAGACAGGGGGATTGCAGGTTTGTGTTCAGCTTCAACAACTTAGTGAAGCCCTCCACAACTAGGTGAGACCCTGTTTCAAAATAAATTTAAAAAGTTGGGCATGGTGGCACACACTTGTAATCTCAGTATTTGAGAGTCTGAGACTGGAGGATCACAGGTTTGAGAACAGCCTCGACGACGTAGTGAGACTCTCACCAACCTACTGAGACCTGTTCCAAACTAAAAATTTGAAATAGGGCTGAGGGTATGACTCAGAGGTAGAACACCCCTGGATTCAATCCCAGTACCTAAATAAATAAATAAATAAATAAATAAATAAATAAATAAACAAACATACAGATAGATAGATGATAGATAGATAGGTAGATAAATAAATAAATAAATAAATAAATAGGGCTGGGAATGAATGTAGCTCAGAGATAGAATGGCCCTGGGTTCAATCCCCAGTACCAAAAAAAAAAAAAAAAAAAAAATTCTAGTTCATCCCCCAAGGGCAAAATGTCAGGCACTTGGACCCGTGTTTTGGAAATCTGCAGTGAAGGACCCCCTCCTTACAGAGGATGAGAATTGCTATGAGTAGGTTTCCCTGATGGGACGAGGAGCGTCTCCACCTCCCTCCACCCTTGCTTGTCTAGGGAACAGGAACCTGTCAAGCCCAGCAGCCTTGGGGTTTGGGACCAGCACCTTAGCTCTGGAATTCAGCTCCACCGACAAAGGGTGGGTTTGGAGTGATGCTTTAGGGCCACGGTCAGCAGATCTGGCTGCAGGTGTGTGTGTGCTGTGGCTTTCCAGTGACCCTTCCCTGCAAGGTGCTCACTGATGGCTGGGAATACCAGAGAGCAGAGACCTGTGCTTACAGAGGCAGGCCATGTGGCTGTTTGGCGGCCTGCTGGTCACTTTCTATATGACAGAACTGCCTCTCAGACTCTCCTTTTTGGTAACACACTGCCACAGAGGGGACAGAGTGCCCATTCATCTGCATGTTTATTTATTTTTTTTAACTGAGGATTGAACCCAGGGTTGTTCTGCCTCTGAGCTATACTTCAGCCATTTACTTAGTGTGTGGTAAACACAGGATTGAACTCAGGGGCATTGTACCTCCAAGCTACTCCTCCAGCCCCTTCTAACTTTTGTTTGGAAACAAGGTTCTCACTGGGTTGCTGAGAGTTTCACTAAGTTGCTGAAGCTGGCCCTCGGACCCATGATTCTCCTGTCTCAGCCTCCCAAGTACTGGCATGACAGGTGTGCACCATCACACCTGGCTTTATTTATTTTTTTTATTTTGAAGCAGGGTCTTGCTAAGTTGCTGAGGCTGGCCTCAAACCCGCAATGCTCTTGTCTCTGCCTCCCAAGTCCTGGGATGGCAAGTGTTTGCTGAGATGCTCAGCTAAGAGCAGGGTAGACCTGAATGGCTGAGCTGGCTCAGGACAGCTCCAAGCAGCACCATGCCGTGTGCATGAGCAGAGTCCTCCCAGGCCATGAAGATGGAGGTGGACACCACACGTTGGGCCTCCCTCACTTACCCATCCCTCCTCAGCCTTTGCGCAGCCCCCTTCAACTTCATAAGCCTCCCGAATATGGATAAGTGTGGAGAGCCCCCAGCCAGCTGCTGCCGCCGTCTCACTTTGGCCCGTTCCCCTCTGAGCACCTGAGCTTGTCCCAGAGGCGGGACGGCATCTGAGAAGACACAGCCAGTCATACTTCCCGCAGGCTGAAGACATTCTAAGAAGCCCTCAGGCATCCTCGCCTGGCATCCCTGTCAACATTCTCAGCTCTATAACCCAAAACAACTGACCACGCAATGCAGAGGAGGGGGGATTTACTTGCTCACAGTTTTGGAGATTTCAGGGTCCAGTCCATGTGAGGCCAGGTCTGCAGAGGTCAGGATGTTGTAGCGGGGAGCAGAGAGAGGAAGAGAGCACAGCTCTGCTCTCGCATCATGGAGGCCGAAAGCAAGAGAGCCAGCCAGCAAGGGGATCCAGAGAAAAAGGCAGTCTCTAAGGCCACGCCCCCGGGGACCCAGCCTCTCCAGCCACATCCCACCTGCTAGGTCAGCACCCAGTAAGTCCATTACAGGGGATGTATCCCTGATGAGATGACAGTCCTCATGGCTTAAATACATCCACTCTGAACGTTAAAGCATGAGCTCTCCAGCGGACATTCTGCACCTAACCACAGCACCCAGAAGACCGGCCGTCGCCTGTGTGCTTGCTTTGGCTGTCAGCCTTTCTTTCAGAACATTTGCTCAGTGGAATGTGCGGACATTCCTCGTCAGGCTGCTTATTGTCTTGGGCCACTGGGACATGCCTGAGAGCGCCAGTGCGTCGGGACGCGGTGCTTCCGACAGGAGTTTACATTCAGTAGATCATTGGCTTTCTGTGTCATTTGGAACTGGGAGGTGCCTGGGGTGGGGGTGGGACGTGCCTTAGTGATGCCGTATAGAGAGGGTTCGTGTGACTTTCAAAACAAGGTTACTTTGGATCCAACATTTCCCTGGTGATTTGGAGATTTCCAGGTGAACCAGGGCGTTCTGGTTCCCTGGTGGTGCCGGGCGCAATGGTGCCCAGGTGTCTCAAAGTTTGGGGTCAGTGGTAACTGTCTGGCTTAATCTGTCACTCAGTGATTTTTGAGGATACAGAAGGCATTTAGTAAATCGATAATAAGGTTCTTTTCTTCCCCTTAGGGAGCTTGGCCTTTATAAAAGGGACACATTGGAGAAGCAGAGTATATATATATATATAAAATGTCAGGCGCTGTGGTACATGCTTGTAATCCCAGTACTTGGGAGGCTGAGACAGGAGCACAGGTTCACAGCCAGCATTAGCTATTTAGTGAGGCCCTCTGCAACTTAGTGAGACCCTTTTTCAAAATAAAATAGGGCTGGGAGTGTAGCTTGAAGGTAGAATTCCCCTGGGTTCAATTCGCAGTATTGCATAGATAGATGGATAGATGATAGATAGATAGATAGATAGACAGACAGATAGATAGGCTGGGCTGTATAGTTCAGAAATAGAATGCCCCTGGATTTAATCTCAAGTACAGAGAGAGAGAGAGAGAGAGAGAGAGAGAGAGAGAGAGAGAGACAGACAGACAGACAGACAGACCCACTTGGAGAAAAATTAAGAGGAACAATCCAGGATTTTGCTGTTGGGCTAGAGAGTAATTATTTGAAGGGAAATCTCTCCAGAGAAGAGGTTAGCCAGATGTTGAGTAACAAGAATATGCATCTAGAGGCAGGTACTGTGTTGCCCTGGAGAGACGGTGGTGGTGATAGTTCCCAGGTCAGTTTCCATTAAAGAAAAGGCTAAGGTCCTGCCCCCCATTCACAGAAGAGAAGATTTAAATCACACATTAGGAAACATTTCCAAACTTCAAGGGCCACGAAATATTAGTGGGGAAATTGCTAAGGTCTTGTCTTTAAAGAAAGGATGTCAGCTGGACGGTCTCATCTGTGCTAGGGCATCGGTGCCCGCCCTTGCCCCTCCACCCCAAGACCCTGTTTGCCTGTGGTTGTGTGGGTCAAGTGCGTGGGAAGAGACCAATTGCCCAAGGAGCTCTTCAAAACACAAAACTCCCTCTCTGTGGATAGTCTCGGGGAAGAGTGGGCTTGGGAGTGTTCCTGGTGACTTTGCTCTGTCTCCTTGGCTGGAAACTCTGCTCTGTGCAGTGTGGTTTGGCAGTAGGTCTGCACTGCCGAGCCCTGCACCCCATACGGGCATCCAGCCCCTGTGTGAGAGAATCCTGCAAGAGATGGTGCCAAGCAGAGGCGCGGGCGCAGGCTGCTGCTTTCTTCTGTTGCTGGAGCAGCAGCCAGTAGGTGCTGCCCTGAGGTGGTTCTCCCCTGCTGTGGCCCCATCCCTGCCCCAGCTCCAGCTGCCTGCCCAAAACCTTCCAGCTGTGCCATAAATCCACCTCTCTCTCTCTCTCTCTCTCTCTCTCTCTCTCTCTCTCTCTCTCTCTCTCTCTCTCACACACACACACACACACACACACACACACACGATAATAATAATAATAGGGATTTTCCCTGGGTGCAGGACAAACTATGGGGCTGATGAGGGTAAAATGCTTGACCTGGCCAGGCATGGTGGTGCACAATTGTAATCCCAGTGTTTGGGAGGTTGAGACAGGAGGATCACAGGTTCACTTCCAGCCCTAGCTACTTAGCGAGGCCCTCTGCAACTTAGTGACACCCTGTCTCAAAATAAAAAATAAAATAAAATAGGACTGGGGGTGTAGCTCAGAAGTAAAATGTCCCTGGTCTCAATCCTCAGTACCTACACACACACACACACACACACACACACACACACACACGCACGCTTGTTTTGAGCAGTGTTGTCCGAGAAGCCAGCAGGTCACTTGTCCTGGTGAAAGGGCCTGGCTGGACTGGCCATTGGGGGTAGACACAGGAGAGAGCTTGGTCTCCTGATCCTGGAAGATTCATGTTAAGGTCTGGGCCAGTGGGGAGCCCCGCTCACACTCAGGAGGGCCTGTGCACACTCTGAGCACGAGGTTGGCACGAGAAGGACCCTGTGCTTCACCGTAGCCACCAGTGCGCGGGTAGCCAGGGCAACCAGAGATGCCTCGGCCTCTTCTATGGGCCACGCTGCTTTCCACGAGCGGTAGCTTCAGCGTCTCCTTCCAGGACAAAGGAAGTGTGTACTTTTTCAAGATAAGCACGTGGGAATTGCTCTCTGAAGCTATGTGTGGGAAGCACACCATTTCACACTACTTCTGGGGCATAGGAAAAAGAATCAGTCCTCTCTGAGGGTAGCACACCTTCTGTTTTACCGTGTTCGGTGAAGTCTGGAGTGGTTAACGAGAGTCTGCCTTTAAACAATTTGCTGCAGATATCAACGAATGCGGAGAGCAGCCCTCGGTGTGCGGGAGCCACGCGGTCTGCAACAACCTCCCGGGGACCTTCCGCTGCGAGTGCGCGGAGGGCTACCGCTTCGCAGACGGGGGCACGTGTGTGGGTAAGTCCCCCGGCTTCGTGGTTTGGAATGCGAGCTCATGGTGCACGCTGACTCCTGTGGGGAAGGAATTGTGCCGTGTGACAACCCAGGCCGAGAAATGTGCCCTCTCCTGCCCGGAAGGGCAATTTGCAAAGGTGAATGAGCCTGTGACCCGCCCTCTGCCTACTTGCACAGAGTGGGCTGGCACTGTCTACACTACCATATTGCACAGAGTGGGCTGGCACTGTCTACACTACCATACTGCACAGAGTGGGCTGGCACTGTCTACACTAGTGATATTATTATCCAGCCGGCTGCAAGCAGGCATTACAATTGCTCCTGCTCAGCTTCTTTAAGTCATTTCCAGTAGACTTCTAAAAATGGTATTATTTCTCTTTTTTGGTACTGAGGACTGAACTTAGTAGCATTCTGCTTCCAAGCTACATGAACCTTTATGTTTTAGGTTTTTTTTTTTTTTTTTTTTTTGTGTGTGTGTGTGTGTGTGTGTGTGTGGTACTGGGGGTGGAACCCAGGGGCTTTTCTACTTCTGGGCTATCCTCCCAGACCTATCTTATATTTTATTTGGAAACAGGGTCGCACTAAGTTGCTGAGAGCCTCACTCAGTAGCTGAGGCTGGCTTCGAACCTGTGCGATCCTCCTGTCTCAGCCTCCCAAGCTCTGGGATTACAAGCGTGCGCCACCATGCCTGGCTCTTTATTCATTATTTTTAAACAGGGTCTCACTGAGTTGCAAAGGGCATCACTAAGTAGCTGAGGTGGGCTACGAACCACAATCCTCCTGTCTTAGCCTCCTGAATGCTGGGATTACAAGCGTGCACCACCACGCCCGGCTCCTGATTATCTTCTTGATTGATGATTTTGGTACTGATGATCACAAAGGGCCGGACTGTTTTAATTTTCCTTTTTTTTTTTCCCTTCCCTACTGCTGTGCATAGAATTGCTGGTTCCCAGCACTTTGTGATTTCTAGGTCTGCGGGGCAGCGTGCTAAACAGGCCAGCTGAACTCGACATGTCTGCTGGGCTCAAAGCAGCCCCCTCCTGCGCGGGATCAGCCAGCTGCCCCTTGTCCTTGCTGGCCGTTTGCTGAGCCCAGAGAACTTTCCTTTTGCTTTGCCTCCAAGCTCTGAGTGGCCAGGGTCGTGGGGCAAGGCGGAAGGAACAGGCAGTTCTCATGTCTTGAGTGAGACCCAAACATCTGTGAGCTGGGAGGCCGGCCCCTCTGCGCACTGAGATTTCAGCTCATTCTGCCAGAATTACTTTTTCCCCCTGTTCTGTAGAGAACATCACTTTCTCCGTGTTTGGCCTGAGTCCCTCTTCCGCTTGTTTTCTTTTCTTTTTCTTCCTTTCTATTTTTGTGGTACTGGGGATTCAACCTAGGGGTATTCTACCTCTGAGCTACATCCCCAGCCCTATTTTATTTTTATCTTTTGAGATACCAGGGATGGAACCCAAGGGCCTTCTATCCCTGGGCTACACCTCCAAGACCTATTTTATTTGAAAATTTCGAACAGGATATCACTAAGTCACTGACGAGCTTGCTATGTTGCACCAGCTGGACTCGAACCTGTGACCTTTCTGTCTCGGCCTCCCAAGTGCCGGGACTGCAGGCATGCACCAGTGCACCTGGCTTTCCTCTGCTTTCTGTGGCGAAGGAGATTCTAAAGTTGGCTTTAGAATCACATCCCATATTGGGTGGTAGAGTCCTTACCCTTCAGGGGTAGGGGTGGGGTGAACTGAGACCCAGGCCCTGGGACACGCCTGCAGGAGGCAGGGAGGACTGGACCTGGCCATTACTGATGTCCACGCGCACTCCAGGGCAGAGCGGGTGCAAGCAGGTGCTGAGCACACATCTGCTCTTAGCCTGTTGCTTGAGGAAGATGCTGCCTTCCCCGGGCCTTAGTGCTTAGTTTGTAAGATCAGAGGTAATTAGACTCCATCACTGGTTTCCTGTGGCCCGGGAGACCTCGGAGGTGCTTCCAGAGCTGCCTAGGAGAACTTGGGAACGCCACGGGCAGGTCTTGAACCTCTCCCCTGACTTCCAGTCTTCCTTTACTTTCTTTCTTTTTTTTTTTTTTTCTTGGTACTAGAGATTGAACCCAAGGGCATTCTATCTCCCAAGCTATACCCTCTGCCCTATTATTTATTTATTTATTTATTTATTTATTTATTTATTTATTTATTTGTTGTACTAGGGATTGAACCCAGGTACATTCTCCAAGCTACACCCCCTCCCCTATTTTTTATTTTCTTTCTTTCTTTCTTTCTTTCTTTCTTTCTTTCTTTCTTTCTTTCTTTCTTTCTTTCTTTCTTTCTTTTTGGTGGTACTGGGGTTCCTGGAAGCCCTTCTACCTCCGGGCTACACTCCCAGACCTATTTTATATTTTTGAAACAGGGTCTCTTACACCAGCGCGGCTGACTTTGAACCTGCGCGATCCTCCTGTCTCCGCCTCCCAAGCGCGGGGTTTACAAGCGTGCGCCACCACGCCCGGCTTTTATTCTTTATTTTGAAATAGGGTCTCACTAAGCTACAGAGGGCCTCACTAAGTAGCTGAGGCTAGCTACAAACTTACGATCCTCTTGTCTCAGCCTCCTAAATACTGGGATTATAGTGTGCACCACCACGCCAGGTTCTTTTTTTTTTTTTTTTTTAATAAGAAACAGGGTCTCACTAGGTTGCAGAGGGCCTCACTAAGTTGCTGAGGCTGGCCTTGAACCTCTGAGCCTTCCATCTCAGCCTCCCAGGTATTGGGATTACAGGCGGGTTCCTCCTATAAAGGTACCGGGCTCCATTTTTCTATATGTTTAATTCTGAGTAAGATGGAACAGCAAATGCCATTGGCCAAAACAAGGGCAAGCCACCTGTGACCCCCACATCCGCTGGGTCAGCGCAGGAGGTTTCCCTAGCCTCACCGTGGGCAATTCCACCCTGCTTGGCTCCTCCCCCTTTAGTGGGCTCCACTAACAGTCGCTGCGCAGAGCTGGCTTGCTGTGTGAAGCAGGTCTGCCCGCACACATTCAAATGAGTAACTGGCTTGCCTATAGATAGTCGAGTATGTATTTCATCCCTTGGAATTCTGCTCTGACAGCATCCTAGGCCGGAAGCGTGGGCTAGGAAGGTTTCTCCACGAGCCGCAAGCCAGGAGTCAGGAGGGGGTGAAGCTGGAAGAGAGTCCCTGAGGTCTGGGGTCCAGTCCTGGCCACTCTTTCTGAGCCCCCTGGACCAAGCTCTCAGTGTGGAGGGGCCTGGGGAGGGTGGCCACCTGCTCGGGGGCTTCTTCTAACAGCTGTGTTAACTTTTTGTTCCCAAGCTATTGTGGACCAGCGTCCCATCAACTACTGCGAGACTGGCCTTCATGACTGTGACATCCCCCAGCGCGCCCAGTGTGTCTACACAGGAGGCTCCTCCTACACCTGCTCCTGCCTGCCTGGCTTCTCTGGGGACGGCCGAGCCTGCCAAGGTGCGTGGCCCTGCGACGTTTCCCTCGATGGAACCTGACAAGGCTCCCTACGTGGTGCTTTTGGACCTCAGTGCCTCAGTGCTCATTACCACCTCGCCCAGGACTGGGAGACAGGATTATTCTCCCAGCTCTGCTGGGTAAACCGTCTGCTTCTTATTTCTCTCTGGTAGCTGGACCTGTGCATTTTCATTTGAGAGCTATTCTCAGTGGAGGAGGCACACGGCCTCCCTTGACTGTTTACTTCTATGCGACTTGTTCATTCAGGCAACACTCAGACACCTGTCGGGAACTGGTGGTCCCATTTATCTTTCACCAAAGGACAAACAAGCTTTGTTTGCATAGAGCTTAAAGTGAATCCGTTTTTAAATTTATTCATCTATTTATGTTGGTACTGGGAATAGAACTCAGGGGCATTCTACCTCTGAGCTACCCCCCCCCCCTTTTTATTTTCTATTCTGAAACAGGGTCTTGCCAAGTTGCTGAGGCTGGCTTTGAACCTGTGATCTTCCTTTCTCAGTCTCCCAAAAACTAGGGTTACAGGTGTACACCACCACGCCCAGCTTGATCCTTTTATTCTTTGTTTGTTTGTTTGTTTGTTTGTTTGTTTGTTTGTCTGTACTGGGGATTGAACTCAGGAGCTATACCTCCAGCCCTATTTTTTTATTCTTTACTTTGAAACAACTTCTCACTAATTGGAGAGGGCCTCACTAAGTAGCTGAGACTGGCTGAGAACCAGCGATCCTTCTGTCTCAGCCTCCCAAGTACTGGGAGTACAAGCATGTGCCACACGCCCAGCTTCCTTTTATTGAATAAGATACATATAATTCTTCAATTGTCTTGCTCTGACCTCTGCAAAAAGCAGAGCTCCCTTATTGAATGAAGTCTGCAGAGGTAGGATAAATGATGCTACAGAATCCTTTCACACTTGAATCAGCCCATTGTTGGCAGCCAGGGTGCTCTTCAGGGTGATTTTAGGTAGGAGAACCCATAGACAGGATACCTGAATCTTTTTAGTTAGCTTTTTCATTGCTGTGACCAAAATACCTGATAAGCAAAACTTAAGAGAAGTCAAGGTTTACTGAGGGCTCCTGGTTTTAGAGGTTAGTCCATGATTGGCCAGCTCTAAGGCAGAAACTGGTGAGCAGCTCTCCCTTTATGGTGACCCAGAAGCAAAGAGAGAGGGGGTGGGCCGGAGGGGCCAGGGATGGATACTGTCCCCGAGGCCAAATGCCCAGGGTCTACCTCCTTCAGCCATGTTCCACCTCCAAACCTGGCCGCATTGCCTACCACACGAGCTTCTCTGGGGGACATTTAATCTCCAAATCATACCACTGGGCCTCTTGATTTGCCAAATTGCTTAACATTATACTGCAGGGTATTTCTATAAAGCTTGTACTTTCTAAGATCAATGGTGATTTCTGAAACACTGTCTCTTTATCACTGGACATGTGAATTTTTCTCTCTTCTCTAGACTTCTCTATCTAGCAGTTAATGATGTGCCTCCAAAGTCCCAGACATTGATCATATTTATTTATTTATTTATTTATTCATTCATTCATTCATTTATTTTTGCAGTACTGGGGATGAAACCCAGGGGCATCTACCTCTGAGCTACACCCCAAGCCCCGTTTTTTTTTTTTTAATTCTTTATTTTGAAACAGGGTCTCATTAAGTTGCAAAGGGCCTCACTAAGTAGCTGAGGCTGGCTGTGAATCCGGATCCCCCTGTCTCAGCCTCCCAAGCGCGGGGATTACAAGTGTGCGCCACCACGCCTGGCTAAGGATCCTCTTTTGAGATCAGTGAATCCTCCCTTTTTCCCTTCTGCAAACTTGATTATTTCATGAGAACATTATTTCCCGAGCGAAACCCCCTCGTAAATGTACTAGATAGAAACTGGGCAGCTAGTGTCTTGAAGAAATTACTGTTCAGCAGTTTTTAAAATTGCGGTTCCCAGATCGGAAGGAGGTTCCTTTGGATTTGAGCAAGGGGCCTAAACTGTGTAAACCGCAAATTTCAGAAGCAATCTCATGGTCCCCGGCCCGGGGTTGTTTTGCAGATGTGGATGAATGCCAGCCCAGCAGATGTCATCCTGACGCCTTTTGCTATAACACACCAGGCTCCTTCGCGTGCCAGTGCAAACCGGGTTACCATGGAGACGGCTTCCGATGCAGCTTTAGAGGTGAGGCAGAGGGGCGTTTGGGGTCTTAGCCCATTGTCATTCTGTGTGTGCTGACCTGCTGCCTGGGGTGGAGGCAGGGGGAGAAGGGGGAGGTACCACGCAGAGTCCCGACAGGCCTGCAGGTGGGCGGTTGGAGCCCAGGCTTCTGTGGAGAGCCAGGCAGTTGCACAGCACGACTCCAGGGGGCGCCATATAGGGACCGGAGCTGCGCTGGCAGCTGAGCGCTGATCACCCTTGAAACTTGAGCCAGTGGTACAGGTAAGAACTGGGCTATAGGCAGCAGGGTTCTCCAGAGACAGAATTAAGTGGATGCTTGTGTGTGCATGAGATTTATTATTAGAAATTGACTCACATAATGACGGAGGCTGACAGATCCCAAGTTCTGCAGTTCAGTAAGTAGGAGACCCCAGCAGCAAGGGCTTAGCACCAGGCCTAAGACCAACGGGCTTGTTTCTCAGGAAGAGGCAGCCGATATTTTAGTTCAGCTCTGCAAACAGGGGCACTGGTGTTCCGGTTTGGAGGCCTTTACGTAGGAAGACTGCTCTCTTTTCCGGGGCAGGGTTGGCCTTTTGGTGGTGTTCAGGCCTCAACTGATTGAACCTAAACCCATATAGCAAAGAACAAACTACTTTACCCAATTTATTAATTTAAATAGTAATCTTATCCCCCTCAGTAAAGTAGTGCTGTACTTACACTATTTCATGGTGTTCCTGGTCGTCTTCTTCAGGTACTTTATCTCCACTTGCACAGAGGATGCTGAAATCAAGGAAGAGAAGGCCTTTTTCAAGGCCACACAGGGAATAAATATTAGAACTAAGACTCCAACAGAGATCAGTCAGGTGGAATCTACATTTGATTCAGTCTTCTAACCTGTGGGGTTCCGACGTGGAGTTAAGAATCTATTTGACTCCTGCCATGTTGTTTATTTTTAATGACTGCTGCTCTTGGTGGTCATAGATATTCCTGAGGCTGTACGTGTTTTCAATAAGAGACACATGGGCGTTTCCTCTCGCCACTTTTTCAGGTGGTTAATAACTGTCTGATGCCTGTACCTTCACGGCCTGTGATGTGTGGCAGACAGGAGGCCTATATTCTTTATTTTTGTTTCTAGTACCTGGCGGGGTTTATGGCTCCTGGAGAAACTCACAATTCTTTAGAGCTCTTGAGGAAAGAAATGAATGCGCCAGTTTCCATTCCCACCAGCGGGTTTTGCTTACCCACAGCCTTCCCAGGGCTAGTTTCTTAGGATGGTATTGATCCAAAGTAGAGTTTAGCCGGGCGTGGTGGCGCACGCTTGTAATCCCCGTGCTTGGAAGGCGGAGACAGGAGGATCGCGCAGGTTCGAAGCCAGCCGCGCGCGCTGGCTTAGGAGACCCTGTTTCTAAATAAAAATATAAAAATAGGTCTGGGAGTGTATCCCGGAGGTAGAAGGGCTTTCAGGAACCCCAGTACCACCAAAAAAAAAAAAAAAAAAAAACAAAACAAAAACAAAAAAAAAACAAAGTAGAGTTTAAATTTTGACATGAAGTACTATGCATGACTGGGCTAAATTGTTTTCTTTTGCGTAGAAGACAAGTGGCCCATGAGCCAAAGGAGGCCCACTGTTTGTCTTTATAGATAAAGTTTTATTGGAGCACAGCCATGCCTGTGAGCATAGGCATCATGTATGACCGCTTTATGAAGACATTCAGCAGTTACAACAGAAGCTCTAAGATCCGCAAGCCAAAAATAAGCCTGAATAGCTCCATCCCTGGCCCATGGCAGAAAACGTTGGCCACTCCTGGCCTAGACGGAGCCAGGCAGGGCCGACATTTGGTACCTGAACGTACAGGCCAGGACACTAGCACTGTCCACAGGTCGGGGGAGGTAGGGTACTTGGAGAGGTGCTCATGGTAATCTGAGTCAGAGGGCTCCAGCAGCTATTAAAACAGACTGATGTCCACTATTTCCATCAGCTTCCTTCACATCTGCACTTCAAAGAGAAGCAGATGTTTTAGGTTTTTAGGGTTTGTTTTTTTGCCTGACTCCTTGACCTCTCTTTAGAGCTCTGTTTGCTAAACAGAAATGAATCCAGACCTGCAGGCTGGGATAGGAAGTGAGACCATGATAATATTAATAAGAGCCACTTGCCAGGGTTGTGTATGTATTTAATCCTGTTCCCTGAAGACATTCAACATCTAGTTGAGCGCCCAAGAGAGAATGTGCCCCAGGCACGCATAGGAAGGTCTGCAGCGTGGTTTGTCTCAGGAAGTATCTAAATGGCTCTCGGCGGGAGGAGTGGACAGATGGCTTTGGGACCAGTTCATGCGATTTCTTTGTTTTGTTTTGTGGTGCTGAGGATTGAATCTAGGGGCATTCTACCTCCAAGCTACACCCCCAGCCCATTTTTTTATTCTTTATTTTGAAACAGGGTCTAAGTTGCAGAGGGCCTTGCTAAATAGCTGAGGCTGGCCATGAATCCAGACCCTTCTATTTCAGCCCTCCACATGTAGGGTGTGTGCCACCAAGCCTGGCCAGTTCATGTAATTTTGCAATAACATCAAAGTAAAAAATGAATGAAGCAGAGTTATTGGGTAAATCTCAAAAACTTAATATTGGCCAAAAAAGTCACTAAAGGATATATACAGTATGATGGCATGTGTATAAAATACAAACCTCTGTGAAGACAAGCCTGCTATGAAAACTTCACATTAAGAAGACAGATGGAACTGAGTGTGATGGCACACCTGTGACCCCAAGATAGGATCGTCGCAGGCCCGAGGACAGTCTCATCAAGGACGAGACACTCATCAACTTAGCGAGACCCCATTTCCAAATAGAAATAAAACGGGGTTGAGGGTGGAGCTCAGAGGTAGAATGTCCCCCAGAGTTCAAGCCCGAGTATCACAAGAAGAAAGAGGGAGAGGAGGAGGAGGGGGGAGGAGGAGGAAGAGGAGGAGGAAGAGGAAGAGGAAGAGGAAGAGGAGGAGGAGGAAGAGGAGGAGGAGGGGAAGGAGGAGGAGGAAGAGGAGGAGGAGGAGGAGGGGGAGGAGGAGACAGCAGCTAAGATGCATCCACATGCACTGGACTGGCACAGCTTCATCCTCTGTGGTGGAGAGAGGGGACTGCAATCTAAGATGGGTACACGGGCTGCCTTTGTTTGGCTATAGCAATACCACCGACAGGGTGCCTTATAAGCCACAGAAAGGTATTTATGACAGTTCTGAAGGTTGAAAAGCCCAAGAGCAATGTGCTGGAAAATTCGATGTCTGGTGAGGGCCGATGTTCTGGTCCATAGACAGCCAGGTGTCTTGTCATCATGGCCACATATGGTGGACTGACTGGGGGTCTCTCTGGGGGTCCTTTACAAGACACGGCTCTCATTCAGGGAGGCTGCTCCCTCCCGAGCTAATCACTTCCCAAGGCGCCGCCTCTTGGCACAGCACCTGGGGTTTCAGCATTTGAATCTGGGGGCGTAAGCATGAGACCAAGCACAGGGCAGCCTTTTGGTTTCCAACATGTTATTCTTTAGCTGGTATCTGAATACAGAGACTTTCATCAGATCATTCTAAATGGTGCATGACTAAAAAACATAATCACGAGGTAATACTGTGCAGTCTCCTTTATGATGCCCGATGCCAGGCATAAGGACGGACAGGGACCAAAGAGTCAACACTTATCTGGTACCTGGTCTGATGCTGGCCCTGTGAGTTCCTGAGTTCTCCACTTGAGGACTCAGGCACAATGACACCAGGGATAGGACTTTCTCTGGGGCTTCTTGCTTAAGCAGGAAGGAGGTATAGCACTGACCGAGGGAGTGGTATGGCTCCCAGGGCAAGGAGAGCGCCAGATCTACCCGGAGGGGCCTGCGGCCACTTCGATCAATGCTGTAGACTCAGAGCAGCTCTCTGACACTGTGAGGACTACCCAGGTGGGAGAGGGACCATCCTGCAGGTGGCTACCCCAGCCTCTAACTTAGCCTGGGCGGCATCCCAGGGAATATCACTGGCTCAATATTAGTAATGTAGGGGTCAAAAGGGGCAGGAAAAATCCAGAGCGAGGTCAGGTGTGATGGTGTCTGCCTGTAATCCCAGTACCCCGGTACTTGGGAGGATGAGACAGGAGGATCACAGGTTTGAGGCCAGCTTCAAACAACTTACAGCAATTTAGCGAGACCGTGTTTGAAAATAGGAAGGGCTGGAGGTGTAGTTCGGAGGTACAAGGCCCTGGTTTGAATCTCCAGAACAAACAAACTAAAAGCCCTGAGGGAGAGACCGAAAGCCTGGTCTTTCAGGACAAATAGCCATGCTGCAGATGTTCCAGCTCCTAGAAAACACTGCCCGCGATCTGTCGCGTGTCTGCAGAGAGGGGTGAAAGGGCGAGGGAGCAGGGCCATCGGCAGAGGTGAAAGCTGTAGGTAGACAGCCCAGCCCAAAGGAAGGAGGACCAAGGAACAACCCTCCTTTTCTGTCTGCCCGGCTTCTGCGGCCTGAGTTGTAGTTTTCACTGTTGCAAGCAAACCGATGTGAGAAAACTGGGATTCCCTAGTCAGAGATGGAAGGGGCTCTAGAAATTCCATAATTCATCCTCTTTCTTTTAAGGACCATGAGACTTGAATGATTTCTTTTCTTTTTTGTGGTACTGAGGATTGAACCCAGAGCTGTTCTACCTCTGAGCTATACTCCCAGCCCTTTTCATTATTTATTTATTTATTTATTTTTGGTGGGTCTGGGGATGGAACCCAGGGGCATTTAACCTCCGAGCTACAGCCCCTGCCATATATATATATATATATATATATATATATATATATATATATATATATATATATATATATATTTTTTTTTTTTTTTTTTTTTTTTTTTTTTGGTGGTGGTACTGGGGTTCCTGGAAACCCTTCTACCTCCGGGCTATATTCCCAGACCTATTTTATATTTTTATTTGGAAACAGGGTCTCTTAAGCCAGTGAGGCTGGCTTCAAACCTGCACTATCCTCCTGTCTCCGCCTCCCAAGCGCGGGGATTACAAGTGTGCGTAACCACGCCTGGCCCTATTTTTTATTCTTTAATTTGAAACAGGGTCTCACTGAGTTGCAAAGGGCCTCACTAAGTAGCTAAGGCTATCTTCAAACCACAATCCTCCAGTCTCAGCCTCTCAAATGCTGGGATTACAAGTATACGCCAACACACCTGGCTCTTTTTTTTTTTTTTTAATTTTGAAACAGGGTCCTGCTAAGCTGCTAAGGGTCTGGATAAGTTGCTGAGGCTGTCCTGGAACCTATGACCCTCCTGTCTCAGCCTCCCAGGTACTTAGATTGCAAGTGTGCACCACCGTACCCAGCTGAGAAAGGTCCGTTTCCAGCAACAGTGTATTTCAATATGCCTGCAAGTTTAGGCCCTCAGCAAGGGGGTGGTGCAGCTAGGCAGGGGTGTGAGGTCGAGCTGTAGAAGATCCCAACCAGCCTCTCAGAAACCCTGAGCACTTCTCAGGATCGGTTCTCAAGGTCCATCTGACCACCTCCTCCTCCCTCAGAGCCTCCTTTCTAAGGGGGCCGCATCGCCCCTGAGCGTGGGGCTCCTCCAGTCCCTCATCTCCTTGAAGTTCCTCTAAGCTTAAAAAGAGAGCATCCCATCCCCTGGCTCCCCAGGGAGCATCACCTGGGCGGCTCTTTCTCTGCTGTAGTGTGAACCCCGTGGCGCACCCAGACGGGAGACGCCGCAGCTCCGTCAGCCGAGCCCAGGCAGCTCCTCCTCTTCCCTTCTCAGCCCATGGCAGTCGCTCTCCCCACCAGGCTGGGGTCTTCCCCTCCAGCCATGGGCTCAGAGGCTCCGGCTTGCTGTGGCGCTGCTGTACACAAGGAGCCTGCAGGTGACAGCTTCCAGACGCGCTTCTGACACAAATGAAATAGATAAGTCCGGTGAACGCAGTGATTGGAACAGCCCACGGTAGTGAGTTCCAGGGGAGGGTGGGGGCGGGAGGCACCCGTGTGCCCTTTGGCCATTTCACGCGGTGGCAAGAGAGACAGCGTACGCACCAGGAGCCTTTGCTCCTCCCAGCTCTGACCTTTCTGCTTCCTCCTGGTCATTTCCATTCTCTGACTGCCCGTTCGTTGTCGCTGGCTGGGCACTGTCCTTCCCTCCAGCCTCGTAAGGGCCGGGGTTTGTGTTGGGACTTGAAGAGTCTGCAGGCACAGACTTCTAGTTGTAGGATTATCGGTGTTGACAGGAAGTCCCTGGAGACACCAAGATAAAGACCTTCTGCCTTGTCTTCATTCCTTGTGAGTTCCTGTTCTTGGGAATGTGGCACTCCTGGGCTCAGCAGACGTGAGATGAACCGTGAGCCACAATCTCCAAGCCCAAAGAGCCCGGGCATCAGGCGCTGCACCTGTGTTGTTCTGTCCAGAGGTGTGTCAGATGGGTGCTTGGAGCCCGCGTGTTCTCTGGGAACGCTGATGCCCAGAAGAGGTCTCAGACTCAGTGTAGGAAGAGACCCAATAAATAGCGGCTTAGCCAGCGAGTTCATGCTAAGAGCTGGTGGCTCCCCTATCACGCCCTGGCTTCTCTCCCCAGGGAGACGTGACGTTTCCTGCAACACCCCCCCACCCCCCGGACTCCATTGAGCGTGTCAGGCTGCAACCGCCATTCATGAGAAGCCGATTTAGTCAGGCAGGGGATGGAATGCTTGCGCCAACACCGGGAAGCTCTTTCTCCTGCCTTCCTCCTCTATCTGCCTCTCTCTCTGTCCTCATCTCAAGAAAAGTTGCCCTAGACTCCCTGCCCTGTCTCAGATAAGCATGAGGACTTGAATAATGGTCCCACTGCAGAGCAAACCAGGTGGGCAAGGCGAGGCCTGCCTGAGTTATCATTTTCCCAACCAGGAAATGCGTCCCCCTGACCATGGCAGTCCCGACCCCATCCACCGGGCCCTGGAAGGGAAACTCCCCCTGGGGTGGGTGCTGGGGCTGGGAAGGGGACTCTGGCTGGACCCTTGGGTCCTTTCCACCGTCTGCTGGCCAGGCTGAGAGGCGCCCAGCAAAGCCAGTGAGTTGGAAGCTTTCCATAAACGCTAGGAATTCCATTTCCTGAGTCAGAATGGAGGTCCCCCTCCTTGTAGGCTTCAGGCACAGCCCTCAAAAGTGCCACTTCCTGATCCCTGCAGATTTTGTATGTCAAGCACCACGTTAACACAAGACTCTTGATGGCCACATAAAATGGGATAGCCCTGCCTCTCTTACAGGCTTCTCTTGGTTCACAGGACACAGAACAGCAGTCTTACCTTCTAGCCGGGAAAGCAGTTCCGTAGAGAGGTGTTGAGAAGAAACATCTACGTGTGGGTCTTGGGGTCGTTTTGGCGGGTACATTACAGGAACGTTTCTGTAGGTGGTCGTGGACATCGTGGTTTAATGTGCGTGAGCGTCCTGGGCATTAGGGACACAGAGGCAGAAATTCAAGGCTAGAAGGAATAGGGGGTCTGAACCAGAAGCCAGAGATCCAGGTTCTGTATCGAGCCACAAACCAGTGCTGCAGCCTCGGGGAACCGGGGTTCCCTTCACCTCTTAGGGCATCAGGATTCTCATGAGGTATAAAAACTACAGTTGCCCCAGGTGTGTGGTGCACACCTGTAATGTCAGCTCCTTGGGAGGCTGGGGCAGGAGGATGGCAAGTTTGAGGCCAGCCTGGGCAACTTAGGAGACCCCGCCCCCCCAACAAAACCCTGTAGAATTGTCAGGTTTGAGGGAATAAGTTTTACGTCCAAGGGCACTAAAACCAACATTCTTATCCTTACCAGATGGCTCGTTTCTTTTCTTGGGCTCTTGCCACATCAAACGCTTTATTTTGTTTATTGTATTGTCCTCTGGGACAAAAGAAAAGCATACAGTTTTTCCTGCCAGGCTCAACAAACACTTCTCTGGCACGCTAGCCGCTTCTGATCACCGGGGCGGTCGCGTTAAGCCGACCAGCACGCGCTGGCAGCACAGACGGAAGACTTGGAGGATCTGCCGCAGCACGCCGCGGAATGTCACCGCGCCTGCCTTGTGCAGGTCCAGCCGCAGCGAACATTTGGGGGCAGAGCTGAAAATCCCGTCTGTGTGTTGTCCTTCATTTTCTGCTCCGGTAGCAGAATACGAGACTGGGTGATTTTTAGGGAACAGAAACGTATTGGGTTTATGTTTCTAGGGGCCGGGAAGAGATCTGGCTGCTACGTCAAATAGGACGGAAGGCGTAGCATGGCCAAAGGGAGAGAGGGAATGGGGCTGGACTTGTTCTTTGACCAGGAGCCTCCCCCTTGGTAATTTATCACGGAGACTCCACCCACCTTCCCCTTTCGCTTGTCTCTGACAGAGGCGGAAAAGACGCGCTGCCAGCAGGAGCGAGAGCACATTCTCGGAGCGGCAGGAGTGGCGGGCGCGCAGCGGCCCAGGCCACCCGGGCTGTTTGTCCCGGAGTGTGATGAGCACGGGCACTACGCGCCTGCCCAGTGCCACGGCAGCACTGGCTACTGCTGGTGCGTGGACCGGGATGGCCGCGAGCTGGAGGGCACCAGGACCAGGCCTGGGATGCGACCCCCATGTAAGTGGACGCCTGTGAGCCCTGCCTGGTGGGCCTGCTCACGCGCCCTCGCTGCGCCCTCTCCCCGCCGCCTTCTCTGCCCTCTTGCTTGCCCCCTTCTCTGTGCACATGTGTGTCTGTGTGAACGCCGAGGGGGTCCACGGCTCTGGGGCTGGACTAGCTGCAGAGAGGATGCTGGGACCCGCCCTGCCCTTCCTCAGAACCTGGTTTCTTGCGTGACAGACCCGTCCTCGGCTTTGAACACTTTCCTCTTGATAGTCTTGCCCGTGGGCCTTCAGATGCCCCATCAGATGGTGAATCCAAGGAGTGGGAAAGCCCCGTGCTGGGGCAGGATCCTGTCTGAGGTGCGGCAGGACTGAGGGACTCTGGACAGATGACTTTCCTGGCCTCAGCTTCCTCGGTCTTAGCACGAGGGACTAGCAAAATAATCCTGGGGCTGTTCCCCAGCTCTGAGATTCTGCTTTGTCACCAGTGGAGAAACCGATCACTGTCACAAGTTCCCAAAGGCCAATATGGCTGACGTTTGACTCTCCATCCTCAGCTGCGCTCACAAAGACCAGATATTTCCTCAAAGTGGCTATGAAACACCAGAGTGACTCCTCATTTGATGGGCTTCATTCACTCACGCAGTCAGCATGATGGGGCGCAGGTGCTAAGCATGTCCAGAGGAAAGTCCTGGTGCCAGGGCCCCCCAAGGACCAAGAGGACGGGGAAGAGACAGGAGCAGTACAGGGAGAGGAGCCTCAGAGGAAAGCAGGCTATACGCTTTCCTCTGGGAAAGAGGCTGGATGCACGCGGGGTGGTGGGCTGATGGAGGGTGGGCTTCTAGAAGCAACCCCATGTGAAGCGTGAGTTTGAGCAGGACCAGGAGTGGGCGGCGTGGGGAGCTGGGGTGCAAGGCCAGTGCTCTGGGAAGCAGGAAAGGAAGGAAAGAAGGATGGCACTAGGCTGGAGCCCATTGGTTATGGGGCACCAAGGAGCCCACAAGGTTCTGGAGCCTGAGTAGCAGGTCCCTGAGTGAAGCCGGTCTCTGGCTGCTTGGTAGAAGTGGGGAGGGGGGCACAGGAGCTCCTGGCAGGGGCAGGCGGAGGCTGCTGGGGAATTTAGGGGTAATTCAGTCGATACACAGGTGAGTTTCTGGGCACATGAAGGGAGTTGGCAGATTGGGTATACTAAGACAGGCAAGAGAAACAACTGCAGAAACAACCTGGTCCAGCTCCCACCGTAGAGAGCCAGAGATGAGGCCAGGAAGACGCTCGCCCTGTGCACACAGCGGAGGGGCAGGTGGCCACGGCGTCTGGGCTCAGGCTTGTCACCCAGCCAGCGCTCCCGCCCCGCAGCACAGCCTGCTTGTCCCCGCAAGAGAGCCTGGGTGGAGGCCGGCAGTCAGGAGGCAGGGCCGGATTGGAGGCGGGATTTCTGTTCCTTACCAGTCTTGGGGGAGGCAAGGGGAAAGGCCCGAGAGCCCTGGAGGGGCCGGGTCTGAGGCTGCCCCATCCCAGGCCAGGCTACTTCAGGTAGGCTCCTGCGGCGTTAAACGCTCCACACGGGGCTCGGGCAATTTTAGGCTGCTACTGCTGTGAACACTGCTCTAATCCCCGTGTCCAGCCACAGCAGGAGCAGGAGAGTCATTAAAAAATTTTTTTTTATAGTGCACTGTGACTGTCCATGATAGTGAGACTCACGGTGACGTGATTATGTCTGCACATGATGGGATCTGTTCTTCCAGAACCTCCCTTTCTCTCTCCTCTTCTCCTCTCTCCTGTCCCCTTACGCCGCTCTTCTGGTCTCTCTCCTAATTTCATAAGGTCGGTCCTTCCTTCCTTCCTTCCTTTCTCCCTCCCTCCCTCCCTCCCTTCTTTCTGTTTTACTCTCTGGCTCCCACGTAGTAGAGAGAACACGCAGCCCTTGCTCTTCAGTCTGGCTCATCTCCCTAGTTCCATAATCCAGTCCTGTGCTAGAGGGAGGCTAAACCACCTTTCCACCGGGCCTTGACCCCAGGGGCATTCTACCTCTGAGCTACACACCCAGCCCTGTCTTACTTTTTTTTACTTTAAAGCAAGGTCTCACTAGGTTGCTGAGGGCTTCACTAAGTTGCGGGGGTTGACCTCAAACCCGCCATCCTCCAGTCTCAGCCTCCCAAGTACTGGGATGACAGGTGTGTACCACCGCACCCAGCTTCCTCTGGACCCTGATGCTAAACGCATGCCTTACCTTCTTGGCCGACACGCTCTGGCTGGCTGCAAGGTGGCTGCTTCTGCAGCTTCCGGGTGAAAAATGGGTACTGCGTGGCTGTGTGACTTTTGGTGCCGGCAGGTGATGTGCCCTGGGATGTGCGTGCCTCCCAGGTGTGTGTACAGGGGCACCTGCAGGCGTGTAGGCGCATCTGCTCATCACATATGCACGTGTGCCCCTGTGCACTCGTGCTATCGATAGCCTTGCTCACTGACCTCTCCTGTCCTCTAGGTCTGAGTACTGTGGCCCCCCCAGTTCACCATGGACCCTCGTTGCCCACCGCCGTGATCCCCCTGCCTCCCGGCACCCACTTACTCTTTGCCCAGACTGGCAAGATAGAGCACCTTCCTCTGGAGGGAAACACCATGAAGAAGACCAGAGCCAAGGCGCTGCTCCACGTCCCCGTAAGTGCAGCTGCCGGACATGTGGCAGCTCTTCCCGTGAGCCCGGGAAGCGGGCGGTGCAGTCAGACCAGGACCCCAGGCTCGAGCCCTGGGACCAGACGCTCCCTTCACGTGGGCCTGAGCCTCCATCTGTCAGTGGGGCTACCACGTTCCCGAGCATCCCGTGAGGCTTGGGCGAGAGGGAGCAGACACAGAAAAGCCGCGCAGAGACCCCTGGGGCGGGGGCGTCCTGTCCACACCCGGCTGCTGTGTTTGGCCTCAGCGTTCCTGCGAAGTCCCTGGCCACTCATCTTTCAGTAGCCACTCCACCGAGTCCTCAGGTCTGCCTGAGGCAGGAAGGAGCCTGGCGTAGAGGCTGCTCAGAGCCTCAGCGTGCAGGGTGTGAGTTGCAGACTTGGCTCCATTAGGGGTGGTCTGCCCTGATGTCTTCTCCTGCATGCTCCCTACCACTCCCTCCGCACACAGCGCCTTCTGCCCTCCGGCTGGCGCGCACACAGGAACACTCCCACCTCTGGACCTTTGCAGCTGCTATGGCCCCTGCCCAGGTCTGGACATCAGCCTACACTTCCCTCTCCCTGTGAATCCTGTTCTTTCTTTCATCAAAGTCTCAGCGTACATTGACATTATTTTATGTATATAAACTAAATACGTCAACCAAACACTTAAACATTTGCTATACCCATAGCCCTGTGCGATTTTATTTTTTCATTTTGAAACAGCGTCTCACTAAGTTGATGAGGGCCTCGATAAATGTCTGAGGCTGGCCTTGAATTTACCACCCTCCTGTATCAGCTTTCCAAGGGCTGGGATTACAGGCATGCGCCACCACACTCAGCTTCATTATTGAAATCAGCTTTTTGTTGCCAGGTTGTAGGAGTTCTTTATATCTTGACTTTAACCCCTTGTAAGACATACTGTTTGCAAGTATTTTCTCCCATTCTGTGAACTGCCTTTTCATCTCTGTTCATTGGGTCCTACAATGCACAGAAATTTGAAATTCTGTTGTGGTCCAGTTCGCCCATTTTTTTGTGTGTGTTACCAGTGCTTTAGGTGTTTTATCCAAGAAATCCTTGCCAAGTCCAGCGTGATGAGGATTTTCCCTTATGTTTTCTTCTAAGCATTTTATATTTCTAGCTCTTATGTTTATGTCTTTGATCCATTTTTTGTTAATTTTTGTATGTGGTGTGAGGTAGGGGTCATGCTCCCTTTGATCTGACCTCCTGAGGGGAAGAATGTCCAGAGGACCTTGACTGTCTTTCATTTCCATGGTCTGCAGAGACTCCTGTAGAGAAAGTCACGAGATTTTCAAGATTTTCTCTGGTCTCATAATAAAACTTTTGTAGTATTCAGTATGGAATTTTGCACATTTAAAAATCTTTATTCTTAAATAGCTGGTGTTTTTGAGGCTCTATAAATAATGCTTTTAAAGTTTATTTTCTATTTTTTGCTATGGGAGTACTATTTTATATTGACCTTGTATCCCATAAGCTTGCAAAGTTCAACTATTCATTTTAATAGTTTTAAGAGTTCCTCCAGGACTTTCTACATAAACAATCACTACCTTAAAGTAGGATGATTTTACTTTTTCCTTTCCAATATTTATACCTCTTGTTTCCTTCTCTTTATGATCTTCAGGTAGGCAGATTTCTCAGAAAGTGTACAAAAAGCATTAGTCACAGAGGAAAAAAAAATAATACGTCAGACAATAAAAATTAAAAAAAAATTTTTTTCTTCAAAAACAACACTATTATGGGGCATGATGGCTCGTGCTTGTAATACTAGCAACTTGGAGGGAGAGGCAGAAGAATCTCAAGTTTGAAGCCAGCCTGGGCAACTTATGAGGACCCCGCCCCCCAATGCTGTGGCTGTAGCTCAGTGGTAGAGTGGGTTCAATCTTCAATACAGAGAGACATTAAGAAATGAAAAAGTAGCCAGGCATGGTGCACGTCTGTGATCCTACTACTTGGGAAGCTGAGACAGAAAGATCACAGGCTTGAGATCAGCCTCAGCAACTTAGTGACATGCTCATCCTTAATTTAAAAAAAAAAATTAAAAAAATTTTAAAATAAAAAAAAAATAAAAATAGGAATAGGGGTATATCTCAGAGGTAGAATGCTCCTGGGTTCAATCCCCAGTATCACACAAAAGAAAGAAAAAAATAAAGAGACAGAGAGAGACAGAGAGAGAGACAGAGAGAGAGAGAGAGAGAGAGAGAGAGAGAGAGAGAGAGAGAGATGGGAGGAAGGAAGGAAAGAAGGAAGGGGAGGATTTGTACATATACATGCATTCATATACATATGGGGAAGGAGTTTTGACTGAAATATATAAAAAGAACACCTGCAGTTTAATAAGAATAATTTTTTAACGGACAAGAGACTTGAAGACACATCAAAGGTCTGTCATCTGTTACTCTGATGCTTGTGGGTGGACCCTTCTCATGTTGGTCTTCACTTCCAGGCCAAAGTCATCGTTGGACTGGCCTTCGACTGTGTGGACAAGGTGGTTTACTGGACGGACATCAGCGAGCCTTCCATTGGGAGAGCCAGCCTGCATGGCGGAGAGCCAACCACCATCGTTAGACAAAGTGAGCAGGAGATGCCATCCCTTTATGGACCTGCTCCTGCTGAGGGTGGGGCGGGTTCTCTTCTCTGCCTCAGGCCCCTGGCACTTGCTTGGATTGCCTGCACCAGAGAAGGGCAGTGAGCCAGGGTGAGCGTGTACAAAGCAGCCTCAGTTTTTGGCGTGTTCCTGATATAAAACATGTGCCCCTTTGGCACAGCCTACCCCTTCAGGATTTCGACTCCATCCCTTTACTAAGGTTGCCCACTTAGGACACGGGCTCTGTGCATTATTTTAAGGCCTCTGTTTAACAGATCAAGACCATTTTACATGGGTATGTTTTACCTAGATGAAAAACTACAGTCATTTTTAATTTTTAAAAAATTAAAATGGTCAAGCTCCTGATTTTTAAAATTTTTAAATTTAGTTTTAAATTTAAATTAAATTTTAAATTTAAATTATAAAATTAAATTTTAAATTTTAAATTTAAATTTTAAATATTAATTTTAAATTTAAATTAAATTTTAAAATTTAATTTTTAAAAAATTTAAAAGGTCAAGCTCCTGATGACTCAGAGAGTCATCAGGAGCTTGACCTTCAGATAGAGTTTGGTGGAGGCTGAGAGCGCAAAGGGCAGCATTCAAGGTTCTGGGTTCTGTTGCCCGGGGACAGCCCCTGGCTTCGATGCCATTGCTGTGGCCCGGGGGGTGCAGGGGGTATTATTTGTAATCACTGGTGCCCCTCCTACTTGTACAAAAGTAATAACAGTTCTACTTCCTTGAAAATATTATTTCCCTGAAATACTGTTGTTACCCCCGACAACCCCCTCCACCGTAATTAATGGAGAAGATCTATTGTCTCATTGCCACCCTGAGACCTTCCCAGGCTTCTCCCTTGCCTGGGAGATGAGCTCTGGGCTCTTGGGCAGAACGTCTTCATCTCTGGTGTCGACCCACTCGCATGGCCTCCAGCTGTACAGTTACATCAGGTCATGTTAAGCCATGTTGGATATTTCTTCATACCCATGTGCTGGCCCTGTTACCCCAAAACCCTATCCAGTATCTTTGCCTGACAGACTCCTACTGGTCCTTCAGGGGCCAGCTCTGAGAGACGTCCCCTCCCCAGCATTTCAATCAGCATCTGCACTACGGCGACCCAAAATACCTGACGACCTCAACTTAGAGCAGGAAAGATTTATTTGCTTGCAGTTCTGCAGGTTTCAACCCATGTTATGCCGGGTCTTGTCTGTGGAGCTTAACGCGTGGTGGTGGTAAACTGAGAGAGAGCCCAAAGAAGGCCCGTGGACATATATTTAGCGCCAAGGCCAAGCCCCAGAGGTCTATCTCCTCTAGACACATCCTCTCTGCCTCAGTTACCACCCAATAAACCCATCAGTCCGTCAATGGGTTTAGCCACTAATGAGATTAGAGCCCTCAGGATTTAATTATATCACCTTTGCACATCGAAACCTGAGCGCTTCCCGGGGCCATTCTATCTCCAAACCATATCACGTAGGTAGGAATCCTTCCCTGGGCTGGGCGGGCAGGGTCCAGTGTCTATGGAACTGGTTCCGGTTCCCGTAGAACCAGAACTCAGTCTGCATGGAGAGGGGGCAACTTTAAAAGTGGCACGTGTTTAGGCTTCCTCCCTCCATGTGTCCCGCAAGGTCTCAGTCTAGTCACTGTTACTGTCCCGGGTCCCAGTGCGGGCACAGTGCGTGGCTAAGAACTTAGTGAGTGTCACTTTAAATGTGTCCGTTTGAGAGTTACTTATAAGCAACAAGCATTTGATTTCTCAAAGTGCAAGGATTAAATGCCAGGTGAAATATCGCAGAGCAGTCAGTAGTCAGATCTCGGGCTGCAGACAGAGCTCAGTGGCTGAGACTCTGGATTTGATCCCCAGTGCTGTAAAAGAAAACATCTAATCTCACCTGCTTAGGGGAAAAAAAAAATCAGAAGAGCTCTGTGTTGGGTTCTAGATATTGGAAGCCCAGAAGGCATCGCCGTTGACCATCTTGGCCGCAACATCTTCTGGACGGATTCCCACCTGGATCGCATAGAAGTCGCGAAACTGGACGGCTCGCAGCGCAGGGTGCTGATTGAGACTGGCTTGGTGAATCCCCGAGGCATCGTGACGGATTCCGTGAGAGGGTATTTTTGTGTCAATACGTGTGTGTGCCTCTGTTCACATCTACTGCTCTGGGTGTGCCCAGATGTGAGGTCCTCAGGATAGTGTTGCTCTCCTGACGTGAACACGGGGCAAAAGAGATGAGGTGGGGGACCTGCGGTCCCCATGGTGAACGGCGGCACGCTGCCTACGGCGTGGGCTCCATGCTGTGCTCCGCTTTCAGATCTTTTACCAAGAGACTGTGCGAGGTGGCAGCTCAGAAATCGGGACCTTCCCTGTGGGTTAAGTGTGGATGCAACGTCAGCTCAAGTTGCATGAGCCCCGTAAAAGCTACCTGGGGCTCCTTCCTGGGGCAGACCCGGCCTGGAGACGCCGTCCTGGACTTCTTCAACCCTTACTGCTTTCCCTCATCTGATCACAGTCTTTCAGTCTACACTGGGCCCCAACTCCTACACCCTTTCATCCTTCCCTTTGATACCACCTCCCGTGTGCTGTGGCCTCCCAGACAGCAGGGTCCTTGACCACCACCTCTGCCAGCATCTCTTCTTGCTGCAGTCCAGTCCCCGGAGTCAGCTGTGCCTTTGCTGGTGGTAGCTGAGGGTATTAACCTGGTGTTTATACCAGTTACCACATTCTGTCTCTCTCTCTTTTTTTTTTTTTTTGCAATACTGGAGAATGAACCCAAGCGCATTCTACCTCTGAGCTGCACCCTCAACCTGTTTTATTTTTTAATTTGGAAACAGGATCTCACTAAGTTGCAGAGGACCTCACTAAGTAGCTGAGGTTGTCCATGAACCTGCGATCCTTCTGTCTCAGCAGGATGACAAGCGTGCGCCACCACGCCCAGCTGTATTCTGTTTCATCAATAACTTTCTTGAGATATGTCAGTTATGTGCAAGGGAACCAAATTTTATTAGTAGCTGAATAACCAAATTGGAATGAGGAACCAAACTTAAATGTGCTTGCCGCCCCCCCCAAAAAAAAATGCTTCTTACCAACTCTGGATTCTGTTTTCTCATCTACTGGTCTCTAGGTCATGGGCTATTTGTTTTTTGTTTTGTTTTGTTTTGTTTGTTTTTTGTTTTTGTTTTTTTGGTGGTACTGGGGTTCCTGGAAACCCTTCTACTTCTGGGCTACACTCCCAGACCTATTTTTACATTTTTTATTTGGAAACAGGGTCTCCTAAGCCAGCGCGCGCGGCTGGCTTCGAACCTGCGCGATCCTCCTGTCTCAGCCTTCCAAGCGCGGGGATTACAAGCGTGCGCCACCACGCCCGGCGTCATGGGCTATTTGAAAGTGTTTTCCATCAGCTCTGTCCCCGTGCATCTTCAGTATTTCTCTTTTTTCCTCTCCTTTTCTTCCAACAGGAACCTCTATTGGACAGACTGGGACAGAGATCTCCCCAGAATTGAAACTTCCTACATGGACGGCACAAACCGCAGGATTCTTGTGCAGGAGGACCTGGGTCTGCCCAATGGCCTGACTTTCGACGCCTTCTCTTCCCAGCTCTGCTGGGTGGATGCAGGTGACAGGAAGCTGAACCGCGTGGGTGGGTGGGGAGAAATTCTCCATCTTCTCAGGCACAAGTTGGCTCATTGCCACCATAACCTGCTACCTGTGTTTGTAGAACCCAGAAGCTCTGGGTTGTTTTGACCTGGTAAAAAACTACATTTTAAGTAGTTATATGAATACTTGGGTACCACACTTGGTTTGGCCTCTTGGCCCACAGAAGCTAAAATAATTGTTATCTGGTCCTTTAGGAGAGAGATGGCTGGCCCCTGGACTCCTGTTAAATGGCACCCACGAGCCCACACTCATTTAGCATGGGCAGCTTACAGTCCCATATCTCTCTTTTGTCCCATGGACTTAGGACTTTGAGCCCATGAAAATTCAACATGAGCAGCCCCCAAACAGTCCCTGACGTGTACCCTGCTTGGCAGATTGGGGGTCCCTCAGGCTGGGATGTGTGTGGAATGCCGACCAGGGAGGGATGTTCATCATCCGTCTGTGTAAAGGTCCCCCAAAGTCTTTCTGTGTTCGAGACACTGCGCAGGGGTGCAAAGACCCAGAGACTAGTCCCCGGTCAGTTGTAAGGGAGAGAAGCGTGTGTTCCTCCATGAACACAGGCAGGGTAGCACCGGCTCCCCTGCCAGCCGGGAGCCAGTCTTCAGCTTCAAGCCTAGGGAGGAAGGTGTGGAGAGGCTTAGGAAAGAGGGATTGCAGCAGGACCTGGAAAACAACATGACCCCTCCTCGAGAAGGGCTTGGAGACAGGTGTCCCCAGCAGCACCAGGTGTGGGCGCAGGAGCACCAGTGGGCACTGTAATAAAAGTATGACCAGAGGGAGAGCCGATGCCCACATTCGAGCGAGCCCCGTGTGCTCCCGAGACTCTCGCTGTGACGTTGAGTTCCTCCCACCCTTGCTCTTGTTTGGGGCACAAAGGGCCACTTCTTGCATGGACAATGAACGGCTTGTCTTGGCTACATCCAGGCACCCATCGGGCGGAATGCCTGAACCCGGGTCAGCCCAGCAGACGCAGGGTTCTCGAGGGGCTCCAGTATCCTTTCGCTGTGACGAGCTACGGGAAGAATCTCTACTACACAGACTGGAGGACGTGAGTCGGCTCCTGCCTGGGGCTGGGGAGACCAGCTTCCCCCACCCCCACCCCCTTTGTCAATGGGAGGCTGAGAGATGGGAAGAAGGGTGGAGAAGGAGGAGAGCGGGGTTCTGAGAAGAGCACGAGGCGCCATTTACCATCGGACCGTCCTGCCCAGGCAATTTCAAGTCTGTAAACTTGGGCTTCCTGAACAGGGCTGTTCTTTCCTCGGGAGCTGGCCCAGGGTCACTCGGCTGGGGGACTCCATGCCGACCTCACCCCCCAGCCTCGTTAGAGTTCGTACACTGCAGTATTGCTACTGTCTCCTCTTGGCCGCCCCTTCCTATAAAGGGAGGGCTAAACCGCAGAGACAGCTGTCCAGGGGCATCTGTAGAGGGTGCCGTTTTCTACCTGGAATTTAGAGAGCGGGCGAGCTAACTGATTTTTGCCTTTCTTTAAGAAGCCAAAGAAATGCAGGCTTGACCCCTCCCCCTAGGACAGGGAGGGATCCAGGAAGCAAGGTCCCCATGTCTGTTCATGGCTTCTAATTTATCCTCCGACTTGCAAAAGAGGCTGCCCTGCCTTGAGGACAGCCTCGGCAATGTAGAGAGACTCTCAGAAACCTAGTGAGACCATTTCAGAACAAAAAAATAAAAAGAGCCGAGGGGATAGCTTAGAGGTAGAATTCCCCTGGGTTCAATCCCCAGTCCCACAAAAACAAACAACCAAAAGAAGCCGCCTGTGGCAGGAAGCTCAGGTTGCCTCGGGGTTCTGACCTCCTGTCCTTGGCGCTCTCTAGGCACTCTGTGGTCGCTGTGGATGTGACTATCTCCAGAGAGACAGATACCTTCCACCCGCACAAGCAGACCCGGCTGTACGGCATCACCACCGCCTTGTCACAGTGCCCCCAAGGTAACCACTGGTGTGAAAACTCTCGGGGCTGGGGCATCCTGAGGCTCAGCCCGCACACTGGCTGCCACCTGTACAAATGCTAGAACCTTGATTGTACTGCAGGAGAGCTGGGGTCCCCACCAGCAGGGGTCTTTATTATTGAGTGGTGGGACAGATACATAAACAGAAAACATGAAGGCATGAAGAAAAATGTCCGGATTCTTGGGCTGGGTATAAAAGTGCTTGGTCTTCAGGTTCCTAATGGGAACCTTAACGTTAGCAGCTCTGCTACTTTGAATGTTCACTCATTTGGCCTAAAAGCAAGCAACAGCAATAATTAATAATAATAATAATAATAATTAATAATAATAATAATAATAATAATAATAATAATGAAGGAAGAGGGGGGGGAGAAGGAGAAGAAGGAGAAGAATTGTAAACATATGTGGTGCTCACTGTGAGCTTAGCACTTGACATACATCGACTCCAAATAACATTTAACTCTCATAGCCACCCTAGAAAGTAGATATCATTATTGTGCCCATTTTATAAATAAGAAAACAAGACTGGCTGGACATGGTGGTGTATACCTATAATTCCAGTACGTGGGAGGCTGAGACAGGAGGATTACAGGTTCCCGGCCAGCCTCAGCTACTTAGTGAGGCCCTCTGCAACTCAGTGAGACCCTGTTTCAAAATAAAGAATAAAAATAGGGCTGGGGGTATAACTCAGAGGTTGGATGCTACTGGGTTCCATTCCTAGTACCCCCCCACACACACACACACACCAACAATAACAAAACTAGGCATGGTGGCACATTCCTATGATCCTAGTACTTGGCAGGCGGAGTCAGGAAGGTTGCAGGTTTGAGGACAGCCTCGGCAGATCAGTGCAACACTGTGTGTTGGAAATAAAAGTCAGGAGAGAGATGTAGCTCAGGGGTAGAGTGTCCTTGAATTCAATCTTTTGCGTCACGCAAAAATAAGAAAGAAAGAAACAGAAGCACCTTGCTCAAAATCAGGCACTCACAGTAGCAGAGCTGCAAGTGGGTGCAGGTGGCGTGTCCCTCGCCCCCCGGCGTGCACCGTGCATCCCTTGAAATCCTGTCTCCTAGCCCACCTTCCTGACTTCCCTCCTCCCTCCCTCAATGTGAAGCTGGGAGTGTAAGCTAGTTGGAGAGTGCTCTGAAACGCCAGCTCTGTGTTGGGGTTGGAGAATACTCCGCAAATCTATTTTTTGGTCAATGGAGAATCAGTGAAGCCTCCAAACCAATGTTTTGAGCTGTCTGGTTTAATGATGCAAAAACAAGCAATTGCTCAGCTCAGCTGAGTGCCCAGCAGAGGGCTCCCTGCACCTCTGGGACCTCTGCTTTCTTGGCATCTTGCAAGCCCATGAGGGTTAATCTGCCTTTCTTACTCAGTTGATTTCTGATTTCTACCTTTTCCAGGCCACAACTACTGCTCGGTGAACAATGGCGGCTGCACCCATCTCTGCTTGGCCACCCCGGGCAGCAGGACCTGCCGTTGCCCTGACAACACCCTGGGAGTGGACTGCATCGAGCGGAAATGAAGACGGGGCGCTGCCTGGCCCCTCTCCGAGTATCTCACAGCAACACCCTACTTGAAGCTACTTGGTCCAGTCCTTCAACTAAGTGACCACTAGCCAGGTCTAGCCCAGCCTGAGCCCAACAACTGTCTCCCCACTCTTCTCCAAAACATGCCATGGGTTTCTGTAATGGGAAGTCTCTACCCACTCTGACCCTGATCAGACAAGAAGATAGAGCCCCAGGTGAAAAGCCTGTGGACGTTTCCCCAGTATGTGTCTCCCTGTGGCCTTACGAGCTCAGCCTCTACTCTGAGTTACCCACCATCCTGTCCGCGCCTTGACCCACCGGCCAGGGCCTGCCACCCAGGCAAGGTTGCAGTGAAGGAGGAGCTAGCCCTCCCATAATTCTCCTCTTGGTGCTCTGAATTCCTTCTTCTATCTTCATCTTTCTGTTCCCCAGTTGTTGTTTTTTACCACCTTCATCCTCCCCAAGACTCCATTTATGGTGAGCACACTCATTTGACCACCCTGTTCTAGGGCTAATGAGCAGCCCCTCCCAGATAAAATATTAACATTTCAGCAGTAGGTTGTGGTAGGGATTTTAAGATGTAGAATCAGATGTTTGAGTGTCAGGGATTATTTTGATGTGCCTTAAATTGTACCAAAGACTACCAAAGTATTCCTTTTTGCCCAAAGAACTTGACTCTCAGCATCGCTCTCTGGTCCTGTGCTTGTCTTCAGCCCCATCACTGGCACCAATGTCCAGCCTCATGGAGACCCATCTGAGCACAGGCCAGCTGGTACCAGGTGGTGACCCATCCAGACCCTCGCCTCTAGCCTCCGCTTCCGAGAATCAGTTTACTCTCAACCATGAACTCATGTCTTTGTTTCTCCCTTTCTCTGTGGCCCTTGCTGGCTGTCTTCTCAAGTTAAAGACACAATCCAAGAAGACTGAATTGAGTATTTCTACCAATGGTCCAGACCCTTAGCCACTCATTGGTCTAATTCAAGGGGCTGTTGCTGCATTTTGTGTGTATATTTCTACGGTTTGTTTGAGAAACAATTCCTGGCCACTTTGAATAGCTGGTGTTATCTTTTTTTTCCAACTGCTTCCCCTATTCCGAAAACATTGGACTTTTTGATAGAATGTTGGGCATAAGGAGTTTGCGTCAGTACGTGCAGGGAAGGGAGTGGAGCAGACGAGGTGGCATGCTGCACAGAGAGTGATGGAGAGGCGGAGGGGACTACGTGAGAGGAAGGAGAGGGGAGGGGACCTCGGAACAGCAATAACGATCTTAAATAATGCCAGAGAGTGGCTCATTTTGCCAAAGAATATGTATCCCCGAGGACGTGGAGCACTGGCCTGATATTCTCCTTGGAGAAGAGAGCCCCTCTTTTCTTCAAGCCCCAGTACGCTCAGCCCCCACCCCAGCCCGTCCTCCGTCCTCGCCTGTTTCTGCAGTACCTGGGAACCTTCGTTGGGAGAGAGACTTGAAAAATTGGGGTTTGTTTTGAGAAGCAACTATATTCCCAAGATTCACAAGATTTGGGGAAAACGTGGGTCTTCTATGTAGCCTAATTCCATAAATTAGTCTCACTTTCCTTTTCTATTTATCATTCCATACAAAGCTCTCTATAGCAGGTGTTCATCATGATGCTGTATAATTTCTATCACTTTTATTCACTTACTCGGCTCATTCTAGAATGATCTCAAGGGTTCATTCTTAAACTGTGGAAAACATTGAAGGTGCTTATTAACCGATCCCCCGAGTTCTACAAGCATCGGACGATTCCTTGAGTTTACAGCTGTACAAATATTAGCGCAAAAAAAAATAATAAAGATTTCTTTTTGTTAAAAAGAAAATCTCCCTCTTTATTTTTTGAGTGAAGAAATGTCCTGTTGGGAGGCTCGTTCATGACCAGCTGTGCCTGGCTTTATCACCCAGTCCCGTGCTGCACCCATGGGACTGGTGTGGCTTGCTGGAACCAGCGTAGGCAATAAGTATTTCTGTTCCCCCAAAATCAGGAGTGTGTATTCTCGTTCCCGATGGCCACCGCTGGCCATCAGGGGGTGGGCACACGGGAAATCTGCTTGGCACCGGGTTTGGGAGTGGCTTCTTGGGTATGACATCTAAAACACAAGCCACGGGGGATTCGATTCCCAGCACCACCAAAAGAAAAGGGAAAGCACAAGCGTCAAGAGACTGCAATTCTAACACTCATATTACTCCCACACAAAAGTTTCGTACTTGGAGATTCTTCTCTACTTATTTTTTATTGGTGCACTGTAGCCACCATCATAATACGGATCATGTTAGCCGGGCGCGGTGGCGCACGCTTGTCATCCCAGCATTCGGGAGGCTGAGACCTGAAGGATCACGGTTCGCGGACAGCCTCAGCTACTTAGTGAGGCCCTCCGCAACTCAATGAGACCCGGTTTCAAAATAAAGAATAAAAAATAGGGCAGGGGATGTAGCTCAGAGGTCAAATACCCCTGGGTTCCATCCCCAGACCCGCAAAAAAAAAAAATAATAATAATAATAATATGGATCATGTTGACGATTCGTCTCTTTATTTTCATTTAACTTTATCACCCCTCACTTCCCTCACCGTCCTAGGGAGCAGCAGACATTCCTGAAGGCTCACAGAGCAAGCAAGAGAATTTAAAACATATATATTATTAGCCGGGCGTGGTGGCGCACGCTTGTAATCCCCGCGCTTGGGAGGCGGAGACAGGAGGATCGCGCAGGTTCGAAGCCAGCCGCGCTGGCGTAAGAGACCCTGTTTCAAAAATATAAAATAGGTCTGGGAGTGTAGCCCGGAGGTAGAAGGGCTTCCAGGGACCCCAGTACTACCAAAAAAATTAAAAATAAAAATAAAAAAAGAACATATATATTATTATGCAAATGTATGGGGTTATATTTGCATGTAAAAAAAGCGTAAGTCAAATCGTGGACAGCATTTCCATCTCAACATTTAAGCAATGCTTGATGCACAGAATGACTATTTATGGGGTATCATTTCATTAGGAGTATGCAATAGGCATTGACCCAGTCAGGGTAATGAATGACTCCATCTCCTTGGTATTAATTGAGAACAGTAAGGAGCGTCCCCTCGGCGTACCCAGCCCTGCTCTGGCCTTCACCGTGCCCTTCCTCACGGTCCCTAGCTCACTGCACGGCCTGATCCTTTCCCTTAAATCTGGGTTAGTCAGTCCGGGGAGACCAATAAGACTTTTCAAGGATAAAAATGCATCATGTAGTAGTGAAATCTGATGGAGAATGGGATCGCAAGAACAAAGGAAACGCATTAGTGTCGTCCTTGTTTTTTTATTTCGTCTTTTATTCGTGGTCCTAGAGATTCGACCTTGGGTCGTTTCACCACTGAGCTACACATACAGCCTTTTTTTTTTTTTAACTTTTTTATTTTGAAATGAGGTTTCAGCTAAGTTATTGCCTTAGGGTGAGGGGGTCTCGAACCTGTGATCCTCCTGTCTCAGCCTTCGATTACTAGGATTACAGGCTTGCAGCACCTTGCCTGGCTCTGGTCCTTTTTTAAACAGAGGATGGTAGATACAAAGGGTATCAGATTTGGATTCAGCTGAAAACTTTTGTAAGAGAGTTGTAATGGTTTTGCTGTTAAAATACCGTTATCTACAATATACCGTATATTAGGCCTCTTTGTAACTACACAAACCTATAATGAGAAGTATTTCCAAGACAAAAATAAAAGTACGGGAGAATGTGATTTTGCAAAGTCTTTTAGGGTCTACTGGAGTGAGCACATCTGCAGACTGAGGGTTGGAAAGAGGAGTCGAGGGGCCTCTTTAGCCAGGATACGGGACCAGAAAGCTGAACCCCAAGGCCTCAGAAGTCCTTACAACAGAGGACTTCTCCAGGGCTCCTCACAATGACACAGAACTTGAAACATGGACACTTCTGAGAGACTGTCTTTCTTTCTTTCTTTCTTTCTTTCTTTCTTTCTTTCTTTCTTTCTTTTTTCCTTTTTTTGTGGTACTGGGGATGGAACCCAGGGGCATTCTATCCTCGAATAACACCCCAAGTCCTATTTTTTATTCTTTTATCTTTGAAACAGGTTCTCACTGTGTTGCAAAGGGCCTAAGTAGCTGAGGCTGTCCGCAAACCACGACCCTCTGGTCTCAGCTCCCAAATGCTGGGATTACAAGCGTGCACCACCACGCCCAGCTGAGAGGCTTTCTGATTGCTTGCTGCTCAGGTGGGCACCATCAGGCTCTGAGGACAGCCTGAGCTCAACCCCACCTTCAATTCAGTTTAATTCACCCAGGTATTTCCCAGGGAAGTTCCAGAACAGACCACATGGGGGCAGTCAGAGACCGCTCAATAACTTCTTGGAGGCTGTGGGGGAAGGGCTTCTTATAAATGCTCCACCCTTCAACCATAGGGGCTTCACCTGATGACTAGTTAATCCTAATGACCTCCCAAGGGCCCATCTCTAGATACCAAGATTGGATGACGTTTCTACTCTCTTAATACCTCATAAGGGGGATTAAACTTCAACACCGGTTTGGGAAAGGACAAACCATTGGCAGCTGGGGCGTTTTCCCAAAGTTTTCACCACTGTGGAAGATCACAATTAATGGTGAACAAGAATTTGAAGGGGAAAGAGTTTGTTGGCAATCAGGCAGCCTCCAACTGTTCAACTTTCCCCGCCTTGATTAGAAACCAGTGGCCCCGGTGGCCTTGGGGCTGGCCACCCTGGCCACGCTGGCTCCCTGGCTCTTTGTGTGACACCCACCAAGGTGCACAACAGACGCAGCTGCAGAGGAATCTCTGGGGAGCTTGTGCCGTCAGATAACGCCGGACCTCAAGGGAGATGCTCTGCAGCTGCCCAGGTCACCCCTCCCCGCCCCAGCTGGTACTCATCTCAGGAGACCACAGAAGAGCCATCCTGCACGCCCTCGAGGGAACCCTCAGAACACTCTAAATTCTTAAGCTATAAGAAAACCCCAGCTGTTGAGAAGTGGCCAAGAGAGGCAAAGAGGCTGCTGGGACGTGGTGACGCCAGCTGCGTCGAGGAGACCAGTTGACTTGGAGGCCCACCAGGGCACGCAGGGAAATCGTGCGAGGCCTCGATTGCTCAGGGTTGTAGAAAGCACAGATAATCGCCTCTTAATTGTTCTGAGTAAATTGGCTCAAAGCGTAGGGTGTGTTCAAATATAATTCAGATAGATGTGGTGCTGGGGAGCGTCCAGCATTCAATCGAAGGTCAACATTGATCTTTTAAGTCCAAGATATTTGGATACTACATCTCCAATGAAAAGACCAGGGACAGAGACACCCAGAAAACAATGGCCCTTGACACATGTTTTGGCAGTATCTAGATGTGAGCAGGAGCCAGGCAAGGCAGCGCATGCCTATGAGCTTGGTTCTTGGGAGGCTGAGACAGGAGGATCTTGGGTTCATGACTAGCTCAGCAACTTAGTGAGACACTGTTTCCAATAAATAAATAAATTAATTAAGTAAGTAAGTAAGTATAAAGGGCTTGGGGTTTAGCTCAGAGGTAGAATGCTCCTGGGCTCAATCTCCAGTTCCACAAAATAAGCAAGTAAATAAATAAAATATGAGCATATTCCTAAGAGAAGAGATTTGGGCTGATACTTTGTTCGATAGAAAAAAGCCAACACTGGGTGCTACAAGGACGGTGAAGTAAATGAGGGGGAACTTGGTCACTACTCAGTAGAAATAAACATGTTACAAGTGGCGGTGTGCAGTGACTCCAGACATGTCGACTTTAAAGAAAGCATAGGGGCTTAAGAATGGAATACTCAAAAGCTCCCCCGCTTCAACCACCACCGGCCAGTGAGCAGCACCACTTGCGGGTGAGGCCGAACAGTCCGCACGTGTTTGGACGGCGAACAGGAGATAATAACTGTGGGTTTTGTTTTTCTTTTCCTCCCTTTGGGTCCTCCGTCTCCTCTGTCTGTGTCAATGCTGGGGAAGGCAGGTTCACAGTTGTGCTTTTCAACGTTTCCCCACAAATCTCCTGTTTAATGTTAATAAATGTTTTTAGGGTCTTTTTATGGTACTGGGGATTGAACCCAGGAGTATTCTACCTTTGAATTATACTCCAGCCCTATTTATTTATTTATTTATTTATTTATTTATTTATTTATTATTTAGAAACAGGGTCTTGATAGGTTGCTGAAAGTCTCCCTAGGATGCTGGAGCTGTCCTTGAACCCATGATCCTTCTGCCTCAGCTTCCCAAATATGGAGATTACAGGCCTGTGCCAACAGATACCTTTAAAAGGCTCAGGGCTTTTTAAAATAGCTGTCTTTAAGAGCCAGGCGTGGTGGCGCACGCTTGTAATCCCCGTACTTAGGAGTCTGAGACAGGAGGATCACACAGGTTCGAAGCCAGCCTCAGCTACTTAATGAGGCTCTTGGCAACTTAGTGAAACCCTGTTTCCAAATAAAATATAAAATAGGTCTGGAAATATAGCTTGTAGGTAAAAAGCCTCTGGGTTCCACCCCTAGTACCACCCCCCCAAAAAAGAAAAAGCTGTCTTTAGCTGGGTATGGTGGTACACACCTGTAATCCTAGTACTTGAGAGGCTGAGATAGGAGAATTGCAAGTTTGAGGTCAGCCTCAGCAACTTAGCAAGACCCTGTTTCAAAAAAAATTTTTTAAAGGGCTGGAGGTGTGGGTCAGAGGTAGAATATCTCTGGGTTCAATTCCCAGTATCAAAAAAGGGGTGGGGACTAAAGATGACCCAAGAGAATGTTGGCTTCTGGCCTGCACATTCTGTCTTTGCACCATCACCGAGCCTTAGTTGTCTACTGTCAGTCTACGGGGTCATTGCACTGGCGCCGTCACTTGCCAAATAAGAGATGGGAGACCCGGTAAAAATGAAGGGACACTGAGTCGTCTAGAGTGTCATGGAGCTATGTCTGAGATCTGGAGATGGGTTCAGTAGGAAGTCACAGACCTAGCCAGGCTCGGTGGTGCACGTCTGTCATCCCAGTACTTGGGAGGCCGAGGCAGGAGGTTTTGGGTTCGTGGCCAGCCTCGGCTACTTAGTGAGGCCCTCTGCAACTTAGTGAGACTCTGTTTCAAAATAAAGAATGAAAAATAGGGCTGGGGGTGTAGCTCGGAGGTAGAATGCCCCTGGACTTGACCCCAGCACCACACACACATAAAAAAGAAGTCACAGGCCTGTGTCTATTCTATTACCTATTTTTATGCAACCAAGACATATGTGTATTTGCACTTAGGGAAGGCTTGGGAGGAGACCCAAGAAAGAAACTTGTTTTTTTTCTTGGTACTAGAGGTTGAATCTGGAGTATTCTACCTCTGAGCTATGCCCTTGCTATTTTTAATTTTGGAACAGAGTCTTGCTAAGTTGCTGAGGACTTCACTAAGTTGCGGAGGCCGGCCCGCCATCCTCCTGCCTCAGGTTGCAGGTGCATGCGCAACCAGGCATGCCTGGCCCCGGAAATTCTTAACAGGAGTTCGTTCTGGGGAGGGGGAGGGTGGCAATGTTGGAGCAGGTGAGAAGGGCTAGGATTCTTCACCTTCTACTATCCTCACCTGCCACTGGAATGTTCTACGATCGACATGCATTGCCCTAGGGATTAGAAGCTTTTCTAGTTGAGGCAGGTGGGGGAGGATCTCTATGCTGCTCAGTGCAGAATCTCGAAAATGGGTAGCCGGCTCCCCATCACAGCTGGAGAGGGTGGCCATCCTCCCGAGGCTGCCCGCCTTTGTAGGGGAGGGAGGAGCTCACAGACCCGCACAGGCAGCACACCAGAGAGAGCAGGGCAGCGCCTGTCCCGCCCCAGCATCCTGCGCGAGCCGACCTCGAGGCCCTGGGATTACATGCAAGGGTACCCCTTCCCGGGAGCTCGGCCACCTCGCACATCGCCGGCAGTCTGTGCTCTGGGGCCGTTGGGGGTCTTGCAGCAGTTCCTGTTTGAGGGTGAAGGTACCATGTGAAGGTGACAAAGTGTGTGGCTGACGCAGTGCGGGGAGCCCGGGGGGGCCTCTTGGCCTTTGCTCTCCGGGGCCGGAAGCCTCCGGGCAGCCAACGGCTCAGCAGCACCGGGAAGGCCCTCTCTGCCCAGAGGCGTGGCGGGACCATCCGGTGGCACCCTCATTTCCGACCCGCGTCGTCCAGTCTGAGCAGCTCAAGGTCTGTCCCACTGGGCAGCAAGGAGACCCGTCTCATTCCAAAGTGCTCACAGCCCCTGGGGGTGGGGGGCGGGAACACAGAGGGCAATGTACTAGGTGATGTGTGAGTGTGTGCAGGGGGTGTGCACCGCTTTGAATCTCACTATGCTGTACAATTAGACTGAGCCAATAAAAGTACAATAATAATGTCAATTAGACAACTGCAAAAAGGAAAAATAAGAATAAAGTATCCCAAGCCCTTTGGCAAATCCGGAGGCTGTTGCCAGCCGTCTTTGGTGACCCGGTCTCCAGGTCTCTGGGGGTTTCCACGATGCTCTGAGTGAGAACCTTCTGGAGCAGGGGTCTCCGCTCTGCTCTGTGACCTCGGCAGCGCTGGGGTGGGCAAGCCCCAAGAACCGGCACGGGAGCCTTGGAGGCCCTTTGCCTCTGGGCAAAGTGGGAAGGGCCTGGGGTAGCAAGGGCCCAGGAATGGCAGCCTTTTAATATAAACTTTGAAATCTGTGCACATATGGCCATCCTTGCACGTCAAGTCAGGGCGGGCGGAGGGGATAGGGAGTGTCTGGGTGGTTGGGCACTTGCCTTACACGCACAAGGCCCCTAGTTTAATCCCCAGCTCTGCAAGGAAGGAAAAAAAGAGGCTGCAGGAAGGAGGGGGCAGGAGAAGTGATGGAGAGACATTGCTACTGGCCTCTTTCCAAGAGCTCACTAAAGTGGCCACACAGCCACTTTGAGAAAAGCTTTTCCCCAGGAGACAGGCCAGTCTGCCTAAAATTACTTCTCAAGCACCCATCAGATGCAAGACCCCGGAAGGCAGATTAAAGACGTCTTCTCCAGAATTTCTATCACCTGCTTATATGTTCTGCGAAAATAAAAAATAAACACATAATTACAAGTACAGACACAAAACAGCAAAAAGGAAACAGGGCTCTGACAGCAGTTGCGCGAGGCTCCGGGGGCTGGCTGAACTCACTTCCGTCCTTCCGGACTCTCCCCAGCCCCTTTCTTTTCCATCCTTGGCAGAGCAGTACCACGCAGAGGATCACCTCCTGCCCCCTCGGCTTCATTCTCAGCGTTTCCTAATGTGTACGTCCCGCCCCAGGATGAGTGCAATGAATACAGCAAAGCCTCTAGAAACCCAGCCATCCTCCCCCAAACCACTGCGGACTTAGAAAGTGCTGTGACAGCCCCAGGCCAGGGGAGACCTTCAAAGGCCAAGGAGACTCCGCCCTCCGTGGGTGTAAGATGCAGTTGGCTGGCTCCAGGGCGCTGCTGCCGGTGTAGGCTGTGTGTGGGTCTAGACAGCCCGGGCTCACGAGTGGCAGAGAAGCAGTAGCTGTGACATTTCCCGAGGAAACCAAAGCGAGGGCCTGGTTTCCACTGAAACTGAGTGACTTCCTCCAGGGGCCTCAGCCCGGTCAGCCAAACAGGCTCCTTTAACACCGCGTCCAGTGGCACACGGGAGATGTCACCGTGTGTGCGACCAAATGCATACATGTGCCTTTGGGAGGCAGCAGGGTCTGTGCTCCGGTGGGGTGGTTTACGGGCTGAGTGTCCACTTTATCATCTTAAAAATCTGCCAAGGCTGAGGTCACAGTTCATGAGCAGCAAGGGCAAGGGTCAAGGATGTATCTGCTGTACCAGGGTGCCCACCCTTCCTGCCGTGGACTCTTGGACCTAAACCTCCCACCTTTGGCCTGTTGACCATCACTTCAACAGTGGCCTCCAGCTCCCGCCTCTTCCTCTTCCTCCTCCTCTTCCTCCTCCTCCTCTCTTCTTCCTCTTCTTCTTCTTCCTCTTCTTCTTCTTCTTCTTCTTCTTCTTCTTCTTCCTCTCTCTCTCTCTCTCTCTCTCTCTCTCTCTCTCTCTCTCTCTCCTCTTTTCCCTCTCTCTTTCTCCGCTCCTGCCCTCTCTCTCTCTTCTAGGTGCTGGAATGGAACCCAGGGACATTTTGCCTCTGAGCTACACGCCCAGCTCCATTTTATTTTTTATTTGGAAACAGCTCACTAAGTTGCTGAAAGCCTCGCTACGTTGCTGAGGTTGGCTTCGAAACTGTGATCCTCCTATCTCAGCCTCCTAAGTGCTAGGATTACAGATGTGTGCCACCACGCCTGGCTCCAACTCTAGCCTTTCTACCCCTAAAGGAACAAAGATAGCCCACTGGGCCTATCCACCTTTAAATAGCAGGCTCCTGTTCCCTCTCCCAGCTGGTTGTCACGGGAACTTATGAGAACTGGATCTGCCCCAGCAGAGCAGCTTCTCGGGAAGAGGGGTGGGCGTCATCAGAGCCAGCCGAGCAGCGCTGTTCTGTGCTGTGATAGCTCTGGCGCACTGGGACCAGAAGAACCCCGGATGGTATGAAGCGAGAGACAGGCGGGCAAGCGCGTACCACTGCCAAGGAGCTTCTGGCCGGTACACGGGTACGGGCTATTTTGCTTTTGGGTTTCTGCGTTCATGAATGTTTGGGGGATGGAATTGTTCTACACAATCCAGGAAAGGACCCAGAAATGGAAGAACTCCAGAACAGATTGTGGCGGTTTCCAGTCTCCTCGTGAAACATCCGTGCTGCTATTCCGTACATTCCACTCATAATGACTCCCCTTTTCAACCCCAACTCGACTTCTGTACTCGTTTTTTTTTTGTTGTTGCTGTTGCACAATGGTTCTCAGAGGGTGGGGTTTAAGAATGACCACATGTTGGGGCTCCAGGTTGCAAACGATGCTGCGTGATAGTATGTGGGTTCTGCACAACGCACTGTTTCAAAGCCTTCACGTGATCCACCTCATTTGGCTTCAGAACACTCTAGAAGGTACATGTAGTTCTAACCCTCTGCTAGAAGGCAGACACAGTCCTAACCTGCTGTCTTAGTCTGTTTTCTGTCGCTGTAACAGAATACCTAAGGCTGGGTGATTTATAAACAATAAGGGCTCATTTGGGCTCATGGTTCCAGAGGCTACAAAGTCCAAGAATGGGTAGCTATACCTGGTGACAGCCACGAGCTGCTTCCACTCAAGGGAGAAAGCGGAAGAACAAGCCAGTGCCATGGGGAGAGAAGAAACGACCCGCTTTCTCCATAACTAATGCAGCCCCATGGCAGTGTGAGCCCCCCAGGCAGCAGGCACGACCCCACCCATGATGCCAAGGCCTCCCAAGGCCCCGCCTCAACCCTCCTGCCGTGACAGTACATGCCACCAGGGACTTCGGGAGGGATGGCTCATATTTGCACCTGTGTGTGCTTTTATTAATTTATTCATTTTTGTTTATTTATTTTTTGCAATACCAGGTATTAAACCCAGAGCCACTCAGTCACTGGGTCACACCCCAGCCCTCTTCACGTTTCCTTTTGAAACAGGGTCTTGCTAAGTTGTCCAGGCTGGCCTTGAACCCGAGATCCTCCTGTCTCAACCTCCCAAGTACTGGGATTACAGGGTGCACCACCATACCCAGCACTGTTCTTACTGTACCGTGCCTGCCGCCATGCTATACCTCTAACTTTGACGTGAGAATAGATCCGTTGAAGCTTAGTTTAAAAAACTTTAACCTCGTGAAAAACAAGCAAAAATAGCTGCATCCACTCTGGATGTTCCCGGTTCACTAACAGTCCATACGCGTCCCATCTGCTTTCTTTGTCTCAATCTATAGATACCATCATTATTATTTTTGCTAAAGCATTTAAGAATTGATTCGCAGGCCTTCTGATACTTTACTTCCAAGAAAGAGGGCCTTCTCTAATACAACCACTTGGAGTGACCCTATTCAGGAAAGCTCACATAATTAATTCATCTTAATTAATCATGACACTACCAATAAAAACATCAACATTATTAATAATTAATTATATTAATTGATATTAATTTGTTTATGAATGTTTATTATTGGTGGGTGATTGGTTAATTATTAGTAATTAATAGTGATACTACAATCTAATAAGCAACATTGGGAACAACTGTTGCCTGAGTGCTATCTTCTCAGTAGATGTCACTAATTCAGATCTCACTAGGAGACCCGGCTGTCTAACGGTAGAGACGTTGGAATCCTTGCTCCAGGCCGCTCCGGGGGCCTGCTCACAGTGCCCCCCTTGGCCCGGGATGGCGGTGGGTTTTGCTGTGCCGTCCACGTGGCTCCACTTCTGAGGAAGGCCGTTGGTAGAGTGTCCGCACACGCTTTGGTCTAACTTGCCCCTCGTGATCAGGCTCAGATTGTGACCTTTGGGTACAAGCGTGGCATGAGCTGTCTTCTCGAAAGAACACGCTCAGAGGCACATGATGTGAGTTTTCATTCTGGGGAGATTCTCAGGGGCTATAAATACCCTGTGCCTTTCAAACACACACCCAGCACATGGGCGAACCTCTGGGCAGGCTGCACGCGCCACGGTGCCCGTCTGCGCCCAGCGGCTTCCCTAGGCCTTTGTCTCTCCCTTCACCTCCGCCTGCTCCTCCCCGCTTGCTTGCAGACCCCCGTGGTCCTCACGCTCCTTCCCTGCTGATCACGGAGGTCTGCAGGGAGCAGAGATTCCACACATGCTTGTCAGCACAAAGTAAACAGAAAGGAAATGGTCTGAGGGCCTGCGGGAAGGATCGGGGTCTCCACAGTGGCGCCTTTCAAGAAAATTTCCCTCTAGGTCATGAGGGCGGAGCCTCCAAGACACCAACGGGCTGTTCACCGCCTATGGGGCATTCCAACTGAGGGAATGCTGAATAGAGGTATATATTTATATGTGTGTGTGTAGAAAGGAGGAAAGGGAAGATGAAGGGGGGATGGAAGAAAGGATAGGAGAGGGAGGGAAAAAGGGAGAGGAAGGAAGGGAGCAGGAGGCCAGAGGGAAGCAGAACAAGCCTAATACAACTCCCTGGCAGCCGCTCCATTCCCCATGGCGTTTGCTGGGGTTTGGCTGTGCCCTCCAAGCCCAGGTGTGGACACTTAACCCTGGGCAGCAGCACCTGGAGGTGGGGCCTTGACGAGGTACCGAGGCTGCCAAGGCGTGGCGGTCCCGAGTGGGTGGTGACTTAGCAAGGGGGTGAGTCCCAGTGGACGGGTGAGCGTGGCCCCTTCCCCAGCCTGGACGGCAGGTCTTTCTGTCTTCTGTCTTCTGCCAGCAAGATGGCCCTTGCTAGAGGTGGCCCCTCAACCTTAGACGTCCCACCTCCACAACTATAAGAACGCAATCTCTGTCTTTTTAAGTTACCCAGTCTCGGGTACCCCGTTTGAGTAGCATTCAATAGGCCAGGATGGTGTCTGTGGTAACAGGGAGTTAAAAAATCGCCAAGGTGCTCCTCGTTAGAGAGGAGAGCGAAGTGCTGGGCGCACAGACATTTATCTATTCCGTATTTGTTAAGAACCTATTGCAGGCTGGGCATGGGGGCGCATGCTTGTAATCCCAGTACTTGGGAGGCTGAGAAGGGAGGATCAAAGGCTTGCAGCCAGCCTCAGCTACTCAGTGAGGCCCTCTTCAACTTAGTGAGACCCTGTTTCAAAATAAAAATAAATAGGGCTGAGGGTGTAGCTCAGAGGTAGAGTGACCCTGGGTTCAATTCCCAGTATGCCCCTCCTCCCAAAAAAGAAAAGAAAGAAAGTTCCCATTTTCAAGAACCTAATTTTGATGAGTGTTAGCAGGCAGTGGACCACACCACCCACTTGCGAGTGTTTTGCACAAACACACACGGGAGGAATGAGTGTTGGGGGCACAGGGGAGAGGCAGGGAGAGAATACTTCACACAGTCAAAAGCAATACATGAGATTTACAAACAGGATGTGAGTGGACCTTTAAAATAGTCAACTGAAGCCGGGCCTGGGGGCGCACGCTTGTAATCCCAGCATTCGGGAGGCTGAAACAGGAGGATCTTGGTTCAAAGCCAGCCTCAGCTACTTAGTGAGTGAGGCCCTTTGCAACTCAGTGAGACCCTGTTTCAAAATAAAGAATAAAAATAGGGTTGGGGGTGTAGCTCAGATGTAGGATGCCCCTGGGTTCCATCCCCAGTACGACACACACACAAAAAAAATCATTTGAAAGAAAGGCTGCTGCCCATGGGCACGCGTGTGTACATATACATATGCCTAAGGACATGTATATCCAGCGTGAGCATGTGCAAACCCAAGCAGGGTGTGACAGGAAGTTAGGCCAGGGTAAAGGACAAACGCAGTGGACGGCTGCAGAGCTTTGCCTGGAAGGCTGACAGACAGGGGACCTGGCGCTGAGCTGTGGGGCGGTCTCTACTGAATGCCGCTGACGTCCAGAGAGAAGGACATTTTGTTGCCAAGAAGGAGGAAATGCATGGACGTGTCCGGGCTCCCGGTGTCCGGGCTGTGCGTCTCTGCCGCGTGTGGTGGGCTTGGGCAGCGCAGAGAGGCTGTGGACCTGGTACTGTGGACGGGTGGTAGGGGCCAGCCTGGTAGCAAGAGGGGACCGGGACCCCCTCCAGCCCACGGCCACCTGCTCTCCACCCTGCGGGCCTGGTTCACGTCCCAGTCCCATCAGGTACGGGACACGTGACCTTGGGCGAGCTGCCATACCTCGCCAAGGCTCAGGGTTCCCACCTGTGAAATGGGAATGCTAGCAGCACCCACGGCACAGTGTGGTCATCAGGGTTCTGTGAGCCAATGCCTGCAAAGCTCGAGTCACAGGCTGGGACCAGGGGCATCCTTGGGAACCCTTAGTTATTGGCATCCTCCTCCTCTTTTTTTTTTTTTTCTTTTCACTACTGAGAATTGAACCCAGGGGCATTCTACCTCTGAGCTTACACCCCCAAGCCCTATCTTTAATTTTTTTATTTTGCTTATTTATTTATTTATTTATTTATTTATTTATTTATTTATTTTGAGGTACTGGGAATGGAACCCAGAGACATTCTACCTCCAAGCTATACCCCTAGTCCTATTTTTTATTCTTTATCTTGAAACAGGGTCTCACTGAGTTGCGAAGGGCCTCACTATGAGGCTGTCAGCAAACTGCGATCCTCCAGTCTCTGCTTCCCGAATGCTGAGATTACAAGGGTGTGCCACCACCCCCAGCTATTTATTTATTTATTTATTTATTTTTTTGGTGGTATTGGGGTTCCTGGAAACCCTTCTACCTCTGAGCTACACTCCCAGACCTATTTTATACTTTTTATTTGGAAACAGGGTCTCTTAAGCCAGCGCATCTGGCTTCGAACCAGCGCGATCCTCCTGTCTCCGCCTCCCAAGCACGGGGATTACAAAGATTACAAACGTACACCACCACACCCGGCTAATTTTTTATTTTGAAACAGGGTCTCACTGAGTTGCGGAGGACCTCACTAAGTAGCTGAGGCTGGCCTTGAACCTGCAATCCTCCAGTCTTGGTCTCTCAATCCTGGGATTACAAGCGTGCACCACCATGCCCAACTGGCATCATCCTCTTTGCCACCCTATAAAGATGGCCACAGCTTAGAACCAGAACATGTTCTGCGTATTAAGGATAGTAGAGTTGGCTATCAACAACTTTGACAGAATGATATCTGTGGCTTCACTCTGTGTGTTGTGGGGTGTGTGTGTGGGGTGTGTGTGTGTGTGTGTGTGTGTGTGTGTGTGTGTGTGTGTGTGTGTGTGTTTACTGGGGATTGAGTCCAGAGTTATTTTACCTCCAAGGTCCAGCTGCCCCCTTTTTATTTTAAAACAGAGTCTTGTTAAACCACCAAGGGCCCAGCGGCTTTCACTTTTTAAACACAACAAACCTGCCCATCCCTGGTCAGCTCTCAAGATGGAGCTGGAGACGTGCTAGCAGATTCCACCTGGGCTTAGGCCTGTGTGAGAAGGGGAATTGACCCTGCCCGCTCCTCTCCTCTGGGAAGCCCTCGAATTGCCCGTGTTTATTTTTGAACACACTAAACTCAGGACAGCTCCTTTCTTTTCTAGTTTTGTTTTGTTTTTTTGGTGGTACTGGGAATTAAACCCCAGGGGCGTTCTACCTCTGATCAACACTCCCAGTCCTTTTATGTTTTATTTATTTTTATTATTTATTTATTTATTTATTTGGTGGTACTGGGGTTCCTGGAAGCCCTTCTACCTCCAGGCTACACTCCCAGACCTATTTTTATATTTTTTTATTTGGAAACAGGGTCTCGTAAGCCAGTGCAGCTGGCTTCGAACCTGCGCGATCCTCCTGTCTCCGCCTCCCAAGCACGGGGATTACAAGCGTGCACCACCACTCCCGGCTTTCTTTTTTATTTTGAAACCGGGTCTCACTAAGTTGCTGAGGCCGAACTCAAACCTGGAATCCTCGTGTCTCAGCCTCCTACGTACTGGGGTTGCAGGTGTGCACCCCACGGCCAGCCTTTCTAAAAATTTGGTCGGAAGGCCCAGAAGAGTGATTGCGTCAAACTAGAGAGAAGGCCTGTGAGTTAACGCGCGCGCGCGTGTGTGCGTGCGTGTGTCTGCGTGTGCGTGTGCGCACGCGTGTGTGTGCATGTGTGTGTGTGCGTGCGCATGTGTGTGATCTTATTCCAGGTGGCTGCTCAGATCCCAGCTCTGAATTTCCTCCGTGACACCTTTATCCAGCCATCAGCCCAGGCCCAATCTGCATCCGGTGTTGGCAGGCCACTCTGGCAGGAATTACCAGCCTGGTTTTGAAATGTGTACTTATCAGATGGCACTGGGTTGCAGTGTGGCGATGACAACCGGACGAGCCAGGGTTTTTCTGGGACACAGGGCGGTGCCACGCCCTCTCTGAGCTTGAGATTACAGGGACGCCCCAAGGGCTCCCCACTCTGTGGAGGGGATGGAGGGGAGAATGGACTCTGGGAGGAGGGGCCCACAGCTCTGCACCCTCAAAAGCACAAGGAACAAGGCTGGAGCTTGGCTGTGCCCTAGAGCTCTGCACAGGACGCCACACTGTGAGCCCCTGGTGGTCGGTGGCCATGCCCAGTTCCTCCTGTCCTCCCAGGAGCGGGCCCGGCACCTGGCCCGAAAGAGTTGTTCAGTAAGTATTTGTAAAGAAGGAGCCCTGGAGTGGTGGAATATGCCTGTAGTTCCAGTACTTGGAAGGCTGAGACAGGAAGATCACAGATTTGAAGTCAGCCTCAGAAATTTAGAGAGACCCTGTTTCAAAATAAAAAATAAAATAGGGTTGTGGGTGTAGCTTGGAGATAGAATGCCCCGAGTTAATCCCCCAATACAGAGAGAGAGAGAGAGAGAGAGAGAGAGAGAGAGAGAGGAAAAGAAGGAGGAGGAGGAGGAGGAGGAGGAGGAGGAGGAGGAGGAGACAGCAGAGAAAAGAGAGAGAGAGACAGAAGAGGAGGGGAAGGAAAGGGAAGGGAAGGGAGGGGAGGGGAGATGCTTTTTGGAGCCCGGGCTCCTCTTGAGGGGAGTTTGATGAGTGGCAGGCAGGGAAGGTCCATAGGGATGACGTCACTCTGGTGGTCTCAAGACAGTTCATGGTGGTCTGTCCATTCTTAGGATCTTTGGGCTGATCATGGTCTCTATTATCTGATCAAAAGATGGCCCTGAGGCCAGGCATGGTGGTGCACACTTGTAATCCTAGCATTCGGGAGGCTGAGGCCAGAGGATCATGGTTCACAGATAGCCTCAGCTACTTAGTGAGGCCCTTGGCAACTCAGTGAGACCTTGTTTCAAAAATTAAAACAAAAAAACAGCCCTTTTGGCTCTCCCAGCGGCACCATGGCGGTCGGCAAGAACAAGCGCCTTACTAAAGGCGGCAAGAAGGGAGCCAAGAAGAAAGTGGTTGATCCATTTTCTAAGAAAGACTGGTATGATGTGAAAGCCCCGGCCATGTTCAATATAAGAAATATTGGGAAAACACTAGTCACGAGGACTCAAGGAACTAAAATTGCATCTGATGGCCTCAAGGGTCGTGTGTTTGAAGTGAGCCTTGCTGATCTGCAGAATGATGAAGTCGCATTTAGGAAATTCAAGCTAATCACTGAGGACGTTCAGGGTAAAAACTGCCTGACTAACTTCCATGGCATGGATCTTACACGGGACAAGATGTGTTCCATGGTCAAAAAATGGCAGACTATGATTGAAGCTCATGTTGATGTCAAGACTACCGATGGTTATTTGCTGCGTCTCTTCTGTGTTGGTTTTACTAAAAAACGCAACAATCAGATACGGAAGACCTCTTATGCTCAGCACCAACAGGTCCGCCAAATCCGGAAGAAGATGATGGAAATCATGACCCGGGAGGTGCAGACAAATGACTTAAAAGAAGTAGTCAATAAGTTGATTCCAGATAGCATTGGGAAGGACATAGAAAAGGCTTGCCAGTCTATTTATCCTCTTCATGACGTCTTCGTTAGAAAAGTAAAAATGCTGAAGAAACCCAAGTTTGAATTGGGAAAACTAATGGAGCTTCATGGTGAAGGTAGCAGTTCTGGAAAAGCTACTGGGGATGAGACAGGCGCTAAAGTTGAGCGAGCTGATGGATATGAACCACCAGTCCAAGAATCTGTTTAAAAGTCCAGATTTTTAATAGTGACAAATAAAAAGTCCTATTTGTGATGAAAAAAAAAAATAGGGCTGGGGGTGTGTCTTGGAGGTACAATGCCCCTGGATTCCACACCCCCGGTACTGTTAAAAAAAAAAAAAAAAAAGATGGCCCTGGAAAGTTCTCTAAATGATAGGTTTCTCAAAATAACATATCTCTCTTTCCTCAAACTATTTTTTTGAGGGGCTAATTAACAGTGCACAGGGTAATTATCATAAGTGAGTGAATTTCTGGTTAATTATAAGATTGACATATTTCCCAGGAATTTGGGCATGACTGGCTTCGGAGACAGACTGTAAAAGTATACAGGACTTAAAATTAAAATCATATTTCCTTGTCTCCTTTTATGTCTCCTCTACCTAATTTTTTTTTAACTTCTTCTATCTGACCACATTACTGCCAACTTACTGGCTCCTGATACCGTTTCCTGGTCATCACTCCCACGAAGAGCCCAGCCAGGTTAGCACTGTGCTCCTGCAGGATGCTGCCGTCGGTCAGTCTCGGTCTTGCTTTACAGTGCAAAGCCACCCAGGTCTCTGGTGTCCACTGCAGGCCGCAGGGAGGAAGCACGTTGGCTGGAGAGGAGCAGGGGTCCGCCTGGGCGCCAGCCTTTCCTCTACCTGCTAGGTCAGACCCCCTGGTGCTTAGAGGAACGCTGTGCTTTCCTCTCTTCTTCAACCTACAGCATCTGGTACCCAAGCGGCTGCGGTTGCGCGAACCCAGCGTGCTGAGCCTCGTGTCCCTGGCGAGTGTCTCCAGCTGAATCTGGGCCGTGCACGCCTGAGATCCTAGCCACCCAGGAGCACCTGCTGTATCACCCCGCTTCGAGGTAGGAAGGCACTCGCATCTCAATTCAGAGCAGAAGGAACGGAGACCCTGGCCCTGGGAGGCTGCGGGGCGTGTTGGGAAGATGGGAGGCGGCCAGGACTCCCAGAGCCTCCGCACACCTCCGCCCGATGCTTATCGGGTTATCGGGGGTGTGGCCAGATCTTGAGCCCTCCTGGTCGTGAGTTTGACCTGCACATAGGTGGCCACCCAAAACTTTCTCTACAGTTCCCTGGCCCCACCATGCTCCCTGCCCCACAGGAGGAGGAAGAGGAGGAGGAGGAGGAGGGGAGGAGGAGGAGGAAGAGGAGAAGGAGAAGGAGGAGGAGAGAGAGGAGGAGGAGAGAGAGGAGGAGGAGGAAAGAGGAGAGAGGAGACAGAGAGGGAGAGAGAGAGAGAGAGAGAGAGAGAGAGAGAGAGAGAGACGAGATGACCTGGGGTGGTCATAGTCAGGTGGTTACCACCCCCTACGCTCGGGCTTCCTGAGATGGTCCCAGGCTGTGCACGCTTTTTTGACCCAGGTTGGATGGTGCATCAGTTAGTGGGGTGGCTTAAACAACTGAAAGGGACTACCTCGCAGTCTGGGGACCACGGCATCAGCAGGCGGCTCCTTCTGAGGAGAGTTGGTCTCAATTCTGTTCCCGGGGCCCAGGACTCTCTGACTGTCTTTAGGGCCACCTGGCTGGCCCCAGGTCTGTCCCCGGGGCCCAGGACTCTCTGACTGTCTTTAGGGCCACCTGGCTGGCCCCAGGTCTGTCCCTGGCACCCAGGACTCCCTGACTGTCTTTAGGGCCACTTGGCTGGCCCCAGGTCTGTCCCCGGCACCCAGGACTCCCTGACTGTCTTTAGGGACACCTGGCTGGTCCCAGGTCTGTCCCCAGGGCCCTGGACTCTCTGGCTGTCTTTAGGGCCACTTGGCTGTTGGTGTCACTCAATCCCTGCCAACGCTTAAGTAACATCACCTCTCACGTTTCTGTGTCCAGGTCCCCTCTTTATAAGGACATCACTTGTGGGGATAGGGCCCTCTTGATGACCACATCTGAGCTCTATTTCCTCTGTAAGAGCCCCGTCTCCAAGCTGGGCCTGGTGGCACATGCTTGTAATCCCAGTACTTGGGAGGCTGAGACAGGAGATCGCAGATTCAAAGCCAGCCTCAGCTACTTATTGAGACCCTGTTTCAAAATAAAGATTAAAAAAAAATAGGACTGGGAGTGTAGCTCAGAGGTAGAATGCCCCTGGGTTCAGTGCCCAGTACTGCACACACACACACACACACACACACACACACACACACACACACACAGACCCGTTTCTAAGTAAGCTCCCATTTTAAGTTCCTGAGGATTAGGGCACCAACATATCTTAGTGCTGGTTTTGTGACCTCAAGCAAATAAGTGAACCACACAGAATCTCAATTTCTTCAGCCGTGAAATAGGGATTAAAAAATACCCACTGCCCAGGCCTTTTCCTTAATAGTTATTATCAGATTAGATAAGGCAGAGCCCAGTGAGGTTAGCTGCTACAAAGTGGGTTTGAGAGAGGTGGGGCAAGTCTCCACTCGTGTGTGTGTGTGTGTGTGTGTGTGTGTGTGTGGTTTGTGCATAGTGTATTGTGAGTGTGCATGCAGCGTGTGTGTAGTGTACATGTAGTGTGTGGTTTACTGTGTGCGTGGTATGTGTGCAGGGTTTCACGTTCGTGTATAGTGTATATGTGGCATGTGCATAGTATGCATAGTATAGTTCATGTGTTGTGTGTGGTTTGTGTGACGTGTACTGTGTGTGTACTATGTGTGTGTATAGTGTATGCGTAGTGTGTGAAGTGTGTGTTTGTAATGTACAGTGTACCTGCAGTGTGTGTACAATGTGTGTAGTGTATTGCTGTGTGTGCAGTATGTGTTTGTAGCATAGACTATGTGTGCAGTACATATGTAGTACATGCTTGTGTGTGTGCAGAGAGCATGTGTTTGCGTGTGTGGTGTATATAGTGTGTGCGCTTTTGTGTTGTGTGTGCAGTGCATGTGTAGCATGTGTGTGTGCAGAGAGCATGTGTTTGCACGTGTGGTGCATGTGCAGTGCATGTGTAGCATGTGTGTGCCAGGAAATACCGAGCTGACAATCAGCACTTGACACGGTGTGGGGAGGTGGGGAAGGCACTGTAGCCGCTGTAGAGATCGACGCAGGAAGAGATCCGAGTGTGCACAAGGGAGCGCTGCAGTGCTCTCTGTCCCTGGAGATGTGGACATGGTGTGTAGCAGCTCGCCTTCCAACACTGCCACTCGGTGAGTCAGTGCTATGGAACAGTGACTGGTCCTGCCAATGTCCTTGGCAGACTCTGAGTTTTAGGGTGAGCAGGCTGTTTTGTTGATTTTGTTTTGTGTCCTGGGATGAAGAAAAAAAGATGCATTACCGGTGCAGCTGGAACGAAAGACAGGCAGCTGTCCCTCAAAATGCTAAACAGAGAATCACCATGTGACCCAGCAATTCCACCTCTTAGTACACACCAGAGAGAACTGAAATCAGACATCCACAGAGAGACTTGTGCAGCGATGCCTACAGCAGCTTTATTCACAATAGTGAGGAGGGGAAGCAACCTCACTGCTATCCATAGGCGAAGGGAGAAACAAATCGTGTTTGTTTATAAGTAGATAAATAAAACAAACACACTGTATTTGTTTTATTCTGCAAGACAGAATATTATTCAGCCAGTAAAAGGATTAAAGGACTGATACATGCTACAATTTGGGTGAACCCTGAAAACTTTATGCTAAGTGAAAAAAGCCAGACGAAAAGAACCACAGGTCCAGTGATTCCTTTTCTAAGAAATATCCAGAAGGCACAGAGGTAGGAAGCAGATTACTGGTTGCCAAGGGCTGGGGGAGGGGAGGGGAGGGGAGCAAGGTCTTGATGGTACTGGGTGTTCTGGGGCAATGGAGTTGTGAAACACGACGGGTGGTGGTTGCCCAACACTGTGGCTGTATTCAATGCAGCTGAATGTACACTTTAAAGTGGTTAATTGTATGTTAGAGAATTTCACATCTAGAGAGAGAGAGAGAGAGAGAGAGAGAGAGAGAGAGAGAGAGAGAGAGAGGATACAGAAGGCAGAAGGTTAGGGCAGAGGGAGGAGAGGAAGAATAGAAAGGCAGAGGGAGATGCTGTTGGGCTTGATCTGGGAATTGCCTCGAGGACATAAGACCATCGCGTCACGGAAACAGAGCAGAGTATCATTAGTGACCGCTGCCTCTCTACGGGGCGGAGGCTCCAGCGTTTCTTTTCACCAGCAGGGGCCTGAGACGGACAGTCCCAAGACAAGGTCCCAGCACCATGTCTTGAGGCTGAGGGCAGGTGAGGGCCTCCAGCATCTCCCGTCAGCTGCCTCCAGCTCAGACCCTCTGCTCTGATTTAGAACCTTGCCAGGTTCTTTCAGCCCTGCGTTCTGACCACCAGTGGCTCGATGGGCATAGGGGGTCCCTGGAGGAGAACCTGAGTTCTGCTGGGCTGCAGATTCACCACCCCTTTGCTGCTGAGCTTTGCAGCCCTCCTGGACGGTCCATTTTGGACAGTTAAAGACCTCAGGTAGAGCCGACCACCTATCCCAACCAGAGCAATGATTGCTGCAGAAATCATGAAGTCTCAAGGCAGAGCCACCCAGCTCTCTGCATAACTATTTTTGACCATTTTCCCAGGCCTGGGACCACCTTGCCAGCAGTTTGGTGTCTATTGTCATTCCAGCCAGCAGCCACCACCTCACCCTTCAGCAAAGTAGCTTCTCAGATCTCTGACTCAATTTCTCTTCCCTCTCATGAGCACGTGGCCCTAAGGCTAATAATTCCTGGGCTCAGGGCTCAGAGGGATGGCTGCCACAGAATCTCAGAAGGGAATTCTTTTAGCAGAGTTGGTGGGAACTCGGAGCAGAGGCTCGGCCAACGTCAGAGTGAGGGTCTTGTGGCATCACAGGATGCTCTTGGAACCCTGCAGTGCTTTCTGTGCTGTGACTCAGAGGGGGGCTGACCCCTGCTGGGCTCTGGTACCCAAGGCAGCCGGTCAGCAACCCCAGCGGCTCCAGCAGGGTGTGTATCTCAGGATGTAGGCCCCGTTCTCAGCTTCACAGCTTTCTGGTGCACAGCCATGAGCCTCCTCCCCAGTGTTGGGGTGTTGAAGAGACTTGTCCTTGAGCCCCGTTCAGAAATTCCCCGGGCACCGAGCTGCACCCACAGGGCGCTCACAGTGTTTGCCTCCTGCAGGATTATTTTGACAAAGAACTTTATTGTCCTTCAACTTAACACTGTCAGGAAAGCATGGGACCTAATCTCATAACTAAAATGAAATGAGCAGTTTAATTTTCACTGAAAATGCAAATGTCATTTAAAATGAAATGAAAGCTCAAAGCTAGAGTGGCGGCACGCGCCTGTCATCCCAGCACCTGGGAGGCGGAGACAGGAGGATGGCAGGGCCAAGGCCAGCCTGGACGACTAAGCAAGACCCTGTTTCAAAATAAAAGAGGGCTGGCATTGTAGCTCAGTGGCAAAATGTCACTGGGTTCAACTCCCAATACCCCTCAAAATAAAAGAAAATAAATGAAGGTTTAATAGTACATTCTTTTGTGTTTTGTACTAGGAATTGAACCGCAGCC